>NC_073256.2:33912500-34551666 GCF_029289425.2 Pan paniscus | reverse complement strand
CCCCCATGATTCAGTTCTCTCCGCCTGGGCCAGCCCTTGACACGTGGGGATTATTACAATTCAAGGTGAGATTTGGGTATGGACACAGCCAAATCATACCAATGAGCTAGAGCTGGCTACTCACCTCCACCAAAACCATTTGCATTTTCATATCTCTGTTCACTTGTTTTATTTTTCCCTTTGCTTAAAATGTCCTCATTTCTCTGGTAGACTCCTAAAAAATTAACGATCAGAATGTTTCCAATGCTTCCATTCTACCCTTAACCCTCCAAGTAACTACCCCTTTCTTCCTCTAGTTTTCCCCCACAGTACCTTGTAAATATTTTATTGTTGCCTTATGTTAATGCTATTTTAGTTTGATCTCCTCAATGGCAGAAATTGTTCCTGTATCACTGGAACTAAGCATGATGATAGGTACATGGTAGAAACTCATCAAGTGTTTGTAGAAAGAAACAACCAAAAAGATAGGAGGATGCAGAGGTTGGCAAGGAGAGAAAGAAGAGAAGAGATAGATAAACGAGGATATGAAGGAGAAAAAAGGAAAGGAAGGGAATGGAGAGTTGGAGTGAAGGGAGGGGGAGAATTACACAGACAGAAAATAAGTCTTCAACCATGTGAGTAAAATTAAAATGTCACTATTCATCAAAAATAAAAAAATCAAAATTGAAAATGTGCTAATTTGGGAATTACAGAAATCGAAAAGTAGTTAGTAAATACCTATAATAAATATCCTGGTAGGTTGCACCTAGCCAATAAATATGAGAGTGACTATGAAACAATATCTCAGAGTCCTGAAGTCAAAAGGACTAATTAGTTAATATTTTGTCAACATCGATCTACTTTTATTAGAATCAAAAATAAAAATAAGGCAGTTGTCTTCACTTAGGGGTGAAGACACCAACATCAATTTCTGAGCCTGAAATGAACATTTTTGAGAAACATCCTAATAACATGTATCCCTAACCACATGTTAAGGACTAATGACATTTATTCTAAGATTATATTTTAGAATTTACTGGCAAAAGTAGAGTGACGATGATGGAAATAATAGGATAGGAAAAAGAGAGGGGGGAAAAAAGCAAAGATATTTTATCCTAACATATGTACATGTTTAAGTTAAGTCTATTCAAAATATTTTATATATCAAACCTGTATTGGCCCAGATCAGGAATGAAAAATATATCAAGTCAAGTAGAACTCATTTGGTGAGATGGAAACCACTTGCGTTGCTACCATAGGTTTTTAATTTCTCTCTTATTCTAGTATCTTTCATTTCAATTTCCTTGGATCAGGACTTTATTATATCAGATTAATGGAAGAAATCTATTTCTATCATACGTATGGTTACTTCTGGATTAATTTGTTAAATAGGCTTTAATTTTATTGTTTCTTCAAATCTCTCTCTAACCTGAAGCTTCCTTCTAAGTATTTGCCTAACATATCAGGGTGACATACTTCATAGAACTCAAGTATTCATTGTGTGCACATCTATATTTAACTTTCTGTCTGTGGTTAATGGGTTATCTTAGTTCACCCCATTGTAATGGGTCGGTCATGTTTGCCCACTACATGAAAACGTAATGACATTTTGCTCACCCAAGATCGTACTTGAGAGGGGAAAAAAGTGAAAGAGGAGAGATGCTTCTGTTTTCTTTCCATTGTTCCTTTATTGCTTTAGTATTTGAGTACATTGAGTTGAGAAAAGGAAAAACTGAGCGAGCTGGAAAAAATAGAGGCTTGACAAACAATCAAAATTATATGAGGGAATTACTTCTAAAACACCTTGCTGCAGTCTTCTCCCTGGCCAGCATAAACTTCTGTTTAGAAGAATATTAGAGGCTGGGCGCGGTGGCTCACGCCTGTAATCCCAGCACTTTGGGAGGCCGAGGCGGGCAGATCATGAGGTCAGGAGATCGAGACCACGGTGAAACCCCGTCTCTACTAAAACTACAAAAAAAAAAAAAAAAAAAAAAAAAAATTAGCCAGGCGCGGCAGCGGGCGCCTGTAGTCCCAGCTACTTGGGAGGGTGAGGCAAGAGAATGGCAAGAACCCGGGAGGCGGAGCTTGCAGTGAGCCGACTTCGCGCCACTGCACTCCAGCCTGGGCGGCAGAGCGGGACTCCGTCACAAAAAAAAAAAAAAAAAGAATATTAGAGAACCACATTTTATTTTCAACATTATCAAACGGTTGCCTTCTTTTAAAGAAAGCAATAATGAACTAATGGTTCTGAAAACAGTAATCGCTTATGACTGTCATTGAAATCACTGTTAGTGGAGTATGGATGGCAGGTTCCAGACAATTGCCAGAGACAAAAAAAAAAAAAAAAAAAAAAAAAAAAAAAAAAAAAAATACTACCTGAAATATTTTTCACACAGCTCCTGTGGATATCTCTAAATCCAATTTTCTATTCGTTGTGACAGATATTCCCAAACAGGTCTAGAAAAACATACTATTCCACAAACTTGCTCCACCCCAAGTAGGTCTCCCTGGGAATTAATTATTTTAGTGACAAATTCATTATAAAAGTTACGGCCTATAATGAACTTACAGTGTTCCATTGGAAGCCAGTTATGAGCAGTGTGTACTTGAAATCGTTTTTGTTTGATTCCTTCCTTCATTTATGGTTTAAAAAATCTGCTCATTTCATCTTGTTTTTTGTTTTTTGGTTTTTTGGTTTTGTTTGTTTTTTTTTTTTTTTGAGACGGAGTCTTGCTCTGTCGCCCAGGCTGGAGTGCAGTGACACGATCTCAGCTCACTGCAAGCTCCACCTCCCGGGTTCACGCCATTCTCCTGCCTCAGCCTCCCGAGTAGCTGCGCCTACAGGCACCCACCACCCGCGTGGCTAATTTTTTTATATTTTTAGTAGAGACGGGGTTTCACCGTGGTCTCGATCTCCTGACCTCGTGATCCGCCCGCCTCGGCTTCCCAAAGTGCTGGGATTACAAGCATGAGCCACCGTGCCCGGCCTGCTCATTTAATCTTGATTACATTTTCTTTGTTTTATTTTTCCCTCATTTTTAAAGCAAAAATATGTCAGTAGACCTCAGTCCTCAAATTGGCTTCACCTCTATCATTTGCAGGATCTCTCCTTTGTCTGTACTCTTCACTGCCCACATCAACTTAAAGCAAAGCAAGCAAACAAGCAAGGAAATAATGATTCTTAAAGTGAAAATAATTCAATATATTTGGGAAGGCCTTTAATAGTTTTTAACATAAAAGAAAAAATATAGAAGATAACAAGGCAAACTGCAGTATGCGTGTGAGAAAGCTTTAGTTTTCCTATCCATGGTGCAGTGGGGGTAGGGCGTAGGACGAATAATTTATATTTTGAAATAATCCAAGTACCTTACTTTGTGAGTTTCCCAACTGCCTCCTCATCATTCTCATTCAAAGGCTAGTAACATGGTGTTCACTGTTCGAGTAATGGGTTCACTAAAAACCTAGTCTTTGCCACCATGTAATATATCCATGTAGCAAAACTGCACTTGTACCCCCCGAATCTATAAAAATAATAAAATGAATACAAAATTGATGCATTTGAATTCCACCTTTTAAAATTTCCCTATTCTCTCTTTGATGTGGTCCTAGTATCCTAAGGAATGCATTAATGTTGTGGGCGGGGAATCCTGTCAAACCATAAAACTAGATAATTAGAGCCTTAATAAATAGGCTTTCTGACCTCCCGTGGAGTTCTTGAAAACCCTTGGAGATGAATTTCATACCTTTATTGCATGTTTCTTCTTGCCAGTGACATAGCAGAAGGCATGGAGAAGAGAATTCCTTTTGGATACAGCAGTAGCAGAAAGAGGCCTTCATGGTATGGTGAGCTGTTCCAGGGGAGAAATTGCTTCTTATAATACTTGGATGCCTAGTTCCTGACTTATTAGGCACTCAATAATGAGTGATAAATGAATAAATTCATGACCCAGTCATTGAGCAGGAATGAGAATTCTATTTGATCCTTGCACAACCTACTTCTAGTTAAGCGAACATGCACATGCCATTTTACCTACTTAAATATCAGTTTTCTCATCCAAGAAATTGTAACAGAAATAAGAGTTCCGGCTATTTAACGGGGTTAGTCTGAGCTTCACATGAGATAATGGATGTGAAAGCACTTGAAAACCTACCCATATCATATGGTTTGATAAGGCATGGAGAAGAGAATTCCCAGCACTTTGGGAAGGTGAGGTAGGAGGATCTCTTGAGCCCAGGAATGTTACCAGCCTTGGCAACATAGCGAGATCCCACCTCTAAAAAATAAAGTAAAATAAAATAAGCATAAAAACATTAGCTGGCAAGGTGGTACACATGCTTATAGTGTGGAGGCTGAGGCAGGAGCACCACTTGAGCCCAGAGGTTTGAGGCTGCAGTGGGCTATGATTATGCCACTGTACTCCAGCTTGGGTGACAGAGGAAAACCCCATCTCAAAAATAAATTAATAAAGAGCACGGTATTGCTCTCTTGCTCCCTCTCGTGCTTTGTGATATACCTGCTTCCCCTTCAGCGTCAGCCATGAGTAAATTTTCCTGGGGCCCTTACCAGAAGCAGATGCCAGCCCTATGCTTCTCATACACTCTATAGAACTGTAAGCCAGATAAATCTCTTTCTCCATCAATTACCCAGTTTCAGGTATTCCTTTATAGCAATGAAAGTTGGACTAATACACCATATTAGGATGAAAACGATGTATGTACCCTTTCCCGCAGGACCTGCTGGCATGATTTACATATATGCTCTTCTCTTCATGGTACTGCTTAACTTAAGGAAACCAGCTAGCCAGGCTGGATTGGCCTAGTCCTCAATGAAACCATATTAATGCGCTGGCAAAGGTGGCTTTGGTACTTTCTCACCTGTTCCTAATTTGCACATAGGTCTGTTAGAAATTGCCTGACACAATTTCTATTCAATTTCTCAGAATTCTGATACAAATGTCTTATTTCTCTCCCCTCTAATCTTTGAACACACAACATTAAATAGGCTCCAAACCCTTGTCAGTGTCTCAGTAAGTAGCTGTTGGCCCTGCCCTGGAGCTGATCTAGCTCTGTACATCTTCCCTCTATCTTTGTCCTCAACCCTAATTCAAGTCTCAGCATCTTTTTATACCTACAATATCAGGATGGCCACATTGATGCTTAAAAAGAGCCACTCCAGACACTGGGACTCAGAGCCTTCATATGCTAATCCCACTGCTGTGGAGAGCAGTGCATCACAGAATCCATTCACACTGGATCCGAGGTGGCTCTCTTGGAACCCCCTGGACATTCTTTTCTTTTTAACAAATATTTATTAGCGGTCGGGCGTGGTGGCTCACCCCTGTAATCCCAGCACTTTGGGAGGCCGAGGCGGGCAGATCACGAGGTCAGGAAATCGAGACCATCCTGGCTAACACGGTGAAACCCTGTCTCTACTAAAAATATAAAACAATTAGCTGGGCGTGGTGGCGGGCTCCTGTAGTCCCAGGTGTTCTGGAGGCTGAGGCAGGAGAATGGTGTGAACCCGGGAGGCGTAGCTTGCAGTGAGCGGAGATCCTGTGACTGCACTCCAGCCTGGGTGACAGAGCGAGACTCTATTTAAAAAAAAAAAAAAAACAATAATAATAATAATAATAATTATCAGCATCTACAAAGTACAAAATGTGTTTTAAATTATGCATAAAAAATCTGATTTCTGTAACTTACATTGTCTTCCTCTTTTCCTTCATAGATAATTATTTTTGTTTGTTTACTCTTCCAGTGTCTGTTCAAATACAAGCCAATAAGAAGATACATACCCATATTCTTATTTCCCCCACATTCTTCCATGAAAACTTATATTGTAAACTTTTCTTCCCTATAAATCTTCACTCAACAACACATATATATATATAAGTATATAGACAGTCTCCAAAACGTTTTTCAACTGCATAATATTCCATGGTGAGATATGTACTATCATTTTTCTCCCAGTCTCCTAGGAGTGGAGTCTCGGCTGCTTCCAGTCTTCTATTACAAACAGTGCTACAAAAATTAACCTGGACATGCTGTTTTCATACATGTGGTCATAGGAACGTGGAATTGCCTTGTCAAAGCATTAATGCATCTGTCAGGTTTCTAGTTTACAGCCATTACTAATCTTCACTCAAAGAATTTGTTTCATTTTGTACTTCCGAAGTGTGAATATTTTCACACTTTGCTGTTTCTCTTTTGACTTTGCTTATGTTTGTGTTTCTGCTATGTAGAAATTTCTAAAATTTAGCAAATATTTTCCTTTATGGTTTCTGGATTTTGAGTCATCAGGCCTTTTGGATGTCTTGTTTGTATTGATTCTTTGACATTTATTGAGGTTGACTTTGTGGACCAAAGTATGGCCAATTTTTACTTATGTTTTACATGGTTTGAAAATTATGTCTAATCCATTTTCTGTAGAAAGGTCTAGATGTGTATATCCTTTTGAGGCTACTAATCAACTTTTTCAAATATTCTATAACTTTACTTTTTCTTTCTATGTGATCTAACAATTTCTGAAAACTGTAAGTTAAAATCTCCAAATGTATTTTGATTTATTTATTTCCTTATGGAATTCTGTCAGGTGTTGCATTTTATAAGACTATATTGTTCTGGCACAGGTGTCTGTGATCAATTTTTTTTTGATGAAATGTCACTTTTATCTGTATGTAGCTTCTCTTTTTTGTTCCTTATGACTTTTCCCCTTAATTCTCCCTTGGGGGAATCTGATAATATGCTTTTGGTGGATTAGGGATGAGCTAACCCAGGTGTTAGCTTCTCCCTTTTCTGCCTATTTACAGACTCTGATAAAATTGGCTTTAGGGTGGAGTTTTTTAATATTTAATACAGTTCTAAAACCTTCCAATCACACCTTCCCTCCTGCTATCGTTTGGATGTTTGTCCCTTTCAAATCTCATGTTGAAATTTGATCCCCAGTGTTGGAGGTGGGTCCTAGTGGAAGGTGTTTAGGTTATGGGAGTGGATCTCATGAATATATTAATTAGATTAATGGCCACCTTAGGAGTGAGTAAGCTCTCTCTCTCTAGTAGTTCCCAAAAGAGCTAATTGTTAAAAAGAGCCTGGCATCTCCTTTCTTGCTGTGTCTTGCTCCCTCTTTCTTGCTCCCTCTCTTGCCATGTATCTCTGCACAGCTGTCTCCTCCTCACCTTCTTCCTTGAGTGGAAGTAGGTTGAGGCCCTCACCAGAAGCAGACACTGGCACCATGCTCCTTGTGCAGCCATAAGCCACATAAACTTTTCCTCTTTGTGTATTACGCAGTCTGAGGTGTTCTTTTATAGCAACACAAAACAGACGAAGATGCTTCCTGTCTAGCAAATTTTGTGTTTCAGGGAATCTGTTAATATCTCAACTCTAGGTGCTCTTTTCAAAGAACTACCCTGGGTATATTCATCCAGATGTGGTAAATGATAATGGAATTCATAGAGGCTAACCTATCAACATTAAGTAGAACTGTTACAATTTACTCATTAGTAGCACCTCCTTGATGTTACCCCAGTGAGTCCAGTCAGCACTGAACTGCTGTTACTGCTTTTTGGCCCCTAAATGGATCTGGCACAATCAATGATCCAACCAGGGCACAATCTGAAGAGCTGCCAAGGGGCTGTCTTTGGTACTCATTCTTTGTACCAGGATTTTCATTTCCTGAGCTTATGTTAGTCCCCAGTCATCATCTAGCAAATCAGCAGTTTCTTGTAGTTTAAGTATTAGCTTCTGGGATAAATAAACATTCTGTTGTTTCTAGGATATCTGCAGGGTCATATTTGGGGGTGGGAATAAGCAGCTATTAGTTCACCATCCTGTCTAAAGTAGTCATTTTGTCTCTCCCACCCTTCCTAATAAATGCATATTTCACAGTTTACAATGAACCTCACAACATCTATCCCAAAATGGTGGCAGAACATATTTTTGCAAAAAAAAAAAAAAAAAAAAAAACCTAAGGCTTTATTGCATATCCATTTTATAAATAATTTACATAGGTAGGCTTCTTGAAAATTGAGACCATATTTGATTAAGTATTGAATTTTTCTAATTATCTGCTTTGAGCATAGTAGGTGCATTAGAAAAGATATTTGATTTAATGGGCATTTTCAACATAACTGAACTTCATAAGAATGCCTTTTACACATGGACAAGGGATATGGTAATTTATGCCATCTCAAATATGCCACCCAGATTATTTTGTATATGAGAAGTATATTTTCTCTGTCATGTGGTTTCTGAATGAAATGTTTTCATGAGTATTATAGCTTAAATTATCTCCATTTCATTAGTTTAAAAGCCCAAAGAAGAAATCTAGTGTAAAAATCTTTCACTGAAATACTCAAGAGCTATATACTCTTTTTTCAAAAAATAATCTAAAACATAACCATGACACAGGTTGAGCTCAGAAAATGAAGTCATAAACTCAATTTTTGAAGAAGAGGTAGTACTGTCTATTGTTAAAATCCTGGGCTTTCAAATACAGTTAGTTATTGTGCAGTCATAGTTTTTTCTCCAAGATGAACAAATAGGGAGAAATTCAAGATAATGAAGTAAAAGTGGAAAATGAGAAAAATAGCAGAGTCTAAGATAAATTTAAGGTTTGGGACATTTGAAATATAAGGAAAAAAATAATCACCAATCACCCATGCATCTGGTGAAAAACCTACGTGGAGAAAGTGAACAGTAAAACACAGCTATTCGTGAAGCTATAACAACACTACCAGGAAATCAAATCTCTATTTATAAACATGAGTACTTTCTTGCCAAAACTCTAAAGCTGCTTGACAGTCCTTTGTTTACACCACCAATTATACCCATTTTTGTTGCTAGTGTCTAGATAGCTAAATACTACTGGAGAAGATGATACAAAATGAATGGATATAACCATAAATGCACACTTACTAAATCTTAAAACTGCTTACTGGCTGGGCATGGTGGCTTACACCTGTAATCCCAGCACTTTGGGAGGCTGAGGTAGGTAGATTGCTTGAGCTCAGGCGTTTGAGACCAACCTGGGCAACAAAGTGAAACCCTGTCTCTACAAAAAATAAAAAAATTAGCTGGGCGTGGTGGCGTGCACTTGAAATCCCAGCTAATGGGGAGGCTGACGTGGGAAGATCACTTCTGCCTAGAAGGTCGAGGCTGCAGCAAGTCATGATAGCACCCCTGCGCTCCAGCCTGGGCAACAGACTCTGTTTCAGAAAAACAAAAACAAAAACAAAAACAAGACACACACACACACAAAGCTTCTTAATATATTTCTTTAGTTAACTAATTTTCATGCTCCCTGCTATGACAATTAGAAAACTTTCTATAATTTCTTCCAACTTCCTAGCCTAGGCTACAGCCTCCTAAATCTCCCCAATTGTCTTGCTCATCTCAAATAAACGTTTCATAAACAGCTAGTGAAGTTTATGTTTTCTTTAACTTTTTAAGGCATAAAATATATGCACAAAAGTCAAAATATTATAAGTGTACCACTTCATAAATTTCCCCAAACTGAAAATAGTCATATAGCCATTAGCAGTCAAGAAACAAAACATTGCTGGCTTGTAGCATGTTTAGTTTTGTCTATTTCTGTGCTTTATGTAAATGGATTGATAGAGAATGTATTCTTTATTGACTGGCTTTTTTGGTGGGAATTATGATTATAAACTGTAATCCATGTTGTAGTGTCTATTGTATAATAGTATTTTATTATGTGAATATATGTTTGGTATGTACTATTATATACTTTTATTGTGTAGATATACTAATAGATACTTAGCCACCTATAAATGCACATTTATATAGTAGGTACTTGGTTACTCTACAATTTAAGCTTATCATGCAGTAGCGTTGCCATCAACATTTCTGTTGATATCTTTTGGTGAGCATATATATGCTATGCTATTGCGTATGTATCAAAAAGTGCAGTACATTCAATTTTACTGAAAAGTGCATTTATTCAGTTTTACTATGTATTTTCAGTTTGCTAAAATTTAACACTAATTTACATTAACAACAGCATGAAATTAGTTTCATTTACAATTGTAAATGAAAGTGGCAGCTGTTTCAAATGTCTGTCAGCACTTGATATTGTCAGTCTTTTTTTTTTTTTCTTGAGACAGTGTCTCACTCCATTGCCCAGGCTGGAGTATAGTGGTGTGATCTTGGCTCATTGCAGCCTCAGCCTCCTGGGTTCAAGCAATTCTTCTGCCTCAGCCTCCTGAGTAGCTGGGATTACAGGCAGGTGCCACCAAGCCCGGCTAATTTTTGTGTTTTTAGTAGAGACAGGGTTTCACCATGTTGGTCAGGCTGTTCTCTAACTCCTGACCTCGTGATCTGCCTACCTCAGCCACCCAAAGTGCTGGGATTACAGGCCTGAGCCACCCCGCCCAGCCCTTTTTTTCCTTTTAACCATTCTTGAGCATGTGTAGTTGCATCTCATTGTGGTTTCAATTTCATTTCCCTGATAACTAATGAAGTTAGAAACATTTTTAGGTTTACTGAATATTTTGATATGTTCTTTTGCAAAGTTTTTCTGTTGGGTCCACTGTATTTCCTTGCTGATTTGGAGTTTGTTATATGAGTTCTTTATCAGATATTATGTTTGCAAATATCTGCTCCCATGCCACTTGTTACACTCTCTTAATGGTGACTTTTCAGGAAGAGAATTTCTTAATTTTACTCTATTCCAGTGCACCATTATTTTTTCCCTTTTGTGGTAAATATTTTGTGTGTCCTTTAAAAGAATGCTTGCCTACTCCAAAATGAAAATATTATTTCCTCTGAGCATTTTGTCATTTTGCCTCTTACATCTAGTTGTATAAATTTTCTAGAATTGGTTTTTATGTATGAGGTAGGGGCCAAGATAAATTTGTTTTCCACATGGATATGAAATTATTCAACAACATTTACTGAAAAGACAGCTTTTCCCTCTCTTCATTGAAATGTTAGCTTAATCATAAATTAGATCACCATGAATGTGTAGGTATGTTTATTTTCTGTTAGTCAGTTTAGCTTTCTCTAACTCAACCTATAATACTGTCTTAATTATTATGCTTTGTAATAGGTCTTATTCTCGATAACTGCTACTGTAAGTTTTTGAGCTATTAATCCTTGTTCACTATTGCTGGGACCATTTTTGGCTCTTTGCATTTCTATATAACTTTTAAAATCAGTTCATCAGTTTCCTTAGGAGAAAAAGGCTGGAGTTTTGATGGGGATTGCATTGAATCTATCAAGTATTATTTAGAGAAGTAATAGTGAATCTTACACTACATGAACATGATATATTCCTTCATTTATTTGTCTTCTTTGATTTTTCTCAATAATGTTTCCAGTGTTAAGCAAAAATGTCTTTTACATTATTTGTTAGATTTATTCATAAGTTCTTAATTTTTTAATGTTATGAATGATTTCATTTTATAGTTTCTTTTCTCTTTGCTTATTACTAACATATAGAAATTCCATTGATTTTTGGTATATTGACTTATACTCTACTATCTTGTTAAATTTATCTTTTCTAATATTGTGTCTGCAGTTCTTTGGGATGTTTCATGTACTCTGTCATTTCATCCATGCATAGGTACTATCTTATTTCTTCCTTTTCAATTCTAATGCCCATGATTTAATTTTTTTGCCTTATTGTCCTGACTGAAATTTCTAGTATAACACAAAATAGAAGTGGCGATAGTGAGCATTTTGTCATATTTCTTATTTCATTTGAGATTTTTAAATGCTTTATAATTGATTATCTTGTTCACTGAAAATTTTTCATGGATAGTTTTGTTCAATTAAGAAAGCTTGTTTATATTTCAAGTTTGTTGAAATTTTATCACAAGGGCGTGGTGAATGTTGTCAAATAAGTCGTCTATATTAGTCTAGCTATTTAGTTTTTCCCTTCATTGTATAAACTTGAATAATTACATTATTTGATTTTCTAATCTTTAATGGCCCTTTCATACTTAGAATCAACCCCACGTGGTCCTGATGTATTGTCCTTTTGATATTACTAGATTTAGTTGGCTAATTTGTTAAGGATTTAATGAGAGAGACTGGTCTGTAATTTGCCTTTTTTTTCTTAACCTTTTTTTTTAGACGAAGTCTCGCTCTTGTCCCGCAGGCTGGAGTGCGATGGCATGATCTCAGCTCACTGCAACCTCCGCCTCCTTGGTTTAAGTGATTCTCTTGCCTCAGCCTCCCGAGTAGCTGGGATTACAGGCACCTGCCACCATGCCTGGCTAATTTTTGTATTTTTAGTAGCGATGAGGTTTCACCATGTTGACCAGGCTGGTCTCAAACTCCTGACCTCAGGTGATCCACCTGCCTCAGCCTCCTAAAGTGCTGGGATTACAGGCATGAGCCACCACCACCCCTGGTCCCTTTTGTTAAGATAAATATTTGTTTATTGATTTAATGTTATGCTGGTCTCATATAAAATAATTAGAAGTTGATTGTTTTTTTTCTGTTTTTTCTGGAAGATTTTGTATAATATTGCCATTAATACTTTGTTAAATGTTTGGGAGAATTCACCAGTAAAGCCACTTTGGCCTGGGGTTTTCTTTGTAAGAAATATTTTAAGTAGACAAATAAGAATAAGATTTGTCTACTAATTGTTTTAGTCCTTATGGTTTTTTTAAAATTACATTAAAAGGTAATTTAAATGAAAAAAAGAAATATTTTAAGTAATACTTAAAATTTCAGTTTCTTTAATAGACATAGAAGTATTTAGATTTCCTTCTTTTTTTCAGCCATGGTAATACATTTTTGCAAAAGGTATCCATTTTATTTAAATTATCAAATTATCAACATGAAGTAGTTGGAATATACATAATTTTGAAGTATAGAAGAGTCACCTTTTCCATATGAATCTATGATCATACTACTTCTCTGCTTAAATATTTTAATGATATTTTTGGCTCTTAGTTAAAGCTCATAATGTCTAATACCACCCCAATTATGTTATTAATCTCTGTGGTACAACTCTTTACTCTCTGCTCACTGCTTTCTAATCAAAATGAGCTTGTCTGTTTCTTAAACATCACTTCTTTATCTCACAATAGGGCCATGGAACAGGTTTGTTCTCTACGGGACTTTTCTTTCTCATTCAGTCTCTTAAAGTAGTCAAGGGTCATAATTACCTTTCAGGACTCGTCTCAAATATCACTTCCTCACAGAAACATTTCTTGACAACCTTGCTCTTCACCCTTCCACCTCTGAATCAGAAAATGTGGCGATGTTGCCTAGAATTTGCATTTTTAATAGTTTCTCAGGTATTTCTTTTATATATTTGAAGTCTGAAGATTTCTGTCTTAGTACTTGGTTAAAGTAAAACATATCCTAATTAAAATGTGACGGTCACTAATATTGTGGAGTAGAGAAAAGTAAGATACCTTCTCTGGAGGGCAAAGAATCATCTTGTAAGTGCTTTCTTGTTTCTCTTTTTTTAACCCTGCAAGTGACTCAATTTGTTTTTCACTAATGAACGATGGGCCATAAGGAACCTGACATGGGTGAGAGCAGTATATCTAATCCATTTAGGATGTCTGAGAAATAGATACTATCCTGGAAAGAGCAGTATCTTTGCATTAATGAAGGCAACTAATAAGCCCTACTCTGCCAGTCTTACAAGATCATTGTTGGGAAGCTAATAAAAAAAAGTGCAAAAAAGTTCCATAAACTACAAGTTGAAAGATTAGCTACAGATTGATCACCTGTGAAAATGCACCTTTTGTTGGAATCATAACAGCTGAGATTGCAGAACAAATCTAAGGAAAGATAGATACCTGAAGAGACCAAGGGAGGACCAGCCTCAGCAACAAGGAAAAAATTACATTCATTTGCAGGCTCTTCTCCATGTACCTAAAAAAGTGCTTACAAGAAAGATTGAGGGCAAAGTGAATGAGTTGAGAAGACTTCCTCTTATGTACGTCATGTGGGAGCCGGGGGCTGAAGCAGCCTCCATAGTAAAGGCATGAAGGCCTGATTGGATTCTTCTTGCCCATCTATCTCCCCAGAATCCAAGCTGCCCAACTGAGCCCGTCTTAGATCAGCTCACCTCCAACTGGCTTGGATTGGGCTATGGCCTGGGTGGAGTTTAATTGTATCTCCATCCACAGTATGAGAAAAACTACATATTTCATCTTTGTTCCTGATCCCTGACACAGAGCTTCAAATATATTTGAAATTTCCTGAGTGATAGAAGTGTCTTTTGTAAACCATAATTAGCCCTTTTTAACCATACCTGAGTTTATGCTACTGAGGTGATACATGGTAGGTCCCTACATATCTTCCAAATGAAGGTAGTCACAAAAACAACAACAACAAGAACAAGAACAACCACAACAACAAACACATGTAATTAGAGAGTTGGAAGTTTCAGCCACACCTTCCAACCTTCAGGGAAGGGGAAGGGGCTGGAGATTGACTTCGATCACTAATGACCAGTGATTTAACCAATCATGTGTACATAATTAAACCCCATATAAAAACTATGAACATCAAGGCTCAGTGGAGCTTCCAGCTTGGTGAAACATTGATGTGCAGGGAGAGTGACACATGTGGATTTCACAAAGAGAGGGCATAGAAACACTGCATATACCCTCCACCCCAGAGCTTGTCAAATGCATTTCTTTTGTTAGGCTATTCCTGAGTTGAATCTTTATGATAAAATTATAATTCTAAGTATAGCTCTTTCAGTGAGTTTTGTAAGTCTGTGTAGCCAATTATGAAACCAAAGGCTGCTTCATGGGAGCTCCTGAAATTTTAGCAAAGTCAAACAGGAGGGTGGGTAACCTGGTGCTTTGGACTAAATTGTGTTCCCCTAAAATTCATGTGTAAGCCATGACTGCAAGTTGATAGTGCTTGAAGATGGGGCCTTTGGTAGGTAATTAGGTTCAGATGAAATAATGATTATGGGCCATTGTGACGGTATTAGTGTCCTTGTAAGAAGAGACACCAGAGAGCTTCTCTCTTTTTTATACATGAGCACGTGAGCATTTGCAAGCTAGGAAGAGAGTCCTCACCAGAAACTGAAAAGTCCAGCACTTTGATCTTAGACTTTCCAGCCTCTAGAACTGTGAAAAAAAAAATACATTTCTGTTTCCACCATTCAGTCCAAGTCATATTTTATTGCAGTCCCAACAGATTAAGACTCCTAGGAACCCTACTGTGGCTGGCATCTAAAGCAAAGACAGTCTTGTGAAAGACTGATCTTAACTTTTAGTGTCTGCTCTAACACCAGGTAGGTGGTGTCGGAATTGAATTGAATTGGAGGACATTCAGCTTATGTTAAAAAAAAATGGTGTTGGGATTTAGTATCAAATGTGCAGCAATCTTAAATTTTCTGTATCCAATATTCCTGAGGTACAGAACAGGGCAACCAATAACATGTGGTATCTGAACTTCCCCTCAGGCAAAATATAAGCATCTATAACTTTCCAACTGCTTTCAATTTTATTGTCTGCATCCTTAGATCTATCACCAGCACCTAAAGCAATGCTAGCACATAATAGATGCCCAATAAATATGTGTTGAATAAATCAATGAACCAATAGATTTTTTTTTTAGAAAATGAGCTTATTATTGTAAATGCTATAAGAGTTTTGAAAATATTTTTCCATAAGCTTTTATGAAATATATAATTGCTGCTTAGGTTTAGTCTAAATGTAATATGGAATTTTCTTAGTTTATTAAATTTGGAATTGCCTCAAACCTCCAATTTCACAATATGGTAATACCTTAAACCCTGTACTGACACACAAAACATAACTGTGCTAATTTATAAAAGTTTATATTTCTGTGGTTTCCCTCAATTTCTGTCTTGCTTTTGATAGAGCGTATATGCTTTCTGCTTTATCTTATGCTCTCTCATGCAAAGCTTTTTCCTATTGATCAGTGCACATACGTATGCCCACACATACCACACACCTCTAAACCAAACATTTTGTAAACTTAGTGTATTAGGGTTCTCTAGAGGAACAGAACTAATAGGATACAAGTATATATACAAGGGCATTTATTAAGGAGAATTGACTCATATGATCACAAGTTAAAGTCCCATGATAGGCCGTCTGCAAGTTGAGGAGCAAAGAAGGCAGTGGTGGATCAGGCCAAGTCCCAAAAGTTCAAAAGTAGGAAAGTCAACAGTGCAGCCTTCAGTCTGTGGCGAAAGGCCTGAGAGGCCTAGCAAACCACTGGTGTAAGTAAGTCCAAGAATCTGAAAGCTGAAGGACTTGGAGTCTGATGTTCAAGGGCAGGAAGCATCCAGCATGGGAGAAAGATGGAGGCTAGAAGACTCAGCAAGCCTAATCCTTCCACGTTCCTCTGCCTGCTTTTATCCTAGCCACACTGGCAGCTAATTAGATGGTGGCCACTCAGATTGAGGGTGGGTCTGCCTCTGCCAGTCCACTGACTCAAATGTTAATCTCCTTTGACAACATCCAGGAGCAATACTTTGCATTCTTCAATCTAATCAAGTTGATCCTCAATATTAGCCATCACACTTAATAACTTTACATCATATTTGGGGGAGATGCTGGGAAGTCACATGACAGTAGGTTATTCTTTTCTTCATGCTGCTCTCCTGAGTTCTCTGATCTCTGACATCCTAATATCCAGGTCATGTCCATGCCCCACAGACACTCATTTTCCCAAGTGGTCTAATCAAGTCATTTTCCGAACAAAGGCAGCTTGATCCCTAAGTAGCTTTTCCTATCAGCTTTGAGAACTCAATTTTCTCCCTCATTACATTCTCCCATGAGCAAGACAGTTATAGCTCCTTGCGAATTTATTTTAGTAGTTCTCTCCTTGGACCTACGTGAGTAAAAGAAAGGCGGCAGAGTGACAAAGAGGCCCACGCAGTCAGTCCAGACTCTCTCTTCTCTTTCTAGTCTGGAGTTGGGTAGAATTCTTCTCTGAGCTCTCAGAAGGTGACTGTTTCCAGAAGTTTTCCTGTTGTCTACTCCCCTCCTTTGTGGGGATATTAATTACCCATTGCAGTCCTCTTCTGCATTCAAGACCAGCAAGCAGCTTCCCCAGCACCTAATGCAACCGTACAAGTGTCTTGTAGGCCAAAAAGCATGGCTGAGAAATGTACAGACATATTTATGTATTTGATTCAAACAAAAGAGCTTTGAGATTTATGATTTAAGAAAAAATAGTAAAATTATTTCCCATTCAGTCTTTCAAGACACCATCACCGTTCACAAAACAAGGCCCAAAGCTTTTGTGTCCAATCCACCTCTGTGAGGAAAATAGCCTCCTGATCAAAGGGCCAACAAAGTTTACCTCTCTCTGATCCCACCTCCCAGTTTCCAACCTTGTTATCTAGAGAGCACTTACCACTGGAACCCCATTCTCTCTGTCACCAGAGCACCAGGAAATATTGTGCTTTCCCCTGCACCTGCCTCATACAGACTGTAGCCAGTTAGATGCCAGGATGGGTATGCCTGTCGTTCCTTAAGATCCTCTTTCTCACAATATTCTCCACGTGACAGGCAAATTGATAGGCATAATCTCAGCCCAGGTCATGGGGCTAACTCTAGGGATTTGTTCTGCTGGAAGTAGAGGCCTCCTGACTTCCACCACCTGGGGCCTTGCTTGTTGTGTATTTAACTTCAAGATGTTGAATATACCCATTACATCGAGCTGCCAAGTTTGAAGTCTGCAGTCTCAATTCTACTCTGACTCTTTCCCTGCATAGAAGTTAATGTTGCTTCCCTTCTAAGGTAGCTTCACTAATATTGAGTCCATACGTAGCTCACTGTAAAAGTTTAATTTAGCAATCAATATGCAGGGATCTTTTCTCCTACCTGTACAAAGACTGTAGTTAGAATGTGAATGTCCAAGTCCCTAAGGTTATCTGTATTATTAACAGTGGTAGCATGGCCAGACATTCTGCTTAGTAATAGCTAGATTTGTGACCACAGATAACTCTTAAGGATAGTTTTTAAAAAAGATTCTTCCAGCCATGTTTTCCTTGTCCACCTTGGTGGCCTGACAATCCTGTAGCATTTTCGTGCTGTATTCTTCCCAACTCAAAATCTTTCTCTGCAACCTTCAGACCAGCACCTCTTGGAAATGTCTCTGGCTTCTTACAGAGAAATGCCGTAAAGGATGCTGATTAAACAGAACCATGATAGCTATCCACTTTCCAGGGGATTGCATCTCATCTTTAAAGTGGGGCAAGAATCATTTGGGAGTCTTATACATCAGCCATAGACCTCTTTTAGTTCATTTTCAAAAGACATAATTATGTATTTCTTGATGCATGGTACTTCTGTTTTGCCTGTTTGTTCATTGAGAAACTTCATGAATTTTGTCACTCTTGTAAGCTTGTATAACATTGATCTTTATCTATAATAAGCTGTCCCAAAAGCTATGTCCATTACCAGATAGTTTTTATTTTTAAGTCGTATTCCCAGAACCATAATGACCCATGCAGAGCTATTCTCTATTTCTTTAAGTGCATATAGCCAACAGCTTTCAAGTCAGATTGACATTGCACTTCTACTGGGCTAGTGTGCAGATTTCATCTAATACAAGACAGGGAAGTGTACTTTCAGTTCATACTTCCTGGAAGAGGAGAGTGGCTTCATCCAATAACTCTTTAATGTGGAAGAGTTTAATCTCCCCTAGGATTCTGCTTAATCCTTGCATTCTTGTGGTTCTCTTCTGCTCTCGGCTCCCGAACCCTCATGTGTTCCTTCAGTTTCACCCCATAGCAGTCCAGATGCAAGACGTTAACCTCTTCACCAGTTTCAATGTAAGTATAAACTCACTGGTATGGTTTGGATGTTTGTCCCTTCCAAACCTCATGTTGAAATGTGAGAGGTGGGGCGTGATAGAGGTGGGGCCTGGTGGTGTTAGGGTCATGGAGATGGATCCTCCATGAATATCTTGGTGTCATCCTTTTGGTAATGATGAGCTCTTGCTCTATTGGTTACCATGAAATCTAGATCATTAAAAAGAGTCAGATGCTTCCCTTCCCTCTCTTTTTCTTTCTCACTTGCTCCCTCTCTTGCTATGTGCTATGCCTGTTCCCTCTTTCCCTTCCACCATGAATACTCACCAGAAGCCAACAGATGCTGGAGCCATGCTTTTACAGCCTGCAGAACTGTGAGCCAAATTAGCCTCTTTATAAACCCAACCTCACGTATGCTTTACAGCCGTGCAAAATGGACTCATACACTCACCAAGGATAACTTGATAACTTGCTTGAAGTCGTGAGGGGTCACAAGGAGTTACACGCTGCAGTGCGTACAGTCTTGTCAGATTACCGGGACTCCCTCTATCTCTTCCTCTCACCCCAACTCCATTCCTTTCACACCCTTCCTCCTCACTCCTGCAAGCAAACAAATGTCTCTCATTTTCTTAAGTGAAGTAGTTTTTCTCTTTTACATAGCACCTATGCTTAGCTATTCTAACATTTTCCAAAGTCAATGTGCTTCTTAAATTTAAAAAAAAACTCTTATTATCGGTAGAAAATATATTTAATTATTCTCTGCAGAAATGCATAATGAATAAAGTAACTATTAATCAAAATGTAACCCAGCACACACATAAACATTTTGGTAAATCTAATTTTGGTCTTTTAAAAAAATACATTCTTTGACATACACACACACACACACAAATGGCATCATATCAGGTATTACAAAATGTTTTCCCCTTTTTATGATTAAACATCATGCTGTTAGATATTCTTACGTAAATGAATGTTAATAAGCACATAGCACTCTGTTATATGTATGTTCCTTAATTTATTTTACCAGTACTCCATAATTGTTGAGAATTTAGGTTTTTTTCTAAATTGTATAGCTATAAGAAATGCTATGAAAAATAACTATTTCATAATTATAAATGTTCACATAGAAGTTATAATGATGATGCTCTTTTACATTTAAGGAAAAAAAATCAATGCATTTGGTCTACTATGAAAAAAGAACAGACAATTAAAGAGCTAAGAAAAAATAAGAAAAAAGGTAAAAGAAAATTTACAAATTGACATTGACTCTCTTCAATATAAACTGAGAGAACGCTGATATATTTTTCGAAAGCTGTTTCTTTTTTCTAAAGCAGAGCACACTATCAGATAACATGATGAATTCACTGACAGATTTTATTTGAAGTATGGCAGCTAAACCACCATAGATATTCACTGCAAACCAGTGGCAGAATTTCATGATAGTTGTTTTAATAAAACAGGAGATCAGATTCCTAGAAGCAATCTTTTCTGGTCTAAAAAAAGATTCAAGGGAAAGTGATCTTTTCAAAGCTACAGTCACCAGGAAATTCTTTTTAGTAAGCATTGGAATCTTTCAGAACTTGAGCACTGAAAGATTGAAAGAATAGGCCACCCATGACCTGTGTTTCTGAATCCACTGAAAAAAAAAGAAAAAAAAAAGGAAAAAAGAGGAAAAAGAAAAAGAAAGAAAGCACTAAGCACCTATACAAAATCACTGAAGAATAGCTCACACGTTACTTCAGGAAACTCCTACTACCTTTTATAGAGGCTAACACACCTAAATGTTAGTGTAGGAAAAATTATACATACATATATACACACACAAACTCATTGATTTTATATACATATATATATATATGTGACTCTATTTTACTATCATTGACAGGTATAAAACTATTTCATGTGGAAAGACTTGATATAATGTAATGTGTTTGTGTGTGTGTGTGTGTGTGCACTAAAATATTTTACTTTCCTGTGTTAAAAGAAGATAATCAAAACCAATTATAAAGTTTTAAAATATTTTCTTTTCACCAGGCAGAAGATAACTTCTAAAAATAATTTTTTTTTGGTTAAGTTTTGTATTTCCTTAAAGATTTGGTTTGCTTTTTCTCTTCCAAAATTGAGACTTCAATAACATATCGGGTTTCCCTTTTTGTCATAATTTTGAGGAAGCTCAGAGACAAATTTAAAATAATATTGAATATTATCATGGTATCTTTGCCTCCCTCTTCTTTGCTTCTGACTTTCTGTGTATACTGCATTCTTACCTCAGTTTGCTAGACATACTGGTAGCAGAAAGATGACAGTAACAATAGTAATACAAAAGTAATATAATTAAACCCTTTCTTATAAACCATTTAAGAAACCTTTGTAAAAAGGATCTGGAAAAAGGAAAGATTTCATATTTAACAACGCTAATGGTAGAACAGTTGTTTCTTTTGTGTCACACATTTCTCTTGAGTAGAAAATAATGTTAAATATTCCAGAAAAAATTAGAAGCCAAGTTTATATGCTTACCCTTGGCCAACTCTGAATGGTAATATAATCTAAAGAAATATTATTTCAGTTATTTGCAATGCAGTTTCAGTGGTTTGTCACTAGGTTTTTATCTAAAATGGAAAGAAAATAAAATTGTACATCATTAAATATTGCTAAATTTCAAAGTTCTGATTTATTTTTGCTTTCAGTTATCTCCTCAAACTGTAAACAATACATTTTAAAGAACAAGTTTAGTAAGCTTAAATGAATGGTACTCCTCTTAATAAATTATCTTTTTTCTCCCAATGCACTTATCTAAGGCAAAATCCATAGTTGCAAAGGCATAGAAAAATAAATAGGAGAATTGAAACTGTGATCCCAACAATTCAATCCAAAACACTATCTGGCCATGTTATGAGAATGCATTCTTTGACCTGATTCATTAATATAATTAATTAGTCAGTTGGTAATGATTATCTTCTTTCTACTGTATTCAGACAAAATTATAATAATAGCCAATAACAAAAGCCATATGTATTGATGAATGAGAACAGGGCCATCAAGTCAAGAAATTACTATAGTTGAATGTATTTAAATAGGAAAATCTTCTTAAATTACTTCCCTATTGAGCTGTATTTTGGAAGGAAAAGCTTCTTTAAAGTACTTCTGTATTGAGTTGTGTTTTGGAAGGAAGGGAAAAAAATGGATTGCCTGAAAGTCTAGGAAAGGCCTTTCAGACAAGGTGTAGTGGATAATGGATCCATGGTAGGACAAACCTTAATTCTCCGTTCAACTTTGCTATCGTAGACCTAGCCTAAATAAAGAAGTATTAAATGAATATCTCAGAGTCATTTAGCTATTGAAAGTAAGACTAATTTGTTCTCAGACACAGATTTCCAATAGTTCACCTAAAAGTAGTTTCTACTGCTTCTCACACAGACTATAACGCACTATTGATTTTTGTAAGCTTTGCAATTTCTGTTTTTTCTGTCTACCATCTCTTTCATGGTCTGATTTAGAACTTATCTCACCTGCTGGGCATACTTCTGGTGGAAACATTTAATCTGAACTTCAGCCATTTTCCATCTGGGACTCAAAGAAGAATAGGGTTTTTTGATCTCTGTTCATTTATTTACTGGGGAAAAATGTTAACACATTCCAGAAAGAATGAACTGAACCCAAATTATATTGAGATAGCAAAACAGATTTTGATGTGGTACCTACCACGTTGCTGGCCTAGTATTCTTTATGGTCCGTGTGAACACATTTGTTCCTTTGCAAATTGGCCTGCCATACTTATAAACTGCAGGAAAGAAAATTGAGACATGCTTTTTTGAGATCAAAACAACATTTAATTTGAAAGGGAAACTTGCAATACAGTCAAAGAAAATCAGAAAACGAACTTCAATATTGATCTAATCTTTGAATGTTGGACTGAAAAACAGCTCTGAAAAAAAATGCCTTAAAACTTTTGCATATAAAAGAAAACAGCATGGAAAATACTTCTGTAGACAATACAAGAGTGAATACATTTATCATATTCTACAGAAAGGTCTCCGTGGAGAGCTGGAAACATAGTAAGTAACCAATATATAAAAGAAAAAAAAATGATCAGAAAATGGACAGAAGATGAATAGAACGTAATAGTAAATATAAGGGCATATTTTAACACTTATAAACTAAGAACAAAAATTGCCAAGTGGGTTCACTTTGGTCAAATTCATTCATTCATTTTTGGGGTACTTCCTAATGTTGGCAAAGGTGCAGAGAAAAAAAAATGTTGACACATGTCATCCCTCTTCAGGCTACTCATGCTGGGAAAATAATATAGTTTGAATATGTGACCCCACCCAATGCTCATGTTGATTTGTAATCCCCAGTATTGGAGGTGGAGCCTTGTGGGAGGTGATTTGATCATGGGGACAGATTTCTCATTAATGGTTTAGCACCACCTCTTGGTACTGTCCTCGTGATAGCAAGTGAATTCTCACAAGATCTGGTTGTTTGAAAGGGCGTAGCACCTCCGCTCACTCTCTTGCCCTGTTCTTGCCATGTGATGTGCCTACTCCTGCTTTGCCTTCTGCCACGAGTAAAAGCCCCCTGAGGCCTCTCCAGAAGCAGATGCCACTATACTTCTTGTATAGCCTGCATAACTGTGAGTCAATTAAACCTTTTTTCTTACTCAGTCTCAGGTATTTCTTTATAGCAATGCAAGAAGGGACTAATGCAGGAAATAACTGAAATGAGAAAAGGTGTTACATATCCAAAGATTTCTTTTTTTTTTTTAAGCAATAGAGTCTCACTCCAGGCTAGAGTATGGTAGCATGGTATAGCTTACTGCAGCCTCGAACTCCTGGGCTCCAACTATCCTCCCTCATCCTTCATAGTGGCTGGAGCTACAGGTGTGCATTACCATGCCTGGCCAATTTATTACTTTTTGTATAGAAAGGGTCTTGCTATGTTTCCTAGCCTGGTCTTGAAGTCCTGGCTTCAAGCAATCCTCCTACCTTGGCCTCCCAAAGTGCTCAGATTTCAGGCATGAGCCACTGCAGCCAGCCCACTCAAAGATTTCTATAGCATTTTTAAAATATAAAAAGCTAAAAATGACCTTAATGTAAGTAGTGATGATGGCACATGCAGATATTTAAAAGAGCAGTTGTGAATACCATATATCACAAGAAAAATGCTGCTGATAATACTAAATAAAAATCTGGATACAAAAATAAATGTGCATCATTATATGTGTGTGGAGGGAATGGGAACAAGGGTGATTTAAAAATTTTTTATTCTATTCAATGATAGAAAAGCATAATTAAAATTTTAAACTTGAATTAAGATTAATGTCACAATAAAGCAATTTTCAATATAATTAATAAAAAGCATTTATAAAATAGTAAGATTAATCGATAACTTTTTCTTGAACTCATACTTTTAAAAGTTAGAAAAAAGAGCATTTTTGTTTTCTTTTCTTTTCTTTTTTTTTTGAGATGGAGTTTTGCTCTTGTTGCCTAGGCTGGGGTGCAATGGTGCGGTCTGAGCTCATAGCAACCTCCGCCTCCTGGGTTCAAGCAATTCCCCTGCCTCAGCCTCCTGAGTAGCTGGAATTACAGAGATGTGCCACCATGCCCGGCTAATTTTGTATTTTTAGTAGAGACGGGGTTCCTCCATGTTGGTCAGGCTGGTCTTGAGCTCCTGACCTCAGGTCATCCACCCGCCTTGGCCTCCCGAAGTGCTGGGATTGCAGGCATGAGCCACTGCATCCAGCCAGGAGCATTTTTGTTAATGGCATAATTGCTTTCAGTTCTCAGTCTTCTTTGCAATTGGCATATCTGCCAAATTGCAAATAAACCCAGGTTCTGCTTTGGGTGATGACAACGTGAGAATATTGTTTTTGTGAACTGTTAAAATTCCACATATTTCTTGATACTATAATGACCTTGATTCCTTTCTGAAGAAGGCTAGGTGGTACAGATATGGAATATGTAAGAACATTTAACATTGGCCTATTTATTTAAACTGGAGCCATGGGTTTCTAATTTATAAAACGGGAATCAGGCCAGGCATGGTGGCTCATGCCTGTAATCCCAGCACTTTGAGAGGTAGAGGCGGGTAGATCACCTGAGGTCAATAGTTTGAGAATAGCCTGGCCAACATGGTGAAACCCAGTCTCTACTAAAAGTACACAAATCAGCTCGGTGTGGGGGCGGGGGGGAGGTGTGCGTGATCCCAGCTACTTGGGAGGCTAAGGCAGGAGAATCACTTGAACTTGGGAGGCAGAGTGCTAAGACACTTCCTAAAACTTCAATACCTGATCCTCATGCCTCTGGATATTCCTCAATAGCCATTGCTGCAGTGTAACCAAAAACAACTATCATTCCCCCTAAATAGATAAAAAAGACAATGACAGGAGATTGTGCCACTGCACTCCAGCCTGGGTGACAGTGCGAGATTCTGCCTCAAAAAAAAGGTAGGGTGGCGGGGGTTGATTATTTTAAGAATTAAAAGATTATTTTAAGAATTAAATGAGATACAACTAGCTCCATTAATATAAAGACATTTGTTTTCGTGTTTTAAGTAGTTAGGGACAAAATCAGAAAAGTATATGATAAAATTCCCTGCTCTGAGAGGCAAGCGATCCGGTTCTTATTTCATGGCTGTGAATTTTCTAAATATGTGCCTCCTGGATATTTATCCTCTTTCAATATCAGTTGTCTAATCTACAAAATGGAGTTGGTCTGGATGACTTATTGATGTCTAACTTTATTACTCCCCATGAGGGAGAATTTATACAATCACATGCATAATTAAAATTTTTTCCACATTTCACCTTAATAGATCCTTTACATAAAAATTTTACTACTTACTAGACATATTTGTCTCTAATCAAGATTTTCCCAATTCTCATGTTTATGACTGGAACAAAGTCTTTAAAACACCAGATATCTAGTTAAAAATTGAAAAACCACTACTGCCTATATATACTTTAGCTTTTATTTGATTATTGGATATGAGATTGCATAAACTATAAGAAGTCTCCATGGATGATGTTGAGCTTGTGTGAACTCAGTGATCCATGTGAGTGATCTCTGGTCCCCACTCCCAATCTCCCAACTCAATCAAAGTTATCTTCTGTATTTAAAACTATTAATTTCCCATATGCTACAAGTAATATATTTCATGATTATTCTAATTACATAAGATAAACCCTCTATGTGATCATGTTAGTGCATTAGAAGTCTTATGAATCATGGGATTTGAAGACAGGCCGTTTTATCTAGCTCTAGACACAGGATTGGTTTGAACTAAAAACAGAGGAGAAAACTAAAAGGAAAGCAAAACCCATTTTTGCAAGAGAGAGTCATCAAACTGGAGTAGTAAATACCAAGCTCCACTTGAAAGTCAGCCTTTCTCTTCTTATTGGGAAAAACAACAATTTGCAGAGGGGATGAAATGTAAAGGGAATACAGAAAGGAGATGAAGTCCATCTAAAGAGAACAGCAGAGTTTATTTATAACCAAAGAGGCTGGACTCAATGAGATGCCGGCATCACGGAAGTAAAGAAGAGCGGGGAGCACCATCAAAGCTGTGCTGGTGACATGAGTGGCTGGTAAATGCATCTTTAAGTCAGAGTTCCACAAAGGAAGTTGTGTGTTATAAGTCAGAGTATAGATTTAAAACCCACAGATGCTTTAAGAACACTCTCCATGGTGCGAATGTTGGTGAGAATGTGATTATAAAACAGGACTGAAGAAAATGTGCAGACTGGAATGAAAGAAAGGAAGATTCTGTGCATTTTTTTTTTTTAACACATCCAAGGCTGTTTGATTATCCGGATCACTGGTATCACCAGTCTTGTAGTAGACACGTCACTGGCAAGTTCTTCTAGAGTGCACCATATTATGCTTTTATGGTTTCCTTTTTTATAGCAGATATTACCTAATTAGGAAAATATATTTTATTGCATATTTTATTTTATTGTAAAAGTCAAAATTTTTTCGGGAAATGAACATAGCGTCTTTCCAAGGTGCTTAGCTAAATGAGAATTTCGAAGAGTGGCAATTGACAAAATCCTCCCTTTTCCTGTGAATAATTGGAGAAAAGAAAAATAATGAAATAATCTACTTGAAAAAAATCCTGTTTATGTAGATTAAATCTTCCATATTCGAAGTTGTAAAACTGTTCAATGCATTTTATACAAGTATCAACCTACATAGGAATGGCTTGTATATTTGAACTTGTATATTCATTTCATTTCATTATCTACTATGCATCAGCATTGTGCTGGGTATTAACAGATTCAAGATGGCTCTACTAATACAGTACTATTCATCTCTTCATTTCAGTTTTGAACCCATTAAGAAATAAGACAAAAACAGAAAGGCAGGTGGAGACCAAAGTATCAGCTTAGCTGCTACTAAAGCTGGTTTTGGAGAATGTAGTCTAATATTTGCAGGCAAGTGGTTTTCCTAATAACAAACCCTAGAATTACATGGATACCCGCCCTGCTGCAGGCAGTGCCAAAATGCTGTAAACCTCCTTGCCAGGGTTTTGGATAGAAACTCCGTTTTGTAGATCTGGTGTGAACAACTGAATCCCAAGGAGAAGTAAAGAAAAGGGGCTACATAACACATGTCCTCTGTCTCTACTTAAAATCACCCATCAGCTGTTGTCATTCTTCCTGATCAAAGGAAGAGTGATTGAAAGAGTTCAGAGAGGCCTCAGGGACTATACCAGTGGGGCTCCCTTCTATGGAAGCAAACAGGAAAAAGCCTTCCCCCCGAAATGGAGAGTATTTTCTCCACCTACAGATACTCCAGGCTCTGAAGGAAATAGACAGCTCTTCTCCTTCTTCCCCACCAATTGTTGGGGTTTGCTTTCTTCCAATTATTTTGCCTGTACAGTGGCCACCAGTCCCTAATAGACATATCCCAGCAGACTTCTTAAGGGATTTCCCTTAAGAAACCCCTCCAAGGCACCCTGCTCACTTCATAGACCACCCATCCCCATAAAGGCTGTCAACGAGTAGTTCTCCTAAGACACACCAAATGTAGACCACAAGTTTTTCACAAGATACTAATAAAGCAACATTAATAACATAGGGAGGCTGAGGAGGGAGGAGTGCTTGAGGCCAGGGGTTTGAGACCAGCCTGGGCAATATAGCAAGACCCTGCCTCTACAAAATAATTCTTTTTAATTAGCTGAGCCTGATGGCACATGTCTGTAGTCCCAGCTACTCAGGACACTGAGGGAGGAAGATCAGTTGAGCCCAGAAGTTCAGGGTTGCCATGAGCTATGATCATGCCACTGCACTCCAGAGCAAGACTCTGTCTCTAACAAAATAATAAAAATAAAACAAAATATTGCAGAGAGGGGGAAGGGCCAAAGATTTGGTAGGTAGAGTCTGAGGCGTCTGTCAAGCTGTGCAAAAGTTTCCTCCAGACTGATGGGCTGTGCCGGTACACCTGCCATACTTGGTCATATGCTGAGATCAACCCCAGGGTAGTAAGACCTTAAAACAAACATAATGTCACATAGAGGGCAGCAGTGGGGGCTGATAATCAACTATGACCTCTCCCCCAACCCCTGCATCGAGAGACCAAGGTGTTGCATTTCTGTGACTGCCATAATAATATAGTAATTATGAATTTTTTGCCTTCTTAAAAAGGTTCATTCAGCATGGATTTTGTTGTTGTTTTTTCACGTTATATATTGGTAGAAAACTAACTCAGCCTTTTTATCTACAAATATCTTTGTTTCATCTTCATGCTTTAAATACATTCACTCTGTAACAATACTGTGTTGACAGATGTTGCTTCCCAGTACTTTGAAAATGTTATTGCATGGTTATCTAGCTTTCATTTTATAGCATAAAGTCAGTTTTCAGTCTAATTCTCTGTTTTAATGTAAATTATTTTCTCATTGCTGTTAGGATTGTTGTTTTTGATGTTCTGCAATTTCACTGCCATGTGCCTAGGTATAAGTTTGATTTATTTATACTCACTGAGATTTACTGGTATTACTGGATCTGGGCGTTCGTTTCTCCTACCAATTCAGGATACTGTTTTGTTTTGTTTTTCTTTTGCACATCTTTTGTTTTTCTTTTGTTTTTCTTTTGCCCACCTTTGTTAGCTCTTTCTGGAACTCACACTTCACTTATATTCATCTTTATTCCTCCAGTTGTTGGGAGGTACCCAGGGATAGTTTTCGCTCATCCACAGGAAGAGCTGATTAAAAATTTGGTATTTCTGAAGATATCCTACATTGCCTAGGGAATTATTGAAGATGTAGTTTTTCATGCCAGAAATGTTTGAGAAGAGTTGGGGCATACTTGAAAATTATTTTCTTGCTAATATTCAAACATGATAAAGGTGGATTTATAAGATGATCTTTAAGCTCCTTTGGATCTCAAAATTCTGTTATTATGTTAATAAAATAATGTTCAAATAATTTTACTTCTAAAGCCTCAAGTGTTGCTAAATATAGGACTTTAACCTAAATCCCATATTAATGTGTGTTAAAAGGGCCTATCTTGCCATTATTTCAAGAATGCTCTAGTTAATTTAAAATGTTCTGGACAGGTGACCTTGATGTTTGCTTAGCATGGATTAATGTTGACATGAATAGTACAGTTACCTGTCAAAATTATTTTAGATTATTTCAGAGTTCTTGTGAAGCTTTAATCAATTTAGAAGACCATGTTAAAGAAGTAAAACTTCCTTTTTTGGCTATGGATCCCATTTATTGTTCTGTAGTTGTTTTTTAATTCTTGCCTATAAGGACTTGTGTTGTATTTGAAAAAAAGACACCAAAGACCAAGGTGAGAAAAGAGACAATGGAATGATTGAGAGGAACTATTTAATAGCAGTTAGGAAGAACAGTGCTTCTCTTGTTTGTCCAAATGCTTGTCTTCTGAAAGTGTTTCTGTGGCCATTGCCCCATGCTTCCTGTATTTTTTAGGTTCCTAATATAATTCACATCAACCTATATTTCCCCATACTATTAAGCTGTCTTTATTGTCACTTTCTTCTAAATCCCTTACAAAAAGTAAGTAAACAAGTACTTAAAACAATACCTGGAGCATAGTGTGTCTAATAAATATTACTCTTCCACTTTAATGGAGCTGTAATACTGTCATCAGAGTCTGTGTGCATTGCACCTCCATGGTTATGTAGTCTACAGGCCATGTGGCCACACATCGTGGTCCTGCTCTTTAGTGTATCTGGCAGAAAGTTATCATATTTTCTTAACGAGATGAGAAAAACATTCTCCTTGCATGGGTGGCAAAGAAACCCAAAAACTATTAAAACTACTCTGAACCAATTCCCGGTAACATTAATTATTTATATGCATTCATTCAAATCAGGTAAGATATTTACTGATATATGTGTGTGTGTGGTAATTTATACTTTTTGAAAAGTTAAAGCAATGACTCTCATGCAAATATAAAATAAACACATCAGCCATTTTATTCAACTCAGGAATTAAAGAGTGAACCGATGTAAGATTGTAAAGACTGATTCAGAACAGAATCTGAAGAACATATATACACACAAGTATATACATACACAAATACATATGCTAAAACAAATATTAATACTAAACTGGTTCATATTTCTTAGAGCAATAAAGTGTGGTGTTTATGATTATCTTTTATACTTGGCAGAAATTACTTGTATGTACACTGATCAAAATTTATGAACATCACTATGGACAAATATTCACGTACTAATAGTTCTCTACAATTAATTTCTAAGCCGTAACTTATAAAATAGCCTACAAATAGAAAATCAATTAAAAATGCACCCCCATATAGTGGGAGATCGTTTCTGGAGGGGTTCCTAGACAACATCCACTAAAAGCTTTTGCTCATTTCCATGTGTCAATTCAGAGAACTACAGCATGTATCAGGAATATGAAAAATGTGAATATGGTGGAAGACCCATGAATCTTATTGTCCTGGGGCTGTTTTCTCTGACTTTATAAATGAATGCTGGGTCTGTTTTGTTACTTATTTATGTAATTATATTTATCTTGGGGCTAAGTATAGTATTTAGCCTTGAGAGACAATATTTTTCTTATATAGTCTTTCTACCTTAATAGTTCCTGTGTCTGTGTGTGTGTCTGTATGAGAATATGTGTATCTTTAACATATTGCATAGAAAAAATTGAGATGTAAGCTCAAAAAAAATAAGTAAAAAGTCTTTTCGCCAAACCCAATGTAACTCCAAATAAACATATTATCTGCTATTCCCATCTGCTGCGATAGTTCGTTTGATGATTTCAGTGAATATGGTCTCATAACTGAGGAATTTTTCTTTCAGGAAGCTAAGGAGTAAATACATTTGCAAAATTTCCCCATCGTTTTAAACATGATTCATGCTAGTATATTTACCAGTTGAGCTTGAATTTGTTCTAAGCTGTCTAAAAATGATGATTTTTTTTTAAGGATGAGATATGTTCTGTGTTTTCTTCCTATCATGTTCTCCATCTTTGATCATTTTCCAAATCATTGATTGACTCATGTGTATTAATAGGCAGAGAGTCACTGTAGCCTGAAATGTATGTGTTACTTCTCTCCTACTTCCTGTTGCTTGCAGGAGACATCAGTAAACCAACTGTCTTAGTCTATTTGGGCCACTATAACAAAAGACCTTAGACTGGGTAATTTAAAAACAATAGAAATGTATTGCTCACAGTTCCAGAGGCTGGGAAGTCCAAAATCAAGTTGCTGGCAGGTTCAGTGTCTCATGAGGCCCTTCATCCTTAGAGATGGTGCCTGTGTATCCTCACTTGGTGGAGGGGAAAGAATTAATAAGTTCCCTTAAGCCCCTTCCATAAAGACATTAATCCTTCTAATCCTTCATGGCCTAATCACCTCCCAAAGGGCCCAACTTCTAACCCCATCACCTTGGTGATTAAATTTCTACATATGGATTTGGAGGGGGACACACACATTCAGACCATGGCACCAAGTATCTTTCCTGCGATGCACTCTCTTCCTTGTATGTACACCTAAAGTAGACTAGTCATCACTTTGGGTTGTGCTGCCAGATAGAAGTAAGTAAATTCACAAGACTAGGGTTTGGGCTGATGGAAAGGGTCTCTGTTAGGTTCCAGCAAGCTGTATTCCCTAACAGCGTTTTACCAGGGCTCTAATCTTGAGGAATTAGACACTGGCCTAGCTATTAATATTGTGGTTGCTTTCTGTCCCATCAGTGTTATTATGCTTGTTTAGGTACTGAGTTCCTTTGGGATGTCTGTGTAGAGAAGAAGTGATTGGTAACTTCATGCATACACCTAATAGTTGTCACTATTGATTCTTTCTGCACAATACATCTGTTGGCTAATATTTGCTGGAGATGGCTGGACTTTCACATCAAAGCTGTTTGTGTGACATAAAAAGAAGATGAGCTTGCTTTTCATTAAAAAGAATAAGAATGGAATAGAGGTTTTCACAGAACCTTTTTCTCAAAGATGCCAAAATACCATCAAAATGAATACTTAGAATAGATGACAAAAGAAAAGAAGAGAAAGCAAAAGAAAAGGTTTAAATTGTCTGTCAGGGCCTCTGGCCCTCTGTGAGAGGCAGAATGTTGCTGTGATGCAGGTTTAGATTAAAAAATCATATTACCTGGATTCATAACCTTCCACCACTTCCTGGCTGGGCAACCTTGGACAAATTATATATTAACTCCTAAGTTTCCTCATCTGAGACATGGAAATAATAATGATTGCTGACAAGCTAGGTAACCTACTATATCTAAAATATACGGTGACATGATTTTATATTCTCATCTTTAATTTTCACAGTGATCCTATGAAAATCACTCAGCATTTCAATGACAAAAAGTGATCAATTAGAAAGATCACATCTAAATTACTAACACTTTGCTTCTGACTGTCGTACAGGATGTAAATCTGTGTCTGCATTTCAGATTTATTACAAACAAAATAAAATATGTGGCCTAATTTGGAAATGATCAAGGGTTAGCAAATATTGGTCTCTAAACATTCAATTTATTATTTTTTTCTCATCAAGATAGAGCTAACAGTATGGCAAAAAGAAGTAACAGAGTAAATAACGTTCTCTATGTTCAAGGAAGACAGACAAGAAGAGACATTCCATCTGGAGCAAAGTTAAATTCCATTTATAAAGTCTTCCTTAGTATAGTGGCCACTACCTACCTTTTCCAAGTGACTGTCATTATTTCTGACATATCTCCATTTTCTTGGCAAATAGCACTATTTGCTTTTTTCCACATGTGCCCTATTATTTCTTGTCTTTGTGATAGGTATTGTGATGCTGCCTCAACCCTGGCAAAATGTTTCTATTATCCCTGATTTATTATAATTATTCTTTCAGGTCAGCCAGAATGCAAACAACATTTCCAAGAATCCTTGACTGAATCTTCCAAACAGGTACAATCTCTCCCTCCTCTAAACAGACCTCAGCCTTGATCTGCTTGCCTGTTTTGGCACTCACTTTATATTTTCATGGTCAAAAGAAGAACTTGCCAGTTAGAGATTAAGCTGTGTCTGAGTACGTTATTTAGTGGACACATCTGGGAAACTGCTGAGTCCATTAAGCCCACAACTACTTAAATCTCACACTACAGAGCTTCCAAGGAGACAATCTCTTCTAAAACAAAAGGGTGCCGAACATGATAAAGCTGTATTTTACGGGAGCATGGTGAATATTGCTTGATGTCTTTCATTTGAATTTGGTGTTGGATATGTCTGTGCCTAGGATGTTGAAGACAAAAGGGTGGAGGAAATGTTTTAGGTTAAAATGGGAAGATGTTTTGCTAAAACACTGTAAGAAGTTGGAATATAAACAATATGCTTTGGTATCTTAATCACAGTGCATTGCACAAAGAGAAAAGTGGCATTTTCCATCGTTGCACTTTATAACTTTGATGTGTTGCAAGCTATAGTGCATCCGTGGTGGTACCTGGCAGGAATATAAGAATCAGCAGCAGTGCCCCTTTGACATTGACAGTGGTGACTGAAGAATGTGGGTATGCCTACTGGGAAAAGGTGTGGAGCCCCCTGACAACTTTGAGCCTAGAGAATGCACTGGAATCCAGTGAAATTGGCAGGGACCCCCCAAAACCCACATTACCTGGAGGAAGTAATAGTGACAACAGACGGAATGGCAGAGCAGATGGCAGTGCCCAGCATCTATTGCATGTGGGGAAATTCCTGGTCAATCTTGAAAATATTTGATGGTGAATAATTCTACAGTAGGTCAAGATACTAACCTAGAAAATAAAGGTCAATGCTAGTAAAATATGGCTTATACCATTTAACATTAGTACGTTCTATACAATTCCTGTCTTTGCAACTATGATACGACTGTTAAGAAAGCTATACAGAGAATTGGTCCCCATAGTTGCTAACCTAGTATCATGTATGCAGGAAGCTAAATAAAAATTTAAGATGTGAATTAATGAAAATGGAACAGTATGTAAGTACCAGGATTCATGATTTTTGGATCCCTACTGTATGCCTGGCAACAAAGGTGCATTGGTTATTTCTTTATTGTGTACAAATTACATATGGGAAACCATGTTGGCACTAAGAGACACTATAAATGAAGATAGTTGATGATATGGTTTGGCTGTGCCCTCACCCAAATCTCATTTTGAAATGTAGCTCCCACAATTCCCACATGTTGTGGGAGGGTCCCGGTGGGAGGTAATTGAATCATAGGGGCCGGTCTCTCCCATGCTGTTCTCATGATAGTGAATAAGTCTCATGAGATCTGATGGTTTTATAAGACGGAGTTTTTCTGCACAAGCTCTCTCTTTGCCTGCTGCCATCCATGTAAGACATGACTTACTCCTCCTTGCCTCCTGCCATGATTATGAGGCCTCCCCAGCCATGTGGAACTGTGAGTCTTTTAAACCTTTTTCCTGCATAAATTACCCAGTCTTGAGCGTGTCTTTCTTAGTAGCAAGAAAATGGACTAATACAGTTGACCACGTGAAAACAATGCAATCTGCCTAACAAGAAGATAGGCCTAATAGGTCATCAGGAATCAGGCAAAGTAGGTATCTAACCCTGTTTTACATCAACAGCATTGTTGTTGGCCCTAAGTTTTACCCAGTTTTTCAGTATATCAGAGATGTAGGGTATGCTAATTCATATTTTGGCAAGAAATAAGGCACAAATAGTTTAAAAACTGGTTCACATTTTCCTTTCTTTTCTTTTTTTTTTTGTTGAAACAGAGTCTCCCTCTGTCATCCAGGCTGGTGTGCAGTGCCACAATCTCGGCTCACTGCACCCTCCACCTCACATATTCAAGTGATTCTCTTGTCTCAGCCTCCCGAGTAGCTGGGACTACAGGCAAGTGCCACCATGCCTGGCTAATTTTTGTATTTTTAGTAAAGACAAGGTTTTGCCATGTTGGCTAGGCTGGTCTTGAACTCCTGGTCTCAAGTGATTCACCAACCTCGGCCTCCCAAAAGGCTGAGGTTGCAGCCATGAGCCACCACACCCAGCCTGTTTTATATTATTATTAATAGTGTATGAAACATTCATGATATATGGCTTCTTTTGAGAAATGATCCTGTAGCCAAATGCAAAAAATATTGCTTTATATTCCATTTTCTTGGAGGTTCACAAAACATAAGCATATTAAAGACCCCAATATCAGTTACAGTGAATAATCCTAATGAAATTAATCAACATTGTCAAAGTTACTTGAGTAAAGACTTACTTTAAAAAAAAAATACACTGATATTCTGCTGAAATGGATTTGGGAAATGCTGATTTAAAAATATATATTAATTTGATGAACATGAATTAAAATTAATTATTAAAATTCAAGGATTACTTTTATTAATTTTTTCTATTTCTTATTTGGCTATTTATTAACCAAAATTTATAACAATACCCAATAATTTTTTACTTCTTAGAAAGTTTAAGTGTGTATGGTTAATTATCCCAAGTAATAACAAACTTTGCCTTCATGACCCTGAAAAAAACTCAACTAGTATTTATACCTTGATATAGACATGTTAAGTCAAGAATTACAAATTCATGTGAACAGACTGAATTGTTCAATAAATCAATCAAAAAATTAAATAATTTGAAAAACAAGGTATTCACATTCTTACGTTAATACATAGAAAAATTTAGGATTGTGTATTTTAGTTAAAATGCAAATATAAAATGAAGCCATCAAACTTTGAAGAAAATAGTGGAAAATATTTAAGGTATAATTATACACCATATATGAACAATGAATATACATATGTGTATGAATAAATATATGTATAAATTTATACATATATTTTATGTATGTATTTTACATATATATTTTATATATGTAAAAATTTATACATTTTTTATATATTATAATTTTTTTGAGATAGGGTCTCACTGTATCACCCAGGCTAGAGAGCAGAGTGCAGTGGAGTGATCATAGCTCACTACAGCCTTAACCACCAAGGTTCAAGTGATCCTCCTGCCTCAGCTCCCCAAGAAGCTGGGACCACAGGTTCATGCTACCGTGCTTGGCTAATTTTTTTTTTAATTTTTTTGTGAAGATGGCATTTGACTATGTTGCTTCCGCTGGGCTCAAACTCCTGGCCTCAAGCAATCCTCCCACCTTGGCTTCCCAAAGTGCTGGGATTACCGGTGTAAGCCACCATACCCAGCCATGAATATTATTTTTTAAAGTCAGTATATCTGGCCATACTGGTATAAAAGTATCTGTACCTTGGAACAATCATAAAAAATGATTAAAAAGCAAATAGCAAGTTGAGAAAGATGCCACATGTGTGAAGGACTCAACCTATCATTGCTGACTTTGAAGGTCTAGGAACAGAGCATGAGCCAAGGAACGGTCTCTGAAGGCTGGAAAAGAGAAGGAAAAGAGTTTTATGCTGGATCCACCAAAAGCAATACAGCTCTTCAACACCTTTAGCCCAGTGAGATCGGTTGGGAATTGTGTTGTATAAACTTGTAAGATAATCACCTGTGTTGCTTTTAGGAGTAAATTTTTGATAGTTTATCATAGTACCAGTAAAAAAAACTGAAATATCAAGCATAATTAAATGTATTCTAAGACTTAGATCACATCCTAATACTTCCAAAGGTGGAAATTTATTCTAAAGAAAAGAGAGTAAGGAAAAGTAAGAGTCCTCTCATGTCTCTGACACAAAGTTTGAGGTTCTCTGAGTTCTGGATGCAGCTAGAGACCATGTCGTTCTACCTGCAGGGTGTCTCTTAATAATGATAATTTATTTCAAAAAAGGGATCATTCACTGGGAAGATGACTATGAGGGTGAACTGAGAAACAGATCTACTCTCTGGATAGTCAAAATCATTGTAATTCTATTTAAATACTAAATTAAGGCATTATTTTCTGTATAGTTATCTTTTAATTGCACCTTTTGGGATACCTCAGCAGGAGAGACATAATTATAAGATGTAATATGAGCTGTTTTGTTTTCCTTTCTATTTATTCACTGACTAAAAATGGTTGAAAATTGTCCTCTTCTTTTTCTGATATAGTATTCAGATAGTCTCATTTGAATAAGACTGCAAAATGTTCCTGAGCAATTACTTTGCTCACACAATGAAACCACAGCCCTCATTAAAATATAATCATCAAATTCTATTTTATACAATAATGGAAACACAATGCATTTAATTCTGTAAGAAAGAAAGAGATATTTATGGAAGAAAACCTGCATCTTTAGGAGAAAATTAAGAATTCCTTCTAAATCTAAGAATGGCAATGCTCTAAAAACTATCCAAGTGTACAAAACGTTTAAATTGACAAGATTGAGAATGACTCATATTTAATTTCAAAGCAATATACCTATTTGCCTGCATAATATACATAGGAATATGGACTCAGGAAAAAAAACATGTTTTTGAACATCATTGATGAAGGTAATATATAATAAATGTGACCTATTTTATTTGCTGATGTTCACTAATATAGCTCATTGCTTGCCTACTTCACATGAAAAGCTAGATAATCTTACAGAACTTGTAGCCCTATGATGAAAGATGCCAAACAGATACCTAAGCATTCCCACACTCTTCTTGTCAAAATAATAGAATCCTTCTGTTGCTTAAGACAATAGATGACTTCATAAACATGTAACTAACTGTATTTAGTCAAATTTAACATTTTGAACTGAAGACTTCACTTTAGTAAACACCAACAAATATGCACATTTGTTTGTGTATAAATATGTGTGTATATATGTATATGTATGTATAAGCAGACCACCACACCACGTCACTTACACACATAAATTCTACAATTAAGGTCATTTCTAATCAGGATGTTTTTAAGCCGAAATTTATTCTAGTCATTAAAACTATATAATTAGATCATAAGATTATATAGTTAAACATCTTCATCTTATAAATCACCCAAAAATATTAAGAATCCAAACTGTAGACAAAGCAGAGCTAAAATTCAGGTGTCCAGGGGCTTTCATGTTTTCTTTTCCTTTGATTTAATATACATGAATTTTACAAGAATGTACAAATTTTAGATTTTTTTAATATGAATAAATCTGTCTCAAAATCTTTCATTTATGAAAGGATGCCTGTATAGCTAATTATTATAGATATCTTATATTTCTAATGATACATACAAATATTTATCTCATATATAAGATATTTACCAAATATATATCATATATATGATGTGTATATATGCTTAAATATATTAACATATATACATATTTATAATATATAAATATATATATTAAGATATATACATATTTTAGATATATAAAGACTAAAGGTCTGCAAATTCATGTTTAACATACCTGGCTTAGATGATCAATACATTCCTTCAAATATTTCCTAGATTCATGTACTGAATTAGTTTGCTCTTCTATGTTAACTTTCTTCTACTTTTTTTCTCCAGCCACATAAAATAAATGAATTTACAATGAAATAAATGGGAGATTTTGTGCAAATGATTTAGAAAACTAAATGTTTCCTACTACTTTATCTGTGTCAAGACTTTATCTGTGTCAAGAATCTCAAACTTATTTCACCTAAGGCAGATAAGAATTGAATATATTATAGTATGCTTTAATAATATTTAATGATTTTATTAAATATTTTTGGTTTTGTTTCCTGATATGCTACATGATGGTAGGGTAAGTTAAGCACTGTGAGCAGACACAGAAACAATATGCTTTTCTTTGCCTTTCCCAAAATTTTTCTTCTGAAGTTTCTGTTCCCTTCTTTCGTTTCTACGCCTAGTCTCTTGATGCATGTTCCTGTCCATCAAACACCACTGTAGATGTATGTAAGTACATATAGATATCTCGTTAAATGGATTGTTCAGTGAGGTTATCGCTGTCTACCCCAAATGGCTGCAAGTTAAAAATCAAATCTTTGATTTAATAATGTCATTGTTTATTTTCCCCCTTAGCATTAATTGATTATACATGTACATACAATGCATTCTTTTGAATTTTATACTTTAAAAATATATACAAGTCATACAAAGACCACCTGTTTATTCATATTCTTCGCCCTATTGAAACCATGGTCCACAGAAGAATGTTGTAGAAAGAAAAAGACAAATGGCATCAAGAGATCTCAACATGGTTCATAGACTTCTTGGCATTTTTTCAACACAAATACTCTACAATAATATTCCTTGATCATTCCACTTCTATCCATTTCCCTCACTCTCGCACCACTGTTCTTGTCTTCACAAACTCTCCCCATTTCTTACATCATTAAACTTCTAGAAAATTTATGAAACCTGTGCTATATATGTGTCAAGCACTGGAGAAAGAATTCTGAACCAGAGATTTGGGCCCCATGGAGCTTTTATTCTGGTGAGAGAGTATGATGCTATACGTGTAAGTAAATAACCTAATAAAAATAAAGGAAGATAAAGGATTAGAGAGCAACTAGTGAGTCAAGTGACTTCTGGGACCCGAAGGGACAGGGGACCAAGAAATGTCTGGCACTCTTGAAGTCCAAACAAAGAGAACTAGTGAGAAACCCTCCCTCCTTTGCAGAGAAATGACTTCCCTGGCCTTAAAAATGCCAAGAAGAAGCTGGAGAGATTAAGTGTCAAGCAGTTTTCCCCTAAAGCTGGAAGTATAAGGAAGTCCACACTCCTTGTGACTTACCATGGGGACCTTTGCAGGGCATGGCAAAACATTTCTTCCTATACTATCAGTCTATGGGTACAGACAGCCTTGACTTCTACCACTTTTGAGACTCCTCCATTTGGCCTGAACCTCAACATTCCCAGAAGGAAAATAACAACCTATCTAAAAGCTACCTACATTCAAAGAGTGACCAGAAAAATCAGAATGCATATACAGAGAAGTAAAGCCACTGAGGGATATAGAGAATTCAATTAAAAATAATAAACATTTTAGAGGAGAATCAAGTGTGGCTCATACCCAGATAAAGAATATGTGGTGATTAACAACACGATTTCTCAAGCAAACAATTCTGTGAATGATTTGAAGGAGAGGATGTTTACTACTCATGTGTGTGTCCTAGAAGATCAAGAACAAAAAAAAAAAATCACAAAGCACAGAAAAACAATTACAAAGAAATACAAACAATAAGGGGGGAAAAATGAATCTTGGAGGATATAACAGGAGATAGTAAAAGATGTACCAGTAAGAGAAAAAGACAGATGGAGGATTGCCAATGAAAATAAAATAATAGAATTTATTTTTTTTCTCAATGAAAAAGCTAATATCCCAGATTAAATGGTTTCTGTGAGGTCCAGGTCAGACTGATAAGAAATAACATAGACACCTAGGACATTCTGTAAACCTCCTGAATTCTAAGGAAGGGGAAAAATATGACAAGATTCAAGGTAGAAAAAGCAAAGGAAAAAAAAAAAGTCAGAATCCTCATCTGAAACAGTGGAAGCCTGAAGACAGTGAAAGAGCAGCTACCAACCACTGTGAGGAAAATGGTGCAGTTTATGAATTGTAGACCCAGCTAAGATTCTATCACATCTCAAGGTTAAAGAAAAATACAAGAGCACTCCATCCAAGTATTCTCTCTAAAAGAAAAAGTAGTAAAGTGTCTTAACTAAGCAAACTGGAATAGCAACCTAAAGGTGACAGAAAAGAAAGAAAAGATCAATTGGAGATTAATTAACAAATCTTTACATGTAGATAGAGTTATAGATACATGGGGGGGGGTGTGTATGTGTTAGTGTCTGTGTGAATACTAAGCCAAGTGTAATATAGTTTTTTTTTATTCTTCTCTTTAATTTTGTCTTGACCCAGTTTTGAGACCCTGACTAGTGACTGTCAGTTCCCCTTCTTGGGCAGCTGATTAAATCCACACTCCACTCACTCCCCTTATCCAGTTCTCACATTCTGGGCCACCAAGCACCTGCCCTAATTTCCCTGGTCCCAGTTACTACACAGCTAGAGAGAATGCCTATGCCCTGAAGCTCAGAGCCCTGGAAATTATTCAAATTAGCCAGTCCACAAAGATGCAGAGAAACCTAGGGAACCCCATACTACCTGCCATACATCAGCAGCCCCCACAGTAGATCCAGTTTGCTGTTCCCTGTCTCCTGGTGCTGTTCCCTGTGTGGCTCTCTCATGAGGATGAAAGTAACAGAGTTCCTTTCTTCTGAGTGTCACTGTGTTGTATCCACCATTAAAAGAATCCTTAAAGCTCATCAAAGTGTGAAAGTACAATATATTTCTAAATAAGAAATCATTAAAGGAAAACACATGCACTCTTAAGGAAATCCTGATAATATCCTTTAGTTAAAAATACTAAGTTACTTCCAAGAAATCTTAGATTCAAGCACGGTGGAGTAGAGTTGGAGACTTTTGAAAGCAGCTGTTTGCAAGGGTGAGGGGAAATCATGAGTTCTATTTTAGGTATATAAATTGCAGTTACTTATTGGACATCATACTAGATCTATTTATTAAGCAGGTGGATTTTTTAGTCTGGAGCTAAGACATCATGAAGTCATCTGAGTTATCAGTGTGAATCACATGTTAAGGAGCTGTAAAACCTGAGGAGATTACCTGAAGATGCCACGTGGAAGAATAAACCCTGGGCATGCCAACATTTAAAGGTCAGAAAGGAGGGAGCTCCAATAAAACTGACGAATAGAATCTTTGATTCTATTGGAGGATTCTAGAGACATAGGTGCAAAACATGGAGAGTGTGGTATCCCTGGAGCCACATTAAGAAAGCATTTCAAGAATGAGAGAAAGAAATTAACTGTGCCAAATGCTGCAGAAAGTTAAGGATGATCAATACTAGGAACTGGCATTGCCTTTGGAAAGTTGGAGGGCTTGAGTGACATTGGCTGAAGTAGTTTCAGCATGCTTGGAAGAGTTTCTAGAAAGAATGGAAGGGGGAAGTGTAGAGACAGCAAATAAAGAACATTATCAAAGGTTTTTCTGTAAAAGGGAGGTGTGAAATCAGGCAGCAGAGAGTTGAAAATGTAGGATCTAACAGATGTTTTGTTTTAAAATGAAAGATAATTCATCTTATTCCAATTTAAATGATCATAAAGTGGAGGGAAATGTTGAGGTGGGGAGAGGTAAAGAAGAGGGAGAAGAGGGGGGAGAGAATTTTTGTAGGAATAAAATCCTTAGGTAGGAAATAACAAATGTTATTCTATACATAAATGAAGGGATTAATGTAGAGAGGATCTGAAGAGTTCATTATTATAACTAAAAGAACGGTAAATTATTTGGGTCTATACACAAATAGGAAGGTTTGGTAGAGGAAGGATGAGTATGTTTTTTTCTGATTGTTTCAAGTTTTAAATAAAATAAGCATATTCATCAGCTGAGAATGAGGATATGAAATGAATGTTGATGACTAGAAAACGGGGAGAGGGTCTGAAAGTGGAAGAGTTTACTAACTAGGGAAGTCAATGATTGAAGGGCAGTGTTAAGGCGCAAGTGGAGATTAGTTATAAACACTTAAAATAAGGTAGGTAAACATGACTATATTTTTCTTTGTTCACAGTTGCATTTTAGGGAGTATGTGCACAGATTGGATTCATTACAGTTGAGTTTGGTCAAACCAGTACCATGGAGAGATTTTAAGGAACAAAGGGCGATGGATCATGGAATCTAAACCAGGAAAGGTGGAATTTGAGGGCATTTCTCAATCCTGCCCTCAGGAATTTTTGTCTTTGTATTGCTCCTCCATTCCCCCCAGCTTCTTCAAATTCTAGCTCACAAGAGTTTAAGAAACTGACAACTTTTTCTGTGAAAGGTAGAAAACAATAGGAAATAGGACCAGACAAAGCCATAACTCTTTGAGCAGGCAGAATGAGGAGGAAGCCTGGAACTGTGTGATTATCTTAATAATTTCTGTACCTGATTTGTTGTATTCTTCTTATTTAAGCTTTTTTGGGGCTCAGAAAATAATATTCCAAAATATGACACTTTGGCATTCTTCTTGCTTTGAATTAAAGGAAGTTGAAAGGCCTCAAAAATAAGTCTCAGAACTAAGGTCTCTCTCTAACCTTCTCCTGCACTCCTGCCCCTCTGATCCTCTTTCTTTCTTGAGCACTAAGAGGAAATTTCCTTATCTAATGAAGGAAAGTTCCAACATTAGAAATGCAATTGTCTTAATAGTCCCTTCTTAGGAACTTCATCTAATAACCAGAAAAGACTAATCACTAAAAATCATCAGTACACCCAGACAGCCTTTCATTTATTATCCTGAGTGTAGCTCCTGGAGATTACTTGGAAGATTATCGGCATTATAAGACAACCTTGCTCATGGTGAAGTTCCGCCCCACACCTTCTTACAGTTTGCCACCATCTCCCCCAGAGCTCAGAGGAAACTTGTCCCAAGCCAATTGTCTGTTCTTTGGGCTATTTAAGTTCCCCTAAAATTATTTACAATCCTTCAAATTGGCTATATTTCTGCCATCTTCCTCTCCCTCATGAAGAGGGCATATAAGCCTCAACCATCTAGCTTTGCTCTGAGTCTCATATTTTATATAGTTTCTATGCTTATGAATGTTAATAAATTTGTATACCCTTTCTCCTCTTAATCTGTCAATTGTCATTCATTTCAGTGAAACTTCAGAGAGGGTAGATGAGAGGCTTTCCCTCCATCTCTATAGTTCTATGATTTCTTGTACATTTTACCAGTGTGCAAATGAAAGTAAAATGCTATAGTGTTTTACATAGCAAGCTAAGCGTCATTGGTAAATGTTACTAATCATGGCGTATAGAACTTAAATAGTTCCTAGATTTATTGCCCAGGCACTATACACAATCCCCTGCTCCATCCCTTGTTAATATAATCTATCAAGTTGAATGAAATAAATGGTATTAATCAAGCAGAAGGAGTTGTACATAAAACCAATGGTTTCATCATAAAAACACATATACATAAGAAAAAATTTCTTGTTGTTATTTGTGAGTGGGAGTTGATTATAAAATATAGCCTGGAGGGCCTAGGTAAACTCAATATGCTCAATGTTAACTCTCTAAAATATACATTGACCTCCTATTTGTTGTAAAATGCTGTTTATCATTTAGGGGTCTACCAGAGACTCTTAATTATCACTTTCTTAACCTCTACAATGGAGAGGATTTTAATAATTTTGACTATAGGCTACTGAGAGCTTTTTTAACATAATAACTCAAAAGATGATATGTGAAGAGAATTTTAGTAGCAATGTGCTTCATTATGGCTTTTTGAAACCCTGCAGCACAAAGTACTACAAAGAATTCATACGCAGGTTGTTTTATTCAGGTACAAGATAAAGTAAGAAATGAAAGAACGAAAGAACTCCCCAAAACCATTTGCAACAGCCAGGTCAGGAATTTAAGAAACAATAGCTTTATATACAAATAACTAGTTCAACTCACTTCAATTAGTCCACCTTCTCTAGGATAGACAATCTCTTCTAACAATCTTTATGAATACGGGAAACTGGATTATTGGGCTGGATCGTGTTTCCTTTCACTGATTGCTTTGTGTGATTTCGCCAACCTCTCTGCCTGTCAAGGAACTCTGTACCTTTATCCCTCTGTTGGATGCTTTGTCTAAGAAAATGAATTTCCCAGAAAGATGAGGACAGCTTCTCTTTTCAGCCATATAACATAGATAATTGTGTTTTTTTAGCCATAATCTTCAAACACTCCAAAGTGACCAACAAACAGTGCCTTGCTGTGCAACGAGATTTAAACATTGGAAGAGCAATTGCCAGAGCATGCACCTCAGAATTAAATAATACGAAAATAGCATGCTTTGTGTAACAAGAGGGAAAGATATGTTGAAATAGTCTGATTTAGGTTGATTTAAATTGTTCTTCAGAGGAGAAAGGAAGAGAAGAACCTGTTCAAATCCACAGCCAGGTGCCACATATGTGGACATGAACACAGTATGACAAAGGTTCTACCCTGAAGAAAACACCTTTTGCTAAGCTTTTCACAGAAACTGAAATGAGCCTGCCTATCTCTGTTCATACTCATCCACAGAATCGTGTATCCACAGACAATATCACACTGTTTTGATTGATGCTTCCATTAAGATGGCTTGGCTATTGTTTTGTGTTCCCATTCTTACCTAGATAAACAATTTTTTTTGGATACAGAATAAGAAAGAGAATCTAGTATGTAAATGAAACAAAAATCACATATCTTTTATACTTTTGCAGATGCACTGGATACTTTTGCAAAGATCTCCCTGTTCCAGTATGCATAGGGTTGAGAGAGAGGGGAACCAGTCAAAGCCTAACAGCATTTGAGAATTGTGTAGCAGGCACTGTGCCTTACAGACACGTGAAAGAGTCTGTTGTTTGTTTCTCTGGAGAATTTGCCTCACTTATGCTCTGCCTTGAAAACACTTTTCCTAGGAATATGCATGATCTTTTCCTTCTCTTTCTTGAAGACTTTGCTAAAACTTCACTCCTCCACACAAGTGGTCTGTGACCATCCTATTTTAATACTACGCCACTTCATGCTATTCCCCATTCCTTCCACTGTTATTCTTCATAGCCCTTCTCATCATCGGGCTATTGTACATTTATTTGTTTTGTTTTTTATCTGTCCTTTCGAACTACCTCCTGTAACACACACACACACTACAACACAAGTTTGATGAACTTAGAGATTTTCTTATTGCCTGCTATTTCTCCAATACCTAGAACAGAGCCTGGCGCACATGTGTTGAACAAATGAATAAATTCTTTATCCTCCCTTAAGTCTTACTAAATCAAATTTCCTTACTTGGAGTATTTGCTAAAGTTTCTGATTTACTGATTAAATGCTTCGTTATCCAAAACTTAAATCCCACAGTTTACTGAGCATTTACTTTGTTGTCACCACCACATCTATTCAGAAGTCAGAGGCAGGAGAATGGCGTGAACCCGGGAGGCGGAGCTTGCGGTGAGCCGAGACCGCGCCACTGCACTCCAGCCTGGGTGACAGAGCGAGACTCCGTCTCAAAAAGAAAAAAAAAAAAGTCAGAGGAGAAGGGAGGAAACAGATTTGTAATAAACTGTGCAACACACAAACTGTAATATCCCACATGGACTGTGACTTGGAATTCTTCATACAATACAGATGTTTGTTCATTTTTTCTTTAATAAATCCATCATTATTTATGATGCTTAATGGGCATCCCAGTGGAGATACTGAGAAGGCAATAGGACTTAAAACCTTGAGTTCAAGAGAGAGGCCCAGAGTGAAGACAGAATTAGGAATCATCAGCCTTTTAATGATATTTAAAACCATAATACTGCATGAGATCACTAAGGAAGCATGTGTAGGTAGAAACAAGAAAAGCACCCAGGACTGAGACCTGGGCTTTCCAACATTTAGAGGCTAGGTGTTGAGAAAGTAGCAGCAGAGATTGAACAGGAGTTTCAGAGAAGCAAGAGAAAAACCAGGTAAGGGTGGGGTCTGAAATTCAACTGAAGATAGTCTGTCAAGTAGAGGAGAGAGGGAGGAGTGGGGACTATCTGAATTAAATGCTGCTGATAGTTAAGAAAGATAGGGATTTGAGTGAGTTTCTTAATCCTGAGTTCTAGTTTGATTGCACTGTGGTTTGAGAGACAGTTTTTTTTATCATTTCTGTTCTTTTACATTTGCTGAGGAGAGCTTTACTTCCAACTATCTGGTCAATTTTGGAATAGGTGTGGTGTGGTGCTGAAAATAATGTATATTCTGTTGATTTGGGGTGGAGAGTTCTGTAGATGTCTTTTAGGTCCGCTTGGTGCAGAGCTGAGTTCAATTCCTGGATACCTTGTTAACTTTCTGTCTCGTTGATCTGTGTAATGTTGACAGTGGGGTGTTAAAGTCTCCCATTATTATTGTGTGGGAGTCTAAGTCTCTTTGTAGGTCACTAAGGACTTGCTTTATGAATCTGGGTGCTCCCGTATTGGGTGCATATATATTTAGGATAGTTAGCTCTTCTTGTTGAATTGATCCCTTTACCATTATGTAATGGCCTTCTTTGTCTCTTTTGATCTTTGTTGGTTTAAAGTCTGTGTTATCAGAGACTAGGATTGCAACCCCTGCCTTTTTTGTTTTCCACTTGCTTGGTAGATCTTCCTCCATCACTTTGTTTTGTGCGTATGTGTGTCTCTGCACGTGAGATGGATTTCCTGAATACCGCACACTGATGGGTCTTGACTCTATCCAATTTGCCAGTCTGTGCCTTTTAATTGGAGCATTTAGCCCATTTACATTTAACGTTAGTATTGTTATGTGTGAATTTGATCCTGTCATTATGATGTTAGCTGGTTATTTTGCTCATTAGTTGATGCAGCTTCTTCCTAGCCTTGATGGTCTTTACAGTTTGGCATGTTTTTGCAGCAGGTGGTACCGGTTGTTCCTTTCCATGTTTAGTGCTTCCTTCAGGAGCTCTTCTAGGGCAGGCCTGGTGGTGACAAAATCTCTCAGCATTTGCTTGTCTGTAAAGTATTTTATTTCTTCTTCACTTATGAAGCTTAGTTTGGCTGGATATGAAATTCTGGGTTGAAAATTCTTTTCTTTAAGAATGTTGAATATTGGCCCCCACTCTCTTCTGGCTTGTAGAGTTTCTGCTGAGAGATCCGCTGTTAGTCTGATGGGCTTCCCTTTGTGGGTAACCTGACCTTTCTCTCTGGCTGCCCTTAACACTTTTTCCTTCATTTCAACTTTGGTGAATCTGACAATTATGTGTCTTGGAGTTGCTCTTCTCAAGGAGTATCTTTGTGTCATTCTCTGTATTTCCTGAATTTGAATGTTGGCCTGCCTTGCTAGATTCGGGAAGTTCTCCTGGATAATATCTGCAGAGTGTTTTCCAACTTGGTTCCATTCTCCCCATCACTTTCAGGTACACCAGTTAGACGAAGATTTGGTCTTTTCGCATAGTCCCATATTTATTGGAGGCTTTGTTCATTTCTTTTTATTCTTTTTTCTCTAAATTTCTCTTCACGCTTCATTTCATTCATTTTGTCTTCCATCGCTGATACCCTTTCTTCCAGTTGATTGCATTGGTTACTGAGGCTTTTGCATTTGTCACGTAGTCCTCGTGCCATGGTATTCAGCTCCATCAGGTCCTTTAAGGACTTCTCTGCATTGGTTATTCTAGTTATCCATTCATCTACTTTTTTTTCAAAGTTTTTAGTTTCTTTGCCATCAGTTCGAACTTCCTCCTTTAGCTCGGAGTAGTTTGATCTTCTGAAGCCTTCCTCTCTCAACTCGTCAAAGTCATTCTCCATCCAGCTTTGTTCTGTTGCTGGTGAGGAGCTGCGTTCCTTTGGAGGAGGAGAGGCACTCTGATTTTTAGAGTTTCTGGGTTTTCTGCTCTGTTTATTCCCCATCTTTGTAGTTTTATCTACCTTTGGTCTTTGATGATGGTGACATACAGATGGGTTATTGGTGTGGATGTCCTTTCTGTTTGTTAGTTTTCCTTCTAACATTCAGGACCCTCAGCTGCAGGTCTGTTGGAGTTTACTGGAGGTCCACTCCAGACCCTGTTTGCCTGGCTATCAGCAGCGGTGGCTGCAGAACAGCGGATATTGGTGAACCACAAATGCTGCTGCCTGATCGTTCCTCTGGAAGTTTTGTCTCAGAGGAGTACCCGGCCGTGTGAGGTGTCAGTCCACCCCTACTGGGGGGTGCCTTCCAGTTAGGCTACTCGGGGGTCAGGGACCCACTTGAGGAGGCAGCCTGCCCATTCTCAGATCTCAAGCTGCATGCTGGGAGAACCACTACTCTCTTCAAAGCTGTCAGACAAGGACATTTAAGTCTGCAGAGGTTATTGCTGTCTTTTGTTTGTCTGTGCCCTGCCCACAGAGGTGGAGCCTACAGAGGCAGGCAGGCCTTCTTTCGCTGTGGTGGGCTCCACCCCGTTCGAGCTTCCCGGGCACTTTGTTTACCTACTCAAGCCTGAGCAATGGCGGGCGCCCCACCCCCAGCCTCACTGCCACCTTGCAGTTTGATCTCAGACTGCTGTGCTAGCAATGAGCAAGGCTCCGTGGGCGTAGGACCCTCTGAGCCATGTGTGGGATATAATCTCCTGGTGTGCCTTTTGTTAAGCCCATCGGAAAAGCACAGTATTAGGGTGGGAGTGACCTGATTTTCCAGGTGCTGTCTGTCACCCCTTTCTTTGACTAGGAAAGGGAATTCCCTGACCCCTTGCACTTCCTGGGTGAGGTGATGCCTCGCCCTGCTTTGGCTCAGGCACAGTGTGCTGCACCCACTGTCCTGCACCCACTGTCCGGCACTCCCCAGTGAGATGAACCTGGTACCTCAGTTGGAAAGGCAGAAATCACCCGTCTTCTGTGTCGCTCATGCTGGGAATTATAGACTGGAGCTGTTCCTATTCGGCCATCTTGGCTCCTGAATGACTACTGGGTGCATAACGAAATGAAGGCAGAAATAAAGATGTTCTTTGAAACCAATGAGAACAAAGACACAACATACCAGAATCTCTGGGACACATTCAAAGCAGTGTGTAGAGGGAAATTTATAGCACTAAATGCCCACAAAAGAAAGCAGGAAAGATCTAAAATTAACACCCTAACATCACAATTAAAAGAACTAGAGAAGCAAGACCAAACACATTCAAAAGCTAGCAGAAGGCAAGAAATAGCTAAGATCAGAGCAGAACTGAAGGAAATAGATACACAAAAAACCCTTCGAAAAATCAATGAATCCAGGAGCTGGTTTTTTGAAAAGATCAACAAAATTGATAGACCACTAGCAAGACTAATAAAGAAAAAAAGAGAGAAGAATCAAATAGACGCAATACAAAATTACAAAGGGGATATCACCACCGATCCCACAGAAATACAAACTACCATCAGAGAATACTATAAACACCTCTACACAAATAAACTAGAAAATCTAGAGGAAATGGATAAATTCCTTGACACATACACCCTCCAAGAATAAACCAGGAAGAAGTTGAATCTCTGAATAGACCAGTAACAGGCTCTGAAATTAAGGCAATAATTAATAGCTTACCAACCAAAAAAAGTCCAGGACCAGATGGATTCACAGCTGAATTCTACCAGAGGTACAAGGAGGAGCTGGTACCATTCCTTCTGGAACTATTCCAATCAAGAGAAAAAGAGGGAATCCTCCCTAACTCATTTTATGAGGCCAGCATCATCCTGATACCAAAGCCTGGCAGAGACACAACAAAAAAAAAGAGAATTTTAGACCAATATCCTTGATGAACATCGATGCAAAAATCCTCAATAAAATACTGGCAAACCAAATCCAGCAACACATCAAAAAGCTTATCCACCATGATCAAGTGGGCTTCATCCCTGGGAAGCAAGGCTGGTTCAACATACAAAAATCAATAAACGTAATCCAGCATATAAACAGAACCAAAGACAAAAACCACATGATTATCTCAATAGATGCAGAAAAGGCCTTTGACAAAATTCAACAACCTTCATGCTAAAAACTCTCAATAAATTAGGTATTCATGGGATGTATCTCAAAATAATAAGAGCTATCTATGACAAACCCACAGCCAATGTCATACTGAATGGACAAAAACTGGAAGCATTCCCATTGAAAAGTGGCATAAGACAGGGATGCCCTCTCTCACCACTCCTATTCAACATAGTGTTGGAAGTTCTGGCCAGGGCAATCAGGTAGGAGAAGGAAATAAAGGGCATTCAATTAGGAAAAGAGGAAGTCAAATTGTCCCTGTTTGCCGATGACATGATTGTATATCTAGAAAACCCCATCTTCTCAGCCCAAAATCTCCTTAAGCTGATAAGCAACTTCAGCAAAGTCCCAGGATACAAAATCAATGTGCAAAAGTCACAAGCGTTCTTATACACCAATAACAGACAAACAGAGAGCCAAATCATGAGTGAACTCCCATTCACAATTGCTTCAAAGAGAATAAAATACCTAGGAATCCAACTTACAAGGGATGTGAATGACCTCTTCAAGGAGAACTACAAACCACTGCTCAATGAAATAAAAGAGGATACAAACAAATGGAAGAACATTCCATGCTCATGGGTAGGAAGAATCAATATCGTGAAAATGGCCATACTGCCCAAAGTAATTTATACATTCAATGCCATCCCCATCAAGCTACCAATGACTTTCTTCACAGAATTGGAAAAAACTACTTTAAAGTTCATATGGAACCAAAAAAGAGCCCACATTGCCACGTCAATCCTAAGCCAAAAGAACAAAGCTGGAGGCATCATGCTACCTGACTTCAAACTATACTACAAGCCTACAGTAACCAAAACAGCATGGTACTGGTACCAAAACAGAGATATAGACCAATGGAACAGAACAGAGACTTCAGAAATAATGCCGCATATGTACAACTATCTGATCTTTGACAAACCTGACAAAAACAAGCCATGGGGAAAGGATTCCCTATTTAATAAACGGTGCTGGGAAAACTGGCTAGCCATATGTAGAAAGCTGAAACTGGATCCCTTCCTTACACCTTATACAAAAATTTATTCAAGTTGGATTAAAGACTTACATGTTAGACCTAAAACCATAAAAACCCTAGAAGAAAACCTAGGCAATACCATTCAGGACATAGGCATGGGCAAAGACTTCATGTCTAAAACACCAAAAGCAATGGCAACAAAAGCCAAAATTGACAAATGGGATCTAATTAAACTAAAGAGCTTCTGCACAGCAAAAGATACTACCATCAGAGTGAACAGGCAACCTACAGAATGGGAGAAAATTTTTGCAACCTACTCATCTGACAAAGGGCTAATATCCAGAATCTACAATGAACTCAAACAAATTTACAAGAAGAAAACAAACAACCCCATCAAAAAGTGGGCGAAGGATATGAACAGACATTTCTCAAAAGAAGACATTTATGCAGCCAAAAGACACATGAAAAAATGCTCATCATCACTGGCCATCAGAGAAATGCAAATCAAAACCAAAATGAGATACCATCTCACACCAGTTAGAATGGCAATCATTAAAAAGTCAGGAAACAACAGGTGCTGGAGCAGATGTAGAGAAATAGGAACACTTTTACATTGTTGGTGGGACTGTAAATTGGTTCAACCATTGTGGAAGTCAGTGTGGCGATTCCTCAGGGATCTAGAACTAGAAATACCATTTGACCCAGCCATCCCATTACTGGGTATATACCCAAAGGATTATAAATCCTGCTGCTATAAAGACACATGCACACATATGTTTATTGCGGCACTATTCACAATAGCAAAGACTTGGAACCAACCCAAATGTCCAACAATGATAGACTGGATTAAGAAAATGTGGCACATATGCACCAGGAATACTATGCAGCCATAAAAAATGATGAGTTCATGTCCTTTGTAGGGACATGGATGAAGCTGGAAACCATCATTCTCAGCCAACTATTGCAAGGACAAAAAACCAAACACCGCATGTTCTCAGTCATAGGTGGGAATTGAACAATGAGAACACCTGGACACAGGAAGGGGAACATCACACACCAGGGACTGTTGTGGGGTGGGGGGAGGGGGGAGAGATAGCACTGGGAGATATACCTAATGCTAAATGACGAGTTAATGGGTGCAGCACACCAACATGGCACACGTATTGATATGTAACAAACCTGCACATTGTGCACATGTACCCTAAAACTTAAATTATAATAATAATAAAAAAAAGAAAAAAAAAGAAAGATAGGGATAGTGAACTGGTTATTTGCTTTAGCAAAAACGAAATCTATGACGTTGATAGGAGGAATTTGGTTATAGTGACGTGGGCATGCGAGTTAGAAAAGACACGAATGACAGACAGTTTTCTTGAGTTGCTTCTGTATAAAGCAAAGGAGAAAAACAGCACAAGGTAGAGTAGAAAGAGAAAATTGTTGTGGCTGTTTTTAAAATAAGAGAAATAATAGCATGTTGTAGTCTGCTGTAGTCCACTTCCCACAAGCCAGCTGCAGAAAAGATTTGCCTTCTTCAGCTTCAAGCGATTATACTGTATGTCTTAGTTACTTCAAATGCCAGAATTCACACGATAAGAATTTCTTTGCAGCAAAGCATGCTAACACTTCATAAGTCAATGCATTGCATTCTACCAGGCAATATTGGTTTTCCGACATATGAATGGGAAAGGAGCTTAATATCAACGAGAGAGCGATTTATTTGGCTGGCTTTATTTTATTAAAATAGAATGAAAATGAATGTATGGAGCCAGATACCTCTACAGCACTGAGAAATTTTTGGTTAAATTAATCCCCTTTAAAGCTATTATGTAACAGAAATATATTGCTCCATGGCACTTTGACTACAGATAATATCATTTTTTAAAAATATTGGCCAAAGTCTCCAAATATCTAAGTTGGTGAAATTTTCAGTACTAGACAGTTCTCAAAGCTCTGTTCCCACTTCTTTTATTATATAAGAACCCTAGGATTTGCCTCGTATTTTAAAACATACTGAGAAATAGGACAGGTTCTGGTTGCCAGTGTTAAGATCTCTGTTTGAATCCTTGTAGTCCAGCCAATGCCAGCAACAATACTGGAAGCTTTCTCCAGTGGGCCAAGTTTGAATACAGGAGGTGCCAGGGCAAGGCTACAGAGTTCAATGTTCAGTATTCACAAGCCACCAAGCAGACATCCCCATCCAGAACCCAGCCCTTCAGAGGAACTGTTTGGGCAGGTACAACTCACTGTGATATTGGAAAATCTGTTATCCTCCTCCCAGTTAGGGAGGCTCCAATGCCATCCTTTCAGCATCCCTCCCCACACTAAATGTCTGCATTTAGATAAGCTTAGTTTAATCACTTATGTAAGTCTAAGCCCTTCAAAAACAAAAGCCTCTTTAGAGATTTCCTTCTGGGCACTTTGTCTACCCTGAAATTTCCTTTTTCTGCCAACAAATGCACAAAAAGACTTTACTCTTGGAACACAGAGATTTTAAGGATGAAGGGCCACCCAGGGAAGAGCAAGGCATCAGGACAGAGCTTTCTCAAATGAATCACCCTGCTGAACTAGCATTCAACTTGTAATCACAGAGTAAACCATTAGTCAGAAGTTGGAAACTATTATATCCCTTTCAGTTATTCTTTATTGTTTTTCTATAGCTCTAAGATGCAGAGGCTCTGCAGATTATAAGATTTTTGTTCTTCTTACTCACTACCAGTTGAGTGTGAGTCCAACCATGCAGGGCCATGGTCAGGTACTGACTGCCAGCTGTGCTTTCTGAGAGATTGAAGCAGCTGGGTGTTAAGGTGATGCTGTGTCCCACACAGTGCTAAAAGATACGTCTTCCAATCCAACTAGAAGAAACACTTTATTGCCAGTCTTGCTTACTGCTGTATTTCAAACACCCCATAAGGTTTTAATAAATATTTGATGAATGGGTGAAACCAAAAGAGGAGCTAAACCTATAGAATTGGTGAAGAAGTAGTCTTAAATGCAAAACAACAGGTTACGTGAAGAAATTGTATATCGGTTAAGAGTGACATGATTAAATGTAGGCTTTTGAAAGATTAATCTGGTAGCTCTATATGTGCATTTTGGAAAGTTGAAATGGAGATAGAATTAAAATTGTATGGCATTGGGGGAAGCCGGGGGAGGAGTACATAGAACAACACTGTTTTACAACTTCCTTTGCATCTGCAATTATTTCAAAATAAAAAGTTTAAAAAGAAATGTTATTGCAGTGTTCCTAAGTTGAAATAATCATGATTAAGATTACAAAAGTAATGAAATAAAGATGTTATGGTCTGAATGTCCCCCAAAATTCATGTATTCAAACTCAGTCTCTATCATGGTAGTAATAAGAGGCAGCACTTTGGGGAAAGGATTATGTCATGAGGGCTGTGCCCTCATGAATGGATTAGTGCCTTATAAAAGTGCTGCAGGGAACTGGTTTAGTTTTCCTGTCTTGCCTTTCTGTTCCTGCCAGTGCCTTGATCTTGGAGTCTGCAGTCTTCAAAACCATGTGCAATAAATGTCTATTGCTTATAAATTACCTAGTCTGTGGTATTTTGTTATAGCAACACAAATTGACTAAGACAGGAAATTTATATGGGAAAAATATTGTGAGAAAAAAGTGAATGATGTGCCTGAGTTTAGTATGTTTTGATTTACACATTTGCATTAATGAGAGCTTTCTCTTTAGATATTTTATTAGTGTACTCAAATTGAATACTTTGAGCTTCAATAGCCAACAATCCACAAAAACACATAATCAGCCGTTGCTGTGTTATACATCTATTCATCTGTAGCAGTCACCTATAGATATCAGTTACAGCTGATCCTTGGGTACCTGATATAGTTTGACTGTGTCCCCACCCAAATCTCATCTTGAATTGTAGCTCCCATAATTCCCACACTGGGAGGTACCCAGTGGAAGGTAATTGAATCATGGAGGTGGGTCTTTCCAATGCTGTTCTAGTGATAGTGAATAAGTCTTATGAGATCTGATGGTTTTATTAAGGGGAGTTCCCCTGCACATGCTCTCTCTTTCCTGCCTCCATGTAAGACGTGACTTTGCTCCTCATTCACCTTCCACTCTGATTGTGAGGCCTCCCCAGCCATGTGGAACAGTGAGTCAATTAAACCTCTTCCTTTTATAAATTACCTAGTCTTGGATATGTCTTTATTAGCAGCATGAGAACAGACTAATACAGTACCATGTCACACTCCCTCTGCTCTTTTCACATTTTATCTACAATTGTCACTTTGCATTGACAGTATTTGGTCTCAAGAGTGCTATGCATCTCTCTACCTTCTCTGAAGTTTCAGGAATCCTCTTTGCCCACATACAAGTACAGGATTACAGGGGCCTCACATCTGCAGGAGAAGTCCTTAAGAATGTTACACAAGTGCTGGTGGACCGTTGCCCCAACCTGCTTTCCTTTGGGAGAAAAATTCAGGGAGACATTCTGTACTGTGTTTAGGAGGTCTTAACATAATCCAATCCCCATTCCCCTCAGCAGCAACCTACATAATGCCCCTTGTATTGGCTCTTTTGTCCCCTCATTCCTGCTTCCTAGAATTATGTCCAAAATAAATAACCCTTACCCAATTAACTGTCTCAGACTCTGCTGTGGGGGAAATTCATACAAATTTGGGGCCAGAAGTTATCATAGAAAGTAGAACTCTGGGATTGAATTCTGAATTTGGATCACTGACATCAGATGGCAAAGATGGCAGTGCTGAAGAGTGGGGTAGCAAGGATTCTGGCATGATGTATGTAGCCTCACAGTTACTAATTACCTGACATCAAATGGATTGGGATAAAGTACAGAGAGAACAAGCGCTGGGTTATTCAGTACCTCTAAGTACATGGACAGGATGACGGCAATAGAAATTATACAGATTGTTTATTGGCAAGTTTTTTCCTATCTGTCTTGGAATCCTTTAAGAAAAAAAGTGTTAGGCTGGGATATGTCAACCATCAACTCAGGACATGTTGTGAATGCCAGAGGCCTCCTTTATAGCATTTAAAGACTCATCTTTCACAGCATTAGTTGTTTCATGCAAAATATCTGGCCCAGGGTTTAACTGAAAGAGTGGCAGAGCTGCAATGGATACTACATACAAAGCTGACAGGCCTCCTGTTCTAAAGTTGGAGTATTGATAGAGAAAGAATAGGATCCTGAGAATTGGTAAGCTTATGTGATTGTGCCTGAATACTGTGAAACCACATATCTCCTTGATGACCTGGCTAGCGGAAGCACTCCCTTCTCTCTTGCTGCAGAAAACCAGCTTAGCCATGTCAGGACGCCTTGCAAGGACCTCATTCAAGGTCCTTTCAAGACAATGTATGTCCTTCTCCAGAACTGGCTCCACCTTCCCTCATTGCATACAGGCCAATAAATAGGGTCAGGTCTCAGCTTAGGCCAAAAGCAAAAACACTGTCTCTGATATGAGATGAAGTCACCCCTTCACTGAAAGAATTGAGGATCCAGCAAATATGTACTGGGAGGAACCAGGGCAACACGTATGGGAGTGGATCTCCAGGGTGTTGGACCAGAGAAGAGGTGGAATATAAAGTTAGCTGGGAGTTTATTGATGTAGGGCACTTTCCCAAGACTTGAGAGTTTCAGCAACATTAAGAAAAATGTTCTTAAAGGTGGGCCAGTAAATTTGCTTAGTCCATACACTCTCTCCTTCTGGCCTGACTAGAGATTTATATCCCCAAATTTTCTCTATTTCTTTTTTTTTTTCTTCTAGTTGTGTTCAAGTTTAAAATGTGCTTCTGGAAAGCTTTAGAAGAAACCTAGGCATTTCAAATATTATCTCATCAAGAATCTTATGGAATCATCAACCGCTTCAACCACTTGCATTTCCTTTTCCTTATTTTATTTTAGTATAGTTTATTTTTGAGACAGAGTGTTACTCTTCACCCATGCTGGAGTGACATGGTGCAATCTGGGCTCACTACAACCTCCGCCTCTGGGGCTTAAGCGATCCTCCCACCTCAGCCTCTTGAGTAGTTGAGACCAGAGGCATGCACCACCATGCCCTGCTAATTTTTTTGTATTTTTGTAGAGACAGGGTACTGCCATGTTGCCCAGGCTGATCTCAAACTCCTGGGCTCAAGGGATCTGCCCACCTTGACCTCCCAAAGTCCTGGGATTACAGGCGTGAGCCACTGTGCCTGGCCTGCATTTCTTTATGGTAATGTTGCTAATAAAGTAGTTCCGTGCCATAGAAAAATAAAATCATCAACCTGTATCCATTTTATGTTAATATTTTATTTTTCCTTAGATTGACAGATCTGTTTCAACCTTATTATGATTAATTTTATGTGTCAATTTGCCTAGCCATGGGGTGTCCAGATTAAGCATTATTTCCAGGTGTGTCTGTGAGGATGCTTCTGGATGAGACTGGCGTTTCAACTGGTGGACTCAGTAAAGTAGATTGCCCTCCCCACTGTGGCTGGGCATCATCAAATCTGTTGAGGGCCTGAATAGAACAAAAGAGAGAGGAAGAAGAAATTCCCCCCTTTTGCTTCTGGTCGGCCTGCTTGAGCTAGGACATTTTCTCTCATCTTTTTAGGTCCTCTCACTATTATTTACACAATCAGCTGCACTGGTTCTCAGGCCTTTGGACTCTGATTGATTTACGCTACTCGCTTTCCTGTGTCTCCAGCTTGCAGATGGCAGGCCATGGGATTTCTCAGCCTTTATAATCATATGAGCCAACTCTTCCTAATAAATCTTATCTCTCCCCGTGCTGCCCACTGACTCTGTTTCTCTGGAGAATCCTGACTAATACAAACCCTAAAATTCTGCTATCTAATCATAGCATTATAAATATAACATTATACATTGCATTTCATATATCATTATAATTTATTATAATTTACTTTTGCATTTATATATGCCTTTGGCCATCTCAAACTGGCTCTAAAAATAAGGAAATGCTTGTCTGTCACAACAAATGTCTATAGCTGGGGTGGCTGCAGGTGAGTTACAATCAAGAACAAAGTCATCAAAGAACCAGGTTATTTCCTTTCTTTCCTTTATCTTCCTCAGTGTTTTCTCTTTGTCCTCAGATTGTTTGTCTTCCTTCATTGTTCCAAGAGGTCTGAAGAAGCTCGTGAATTTAGATCTAGACTCATTATACCTGGGGAAAGTGAGAGAGAGGGGGAAAAGCACAACTCTTTAGTGTCTCCTTATCAAGAGCTAGAAAAATCATGTTTGGAATCCCATCCAAAAGACTGCTGCTCTCATATAGGTTACTTGCCCAAACCAAAACAATAAACAGCAAAGAAACTAGGGCAAGCACTACCAACACTTATTATAATTTATCCCAAGCTCTGGGTAAGATTATCTTTCCTGTGGTCTTGTGGTAACTGAACAAAGTCAGGATTTTGTTAGTGAGGAAGATGGGGAAATTAATGATACATATCAGTTGTATCAGCCATCTGATCTTCAACAAAGCTAACAAAAATAAACAATGGGCAAAAGATTCCCCATACAATAAATGGTATTGGGATAGATGGCTAGCCATATGCAGAAGAATGAAACTGGACCCCTACCTTCCACCATGTACAAAAATTAACTCAAGATGGAGTAAATATCTAAATGTGAGACCTCAAACTGTAAGAATCCTAGAAGAAAACCTAGGAAACACTATTCTGGACATTGGCATTTGGAAAGAATTTATGACTAAGTCCTCAAAAACAATTTCAACAAAAACAAAAATTGATGAATGAGACTTAATTAAATGAAAGAGTTTCCGTATAGCAAAAGAAACTATCAATAGAGTAAAGAGACAGCCTGTAGATTGGGTGAAAATATTCACAAACTATGTATCCAACAAAGCCCTAATAGCCAGAAACTATATTGCTTAAGGGAATTTAAGCAATTGAACAATCAAAAAAATAACTCCATTAAAAAGCTGGCAAAATACATGAACAGACACTTCTCAAAATAAGGCATACAAACAGCCAACAAACATAAAAAATAGTCCACATTACTAATCATCAGGGAAATGCAAGTCAAAACCACAGTGCGATACCATCTCACACCATTCAGAATGGCTATTTTTTAAAAGTCAAAAAAGCAGATGCTGGAGAGGCTGCAGAGAAAGGGGAATGCTTAAACACCGTCATTGGGAATGTAAATTAGTTCAAGACACTGTGGAAAGCAGTTTGGAGATTTCTCAAATCACTTAAAACAGAACTACCCAGTAATCCCATTACTGGGTATATACTCGAAGAGAAATAAATCATTCTTCCAAAAAGATGCTTACACTCATACGTTCATCGTAGGGCTGTTCACAATAGCAAAGATATGGAATAAACCTAGGTGCCCATCAACAGTGTATTGGATAAAGAAAATGTGGTACGTATACACCATGAAGTACTGTGCAAACAGAAAATGAAGGAAATGGTTTCCTTTGCAGCAGTAAGAATGCAGCTGGTGACCATTATTCTAAGTGAATTAACACAGGAACAGAAAAACAAATACTGCACTTTCTCACCTACAAGTGGCAGTTAAATATGGAGAACTCATGGACGTAAAAATGGGAACAACAGACACTGGGAACTCCTGTAGGGGGTGAGAGGGAGGGAGGCAACGGTTGAAAGACTAACTATTGGGTAGTATGCTCAGTATCTGAGTGACGGGAGTAATAATATCCCAAAGCTCAGCATCACGCAGTATACTCAGGTAACAAATCTACACATGTACCTCCTGAATCCAAAATAAAAGTTGAAATCATTTTTAAAAAATCAGCTGTATCTGCTCTTCACAACTTTTAGTGCAGAGGCTGAGAGCAGGTCATGAAGGTATTATCTAGGCAACATTCAGCAAAACCAGCCACGTTCATGCTAGGTGCTCTGTAGCAATGTGATCTAGAAATTGCTGTCCATCATTCTGACTGTGGCTGCAGAAACAGAGATCAGTTGGTACTTCACTTCAGCTATTACAACGTAAGGGACCAGAGTCTTGTGACCTAAACTCAACATTTGAAGGCAACCCGAGAATACTACCAAAAAGAAGATAATAAACAACAGCAGATCAAGCAGCTTTGTTTTGTGCTTTTGGCCACAGCAAATGTATTTGGTATATCACTGGCAGCTGCAACTCTCACCATCAGTCCTACATAGTATTAAAGAAAGTTGTTTCTATTTATCTCTGCACAGCCAGTTTCCATAGCCTTGCATCCATGCCAAGCACTTAATATAAGCCAAGGTCTTTCAGAGTTGACAGTTCATATGTGGACTTTGGTATACCTTGCTTTATGTTTACAAAATTTGTCGAAAACATATGTTGTATCAATTAAAATATATTTTGAATTGACCGTTAGGCTACTTCTTGGAGCAAAACTATAGGGAAAACTGGTAAATTAAGAAAATCCTAGCTGAACTAAACAATCCCTTCCTCCTTTGTGTAAATTTAGATTTATGCATACTGAGTTTTATATTCAGTTAGACTGAATTTAACTGTTCTCTGTAGTTTCAAATATCTATCTTCATGATTGTCATACCATTTATAGGAATGTTAAAATAATTTCACATGTGAAAACATTTTTTATCTGAAAAAGAATTAAATTCTACAGATGAAAATACAAAAAAGTGTTTCACAGTTAAATTTTAAAATGTAAAATACAAAAATTATCAAACCCATTCAGTGGATCTACATTTCCACAATTGACCTTCAAAAAAATTATACTTTCATTACTTATCCTATTCATGAAACAAAACTGTCAAAAATTGAATATATAAAAACTTTTGCACATGCATTTTGTATTCTTTCTGCTTACTGTTTTTGAGTCACTTAGTTCAGCCAGATTCAAAGACATGCCTGTTTGGTGTAAAGAATCACACTCTCACAGACTGCAACAACCATAAACCACCCTTTGCTATAAGGAGAACTAGTTTTGTCATTGCTCTAGTTTTAATGTGCTCCTGTAGACTCTGGGTGTTCACATTGGCCATGTGTGCATTAGATTGAGTGGATTAACAAACTTAATTGACCTCCACAGTTCTTATTTTGTTTTTTTATTGTTTATATGTATGCTTAGTGGTGGGTTTTGGGGTTGGTTGGTTGGTTTGAGGATGAAAACACCCAAAAAAACTAAAGTGCAATGTTCCATGAAATAACACAAAAGCTATTTGTATCTTTTGGAATTTGGTGCAATCCATATTATAGAAAAAGAAGAATAAATAGATAAACAAGGCTTAAACAAAGTAGAGTTTTATTTTTCTCATAGGCAAAGTGAATCTGGAGGATGCAGTCAAGATGGTGGAAGTTCCAGGATCCTCAGGCTCACGCTTTTTCCTTATCTCTGTTCTACCTCTGAGCCTGTGGCTTCTGTCATCAGGGTAAACTCATAGTCCAAGTCAGCTGCCAAAAGTTCTGTCATTTTGTTCACCATCCAGGAAGCAGTTGAGTCAGCTTCTCTTTACCATTATTCCCAGAAAGTCCACACAATGCATTTGTTAACACCTTATTAATCAGAACTACTAGAAAATGAAATACTTTAGATGGGTACGTTACATCCCCAAATAAAATTTAGATTCTCCAACTAACGATGAAAGCAAAGATGTATAGGCATTTACTAAGTAGCCTTCCTCATATACTTCTAGAGCAAAGAGGACAAATGAAGAGGAGGAGGGGGAGGAAGAAGAGAAAGGAGAAAACAAGTTTTGAATGCATTTTTAAAAAGTATCTAGAAGTAAAGAAGTGGTTTATTTACTGCAGAGTTGGTAAATGGGTTATCATTCCTGTCAAAATTCAGCTGTCTGCTTAAACAGATCTCAGATTTTGACTGACATCTCCCAAATACTCAAATCCAAGGCATATCACAACTGCCTTCCTAACAAGCCCAAACCTTATTTTCCACATTTTGCTCAGGTTTACCAACTGCACCCATTATTATAATAAATAAAACACAGAGGTGACAGTTCAATTATCAGATGTAATAGTGCCAAAGAGGGGTAGCTTGTAATCACATTAGGAAGTTCATTTTTGACAGTTTATAACATCCCCAACTGAAGTACTTCCTGATCGCAACTAGTTTTCTAACTTACACCAGATTTTTCTCAATAAATAGTAGAGAAAATAAAAATATTAATATCATGAGAAAATTAAACTTTGGTTATAGCAAAGGTTTCCAGTCAGTTCTCATAAACATCCAAAAAGAAAGGCAAAACTAAGCCAATCTCTAGTTTTTTAGACACTGTTCGGAAGTGCTTTAAATGAATCTCTTTGGAATAATTGCTCGTATATAATTTTTTTTAAATGTGTGTACATTTTTTTCTTTTCAAAAATCAGAGCAATTAACCTAGTTGGGGCAGATGTCATAGCAATAATTACCAGAATATATTTAGAAAAAGGTGACACAAGTGTGGTTCCATAGTCTTTGATCAGACATGAAGGCTTCCTTCTGTCAGCTATGTTAAAATTACGTGTACATGTTCTATTTTGAGCTCAATTCAGGTGGGCTACAGGAGGTGGAGAGGAGAGACAAGAAAATAAAAAAATTAAATATTGACTAAATAAACCATGTGCCAGATACCATATTAATGGTTCTGCATGTTTTTTCATATTTATCTGCCATAATTAATTTATGAGCATGTTTTTAGTCCCATTTTATTGGCAAGAAAAAATAATGCAGCCAGAATAAGGTCTTTCTTAACAGGTTTACTAGGAGGACAAGCAGCCTGTGTTGTCCCAGTATGCCTGGTTCCCATTTTTCCCTTTGGGACAGCATGCCTAGCATGTTTGTTCAGGTAGTTACATCCTCAGAAGTTATGCATGTATTTAAAAGCTTCTTAAAGACAAACAGTGTAGGGACTGCAGGAGGGAAGAGGAAATACACTTCCAAGCAAGGATTTAAGGACCAAATTTACTCCCTTCTAGAAAGTGAGGTAAAAAACAGAACTTGGTAGCTTTGGAGCCACGATAGTATAAATGGACTCCCTTTTAGCTAAAAGGCAGAGCTATGTGAATTCCAGAGGCTTCCTGGAGCATGTTCTAAAAAGTCACATTTCTCCGTTCTGAAAAGTAAATAAGCAGTTGACTGGAGCAGAACAAGAGATAACTCATGCTAGATAAGCTTTTGTAGGAGAGTGGTGGTGGTAAAGGGACTTTGGGAATTTGGATAGTGGCAGAAAGCATGAAGTATAGTAACAGTAACACAAACAGCAAAAGACAATTGGGTGCTGTGGAGAAGAGCAAGGAAAAAGCATTTTGTCACAGGGGTGAGCTTACGAGAAGCCATGGTGAATAGGCAGGACAACAGGGCATATCTTCTCTGGGTGTCACTGAAGCCTTTCATCCATTGTGCTTAAGAAAATAGAACCTCAGGATCCCAAACCCACTATGCCAAAGGGAAAGTTAAGCTTGGGAACTGAGTCCCACAAAAATCTGCCTGCCTTTTGTTCCCAAGCAGATAGCTGCAATTTCACTACCCTATGTCATAGCCTCATACTTAAGTAGTTTACAGCAATGATAAAAGGTCACATATCTCCCCAGATAGCCTCGCTCACAAATTGCTCACAAGTAAATTCCATGTGGGCCTCCGAATCTTTCAGAATACACATCTTCTCTATAACTAGCCCTAAAACAGAGTTCTGTTGAATCTCACCCTGACATTGTAAGTTACCAGCTTATCTTCACAGGTATGGAACAAGGACATGACTAGGAATCAGCCTCTGCCCGCCCCAAGACAAATGCATAATTTACTTCTTCCTCTACTCAGTCTTTTTATGTTTACTTTATCTTTTGTAAAATGTAGATTTATGAGCACAAGACAAAGGCGTAAATGACTTTTCTTCTACCCCTCTGTTCACACATAAAATGTGGATTCACTCAGCATTAATCAAAGCCTCCCAAGAATCTTAACACTTGCCTCATTGCCTACCCTCCCCACCCCATTTTTCTTCCTTTTTCTAAATCGATGGAGACCTGCCTCAGACACTTTTTGGTTTACAAGTGTTAAATAGACACACTTTAGAAGTTGTGTGAGGACTATGTCAATATTTATGAACCAGGAGGCACACAGGATGTGGAAGAGAAAGAAACTCATGAACCACTCAGTGAAAGTATTTACATGCGTTTCATAATAAATTCCGGCCAAGCTGAAGTAAACAGGCCTAGTTTAAGAAACACTCCTTCATTAGTGAGCACAGAGGCGCACACACACACACACACGCTCGCGCGTCACTTTCTATCATCTAAAACAATTTTGCTCTCTAACTCTCATTATCCTACAGGTGAAAAGAAAGAATGAGGAAGTGAACGAATCACTGCTAAAGATAAAGCATCCTTCATCTCTAGTTTGTTCTTCATGCCTGATGGGGCTGTTTATGAGGAGGTAGAAATAAAGAGCATGTGGACCAAAAATGGTCAGGTCACTTTCTTGGGAATATACAGCTTATCCTCATCACATCTTTTCAATTCTAAATCTTCCAGAAGCCACTGTATTACTGAATGCACTTAGTTAGTTATTTTGCTATTTCCTTTTCCAAGCAATTTGAGGTGATCACATCATTCTTCATTATCTCTCTGAGGATTTCACATATTTCCTGTCTATCCAGTTTTTATTTGATACAGGAAGCTCATAAATAATAGCTGAAATTTTACAGAACTATTTAAGGGCAATTGTTTCTGTGACTATATAGTCAAATAGTTTCCCCATCTAAAATAGAAGATTAAGGCAGCAACACTGCTTTCTGCAGTTGACTCACAATTTCACATAGGTGAATAACTAAATAAAAGGAAGCAGAAAATGTAAAATTGGTAGTAACATTTACTAAGTGTTTTTTTCTTCCCGTTGTATTGGACCCAGCACGTGCTGTTCATAGACGTGTAATACGTGTTGCAATCAAGTGCAATAGAACTTTAAAGTTGAATATTTTTAATCCATAGGAATAAGCACTTTTAATTTCCAGAGTAAGAAAACTAAACTTAATATCTAATCAGTTTTCTTCAAGATACAGTAATCACTCTTATTGTTCATAGAAAGAATATTTACTCCCAGTAAATCATAAAACCTCAAACATGAGCTGAGCATGGTGATACAAGCTTATAGTATAAGCTACTTGAAAGGCTGAGGAAGGACAATTACTTAAGCCCAGGAGTTCAAGGATGCAGTGAGCTATGATCACACCAGTGCACTTCAGCCTGGCCAATGGAGTAAGATCCCATCTCTAAATAGATCAATTTTTAAAATTTTTTTAAATAATAAATAACAAAAAGACTCTCAAACATGATCTGGGAAAACGAACAGCACAGCAGTACTTTATAACAGCCAGCTCCATCTTGGTACTGCAGTTCTTCAGTCACAGCCACTTGCAGATCTATTGTTTGAAACAACGTAACGCAAAAGCCAGCACAAACCCTGTTTTCATTTCCTTGTGACAAAGATGAATTGAGTGGCTGGTTTGGAAAATAGAAACCTTGTGGTAGACTAGAGGTTTTCTAGCCACATATGAATGACTAGAAAGTACTATGTATAATATTTCCACCAGCCAAATAGCTTCTTTCAAAGTGTTGTGGATAAAGTAGTCACAGAGTTCATTTACCACAGAATTAGTGACATTGAACTTCAAATAAATCATGGTAAACAAACAAGCAAACAAACAAAGCTTGCTAAAGAGTACAGGAAGAGGCAAAATGTCCTGTGTCACTCAAAGTCTGGAGTTACATACACACAGGTCCTAAGGCTAGCGTCTGTAGCTTTAAAAAAAGGAATTTGCTAGATATCCACTAGTTTGTCCTTTCTTACTGCCCTTAACTCCAAACCCCATCCTTTGAAGTTAAGATTAGCTGAGGACTCTTGGATGAACCCTGGGGATCTTGTGTATTTCTACACAACAACCAATGGCTCTCAGATTTTTCTGCCTCCAAGGTGGATTTATGCTTCGTAGTCCTGATCCTTGTAAGTGGGACATAACCAATGTATAGACTTTAAGTAATTCAAGAAGAAAACATGCTTCAAGCATTTTAAGCAATTCAAGAAGGAGACATTATTTGGTTACTAACAAGTTAGGAGTTGCTGCAGTATATCTGGGTCTGTGCTGATCATCAGCCTTGCTTTGGCAGGCTTCACATTCTCACATCTTCACAAGATTTTGGGCAGATGATGATCTGTTTAATGTGGCATAATGCACCAGGTGCAACAAGATGTAATTGGACTTCTAGGAAATCACAGAAAACAACTATCTCTGTATGTAAGAGGGAGCAACTACATCTGCATGAGATTCAAGAAACACTACAAAGAAAAGGTAGCTTTTGAAATCCGAGTAGGAATTTGCCAAGTAGGGAATTGGAGGGCACAGATAGAAAGGCATTCCAGAAGGACAAGTCAGTATTTGCAAATAATTTGAAGTATGTTTGCGAAATGGTGAGTAATTCAATATGGCTACAATACAGCATTTATAAACAGGAATGGCAGAAAATGAGGCTGGAGACCTATGTAAGAGCCACAGTATGAAGGACTCAGCAACTACTGCATACAGCACAATGGCTGCCTTCAATGGGGACAAAGTCATGTTCTTTCTCTTACTTCCCACACTTTATTTCTTCCACAATTCCCTCTATGTCCACTCAGACACTTCATTTTCCTTGTTCAATAGAGCCAGGTTTAGAATGGAATGAGCAGGATGCCCAGCAACTCTAGAGATAGGAATCGCCATCCTTGAATTGCTAAGAGCATGAGCAGAAACAGAAGCATTCCTAGAAACCATCTGTGTTATGAATCATTGTTTATAAGCAGATGAGATTTTGTTGAAATACTGGAAACAGAGTCTAACAGATGAAGACAGACAAATGCTTAACTTTACACACAAAGAACTGCAGTTTTTACTTCCAATCACTATGTAAAAACCTGCGAAGAAAATTAATCCAATCAATGAGAAAATACAGGATAAAATACAAAATCTTAAGTGTTTACGAGCTCATCAGAGAGCTGAGATAGCAAGGCAACCTAACAGTCTGAATTTCAGAGGGGACAAGACTTAAAAGAAAAATGAAGCATATGAAGTCCCTCCACTGTGGCATTTCATGAGGAAAAGAAGTAATCCCTGCAAACGTGGGTAAGAAAAAAAATCAGTAAAATTTTAACAAATCACTAAAGGTTCAGTGTGTACTAGTGTGTCCATCTGGAATAGCGGAAAGACCCAAACACAAGGCAATTTTATATTCATAAGCTCATTTTCACAGGTTTCCATGGGATGTTCATGAGAAAGATTTCAGGATGGACAGGAGACTGCAAACAAAGCCCCTCTCACTGGGCAGGTAAGGTGATCATTGTCTGTTATGGAATAAATTGTGCCCCACCAAAACTTTACATTTCCTGATGCAAAACTTGCATTTCCCTGGTGATTAGTGATATTGAGCAAAGCTTGAGGCATCACACTACTTGATTTTAAAAATGTACTATAAAGCTATAGTAATCAAAACAGCATAGTCCTGGCATAAACACAGACATGTAGACCAGTGGAATACAGAATAGAGAACCAAGAAATAAATTCATGCATTTATGATCCGTTCCTCTCTTACAAAGAAACCAAGAACACACAATGAGAAAAGGACAGTCTTTTCAATAAATGGTGTTGGCAAAACTAGATATTCACATGCCGAGGAATAAAATTGGACCATTATCTCATACCACATACAAAAATTTATTCAAATTGATTATAGATTTAAACATAAGACCCAAAACTGTAATACTACTAAAAGAAAACATGGGGAAAAATTTTTTGCCTTCAGTCTGGGCAATGAATATGACCCTAAAGGCAACAAAAGCAAAAATAGACAAATGGGATTGCATCAAACTAAGAGCTTCTGTGCAAAGGAAACAATCAGCTGAGTGAAGAGAAAATCTATGGGAGAAAATGTGTGTAAACCATATAACTGATAAGAGATTAATATCCAAAATATATAAGGAATGCAAACAATTCAATAGCAAGAAAAGAAGTAACTCAATTTAAGAAATGGGCAAAAGACCCAAATAGGCATTTCTTGAAATAAGGCATGTAACTGTCATTTAATTGTCCTTCTGCCTAATTTTTCCCAGCTTCTCTTTGTTGATCACCACAATTTCATTCAAATCAGATTAGAACAACCCCTCTTTTAGAATTCTTACATATATATATTTTTAATTATTATTTTGAGATGGAGTCTCAATGTGTTGCCAGGCTGGAGTGCAGTAGCGCGATCTTGGCTCACTGCAATCTCCGCCTCCCAGGTTCAAGTGATTCTCCTGCCTCAGCCTCTGGAGTATCTGGGACTACAGGCATGCACCACCACGCCCAGCTAATTTTTGTATTTTTAGTAGGGATGGCGTTTCACCACGTTGGCCAGGATGGTATTGATCTCTTGATCTCGTGATCTTCCTGCCTCAGCCTCCCAAAGTGCTGGGATTACAGATGTGAGCAACCCTGCCCAGCCTTAGAATTCTTAATTGGATTCCTACCACTCTAAGAATAAAACCCAAACCTTGTTCGTGGTCCACAAAGCCCTATATCATTTGGCTCTGCTTAACCTTCCAACCGTCCCTGTTGTGAGTCAAGCTATCTCTCAGATAGGGTCCTGTATATTTGGTATTCCCTCTGTTTGGAATTTTCTTCCACCAGATCATCATGTAACAAGTTTGATGAAAAGCCATTATTCACATATGTGAGAAAATAAGACATTATAGCTTCAAAAGTCAATGGAAAGCTCTTGCCTCTGATCACCCGCCACCGTTTCAATTTTCTCAAAACATATATATATGATATATATATATCCCATTCTAATTTTAAAATAGCTCATTTTAGTCATTAATGTTTATAGTTCAATCAGGTTGTTAAAACCTCAGCCATCGTGTCTCAGGTCTTCGCTGACTCTCCTACCTAGCATGGTTGCCCACTGCCACCACCGTCCCCACCAGCAGCATTTTATCACACAATTCTGCACTGTCTTCACAGCATACAGGATTTCCAAAATGATCTAGTTTATTTAGATTTTTTTAATTGCCTAAATTTATCACATCCATATTCCCTAGAATAAGAACAGACAAGATTTCTATTATGAAAAAGTCAATTCCTTATGTCTGTTTCCATGTCCCTACAGTGCAAATGTTTATTTTGGCTTTCAGTATAGGTTCTAAATATCAAAATGTGAGTGTGGTCTAGAAGTGGTTTTCTGCTGAATGCATTAATTTGCAGTTGAAGGAACCTCCACTCTGTAAGGATCCCAAAAATATGTGGATAGTGCCAAGCATAAAGTCTTTGAATATGGAAAAGTACAGCCATTGCCAACTTGATTTACTGTTGTAAATTCTAAAATGGCAGCCAACTTTGAGTTTTACCAGAAAAGGTTAAAATATCTGAGAAAATATCATGATTAAATATCTGGCTAATGATTCAGAAATCCATGAAATCGTTCTCAAATGAAAAAAGGAATTTGCATCATTTATATTCCAGCAATGATCGCCACAGCACACCTAAAATAAAGTGATGTGACATGTTTTAAAGATTTTTAAATGCTACCTAAAACAGGAGGAAAGTAAAAAAATTATTCTTACATAACAAATTTTTCAACTAAGACTTATGTAAAGAGAAAATACTATATTCTTTGTTATACGTAGCTTTATCCTTTAGGTATTTCTATTATAAAAGTAAATTTTACTTTTATAATTAACTACTTTAATTTGAATAGTTATGCTTTCTTTTCCCTGAAGGCATCACTTTTTTGTGATTAATGCTTAAAGAAAAGTAAAAGTAAAACAATTTCTCTACTAATCTACGGAGGGCTAGGAACCAGCAGCCAAGAAAACATGATGCAAATTTTTAAAGTAGTCCAAAGTTCAGTGCTCTCAGGAACTTTTAGGCAATCAACAGGAGATTGTTATGAAACAAAACCAAAAAAACTCATAAAACCTTATTTTTAAAGATCTATTAATGCACTGTGGTGTTAGCGCAACTTTACAACACTGCATATCACATCAGTGGGTGAACAAGAGCAATTCCATAGAGCCGTGAAATACTGAGTTTTCATTAAATTATTATTAGCTCGTTAAAACCATCACATCTGATTCTTGAGTAATCAACATGACCGAGTTACGGCTCTGAAATAAAATGATGTGTAGGTGCCCAGCAGCAGTAATCAATCCCCCAAGTAAGGTAGCAAAGAGTAACAGAATGCTAAGCAGCACTGACATCAATAAGAAGGGATACTTTTGTTTGCAAAAAATACTAACACTTTCATCTGAAACCATGACCTAAGTAACCTGGAATATTTAGTTTGCCTGCTGGGTTTTTTTTTTCTGAACTTGCATGATTACAATAAAGAAATGGCGTGTTGAGCATATGTCTTCAGTATCTGTGAATAAACTAGCAAGTTGATTGACCTTTTCAAATTTTTTTCTTTTGCTTCTCTTTTTTTTCTTTTTAACTGAATAAATGTGAATGTTCGTGAAAGTTCATGGACTGACAGCTCCAGAGACAGTTGCTCCTTATATTCATAAGTACTGATTCATAGTTGGCAGTGTAGATGCTGCCCAGGAGATGGGTTCAATCTGCGTGCTTGATGAGTTCTCGGTTTGCCAATGAAGTTGTTGACAAAGATGGCAATTAGCATCAGGAAGACAGCAGCCAATACAACAACATCTAAGCGAATAGCTGAATTTCTGTTTAGTGTGTGTATATATATATAACTACATGACTAGCAATCAAAATTGAGGGACCCATGGGAGATAATGCTATTGTTCAGATCATAGTGTAATGGTAGATACTGTGTGCCACCTTGCCTTTTGAGTCTTTAAAATTCATTTCTGTACTGGTAGAGAAAAGATAACTTTAGAAAAAATAGCAGAACAAGAAGTGTTTTGTCCTCCTCATTAAATCAACAGTTGGACTTCTACATCTCCTTTCTCCAGGTTCCTAAATACCACAGGGATATCTCTTTTTAAAGACTCAAAATTTTAGGAAAAAAATTAACAGGCACCAGGCAATTAGAACTGAAGGACACCATATTGAACTGAAAAGATTCCGACTGTCAACAGTAAATATAATGTCATACAAAGGCTTCACATTCATCTCTGATTTTTTTCATAGATTTGTGGTTCCCTCATTCATTTTTGCCAACTCCTCCTCTACCCATACCTATTCAGTACCCAGTATTTCTCAAAATGTGAACTTATTCACATTTTCAGTGGAGAGCCAGGAGTCAGTTGCCAGTTTAGTCAATTGAAAGACCACAAACTGAAATCAGTAAAAACTGAGTTTACAAAACCAGAGCTACTAATTCTAAATGAATGACATTGAACAAAGTATACCACCACCTTGAACATCTCTTTTTCTAAATGTAAAATGATAGTAAAATAATATACATATTGGGGAAAAAAAGGATGATAGCTGTAGAAAGTATTGCCGTTATATAGAATGGTTTATAAATGTTAAGAACATGATCTACAATCTAATCACACTCTTCTGTAGATAATATATACTAGTACTAATGCGTTAAAATTTTTATGTCTAGTCAAATCGTGATTTTAAGTTTGAGCACATCAAAACAAGTAAAAGTGAAGTAATAAGACTATTTTAAAAAATTAGAAAACAATTGTGGCCCTTCTAACTACTGTTTATTATACCTATTCAAAGAACTTGTGTTGATTATGATACTTTGGAGAATTTTCTTTAGGAAATTTTGGGCTGTCATCAGATAATGTATGACATTAGTCAGTAGGCTAACGTAGGGGAGGATATAATGAGTACATGTGAAATAGAAAATGATTTCAATAGCTTTAGCTTTACTATTATGATCCATGTAATCAAATGATAAATAATCCCTTGTTAGCCTCACCTCTTACCAGGAGCTGTAATTTTTCTCTGCTCAAAGAAGGACAGGTTATATTCTTCTTCTCCCTTACTCTGCCTTGTTGTTAGAGATGGCTGATTGGCTTGAACTGGGACAGATAGGTGCCACGGGAACTAATGCTATAAAAACACTAATTGAGAAATGCTACAATAGTGAAAATTATATTACATTGATGTAGAATTTGTATTGGGTGCTTTATCTCTAATACAAATATTTACTTTTCTGTGCTTTTATTAGAGTTTCATAAATTGAATGAAATTGATAATATGGAACAAGAAAGAACTCCTTTATGGTGACTCTAAAATAATATTAGAGAACCCAGAATCTTTATCAAATTATCTTGGTGAATTACATCCACTTAATAACATTGAGCCTTCATTGCACTGAAATTAACCACGTTTTCTTTTGACTCTTAGAGCAATATGAAAGCTATTTGGCAGCATTATGAGTACAAATACTGATAATTATTGATACTATTTTTATACTTCTAATCATATATACAAAAGAAATAATTTAAAACAAACAAAGAATCCTTATGCCAATATGTTTATTGCAGAGCTATTTATGTTTCTAAAAATACTGGAAACAACATATAGGGCCAGAGTAGGTAAACATTAATATAAATTCAGTTTGGTTCATAACATGGGAAATTATGCAGCCATTATAATGTTTACAGAACTATACCAGAACATATGCTCGTGTTGCCATAGTAAGTCAAAAAGTAATTATATCTACTATTATTATATAAAATTATATATACTATGATTTCAACTGTGTAAAAAATATTCAAATACAAAAGGTTGAAAGTAATACATCAAAATATTAATGCTTATTCTTGTGTAAAGAGAATTTTTTTCTATTTCTTTGAACTTATGTACTTACTACTATAGTATAAGTTTCTTCATAATTAGAAGCAATTGATAAACAATAAACTAATACAGGCATTATTAAGCTCCAGAAGAAGAGGAAGTTCAGGGAAATTTAAAAATTGCCTATATGTTTACAGATTAAATCTCAGAGGAAAGTAAACTTTTAAAATAATACTGAAACTAGAGTGCTGGCAAAAAAATATTTTTGATTCATTGCTCAGTTATTCCTCCTGTATACTAGCAGATCTGATAAGACTCTAAAAGTCTTCAAAACTTCTATATCAAAAGCATCTTTTCACCTGCTAAATCAATCTGAAATTTGAAAAAAAAAATGTTCATGATTTTTTAAAATGTGCCAGTCTATGTACCACCTTTAGAATGCCTGCCATGGTAGCTGATATTCCAGTAATATATCACTGTGCTGTGTCACCTAGTGAAGACAGCCTGATGAGAGATCACTTGCAAGACATTGACTGGTTTCACTATTGAGTATATCCTTGACACCTAGCAATCACTGGTGAAGACATTTTCTAAAAAAAAAAAAAAAGACTTTCATAAGAAAAAAGCCATGGTTTAATTTAAGTGCTATATTATTTTATCCTAAGAGAGAGAAACATTAGCAAAAGTATGTATAACACAGAGGGTACCTGATAATATAAAGAATGTCCACCACGAAGCACGATCCTAAAAATGGAACTGAAGTTTAGACCATCAGCTGAGTAGAAATCATTCCAAGCAGATGAGAAACAATCATGAATAGGAAGGAATTCCATAGTCTTCCTAGCTAACCCATTTTATTCTGAATATACACCGTAGAAAGGAGGCTATTCTTTAAATAAAGTCAGTGAGTTTTACTTACTGATTTATATCGTCTCTCTCTCTCTCATGTGAGACAACAAAGGGACCTTAGTGACAAGGAAATAATGTCTTCCCATAAATGGATAGGATTTGGGAATCTATATTACCTTCCAAAGTTAATATAGATAATATTTATAAGGACATATATAATAAAAGAGAAACCAGTTTTACTATATAAATTACATTGAGACAGCAAACTAGTGCCATTTGTAATATGAGACCTGAAATATAGGTAGATGGTAGATTAGATTGATAGATAGATAGATAGATAATCTTCACCCCCCAAATAAAAAGGATCTCATGTCCTGAGAAGTGACAACCTAAAACAATTCAAGGAACCACTAATAGCTCCACTAATAGCTTTTCATCCACAAGGATACCACGGGGAGTAGAGGTAAGGTTTTCCCCCAGAGGTAGCTGGGAAAGGATCTCCATCATTGCCGAGGTCCTTGCTCTGACTTTTGTCTCTACTTCTTTCTGCTTTTCGGTTTCTTTTTCTCTTAAAAACTGGCTTCCTCACAGAGAGAGCAGTATGGACTCCAGCAGTTCCCAAGCTCCCTTCTGACTGTCCCACTGCCACGCCAACTCCTTCTTAGTTCTTTTTTTTTTTTTTTTTACTTTAAATTTCGTGATACATGTGCAGAACCTGCAGGTTTGTTACATAGGTAAATGTGTACCATGGTGGTTTGCTGCACCTGTTAATCCATCACCTAGGTATTAAGCCCCAGAGAGCTATTTGTCCTGATGCTCTCCCTCCCTTCGCAACCACTGATTGGCCCCAGTGTGTGTTTTTCCCCTTCAGAACCTGCAGGTTTGTTACATAGGCAAACGTGTGCCATGGTGGTTTTCTGCACCTTTTAATCCATCACCTAGGTATTAAGCCCCAAATAGCTATTTGTCCTGATGCTCTCCCTCCCCTCACAACCACCAGCTGGCCCCGGTGTGTGTTTTTCCCCTTCCTTTGACTATGTATTCTCATTGTTCAGCTCCCACTTATGAGTGAGAAAATGCGGTGTTTGGTTTTCTGTTCCTGTGTTAGTTTGCTGAGGATGATAGCTTCCAGCTTCATCTATGACCCTGCAGAAGACATGATCTCATTTCTTTTTATGGCTGCATAGTATTCCATGGTGTATATGTACCATATTTTCTTTATCTAGTCTATCATGGATGGGCATTTGGGTTGGTTCCATGTCTTTGCTATTGTGAATAGTGCTGCAGTAAACATATGTGTGCATGTATCTTTATAACAGAATAATTTATATTCCTTTGGGTATACACCCAGAAATGGGATTTCTGGGTCAAATGGTATCTCAATGATGCAGAAAAGGACTTGATATAATTCAAAATCCATTCTCGTTAAAAACTCTCAATAAACTCGGTATTAATGGAACACATCTCAAAATAATAAGGGCTAATTTATGGCAAACCACAGCCAGTATCATATTGAATGGGCAAAAGCTGAAAGCATTCCCTTTGAAAACTGGCACAAGACAAGGATGCCCTCTCTTACCATTCCTATTCAACATAGTATTGGAAGTTCTGGCCAGGGAAATCAGGCAAGAGAAAGAAATAAAGAGTATTCAAATAGGAAGAGAGGAAGTCAAATTGTCTCTGTTTGCAAATGACGTGATCCTGTATTTAGAAAACCCCATCATCTCAGACCAAAAGCTCCTTAAGCTGATAAGTAACTTCAGCAAAGTCTCAGCATACAAAATCAGCGTGCAAAAATCACAAACATCCCTATATTATCAAGAATAGAGAAGCAGAGAGCCAAATCATGAATGAACTCCCATTCACAATTGCTACAAAGAGAATGAAATGCCTAGGAATCCAGGTAACAAGGGACATGAAGAACCTCTTCAAGAACTACAAACCAATGCTCAAGGAAATAAGAGAGGACACAAACAAATGGAAAAACTTTCCATCCTCATAGATAGGAAGAATCAATATCATGAAAATGGCCATACTGCCCAAAGTAACTCATAGATTCAATGATATTCCCATCAAACTACCCCTTAGTTCCAATGTGCAGATTTCTGGGTAGAATTCTAATGAGCCCAGTTTTGCCCATTATTTCTCTCTGATTTCATCATCTATGGCCAGGCTGGCAGGGTCACTTCCAGAGCCAGGTTCTCTGTGGATTGAAACACTACAAGGAAAGGTTTTCTATTTGATTGTTTTTGGTCTCTCATCTCGACTCACTGCAATTCCACCTCCCGGGTTCAAGCAATTCTCCTGCCTCAGCCTCCCGAGTAGCTGGGACTACAGGTGCCCTCCAGCACACCTGGCTCATTTTTGTATTTTAGTAGAGACAGTTTTCACCGTGTTGGTGAGGCTGGTCTCGAACTCATGACCTCAAGTGATCTGCCCACCTCAGCCTCCCAAAGTGCTGGGATTACAGGCATGAGCCACCGTGCCCGGCCTCTTCTTTAGTCTTCTTGTTAACAGGAATAAATTTTTGGAACAAGATGCGTTTGCCTCATACACAAAATTCCTCCACCCTCTGTTATATGGTAAACATATTAACCCTATGATAAAAGCATGAAGATGCCTGTCCAAAGTTTTACCTTTATTTTTCAATAATACAAGTCCTGTTTTGTTTCCTAACACTTACCCAGAAGTCCATGGAATCGGCACTCGTCAACCTTTCCACATGATGGCACAAATAAAGTGACAGTATTTATAAGGCACACGGGGGTGATCCGACTAGCACGTGAGCAACCTGACATATGAGGCCCAAGTGTTGCCACAACCAAAGCAGAGGAGATCACTGTCTAGCAACTCTGTGGCATCTCCATCAGCTGCAACCCATCATGCATCACTTGAGGTGTTGTTAGAAATGCAAATTCTTGGGCCCTACTCTAGACCTATTGAATCAGAAACTGGAAGCATGGCCCAGCAATCTGCATTTAAACAAGTTCTCCAGGTGATTCTGACATATGCTAATATTAGAGAACCAATAAACCAATATACTATGGAATACTAACAGGGAAGCTCTGCACTAAATTGCCCTCAAGAGTCTTTCTATAAGACAAGATGATTGAAAGATGGCTAAGGAGTCAGGAGGAAAATATCTGGAATGACAGAGTTTTAGAATCGGGGGTGGTGTTCAAAATTCCTCACACCCAATAAGACATGCTCACCAATCAATGGTGACCATTCCAACAGTCAGAATGGACACATGCAGGTGTGTACTGCTTGAAAAGACTCCCTTAAGACTGCAGGGCAATTCTGCTCTATTTTCCATGTTTTTTGTGGGTATGCACTAGAATTGGCCCTGGCTTGTCCAGGTTCTATTGTCTAACTGTGCCAACCACTCATGAGAATTTGACAGTTAAGATATCACAGAAAATCTTACAAAATCAAATCTTCCTTCATGGGATCCAAGGAGGTAACCAATGGCCCAAAACACTACGTTCTCCGTGAAGTATTTCTATATACTTAACTCAAAATATTAATAATCCACAAAAAGAGATATATTAATATTGGGAAGTCACAAAACATCATCCTAACTTCTCTATAACGGTGGGATTTTGTTAAGAATGAAAGCTCGCACCACGTAAACCCAAAGCAATTCATGGCCAATGGCTTTTGCAAATGAGTAAACAGTTGAGAGATAATACATTGGTGACACTGTGTGTACATATTGATTAATGTCTTGCCTGATTCCAAGTTTATTCACAGAACGTAAGTATATACAATACACTTTATCTAAATTTACTCTGCTTTACACCCTGCTTTCCTTCTTTTTACAACTACACACAAACTTTTGTCATGTGAGCTATATGGGCCACTTTGTAAGAAATATCTGATTGATAAATAAAACCATATAAAATATTCAAAACACCAAAAGAAATATAGCAAGCACTTCCATCTTAGTCCTTCCATCTTAGTCCATTTCTGTTCCTATAACAGAATACTTGCGAGTCTGTAATTTACACTTAAAAAAATATTTCTTAGTCCTTCCATCTTAGTCCATTTCTGTTCCTATAACAGAATACTTGCGACTCAGTAATTTACACTTAAAAAAATATTTCTTACAGTCCTGAAGGTTGGAAAGTCCAAAGGTAAGGGCCCCATGTCTGGTGAAGGCCTTCTTGCTGGTGAGACTCTCTGCAGAGTCTCAAGGTGGTGCAGAGCATGATGACAAGGGGTGCACTGGCACCAAGTTGGCTTTTACTAGAGACCCACTCTCATGATAAGTAAACTACTCCCATGATAACCAATTAATCCCTTAACCCAGTGAGGCATTAATTCATAAATCCATTGATGGATTAATCATTCATGACAGTAGAGCCCTCATAACCCAATCAGTTATTGAGGGCCCCACCTATTAATACATTGGGGATTAACTTTCAACATGAATTTCAGACAGAACAAATGTTTAAACTTTAGTGCCATCCCATTCAAGTTATAATATTTATAAATCTGGGTATCCTTCATACTAGCCTCCTCACCTCTAAGAGCCAAATCCCAAAAGTAAGTAAGCCGGCTGTGTTCTGAATGTAGTTTGTTCCCTTCAAAACTCATGTTGAAGTTTGGTTCCCAGTGCAACATTGTTAGGAGGAGGGCCCAAGTGGGAGGCATTGGGGTCCCGAGGGCAGATCTCTCATGAATAGATTAATTCTGTCTTGGTGAGTAAATGAGTTCTCACTTTCACAGGAATGGATTCGTTCCCATGAGAGTTGGTTGTTATAAAGTGATGTTCCTCTTCCTGTTTGGTCTACTTTCACATGTCCACTTCCTGTTTTATCTTCTGCTGTGTTATCACGCATCACAAAAGCCCTCACAAGAAGTTGAACAGGTGCCAGCACCATGCTTTTGGACTTAACAGCCACCAGAATCATGAGCCAAATGAACTTCTTTTCCTTATAAATTTCTCAGCCTTAGGTATTCTATTATGGCAACACCAAAAAGACAAAGATAGAGCCCAGAGTGATGCATATTTCTCTAAAAATTAAAGACTTTCAGCTGTGTCATCATTGGGCTTTCCCCTGTATTCATCTTACATTATTTACAATTGAGCTTTAATTCTGAGATTATTGTGGATTTATATGCATTTGTAAGAAATAATACAGAAAGATCACATGTATCCTTTTCCCTGTTCCTCCATTGAAATATTTTGCAACACTACAGTACAGTATCACAACCAGGATGTGGACATGGATACACTCAAAATACAGAACAATTCCCTCATCACAGAAATCCCCCTTGCTACTCTTTCATAGCCACATTCTCTTCCCCAACAATGCCAGGCAGCAACTGACCTATTCTTCATTGCTAAAGCTTTACCATTTTGAGGAATCATATATTATGTAACTTTTGGGGATTGGCTTTTTATACTCAGCACAAATTACTTGAGATTCATTCAAGTTATTGCATATATCAATAATTTGTTCCTTTTGACTACTGAGTAACGTTCCATGGTATGGATGTATCAGTCTAGCAGTATACTTAATGAAGGATATCTGAGTTGTTTCCACTTTGTGTATACTCCACAAAGCTGCTACAGACATTTGTGCAGAGTTTTTATGTTTGTTTGTTTTAGACACAGTTTCGCTCTTGTTGCCCAGGCTGGAGTACAATGGTGCAATCTTGGCTCACTGCAACCTCGACCTCCCAGGTTCAAGTGATTCTCCTGCCTCAGCCTCCCGAATAGCTGAGATCACAGGCACGTGCCACCACACCCAGCTAATTTTGTGTTTTGAGTAGAGACAGGGTCTCACCATGCTGGCCAGGCTGGTTTCTAACTCCTGACCTCAGGTGATCCATCTGCCTCGGCTTCCCAAAGTGCAGGGATTACAGGTGTGAGCCACTGCACCTGGCCCAGAGGTTTTTTGTTTCTGTTTTTTTGTGTGGTTTTTTTTTGAGTGTGTGTGTGTGTGTGTGTGTGTGTGTGTGTGTGTGTACAGAGTTTTTATTTCTCTGGGATAAATTCCCAAGTATGCAACAACTAGGTTATATGGTACTTACATGTTTACTTGTATAAGAAACTATCAAACTGTTTTCCAAAGTGTCTGTACTATCTTACATGCCTACCAGCAATGTAAAATTAATCTAATTTCTCTGCATGCCTATCAGCATTTGGTGTTACCACTGTCTTTTTATATTAGTCATTCTACTAGGTACTCAATTAAGACAATGAGGGCTATCTCATTGTCATCTCAATTTGCATTTCCCTAATGGCTAATGACGTTGATTTTTTTTTAATTTGCTTATTTGCCATCTGTATATTCTCTTCATTGAAATGTCTCTTGTCTTTTACGCAATTAGGTCTTTGTTTTTCTTTCTGTTTTTAACTGTTGAGTTTTGAGAGTTCTTTATATAGTTTAAATACTAGTCCTTTGTCAGATATGTGGTTTGCAAATATTTTCTTCCAGTCTATAACGTGTTTTTTCAACCTCTTAACAGTGTGTTTCTTTTGTGGAGTAAAGATTTTTAATTTTGATGAGGTCCAGTTATAAATTTTCCCCCCAAAATAGTTATGCTTTTGGTGTCAGTCTAAGATCTCTTTGACTAGATCTGAAATCTTTCTCCTATTCTTTTTCTAAGTTATATAGCCTTATGCTTAACATTTAAAACCATAATATATCTTGAGTTATTTTCTTATATAGTGTGAGGCTTAATTTTTCCCCTTGCATGTCCAATTGTTCTAGCAGCATTTGTTATAAAGGCTATCCTTTCTCTATTTAATTGCTTTTCCACATTTGTAAAAATAATCAACTGAGCATATTTGTGTAGATTTATCTCTTCTGTTCCATTGATCTATATCTACCTCTCTGCCTCTACCACACTGTCTTGATTACTATAGTTATATTGTAGGCCTTAGTATCCGGTAGAGTGGTCCCTCTCATTTTTTTCTTCCTTTTCAATATATAGTTTTTCTTTTTCAATAATAGTTTTAGTTACCTTGCACCTCTATCCATATAAATTTTAGAATAAGTTGCCTATGTCTTCAAAAAGCATTGCTGAGATTTTGAACTTGAAAAAATTTTCAACCTTTAGAAAATAAAACACGGAATCCTTCTAAAAGAAACAAAAATAGAACATAATTTTTGAAAAAAAAAGAGTGAACTTTTTAACATTCTGTTCAATCTGGGTGTCCGGTATTTTAATTGATTGTGTGGATATAGCATTTCTTGCCTTAAGTCTCCAAATGTATGTTCTATAGCAGAGTCTTCATATTTTTTACAGGTTGTAGAAACAGAAAGAATATGTGACACAGGCCGTATGTAAGGCCACAAAGCCTGAAACATATGTGTCTCTTTACAGAAAAATCTCACTGACCTGTGTCCTACAGTGTCACACATTTGCATTAGCGAGAATAGAAGGAAATAAATTGTTACAAACTTAACAATATAAGTCCTTTAATAATAACTAAATTCACCAATATATAAACTTCTCTTTCGTCAAGTGAAAACACCAAGTAAATAAATCTGTAAGCTGCTGAAAGTAATACATTAAAATTATGTTAACAGAAAATGTAAATTTCTAATTTAATGTAGTTTTGTAGACTGAAAAGCTCTACCCTACTTATATACAAGGTATTATTATCATTCACATTATTAAAGCAAGAGAGTGTTACGAAGGCAGAATAGATTACTTCTAACAACATGGATTCGTGAGCCAAGTGCTTTGAGTTTGAATCCCAGCTTTGCCCCTAACTATCTGTGTTCTAAAGCAAGTATCTTAACTTCTCTGAGCTTCAATTTCTTCAGCTGTAAAATGAAGATAAAGACAATATCTATATTAGAGTGTCATAGCAAAGATTAAACACATGAAGAGTATTACAGTGGTTGAAACAGTTTCCTATGTAATGGGTCTTTCCTAGCAATAATGTCGTTATTTATATGCCACACTATTTATTCGTTGTTAACATGGTCCAGAAATCAACAACTTATTCATGTCAAGAAAATCTTAGGAGCTGATTTTTTTCATGGTACTTTTTATTTATAATATTTAAATTAAAGGCTGTGACATCATTATTCATTGAACAGATATTGGTTAATAAACTAGCACAGCAGGCCTAGCACGGTGGCTCATGCCTGTAATCCCAGCACTTTGGGAGGCCGAGGCGGATAAACCACCTGATGTCAGTAGTTCTAGAGCAGCCTGGCCAACGTGGTGAAACACTGTCTCTACTGAGAATACAAAAAATTAGCCGGGCATGGTGGCGGGCGCCTATAGTCCCAGCTACGTGGGAGGCTGAGGCAGGAGAATCGCTTGAGCCAGGGAGGCAGAGGTTGCAGTGAGGCGAGATGACGCCACTGCACTCTAGCCTGGGTGACAAAAGTGAGACTGTGCCTCAAAAATAAATAAATAATAAAGAAAAAATAAAAATAAACTAGCACAGCAGTAGGCACTGTGAGGGGAAGCTATGGTAAAACATACAGGTCTTGCCTTCATTAGAACTTCACAAAGGGTATCCTTGAAATTAGTATAGAGTTAAACCTGAATATGAAGGCTTGTAAATAACACTTCTGTAACATCTACTTGCCAACATGTATGTTACAATACAGTTAAGTATATTCATATCAACAAAATGGATTTTTATTACCCATAAACCAGAAATCATAAAAATATAAGCAGAAGACTAAAAGGAAATTGCTCTGTGAATATGGAAATACAAAAAGGTTAGACTTTTTCTTTGCAACGTGAAACATTATCACAAGCTCCATGCTACAGAGATAAATCATAAACCTTCTAATTGTGGCGCAAAGTTATTATATAGAATTTTTATATGAAAATGGTGAAGTAGACATGAAAAAGAATGGCTGATTTGTCATCACGTTTATAAATTGCACCCATATAGGAAAACAAATTTATGACGATCAAAAGTTACACCAAGCTGATAAATCAGAGTAGGGAGGCAAACTAAATATTTTCAGAGCAGGTTGAATCCCCCACGGTTACCCAACTGCGGGCTAAAATGCAGTTAAACACAAGAAGGATTTTTTTCTATACTCATTTTTAGTATATTTGGTTGCCTCTCAAACTCACATCTAATAACCCTTTTAAGCTTGGTTCATTATTTTTAAGAGCTCAAATGTTATGTGTGCTTTATGTAAGAGAAAAGGAGACCTTTCTCTCTTCCTCCTTAACCTGTGCCCATTATCCAGTCATCCATTCTGATCAATGTCTTTATATGAAAGAGCTAAAAAACTTTTCCAGAAAAACATCTGTGAATTATGAAAATGTAGGAAATACATATTTGTAAAAAGACAATTTCAAGTGAATATCTCTAACATTTCCTACAAGATATTAACGTTTTTGTAAACCAGTGAATGAAATGATACATGACATTACGTTTCTATAAAATTCCTTCCATTCCAGATAAGCTACTCCGCATAAGAAGTACTAGAAAGATTTAAATAAAGTTTCCAAAGTGTTATTTCCTATTAATTACATATCTTTTGTCACTAAAATCTTTAACTTTTCTGGCCAGAAGGCACGAGGCTGCTGACACTAGCATACAGTCAGAGCTAAACCAGATGGAGAGGGTTTTCAGATTTCTGCATATATTAAACAATAATATTCCACTTGAGATATCCTTTGCCTTCGTGCTTCATAGATACTTCATTCGGCTATAACAGGAATCCTAACTTCTCTGTAGTAGAAAATACCTCCCAACCCACTACATCTCTAGACAAAAGACCCTCAATCTGGCTTTTGCTTAAACATAATATATTTAATCCTATACCAGAGTCATACCATGTTCACTTTGAAGACCTCAAGGAGAATTAATGCATGGAGGAGTACTAATAAAAAGTTTAATGATTTAAAAAGCACCAAATTTCACTTTGCTTTAAAAATACAATTTTAAGTTTTTAAATACGTGAAATGTTTTTTATAATAAAGTAATTAAATGTCTTCATTAGGCATAGAATTGTTATTGAACTGAATTTCCATGGTTTGTCAGACATTTAATGATCAAAGTTCACTTGACCTAAATTACTTAATGATAGCTAAGCACATTAGAAGATTTGTTTTTATTTGTAGAAGCATCCTCTTAAACCTCGAATCTTTAAAAGATATTTTTCTATCACTAAATTGGAGGTAGAGTAACTACGCAGTAATTCATTGAAGTATCTGTATACACTTAACACCATAAATGCAGAGAAGCATAACAGAAAGTAATTACAAGTCTGTATTTACATCCTGATTGTATTAAGACAAAGCATATTGTAGAAGCAAGTGGTAACTACATAGTTTGCATTTAAGAAGTTATCAGTCAGGCAGCTGTCATTCTGGTTACGATAAGGCAGACACACGGCAAATGTAAATTACTTTTCACCTCATTGATCAGAGTCAAAAAATGTGCTTAAAAGTAAACAAAACCACCATGATGCTTCACTCTCCATATGATAAAAGTCAACAGTTGGCATAACTGCAGAAGAGAAGTGAAGAATTAAAAACATAGGCAACTCACTCTTCATTCCTAGGCAAATAATTTTCAGAAAGTCAATCCAATTAACCAAATATTTACTAAGTGCCTGCTATGGGGAAGGCAGAGCAAGCCCCTCTTCATTTAAAAGTTTATACTCGGCCGGGCGCGGTGGCTCACGTCTCTAATCCCAGCACTTTAGGAGGCTGAGGCGGGCGGATCAGGAGGTCAGGAGATCAAGCCCATCCTGGCTGACACGGTAAAACCCCGTCTCTACTAAAAATACAAAAAATTAGCCAGGCATGGTGGCGGGCGCCTGTAGTCCCAGCTACTCGGGAGGCTGAGGCAGGAAAATGGCGTGAACCCAGGAGAGGGAGCTTGCAGTGAGCTGAGATTGTGCCACTGCACTCCAGCCTGGGCGACAGAGTGAGACTCTGTCTCAAAAAAAAAAAAAAATATATATATATATATACTCTAATAAGTAGGGAGTAGAGAAAAAGGAAGCAGGGAGAGAGCTGATATGAGATTACAAATAGCTACATAACACATGCACAGTGCCATGAAAATTCCAAGGACGAAGTGATCTTTAATACTGAAAAACAGTGGGTAAGTGTAAATAGCTAAATCAGATCCTCAGTCTAAGTTTTAAGAAAATAAAGGCAGTGTGGTATAGAAGACTTGCCCTTTTATGAGTAGGTCTGGTTAGGCTATAGGTAAATCTTGAATCACATATCAACCAGGAGTCCACAGTAGGTCTATTGTCTACTGAGTTAACAACCCTGAATTAACAAATCTGATTTTTTCATCTCATGAAGTCCCTGCCAAATAACACACTAACATCACTTTAAGCTTTATGGTTCTGTGAAAATTATGGACTAAAATAAAAAAAATCTACCCAACAATTCCTGTATCTATGGGTCTGATCATCCACATTTTCAAACAAAAATATAACTAGAGTAAGTTTTTATGGAGATGGACGTAAATCCCTCAACCACATATCTTTAATGATTATTAACTTCAGAATCACCTGGCACAATCTCCCTTTTACTGATACTGGTTCTGGGGTTTTTAACTCAATTTAGTGTATAAGTTGAAGTGGTTCTTTTCAACATGCCATCCATCTGGCCAGAAATGATTGTCTAAAGATTTCAATAAGTTGACTGCGTCAGAGAGTTAGGTTTAGCTACCTATAAAGAGTCGAAATATCAAATAACAGAGGTATAGATAACAGAGATGTGGCTTTTGCTTTCGTGTAAAAGCCTAGAGGCAGCCAATCCAGACCTGGAAATGCAGTCCTGAGACACAGGGTTCATAAGTACATAAGTACCCAGAATCCTTCCAGTTCATCACTCTAGGACACCATCCATGACCTAGGATGAAAGTACCTTTATATAAGAAAAAAGGGAACCTTTTCTTACCATCACATCCAAATTCCAGAAAGCTACAAGGGGAAAGAAATAAAGAGGATGAGGCAAAGAGCATCCATAAGTTATCATCCAGAAAGTTTCTTGAAGACTGTCACACAGCACCTGTGCATCCTATTTCATCTTATTAAGCCGATCTGAGTCACCTGGCCACCCATAGCTAAAAGGAAGCCTAAGATGTGTCGTCTTTCTTCCAACTGGCCCTGTGCCAGCAAAACATCAAGGCTTGCACTAGAATGAAGGGGAGAATGGATATTGGCCTCTTCCACGTTGGCTGAAAAAGTTACCATAAAGCGACAAATATCTTTGTCCGATGGCCTTTTCATAATCAGTAAACTGCACTTTCCTAAGTTAACAAATTATTTGGAAATTTTATCCAGCAATTTCACTCCTGGGAATATGTTCAGAGCAAAAACAAAGTATAAAAAATGCTGAATGCACAAAGATGCCTAGGCACAATGTTATAACAGGGAAAAATAGGAAAGTTAAATGACCAAAAGTAGACAAATAGTTATGTAATATTTATGCAAGGAAAAACAAACAGCTTTTCTGTATACTCAGGGTCAATACAGAACACTTCTGTGATCAAGTGTGTCGGGGGGTTTTCTCTTACCAACCATTTCCCCAGCTCTCCAGAAACCATCTGGATTTCCTAAAATTCAATTCAATCTGACACCATCTGCTTGGGGTTAGTGCAGATTCCATAGGTTAGGAGGGCAGTCCCATAAGTCTGCCCCCTCTTCAGATGCCAATCTAAAGCTTAGGTTGTGACCTGTGCCTCTGGCCAACCAGCTAAAAATTGGAGGCTCCCACAGTCCTCTTTTGTAATTGATTATTTGCTAGAACAAGTTCACAGGAAACCAGTTACATACTGGATCATTCATTTATTATAAAAGGTTACAACTCAGGAATAGCCAGGTGGAATAGGTGCCTAAGACAAGGCTTGGAGGAGGGACACAGAGCTTTTATGCCCTCACCAGGTATGCCATCCTCTGGGTGCTCTACTGTGTTCTGTAATCTGTAAGTTCTCCAAACCCCATCCTTCTGAATTTTTATAGAGGTTCCATTACGTTGGCATAATTAACTAAATCGCTGGCTATTAGTGCTCAACTCAGCCTCCAACCTCTCTCCTTCCTGGAGGTCATGGGGTAGGGCAAAAAAAACGCTCTAATCACATAGTTGGTTTCCAAGGCAACCAGCTCCTCATCCTTAGAGACTTACCAAAAGCCACCTAATTAACATAAACTCAGGTGTGGTTGAAAGGGATTGCTTATGAATAACAATAGGTGCTCTTTTCACTTTTCGTTTTGTTCTGTTTTGTTTTGTTTTTGAGACGGAGTCTCACTCTGTCGCCCAGGCTGGAGTGCAGTGGCGCGATCTCGGCTCACTGCAAACTCCGCCTCCTGGGTTCATGCCATTCTCCTGCCTCAGCCTCCCGAGTAGCTGGGATTACAGGCGCCCAGCACCACGCCCAGCTAATTTTTGTATTTTAGGTAGAGATGGGGGTTTCACCATGTTCGCCAGGATGGCCTCGATCTCCTAACCTCGTGATCTGCCCGCCTCTTTTCACTTTTATCAATGTTTTAAGAGCTTTGGCCAGGAGCTGGGAATGAAGACCAAAATGCAGTCATATGCTGCATAATGTTTAGTCAATGACGGATCAGTTATATGTATGCCTGTGGAGCCATAAAATTATAATGGAGCTGAAAATTCCTGTCGCTTAGTGATGTGAAAGCTGTCATAACATTATAGCACAATTACTTTACTTTTAATACATTTATTGTAGTGTAGCATAAGTCTACAGTTGTGCTAGGCCTCCACATTCACTCACTGCTCACTCACTGAATCACCCAGAGCAACTTCCAGTCCTGCAAGCTCCATTCATGACAAGTGTCCTATACAGGTGGACCATTTTTCTATTTTATGGTGTATTTTTAATGTGCCTTTTCTACAGTTAGATATATTTAGATACACAAGTATTTACCATTGAATCCCAGTTGCCTAGAGTATTCAGTATGGTAATATGCTTTACAGATTTGTAGCCTAGGAGCAGTAGGCCATACCATATAATCAATGTGTATAGTAGGCTGTACCATCTGGGTTTGTGTAAGTACACTCTGTAATGTTCACACAACTATAAAATACCTAATGACACATTTCTCAGAAAGTATCCTTGTCATTAAGCAATGTAAAACTGTATATATTTCTTATTATATCACAATATCACAATGGATAGTTGTGCTTAATAAAATAGCATGCCGCAATAAAATAAAAGTAAAATTATGAATTTTATGTAGATTCAAGGACTATATTAAGTGAAGGAGTATATAAAAAGCCTGTCTTAATTAGGGCTGCCATGACAAAATGCCATACACAAGGAGGCTTGAACAACAAATATTCATTTCTCACAGTTCTGGTAGCTGGAAGTCTGAGATGAAGGTGCCAGCATGGTCGGGTTCTTGGTAAAGGCCCCCTTCCTGGTTTTCAGATGGCCATCTTCGCATTGTATCCTCACATAGTGGGGAATGAAGAGAGGGTGAGAAGAAGCAAATTGGCCCATTTCTAGGGCTCCATCCCCATGACCTAACTACTTCCAAAGGACCTCATCTCCTTGGGGATTAGGGTTTCAACATATAAATTTTGGGGGGACGCAACCATTTAGTCCATAGCAATACTTACACACTACTGTAGTAATTCAATAAGAATATATATGCATGGGAAAAATTTGAAAGGATATTCACCAAAATAATACCAATGTCTATTTTGGAGAGGCAGGAATGAGAGTAAGTTTTTTTCTTTTCTCTTGTGTTTCATTTATAATGCAATTTAATATTAAAATATAGTACTAATCAAATGATTATTTGTATTTTTCCATTTTTCAATCCATGATATGCAAATTGTATTCAATTTTCATGATTCTGTGTAGTCACAGCTTTTAAGTGTAATACCCCATTATAAGTGAAGTTTCAGTTATATCAAATATGAATAACATCATTAGTTAGGTAAATTGAATTCATAAAGAAATAGAACTTTGACTTCTGCATATTGTATTTACCATACTATTTAACTATTTTTTAAAGAATACTGTTATTTGGAAACTAATTGCTCCTGTTAAAACTTTTGAATCACTGTGATAAAGTTTTCAGTTTATCACATTTTTTTCTGTTTTATTAATATAAGGGCTTGACTAAATATGAACTGCTCCTGCCAGTGCCGTGTACATCGTTAGGGGCCTGGGGATTAACCAGCCCTGCCCAACACAGCCTGCACACATGTGCATCATTAGGGATCTGAAAACAGGCCTGCCCCACCCACTGCCACCATCACAGTAACTCAAGTGCACCATCCAGGGGCCTGGGGATTGATCTTCTCTGTTTATTTTGAATGCACCATCAAGAGGCTTCGCAAAAGGCCTAGTTCAGCCAACACAGTGCCCAAGTATGTCACCCAGGGACTGACCTGCTCCACCCATCACAGCCTACATCCATGTGCACATGGATGTAGGTGTCCAAGGACAGGTCCTTCCCACGATGCACTGTCCCTACCAGTGACCATGCACATCATTTGGAGGCCTGGGAATTAACCAGTCCCTTCTGCCACAGCCTGTACCCATGCACGCAATCAGAGGCCTGAGGATAGGCCGGCCCTGCTTCACACCACCCTGAGCTAGTGCCCATGTGTCATCAAGGACCTGAGGATTGGCATGCCATGCACACTACCCAAAGGACACACCCACTCACCTGGCCCACTGCTGCCACTGACACCTGAGTAAGTCCCTGAAGTCCCCAAAGTTGGCCATCTTGGACCCGCTACCACTGGTGTCCATCTATGTGTGCTGCCAGGAGGCTAGAGTACTGGCACCCTCTACCCAACACCACCACGACCGCTGGAGTCCAAGGACTGGACTGCCTGACATCCTTGTTCCCAGAAAATCCTCACTGTAGCCTCCATTAACAACCACTACCCAAGCCACTAAAGAATTCACCGACACCACTGATGCTGATTACAGCAAAAGAAATCAAATGGAGGCTACACTACTGCATGCACTCAGAATCAAAGCCAAAGCACCTCACCCAACAAACACCATAGATACACCTATAGGAAAAATTCTATCCTTACAAAAGCCAATTCATAAAATTGGAAGAAGCTAGAGTGATACCAGGTGTGCAGATATCAATGTAACAATACAAGGAATGTAAGAAAGCAAGGAAATACGATACCTCCAAAAAAGAACACAATAACTCTCCAGCAACAGATTACAACAAAAAAGAAATCTGTGAAATATCTGAAAAGGGACACAGATAAACAATACCTAAATCAGGAAAACAATCTGTAATCTGAATAAGAAATTCACAAGAGATAAATATCATTGAAAATAAACTAGAAATCCTGGAACTGAAGTATTCAATAAAAGACATAAGATATATAATTGAGACTTTCAACAATAGACAAAAACAAGCATAAGAAAAAATTTCTGAACATGAAGATAAGCCTTTTGAAATTATTCAGTCAGACAAAAATGAAAGAGAAAAATATTTTAAAAAGGAAGAAGAAAGCCTATGTCAAATATAGGATATCATAATGTGACCAGTGTTTCAATCTTAAGTTTTCCAGAAGGTGAAGACATGAGAAAAGGCGTAGAACACCTTTTTAATAAAATTATAGCTGAAAGCTTCCCTCAAGTCATGCAAGAGATATAGATATCCAGATTCAGGAAACTCAAAAATCCACAAATAGAATTAACCCAACAGGGTAAACAAGAAATGTTTAAGGAAGCCCTACATCTGGGAGCAAAGGTCAGTATCTACCATCACTACACAAAAGGAAAAAACTCCCTGGTAGAGCAGACACACAAATAAGAAAGAGAAAGCACTCAAATGTTAGCACTACAGAAAACCACCAAACCACAATGATAAACAATGAGAGGAAAAAAGGAACAATGGATATACAAAACATACAAAAAAGTTTTTTTTAATGGCAAGAGTAAGTCCTCATCTAACAATAATAACATTGAATATAAACAGGTTAATTTACCCACTTACAAGATACAAACTGGATGAATGGATTTTTTAGAAGACCAACAATGGGCTGCCTACAAGAAACTCACTTCATCTGCAAAGACACATATAGACTGAAAGTGAAGGAAAAAGATATTCCACACAAACAGAAACCGACAATGAGCAGGAAGAGCTATACTTATATAAGATAAAATAGACCTTAATTCAAAAACAGTAGAAATGGAAAAAGAAAGTCATTATATAATGATAAAGGGAACAATTTCACAAGAGGATACAATAAATATACGTGTTCCCAGAGCACTGGAGCACCCAGATAGATAAATCAAATATTTTTAAATCTAAAGGAAGTGATAGACTCCAATACAATAATAGTTGGTGACTTCAACACCCCATTCAGCATTGAAGAAATCATCTAGACAGAAAATCAGAAAAGAAACATCGGATTCAAATTGTGCTTTAGACCAGATAGACCTAATAGACATTTACAAAGCATTCCATCTAACTGCTGCAGAACACACAATCTTCTGATCAGCACATGAAACATTCTGCAGAATAGACTAAATGTTAGAACACAAAAGAAGTCTCAACAAATTTTAAATGATCAAAATCACATCAGGCATCACAATGGAATAAAACTAGAAATGAATAACAACAAGAACTTTAAAAACTGTTCAAATATATAGAAATTAAACAACATGTTCTTGAATGACTGTTGGGTCAATAAGGAAATTAAGAAAGAAATAAAAAATTTCTTAAATAAAAATTGAAACACACTGATATGGATTGGCTCTGGGTCCCTACCCAGATCTCATCTTAAATTATAATACCCATAATCCCCACATGTCAGGGGAGGGACCAGGGGGGAAGTGATTAGATCATAGCGGCAGTTTTCCCCATGCTGTTCTCATAAGCCCTGATGATTTTATAAGTGTTTGGCAGTTCCTCTTCCTCTCGCTCTTGTCACCTTGGAAGAAGGTACTTGCTTCCCCTTCACCTTCCACCATGATTGTAAGTTTCCTGAGGCCTCCCCAGCCATGTGGAACTGTGAGTAAATTAAATCTCTTACTTTTATAAATTACCCAATCTCATGGAAGTTCTTTATAGCAGTTTGAAAATGGACAAATAGAACAACATAACAAAACCTATGGGATACAGCAAAAACAATGCTAAGAGGAAATTTTATAGCAATAAACACATACACCAAAGAATACAAAGATGTCAAATAAACAACCTAATAATGCACCCCAAGGAACAAGAAAAGCAAGAACAAAGCAGCACCAACATTAGTAGAAGGAAAGAAACAATAAAGATCAAAGCAGAACTAAATAAAATAGAGGCTTAAAAAAAAAACAAAAACAAAGGACAAATCAAACCAAAATTTGATTTTTTGAAAAGATAAAATTGATAAACTGCTAGCTATATTAACCAAGAAAAAAAAAAACAGAAAAGACCGAAATAAACAGAATCAGAAACAAAAAAGAAGACATTACAATTGATACCACAGAAATACAAAGGATCATCAGAGACTGTTAGAAACAACTGTGTGAAAACAGATTGGAAAATTTAGGAGAAATGAATAAATTTGTGAACTTATACAAGCTATCAAGATCAAACCAAGAAGAAAAAAGAAACATAAACAGACAAATAGCAGGTAATAAGTTAGAATCCATAAAAAAAAAAACAAGAAAAAAAAATTCTCCCAACAAAGAAAATCTCATGACCAGATTACTTTACTGCTTAATTCTACCAAACTTGTAAGGAAATCCTAATACAATTCTTCTCAAACTATTCCAAAAATTTTAAAGTACAGAATTCTATAGGGCTAGAATTACTATGATACCAAAACCAGACAAGGAAACACACACACACACACAAACACACACACACACAAACACACACACACACACAAACTATAGGCCAGTAGCTCTGGTGAACATAGACAGAAAAATCCTTAACAAAACACTGGTAAACTGAATCTAATAGCACATCAAACATAATACACCACCATCAAGTGGGACTTATCCTAGGGAGCCAACAATGTTGTTCAATACACAAAATTCAATAAAAGTAATACATCATATAGAATGAATGGTGAAAAATGTATGACCATCTCTACAGATGCAGCAGAAGCATTTGGTAAAATTCAACATCCTTTCTCAACATATTAGGCAATATCATTACTCAACATAATAAAGGCCGTATATGACAAACCCACAGCTAACATCATACTGAATGAAGAAAGGATGAAAGCCTTTCCTCTAAGAACTGGAACAAGACAAGGATGCCCACCTTCACCAGTTTTATTCAGCGTAGTATTGTACATCTTAACCAGAGCAATCAGGAAAGAGAGAAATAGAAGGCATTCAAATTTGAAAGAAGAAAATTAAATTGTCCCTCTTTGCAGACATGACCTTATGTATAGAAAAAGCTATATATCTTTTTCTATGTATAAAGGCTCTACCAAAACACTGTTTGAACTGATAAAATAATTTGGTAAGGCTGCAGGATACAAAATCAATATACAAAACTCAGTAGCGTTTCCATATACCAATAAAAAAAACTACCTAAAAAAGAAATCAAGGAAGCAACTCTGTTTACTATAGCTACATAAATGTAAAATACCTAGGAAGGAATTTAACCAAGGAGGCTAAAGACCTCTACAAGAAACTCCACAAAACACTGATGAAATAAATGGAAAAGAATGCAAACAATTGGAAAAACATCATCCTTGTGGAACAGAAGAATTAAAATTGTTAAAATGACCATACTACCCCCCCAAAATCTACAGATTCAATGCAATCTTTATCAAAGTCCCAGTGACATTCTTCACAGAAATAGAAAAAGCAATCTACAAATTTGTATGGAACAGCTAAAGATCACAAATAGGCAAGGTAATGCCAAGCAAAAAGAACAAAGCTGAAACTATATCACACTAGCAGACTGCAAAATATAATATAAAGCTATAGTAACCAAAACAGCATGGGTATTGGTATAAAAACAGACACACAGACCATGGAACAGGATAGAAAACCCAGAAATAAATGCATGTATTTACAGTCAACTGATTTTTGACAAAGACATCAAGAACACACACTGGCGACAGGATACCTTCTTCAATAAATGGTGCTGGTAAAACTTCATGTCCATATGCAGAAGAATAAAACTAGATCCCTATATATCACCAAATAGAATAATCAACTCACTGTGGATTAAAAACTTAAACATAAGACTCAAATCTATGCAACTAGTCAAAGAAAACGTAGGGTAAATGTTTCAGGACATTGATCTAGGCAAAGATTTTATGGTGCACTGGAATACTATTCAGCCACAAAAAAGAATAAAATATTGTTATCTGCAGCAACATGGATGGAACTGGAGGTCATTGTGTTACATGAAGTAAGCCACACACGGAAAGACAAATATCGCATTTTCTCACTCATAATTTGGATGTAAAATTTGATCTCATGGAAGTAGTGAGTAGAATGACAGTTGCCAGAGGTTGGGATGGTTATGGGGGTGGGGTAAAGAGAGGTTAGTTAATGAGTACAAGCATTTTGTTAGATAGAAAGAACAAGTTCTATTGTTCGATAACACTCGACTGTAACTATGATTAACAACAATTTGTTGTATATTGTCATATAAGTAGAGAAGATTTGGAATGGTCCCAACAGAAAAAACTGATAAATATTCGAGGTGATGGATATCCTAAATACCATCATTTGATCATTATGCATTGTACTGCATGTTTCAAAAATCACATGCACCCCATAAATATTTACAAATCTTATATATCATTAGAATTTTTTTTAAATTTTATTATTATTATACTTTAAGTTTTAGGGTACATGTGCACAATGTGCAGGTTTCTTACATATGTATACATGTGCCGTGTTGGTGTGCTGCACCCATTAACTCGTCATTTAGCATTAGGTATATCTCCTAATGCTATCCCTCCCCCCTCCCCCCTCCCCCCTCCCCCCACCCCAAAACAGTCCCCGGAGTGTGATGTTCCCCTAAAACCATAAAAACCCTAGAAGAAAACCTAGGCAATACCATTCAGGACATAGGCATGGGCAAGGACTTCATGTCTAAAACACCAAAAGCAATGGCAACAAAAGCCAAGACTGACAAATGGGATCTAATTAAACTAAAGAGCTTCTGCACAACCATCAGAGTGAACAGGCAACCTACAAAATGGGAGAAAATTTTTGCAACCTACTCATCTGACAAAGGGCTAATATCCAGAATCTACAATGAACTCAAACAAATTTACAAGAAAAAAACAACCCCATCAAAAAGTGGGCGAAAGATATGAAGAGACACTTCTCAATAGAATTTTTTAATAAAAAATAAAAAGATAGAATGTGATAAATGTACTTTGTAAACATGCTAAATAATAAATTTTCTAAGTGATGTCTACTAGCTATTTAACATTCATGCAAACCACTCATGGGTATATTATTGCTTTTTAGTCACTTACTATGTATTATTCATTATCAGTGGCCATAATTTATTGGGTTTATGTGGAGAAGATGTCTGTAGCCAAATTAAATCCAGGAAATGATGGGAACTATTTAAGTAATTTAGGCCAAATGATTACTTTCATAGTTTCCTAGACTCTGGACAGCCCTCCTGTGAGCTATATGGATATCTAAATGTGTCCTCCAAAAACAAGGGAAACAAAATGAATTGTCTTTTCCAAATGACCACTCAACAAAGGATACGAAAGTTAGATGATACAAGCTGTCAACTGATATTTAACTTTACTAATAATGTTTTTGTACTTTTGCACATGGGAATAATAGCACACAAAGTGCAAACGTTGTATAAGTTAGAAGAACGGTAAAAGAAAAACAAAAATGACTCAGCTCCAGGTTGAATTTCCTCTTTGTAAAACAGGCTGCGAAAATTTTCATAATTCAAAAGAATTCACATATTGGAGCTTTGCTTCTATGAAAGAATTCAGACACCCTCTAGATACCCTATAGTGTTCATAACTACCTACAGAATTTGAGCACTAATCCTTACATTGAGAGAGACAGGTTTGAAAGAGAATCAGAGGGTAAGGAGGAAAAGAGAGCCTGTATTGAAAGAAGGACATAGGCCAGGCGCAGTGGCTGACACCTGTAATCCCAGCACTTTGGGGGGCTGAGTCAGGCAGATCACGAGGTCAGGAGTTCCAGACCAGCCTGGCCAACATTGTGAAACCCCGTCTCTACTGAAAATACAAAAATTAGCCAGCCATGGTGGCAGACGCCTGTAGTTCCAGCTACTCGGGAGGCTGAGGCAGGAGAATCGCTTGAACCTGGGAGGTGGAGGTTGTGGTGAGCCAAGATGGCTCCACTACACTCCAGCCTGGGCAACAGACTGAGACTCTGTCTCAAAAAAAAAAAAAAAAGGAAAAGAAAAGAAAAAGAAAAAGAAAGGAGGACATGGGTTCATACACAATACTATATGCTTCAGTCACAGACTCAAATATAAATCATGTATTTCTATTTAATGTAACTTCGAAAACACCAAGAATTTAAGAAAAACATTCTAAATAGGAAGAGCCACTTAATTGATGGGCAGTCCACTCTCAACTGTGCATATAAGTAATCTCTGCAAGAGAATTTTTATATCCTATTGTTAAGACCCGAGAGAGAATCTTTTCTAGCATTGGCACAGGCATCATTATAGTCACTCGTGTAAACAGAATGCTCCCTGCCAACTCACAGGGAGTTTCCTGTCTGACTAGTTAGTCAGCCTTCTCCCACCATGAAGAGTATCCTATGTGGACACATCCCGACATTATTAATACACCTCATCATTGTGCCAATTTACAATGTCGTGTCTTTTATATTCACTCACATTTTCAACCACATGCATTATTACCGGGCTGCTTAAAAGATTCCACCAGGTTCATAAATGAAAAGTTAGATTATTTTGGATTGACAGTTTTGCCAAAGGAAGAAAAGGTGTAACTGCAAGGGAAATATGTTCAAAAGTGATACAGTAGGGAAATTAAAAAGACAAGCTGCTATAAGCAGAGGGGTGATTATTAGGATTATAGTTAATGGGCAGGGCAGAAATGTAGGGAACATAATGATATCAGGGAAGTATGAGAACTGGCTTGTTAGTACTTAATGAGGAAAATGGTTATATTCCCCCGAAGTCCTATCATGCTCCTTTCAGTGACTCTAATTCACTGGCTGGGTTAGTTAATGAGATACTGTGCACTAGTAATTCTAAGCAAAGACCTGTATTCTTGTTTTATGATAGCACAGATTGATTGCAGAGTATTCACTGGAGACTGGCAGACGTTTCTGAATGTTTCATATATTTTATTTTATATCTGTGGTGCTGGGATACTGTTCTGTGCTAGGAAAATTGACTCGAATACTAACTTTAACAGAGAATGTAGCAAGTTCTTAAAAATTTTAACTTCATGGTAGTAAAACTTTACATTCAGTCTGAAGAGAAAAAAACTTTTAGTAAACATACATTTAATACAAATCAAAAACATGTATTCAGTGTGAAATAAAAATATTGCATGTAGTAACTAAGAAAACTTAGCACAAGTGATTTCCCCCTCAAAAATTATTTATTACGTCCAAGTATTTTCACACCCAGACACACCGTGTTTATGGTTACATGATGTAAATATATGTACATTTCCATTAAAAATAGAAACATCCTTAAAAACCCCAGAAATGATATATTTCTTAGGCAAACAATAAATAAAACAGAAATTTAGTTCTAAGCCTTGTCAAGAATTAACAGCTTGTTCAAAAGCAAAAGCTAGTTACTTATTATTGACTGGAATAACCCCACAAAAAATTTCCTAATGGCAATGAACTACTCAACCCTTGCTGAATATTTTTTTACTTTTTATTTATGTGAGATTCCAGTAAAATCTATATATTTTCATAAAGCTAATTTTGAGATAATTTAAGAGTCAGAAAATATACTTGACTGAATTCTAGCCCCATGGTTTGTGCTTGGTACAGTGCCTGGCATAAATAAGGTATTCAAAATATGTTTGCTATTTTAAAACTATTATTAATATGAACTATAAATTTTATGAAAAAGGGAACTGTAAAATCATATGTGCTGGACATAGGATGATAAAGACCATACCTACGAAAAAGATTTGGTATGAACTTTATTCAGCCTCAATAGAAAAGCTTCAGTACAGACAAGAAATATGAAGGATGACCATTTATATATTCAGATATATTTTAAATACTCAAATAGAACGGCTAACTTTCTAGCAATTCATCATGCCTAAGTATAATACATGTTTGTATATAATATCATCAAACACTGCAAATAGAAATAATAATAAATTTGTTGCCCTTCTGAATCGCTTCAAAATTATCTGAATGTAAACACACATTCAGTAGAAATTCACTTTTAATACAATTCATAATTAATGCATTTAAGAATTCACTTCTTTCTTGATTTTTTGAAGTCATATGCTGAGTCAGTTCTTAGTTTTGTAAATCTGTTTAGAGTGAGACATGATATTGCAGTGCTTAAATATATTACCAACCATTGCAGAACTACATGGGAAGATACTTCTAGAAGTATCTTCAAAATGCATCTTAAAATGTTGCATTACCTAAGCACCTCATGGAGCAGAGCCCTCACAGATAGGTAAGCAAGTGTGGAAGCCACAGGACAGCCTCATTGCTCCCAAGCTTAGGCCCTACGGTTATTAGGTGAACCCTATTTCAGGACTGGCATAAAAGTGCTGCTTGCCTTGATGGGAGCAGGGCAAGTGTGTGAGTTTACTCAGATTAGTGCTTTTGGGGTAGGATGCTACTCAATGGTTTGTCACCAATCAAACAAGACTCTAATATTCTCCTCTTACCTAAAACACTGTTACAGGTAGAATTTTCTGCCAAATTATAAAATTCTTTTCCCTGCAAGTCCAGCAGATTACTGACTGTCTCAAATTTTGGTTTCTCTTGGAAAGAGACTCTGAGAGATTTTAAGTTTCCATTTATTGGCTAGTGATCTTAGAATGATTTAGGAAGTGTGAGGGCATCACGATTCAGCAGATAGAGAAGTTGACTGTGGTGCAGTTGTAATAAAGGCCACAGCCAATCCTTTGGGGATGCTCTCACAATGTTCTAAATTGAAGCAAGGGGATTCCTGAAGAGCAGTGGGTGGATATAAGCTGTTCCCAGGGAAAAGCACAACCTCAAAAGCAAGTGCTCCCTTCAGCTTAAGGCAATGCCTGGGGAGGAACACCGTTGGGAGCTGTCAGCGAGTTATATTCCCAAGTGCTGGGAGAACGTGGATGTGTTGAGTAGATGGAGAAATACAATTCTTGTGTTTCAATATTAAGCATGTGGGTTGGATGCCACTAACCAGGATAGGAATTACAGGAAGTGAAATAGGGTTAGAAGTCAGGTGTAGGGATGATTTCAAGGTAGTTGCAAGACGTCAAAGTGGAAATTGCCAGAAGGCACTTATAAATATGGGTCTAGAGTTCCAGGGAAAATTAAGACCCAAAGATCTTAATTTGAGAGAAGGTGAAGGGATTATTTAGGAAGAAATTAAGGAAGAAGAGTCAAGTGATGACTTGGGAGGGTTAATGGCCAACTGAAAAGAATGAATACGAGCCATCAGAAATGTACGAATAGACACAGGAGGGAATGAAGCTAGAAACATCTAGGGAGATTTCATAACAGGAGTGGTAAATGGAGCAAAGCATTGCATTCGGGAAAACAGAACTGTGTTTGAAACATGTTCATTTGAACTGGAAATTAAAAAGAAATTGTGATCTCATTGCAGACATTTTGATATAGTCTTGGTGAGTAGAAACAAATTGTTCAAGATAGAAAATGAAACCATGGTTTGGAAAATGCTTAATTTTGTGTGGCACAGAAAAATATCTACACCTAGCAAAGAGACAATGAGTATTTGTTGAAAAACAATAGTACGTAGACATAAAAACAAAACATAAAGTAAAAGGAGAAAGAACTTTCTGAAGCTGGAAAAAAAGAATATTCTCTCTAATTTTATGGGATCAATATATTCCTTTTTTCTCATACTCAGGGGGCTTCCAAACTAGATGGCATTTGGCCATTCCATTTTTGGCTACCTGGGTTACTCAGTTACCATTCAAGAGACAAAGGTAGAAAATACCTTGGCTGGAACAAACTGGCATCATTTTTTTATAACATGATGTGCTGAGAAGGACACATAACCTTCTGTTGTATTCTTCCACAAAATGCATCATCTGAATCTCATCATGAGGGAACATCAGACAAACCAAATTGAGGGACATTCTACAAAATAACTGGCCTGTACTCTCCAAAAATGTCAAGGTAAAGAAAAATAAAGGCTGAGGATGAAAGAAAATTAAAGCGGTATGGCAAATATACACATACATGATGACAAATTGATTCTTCATGGGAAAAACAGCTACAAAAGACATTTATGAAGCAATTGGTGATTATCAGTATATGAACTGTGAATTAGATAATATTGTTGTACCAATGCTCAAATTTCTGATTTTGAGAACTGTCGTGTGGTTATGTAAAAGAAAGTTCTTGTTCTTAAGAAAAATAATTATTTCATGGTAAATAGGCACATCTCCAATTTACTCTCAGTTAAGAAAAAAATTACAGATAGAGTGAAAGAATGATGAAGTAAATTGGGCAAAATGTAAATCAGTGAATCTGGGTAAAGGATATATGGAGCTTCTTATACTATTCTTGCTACTCTTCTATAAGTTAAAAATTATATAAAAACAAAAACTTACAGAAAATAATCCTAGAAAATATAACACAGCATTTTATTTTGAAAGGTAAATCCCTATGCTGGGAATTTTCATTAAATCCAAAAGATGCCAATGTACTACAATAAGGGTACTGCATAGCGAATGCAAAAATTATTCTGGGGAGAATAGAAAACAGCTATTTAAAGTTGTAATAGGCAAAGGGAGTATAGGAATGAGCACATTTCAGGTGAACAATGTTTGTGCAGCCTATTGAAACTGTCAGAAAGTAAGTTCATGAAACATGTCAGAAAATTCATCCACATAAAAACTACTCAAACTAAAAAGAGATGAAATGGAATAAGCTCACTGAGCTTTATGAGCTCTAAAATTTATATTGATGCCATTTTCAAAGAAGGGACAGTCACGCATGTTTTTGTTTTCCTTGACTTTGTGAGGTTTGGAAATTGATGTATTCAACAGTACATTGATGTATCCTAATGGTTTGAAAAGAGCTAACATAAGAAAAGACATTCAGGGAGTTACTTAAAAATGGTTGTTGAATAGGACAAGAATCACTGTCTGAAAATGAGAAACTGACAACTTTTCCAAAGAACACTCTGAAAGGTGACATTGATGGATACAGTGCTTTTAACAGGCATTGCTACACTTCACTGGTGTTCATGGAAGTCTCTTCTTTCATGTCTGTAACGTATTTTTATCCTCAAAGAATATATTACAAAGAGGCTGAGTTCACTTGTGAACTGGCAGCCACAAGAAGTAAGTTTATTATATTTTAAATATCCAGGTTCCTTTTTAAACATCCAAGGACTGCATGGCTATTTCACAAAAAGATGAAGCTTTTGGGAATACATGACTAAGTCAAATTCAACATAGGCACATGGCTGCTCAATTTACCACCTTACCTTTTTTGAAACATGCACATAAACACACACACACACACACAACTTTGTAGTTATAATCTAATATCCTGTAGTGTAGACATCACTCCCATGAAATCAAGTGCTATTTAAATATCTCTGTCAAGATCCTAAAAGGAACTAAGGAAAAACAGGAATTTTGTTGAACAGAATGCATGCAAAGGTATAACCAAAGATGTCCTCGTATTTTTCTTGCGATTCTTCAGATTTACAACTCAAAGACATTTTTATTAAAATAGTCTAACAGATCAAACATTATCTGACTTAACAGTATAATATTAACCATATTAAGCCAAAACGAGTGTGAGTGACAATATTTCTCTGGGAACTAGTGTGAGTGTGAGTGTCATGAAAAGCAGGCTCAGTGACAAGTAAACTTTTAAAATATGTCAACTTTAATTCCATTTTTTGAGAAGATAGAATCAACACTATTGACGGTAGTAGGTAGTATATCAAAAGACACTCAATTAGAAAAGAAACCTTCGTAGACTGTTGGTGGGAATGTGAATAGTTCAGCCACTATGGAAAACAATATGGAGACTCTTCAAAAAGCAAAAAAACAGAACTACCATATGATCCAACAATTCCACTACTGACTACATATCTAAAGGAGAGTTAGTCAATATATCAAAGAGATATCTACACTCTCGTGTATGTTGCAGCACCATTCACAATAGCTAAAATATGAAATCAACCCAAATGCCCATCAGTGGATGATGGATAAAGAAACTGTGGTATATGTGTATACACACACACACAATGGAACATTATTCAGTCTTTAAAAAACTAAATCCTGTCATTTTCAGCCACATGAATGGAACTGGAGGTCATTATGTTAAGTAAAATAAGCCAATCACAGAAGGACAAAAGTCACGATGTTCTCACGCATATATGGGACCTAAAAAGGTGAATCTTATGAAGATTGAGAGCAGATTGGCAGTTGCCAGAGGCCACGAAGTGTAGAGTGGAGGAGAGGATAAAGAGATTAATGGGTACAAATTAAATTAAAAAAATAAGACCTAGTGTTCATTCAATAGGATGGCTATAGTTAACAATAATGTAATATATATTTCAAAATAGCTAGAAGAAAATAATTCAAATGTTCATAGCATAAAAGAAAGATAAATATTTAAGATGATAGATAGCCCAATTTCCCTGATTTGATCTTTACACATTTTATGAATATATCAAGTGATCATTTGTTCCGTGAAAATATGTACATTTATTACTCATCAATAAAAAAATAAAGGACTCAATTCGGTACATGAAAAAAATATTGAAGATATTGGTCTTCTTTGCTTGATTTCATGCTTTAATAAAATATAAAGTCAATGTTAAAATGATTTGATAGGTTAATATTAGAATTTTCAATTTTTTATTTAAAACATACGTATAGTCATTTAGCTGAAGAAAATTGAAGGATTGCATTTAAACACTTCTAAATCTTCTCCCTCCTCAGAATTCTATGATTATCTCATTCATTTAATATTCTTGCTGTTTAAACAAATGGGAATTTTTTTTATATTCCCAATTGTGGGAAAGTTTGCTTTATGCCTCATAAGATTATGTTTATTCTCTCGCTCTACATTCTCCAGCAATGTCCTCAGAAGAGATGTTATGGATATAAGTAATAATTATCATCAGGTTGAGAATATTTCAAGTCTTCTTTTACTTATATAAAATAAAAAGATTGTAATGAGAATATTAATTTTACATGTTATTTACTTGAACTCATCTCAGCAATTATTTTTATTTTTATTTATTTATTTTTTACCTGGAAGTGTTGGCTCCGAGGTCATTCAGGCTGCACTGTGATTTTGTGACAAAGGAAAAGAAATGGATTTAAAGGTGCCTTAGACTTGTTCCTTACTTGTGCTTTCTATTACTTTCTCTAGGGAAGGCTGGCAGAATGAAATATATTTTTTTTCTGCTAAATTTATGCTAGTGAATCACCCTTGCTTTTCAAAAGTTCTCTCTACTTTCAGTTTTTGGAGAAAGAAGTATCTGTGAACTATCTTGTTATAAAAAAAGAATTTCAATTTTCTTAACATTTAAAAATGAGACCACTCAATCGTTTTTCATGTCCCAATTTACATTTTGCATTGTACATTATCTATATATTTTTCATCCAAATTTCAATATATTATTACTGATTTTACTAGCGATTTATAGGGGAAAAGGCCAAAAGAAAGTGTCAGCTATTAGTGAAGAAATAAATATAATCTGGGGGGCATGACCAAAACCTTTTTATTTTTAAATGGCTGGCCTAGCAGAATAATATTGCAGTTAAAAAAAGGATGTTACTTTTTAATACTATTCACAACACATATCTACTATTTCCAGATATTTACTAACCCTGGGAATTAGTGGCAAGCAATGCATACCTATTATTACATTAAGTTTTTTAATGAAATTGCAGGATTTTTGACTGTGTACTCATGCTCTTTTACTCATAGAGCATGTAGACAATAAAATATGTTTTATGGTGGAAAAAAACATCATTCATTTTGGAAGATGTCTTGAAGAAATAAGAACATAGATAACTTGCTGTGAACTGTGGGAACTTGGATTTGTTTTGTTTGTTTATTTCTGAGGCTGTCACCAGCTAAGTTGCCATGAACTTGAGTCCAAGGTATTGGATGGTATTCTGAAGTGTGTTTTTCAGAGGTGATTGAAAAAGAATTATTAACACTACCTTTACCATCTTGGGTTCTCTGATTTTTATGCCAGTTTTCTTGCAATGATATTTCATTCCTGACCAGCATTGACAGGCTACATCATAGCCTTCTATGGGAAAAAGAGGATATTTTATGAATATATTGGAAGAGGATCGAAAATTCAGAAATAATGATAAAGGCCCAGGGCAAAATTCTAATGTAGCTGGAGTTCAGTTTTAGAATCCACCCCCTTCTCTTTTTAGCGTACTTTTCATACTTTTTAATTTTTCCTGCCCCAGATTAGATCATATCATACTTTTCTTCTGTAGCTGAGTCACATCTCATGCACACACACCTCTAAAGTACCCTATTCTCAGATATTCCCCTTCACTCACATCTTAACTTTTCTATGGTATATACCCCTACTTCTTAGCTAGCTGCCATTTAGAAAGCAATGTGATAAAATCATCTTACCGAATGTATTACTGGCTAATAATACCTTAGTTTTCCAATGGCATTTGCATTTAACAGATTTCTCTTGGGAAAAGTAAATTGAAATCTAAAGAAATGAATCACTAGTGATAAAATCTCATGCAGAACTAACAGCAGCTGCATCTGGATGATTTTTTTTTTCATGTTTCAAGTTATATAACTCTTAGGTTTGACTAAATGCGCCTGAGCAGTGTCTAAATTACTTTTTCCAATAGCTTTTTATTTGTTTAACCTACAGTTAGTTTGAGCGTTGTCTGACTTTGGAAGAGCTGAAATATTATGTACACATGTATACATAAACCTGCAGTATATTAAATTAATCATAAATATTTTACTGAGCACAATTCTATACCAAAATACAGTGCTAGAATCTTTTTTATATAAAGATTTGCTTTAAAGAAAGCAAATACCAAACTAAAAAAGATTTCTGTCTTAGGAGATTTGCAGTCTGGAAATTCAGCAAGTGTAGCACATTGTGATAAGGGGTATAAAAGGGGGAAAGAAACATAGATGCTGCTTGGAGAGAACTGGTATTTGAAGTCTTGGAAGAGACCTCTAGACAGAGTAGTGTTCCATTATTTGTATTACGTAGACACTAGTAGAAGGTGTAAATGTGAATAATTTGAAAGAGTTAGTAACTGCCTATAATGGATGCTGTCATGTGCTGCCCAAATCCCCTTTCAGAAATAAAAGACTTAGTTCCCAGGTACTCGGAGTACCAACAGACAGCCTTCAGCCACAGAGCGTCCATGGTACCACCCTTCTTGGGGCAGCCTCCAATTCATAACCAGTTAATTCAGAGTTCACCCCAGTTTCAGAGCTTCACATGGGGTTTTCTGCATTGAAACCAACTTCCTAATATGACTTCCTCTCCTTCGCTTCCATGAGTGTTGACAGAGGGAGGACTCCCTAGTAAACTTTAGGAAACTGATCTTCAAGTCATAATTTGCTTCCCAATGACCTCAACCTGTGAGAGCTGGTATCAGAATTGGTCTGAAGAAGAAGACAGTAGATAGAATTTGAGAGTTGGATCACCCCGCCCAGATGGCAATGCCAGACTAAACCCCCTCACTAATGTCAAATGGAACACAGATAGTCCCTGCCATGAGTACAGGGTAATTATCAAATCTTTCACAGGGAATGAGATAGGATTGAATTCCAGTGGAAGAAAATGCACTAGCAGACAAGATATATCAAGCGTTTGAGATAATGAGGAATATAGTAACTATAAGTACAGTGAAATAGGGTGGCTGCTGCAAACTGGTCAAGGAATTTTGTCTACTTGCCTAGTTGTTGTTTAGTGCCTCTTCCATAATGAATGCTTTGAGGTGGTTGTCAACATGAGATATGAAGATTTTGCACCTCCATAGGTCCATTCTCATTTCTTTGTTCTAAACTTTTTTTGTGCTCAATCCTCTTTCTTTGCAGCAGCCATTGATTACCACCATTCTCCAGAATGCAATATATGCTTTAAATCAACAGCCTTAGTTGGTGCTGTCCCCCTTACGTAGAATACATGGGTCCATAAACCAAGAGGAGGAAGCAGGTTGACTTTGCTTACTATCACTCTTGGCAGTGCACTTGAGAAATCTGTGCTTCTCCTCCCCACAATCTGAATTCTGTAGTATTAGGGCTCTCATTCCCAAAGGAAGAATATGTCCACAGGGGACACAGCAAGGGATTCAATGAACAATAATCTGTGATTGCTTATAGTTCATGACACTTTTATTTTTATTATTATTATTATTTGCTTGTTTGAGACAGCATCTTACTCATTCCCCCAGGCTGGAGTGCAGTGGCATGATCATAGCTCACTGTAGCCTCAAACTCCTAGGCTCAAGTGATCCTCCTGACTCAGCCACCTAAGTAGTTAGAACTACATGCAGTCATGTCACATGCCATCATGCCTAGCTAACTATTTTATTTTTGCTTTTTTAATTGTGTGTAGAGACAGGGTCTTTCTATGTTGCCTAGGCTGGTCTCAAATGCCTGGCCTCAAGTGATCCTCCCACCTTGGCCTCCCAAAGTGTTCGGATTACAGGCATAAGCCACAACTTTAGTCTTCTCATTCCAAGAAACTAGCTGGCAAGACAAGGAGTCACCATTCTGGTAGGCCTATTTAAACTGATCATCGAAAGGCTTAGGGATGCTATATCAGTCCATTCTCATGCTGCTGATAAAGACATACCCAAGACTGGGTAATTTATAAAGGAAGGAGATGTAATTGACTCACCATTCAGCATGGCTGGAGAGGCCTCCGAAAACTTACAATCATGACAAAAGGGGAGAAAACATGCCCTTCTTCACATAGTGGCAGCAAGGAGAAGTGCCAAGCAAACTGAGGGAAGCCCTTTATAAAACTAACAGATCTTGTGAGAACTCACTCCTTACCATGAGAACAGCGTAAGGGTAACGGCACCCATGATTCAATTACTTTGCACTGAGTCCCTCCCATGACACAAGGGGATTATGGGAACTACAATTCAAGATGAAACTTGAGTGGGTACATAGCCAAACTATATCAGATGCTGTTAGAAATAGGGATGGGAAGGAACATATTTCACATCCAGATGCTTCCCATGACTGCCTATTCATACGACCTTGCATGGTTTTAACAAAAAATGGACAAGTGCAGAAACTATTGCCTAAGAAGGGCTTAGTACCAGGGACTCAGACTTCTCAGGGATGAGGGCATAGGTCATGCTACCAGGTAAGCCACTGAAATACGGAGAGGTGGTGGGCAAGGGTGAAGGGAATTGAGAATGGTGGGTAGAGGAATGTGATGGTGAGTATCAGCTGCTGCTCTAAGACCATCTGAAGCATTGTAGCAGTATTTTGTCCTGCTAGCCTTCTCTTCTAACTTTCTCACAAAAAGAAGATCTCCAAATTCTTAGAGGAGCTGCTCTGAGAACTTATATGAAGAAGTGGATCTGAGTGATAAAAGCTAGCAGTGGACTCTGGTATACACTGATGTAATACAGATTCCCCTTCATGACTGGAAGACTTATTCCGTCAGTCACTGACAATGTTGTTGGTAGAAGGCCTGACCTACCATCCCCTTCAGAAAATGTCTCAGCTAAAGAGAGTCACAACCCTTCCTGGGAAGCCTATATTTAATAACTTGTTGATGTAGGGGCCACCCAACTTTAGAGCTCCCCATGGGTTTGGCTGAAACCTTTATTGAAACTGCATCTTTTATCATTTTTTAATGAAGTTGCTTCCTCAGTGTCCATCTTTAGGCATCACATAAGTTGTTTAAAACCCAGTTGTATCCCATCACCTTTGGCCTAGTTAAAACTTTTCCTCCTTGTGTGGTTGTTTGCATTATATCCTGCTTGTTCCTCATCTTACTGATCCACAGCCCAACACACCCCACAGCTGCTGACCACAGTAAAATCTAACGGTCGTTAGCCAGAGCCATGGAAATGAGTTCTCACCCGCTGCCTGAGTCTTCTTGACACTGACCAATACACAACCTTCAGGAAAACCCTAAGGAACAATGTTCATGGACCTTAATAAAGGCATAGTCTCATGGGCTTGTTCTCATTCTCTCCCTCTCTCTCTCTGTCTCCCTGCTGCCCTTCCCTTCCTCCTCCCTCTCCTCCCCTCACTCACTGGTTGTACTCTCCACCAACTCTGGGCTTTCCATTGGCCTCCCTTTGGCATCCCTTAGTTCCTGACCTCTCTGAGACCATTGAGTAACAAATTTCTTCTACTTCATGCATTTTGGTTTCCCTTCCTTGTTGTGTCTCACCTGACACACACACACACACACACACACACACACACACCTGCTTCTCACCTTATTTCTATTCACAGCTCTCTTAGAGAGTGGTTATAATGACAGGAATAAAGTGGACATAGATCAGGTAAGAGCCGCAAGGGCATCTGCTGGTACAAACAAGATTCCTGTGAGAGGAACACAAGGTCACGGGTCAACATTTAGGACTCAGGCTGTCTTCTAGGATAAAGAAGCACTCTGTGAATGCACATTGTAAACATCCATGGCCAAATTCCTTGAATTTCCAATCAGGCAAGGGGAAAGCTTATGGATAGTCTCAAGAGAAGATGTCAAGATCAAATTAGAAAGAAAGCATAACAATGAAAACCAAAACAGTGTCACAGCCCAACTATTCCCTCCATCCAATCCTGCTTCTTTCCTTTCCCTTCCAAGGGCAGCTCCTAAGAAAATTTCCACACATGATCCCTTATAGTCCATTTCTCAGGGAATATAACATGTGACTCTACATTTTATCACCAATATCTTATTCTACAAGCTCTATAAACTCTTCCTCCGTGAATCCTCTCCAGGCAACCTTGTCAAGAATACTCAGAAATCCAGACTTCAGGTTGACAGAAATGTATACACAGGTCACATTCTCATTCCTTACCATCACCATTACTACCCACTTCCTTCCAAAACTTTGGCCGTCTGCTTGGGTTTGTATGCTAAATATTCTAAGTTGCTTTTATCTTTATTCCTCTATTTAGGCTTTGATTACTCTTAGTATTATGAGACCAAAAGGAAGTCACAGAGACACCATTATTAAATCTTTTCATGCATATTGGCAGGAGAGTCAAATGTTTCCCCAACTTCTCCAAAGTTGGTCTTTGACAAATCTTCAGGACAAAACCTCAAGGTAAACATATGGTCTCACCATGTCTTCTTCCATACAAGTCTGCCATTCTTTAGTGGGTGAATACTGCTCAGATCTGTTAATTTTTCCAGGTCTGCTTATGCAGAGCTCTGCAAATGGTTGGGAACTCTTTACCAAGTCTGTTAAAGATGATGCTGGCAGAGTGTTTGATAACATGCTTGCCTTTTGTTCTCTTTTTATTACTATTCTCTTTGTGCTTATAAAATAAATGTAAATTACCTACTGAAATTATAGAAATCTAAGGCTTTTTAAAAAAGCAATATTCAGGGCAAAAAGAAATATTTGGAGATGCTATTAGAAAAAAGAGAACAATAAGGTGCAATTAAAAGGTTAGCAAAAAATATAACTGCATAAAATTGTCACTTTTTGAAAGATAGTGTTTTTAGGTGACAATGTTGCAAGGAAACAAACTTTTGGGATGAATGTGAGATGCCTTAGGTATAAATTGAACAGGAAAATAAAAGAGGGTATTTAATAAATATAACAGCATAGTGTTTGCTTATAAATAATGTAAATAATGTAACATAGGTAAAAATAAACAGTAGAGCGTTGACACCCCAGCTTTTATGAATGTCTCTTTTAAACCATTTCCTCTGGTGCTGGCAAGGACCAGGGAAAATGTGTGCTTAGAAACAAAAGAGTTGTGGAGTATCTGACCCATCTCATTACCTCTGTCATCTAAATAACCCAATAGAGGCCGGGCGCGGTGGCTCACGCCTGTAATCCCAGCAGTTTGGGGGGCCGAGACGGGCAGATCACGAGGTCAAGCGATCGAGACCATCCTGGCTAACATGGTGAAACCGCGTCTCTACTAAAAATACAAAAAAATAAGCAGAGTGTCGTGGCGGGCTCCTATAGTCCCACCTACTCTGAGAGACTGAGGCAGGAGAATGGCGTGAGCCCGGGAGGCGGAGCTTGCAGTAAGTCGAGATCGCGCCACTGCACTCCAGCCTGGGTGACAGAGCGAGACTCCGTCTCAAAAAAAATAAAATAAAATAAAATAAAAATAAAAATAAATAACCCAATAGATATGCAGGCTTGTGACTTCAATTTTCAGCAATAGTATTTTGGGACAACTTTATAAAATTGCTGAAGTGCAACCTGAAATACTAGAGTAGAAACATCACAATAGATGAGAGACCCACATTTTATGCCATAATTTTTTAAATCAAGAAATCCATTTTTAAAAGAAAAAAAGGACTGCGAATTCCTGGGGATCTGCTGTGTAAATACAGACTGTATTAATCTGTTGATGTTGTTTGCGACTGCACAACAGTGCTAAAAGTGCCATGTGGTTTGCGAGGCTGCATTTCGCATGACCCTCTCCTGACTCTCCTCTTCCTTTTCCAGTAACTTATTTTGAGCTTCTTTCTGAGCGCTTTACCTACTCACCCCTAAAATAGTTGAGGTCATCTCTTGATGCATGTGCTCTCCCTGGGTAATCGCTTCCCATTCTCGTAGGTTCAGTTGCTGCATACATAAATCTGTATCTCTATTCTGACCACTCTTCTGAGAACAAGATTTAGATATTCAGGTGCCTACTGAATACATTAAATGGGAATGCCCATAGGCAATTCAAATTCAACTAGAACAACATCAAGCTGAGGGCTTCTGATCTCTTTTCCAACTTGCCTGCAAACTTGCTGTTATTCTCATAAGGCCTATTTTAGTGAGCAATGTGAAACATCCCAATTCCATCTCCACGCTTTTTCTTCAGCCTTTCTCTTTTTACTGTATCAGCTAAGCCTCCTCTCCATCTCTCCCTCCTGCCCTCTCATTTAGACCATTGCAGAGCCATTACCACAGGCCACCCTCTCTGCAAACCTCTTTGCATCTAATCAATCCTAAACCAGCTGATGGTCAAATCCATCCTGATCAATCTGATGCCCAAATTCCCTACAAAAACATCCTTGATGTTTCTGCATTACAACGAATAAAGTTCAAAGGTCAAACTATGACTTTTCAAGCCCTTTATAACTGGCTCCAGCTGTCCATCTGAGTGTCCATCGCCATCATCTGCCAGGCTGCTGCATGCACCTGTGAGCTTCTGGGCTTATACTTAGGGTTTTCTCTCTGCCTATAGTATTTTTGTTCTTATTATACACTTGATAAACTCCTTAAATTACAGTTTGAACATTCAGTTACCATCTCTATGAGGCCATGCTTTGATGCATGCTTAGTTATTGCACATACCATACCATCACGCTGTGCCATTTGGTGTTCATGTGTCTTACAGCACTTGGCAGGTTGTAATAGAATCAAGTTTATGTCTCCCTTTCTCAGAAACTTATTGGAAGGACAAAGATCAAGTCTTGCCCATATTTTCACCTGCTGTGTTGCATATACTGCCTAAGTTGTCTGCTCTTTCTGTGTGTTGAATTTTTAAATGTATAAACATCTAAACAATAGAGCCATTTTGAGTCTGTTTTTCAGTTGACATCATACTGCTCCACCACTCTAAAAAACGGTTTTTTCCCATTTTTAAATTTCAAATTATTTTTAGTTATTTTAAATTTTTTAAATTAAAATACTTTTTTGTTGTTAATTTGATCCTGGCTTTGTAAACTCTTGGGAGACCCTATATTAAGTTTATCAACCAATGTCATTTACCCCTCAGTTGATGCTGTCACCAGTGTCCTTGCTCCCTCACCTGCTTTCACACAACATATTCCATTTCCAGACCCTGTTACCTGCTACTTCCAAATGTGCTCCAAAGACAGTTTACTATTTGTGGTGCTTAACACCACATAAAAAGAAATGTTAATTCCTTCATAACTGTATTTATTATATAAAAACACATTCCTTGGTTAACATGTATTTTGGGTTAAATGTGTTTATTGAAACTTTTAAAACCTAAAAAACCACATAAATATTGATTTGTGTGCCCATAACAGAAAACGGTAATATAACTCAGCGCATATTTTCTAACCTCTGTAAAGTAAAAGTTGTTTTGACTTAGTGTTTGTCTTTTGATTACAGGACTATGTATTCTGAAAGCATATTCCTGAATGTCAGTCACATCATTTTCAGTGTTGATCTATACAGTTATATTTATTGCCTTTATTTCTACATCCTTAAAGGAACAAGCTTTCTTTGTTATCCACTATATTTTTCTTCTAATAAAATTAGTTTATTTCATATTTCTGTTTAAAGTTTAACATTACTGATTTTCATGTAAATCATGTCAGTCACAATTAAGGAAATGAAAACCTAAATCTCTAACAGAAATAATGTGGTATGTAAAATAGTTATTCAAAATAAAGTCAGAATTGTTTTAATTTAATAAATTATAAATATCTTACACTTAAAGCACTTTTATATAATGTTCAGTTTTCTGCTCAATGACGAGTATGAAAGTACATTACACTTCTTCAACTATTTTATATATACCACTTAACAATGAAAATTTCTAAATACATTTAGCTGGAAACATCAAAATTTAGTATCAATATTGTAAGAGCTTATGAAAAAATATTATTTCAAATTATGTATAAAATACCATATGATGACAAGAATATTAAGTAGCAATACGTAACTCAGAATCACAGCAATTCTTGTTTAAATTAGACTATGATAAATTAATAACATTAAGCTTACCAAGCCAAAAATCTCATCTTACAGTATAATGATTCAAATATAAATAAACATAAAACATTAACTCTTATAAAATATGCAAGCATTTCTAACTAGGTCCAATGAATGTCTCAAAGTAATTGCTTCATTTTAAATCATTATACAATCATGTATGAATACATACATAATTTGAGTCTTATTATTACCTTTTATTGGGAATAGTAACTTAACATCTCCATATTTTATTTCTTTTTAAATGTGTATATGCCTAAGGATAGTGGAATGCATTTGAAGAAATTTCACCTGTGGGAATAGAGCGTCAACTTTATACCAACATGGGAAAAGGTTAATGTGGTACTCTGTGGTTAATTAAAGAGTCCCCAGTAGACTTCTTTTTAATTAAGGGGATGTTCTAAATAGGATGCTCATTTTATGTTGTTTTCAGTAATGCCCAGTGGTCCTGGCTTGCCAGCCTTGGTTAGAGAAGAGATTATGGTCATCCTGGACTCCATGTGACTTCACAGTCAAGGAAAATCTATTCTTCCTCTGCAATCAATGCCCATCCCCTAAAATCAAACGCTTGTCCATCTCCACTGCCTCATATGAACCCTAAGCACATTTACAAGTCAAGGTGGACATTCATTAACACATCTGTTGAAAATTAGCTGGAAGCTTCTTAAAGGCACATTTGTGTTCTTAATCATCTCTTTAGCACCCGATTCCCCACTCCCCCACACATAGAAGTTACTATTAAACTATTTAACAGCACTTATTAGATAAAACCCTAGTAACATAGCACAACTCATTTATTCTAGCACACAATCCCTTCCTTCTAAACCTCCTCACAGCCTTTATGTTAGATCTTTCTTCTCTTCGTTTTCTCCGATGGTTGTAAGTTTCCTGAGGGCTCCCCAGCCATGTGGAACTGCGAGTCCATGTGGAACTATTTATGACACTCTCAGTGTCATAATCAGGTGACCGTGTGTCCTGGTTCATTTCTGTTGTCATGACATGCTTATTAGTAGTGCTTCCTTTTCTCAAAAGTGACCTCGCTTGGAGATTGTGATAGGCAAAGTCCCCCAAGGATGCCTGTGCTCTAATGCCCGGAACCTGTGAGTATATTACCTTACTTGGCAAAAGGACTTTGCAGATGTGATTAAGAGTAAGGACCTCGATGTGTGAAATTATCCTGGATTAACTGGGTAGACCCAATCTAGTCACATGAGTTCTTAAAAGCAGAGACTCTTTCCTGGGTGTGTCAGAAAGATGTGGCAGAAAGGGAAGGAGGAAAGCTTTCAGACATAAGAGGGATTCGACCTATCATGGCCAGCCCCAAAGATGGAGAACAAGAACAAGAGTCATAGAATGTGGGTGGCCCCGAGAGGCTGGGAACAGTCCTCTAATCAGCAAGAAAATGGGGCCCTCAGTCTTACAGCCACATGGAACTGAAGTCTGCCAATGACTCAAATGTGGAAGAACATGAATCTTCCCTCACAGCCTCTGATATGGGTCGGATGTTGGTCCCCGCCAAATATCATGTTGAAATGTGATTCCCAATTGTATTAGTCAGAGTTCTCTAGAGGGACAGAACTAATAGGATAGATGTATATATAAAGGGGAATTTATCAAGGAGTATTCATTCACATGATCACAAGGTGAGATCTCACTATAGCTCATCCACAAGCTGAAGAACAAGGAAGCCAATCTGAGTCCGAAAAACTCAAAAGGAGAGAAGATGACAGTGCAGCCTTCAGTCTGTGGTCGAACGTCCAAGAGTCCCAAAGCTGAAAAACCTAAGAGTCCAATGTTCCAGGGCAGGAAGCATCCAGTATGGGAGAAAGATGGAGGCCAGAAGACTCAGCCAGTCTATTATTTCCATATTCTTCTGCCTGCTTTTGTTCTAGCCACACTGGCAGCTGATTAGGTGGTGCCCACCCAGACTGAGTGTGGATCTGCCTTTCCCAGTCCAGTGATTCAAATGTTAATCTCCTTTGTCAAAACCCTCAGAGACACACCCAGGAACAATACATTGTATCCTTCAGTCTAATCAAGTTGACCCTCGATATGAACCATCACACCAATGCTGGAAGTTGAAGGTGATTGGTCATGGGGGTGGATCCCTCATGAATGGTTTAGTGCCATCCCCTTGGTGATAGGTGACTTCTTGCTCAGTTAGTTCATGTGAGATCTGGTTGTTTAAAAGAATATGGGAATCTCCCCCTTCTCTCTCTCTTGCTTCCTGTCTCACTGTGTGACATGTTAGATCTCTGTTGCTTTCCATGATGGCCGCAAAGTTCCTAAGGTCTTCACAACAAACACACTTCCTGTACAGTCTGCAGAACCATAAGCCAAATAAATCTCTTTTCTTTATAACTTACTCAGCCTCAGATATTTCTTTATAGCAATGCAAGAATGGACTAACGAAGCCTCCAAGTCAGAACTCACCCTAACAATCCTGTTGATTTTAGCCTAAGGGGACTTGTACTGTATTTGGTACTCCTACAAAACTTTAAGGTAATAAATTTGTTCCAGCCACTAAATTTGTGTTAATTTGTTATGGCAGCAGCAGAAAATTAATAGACACATTAATTACATAACCACCTGAGTCAGCAAGCTGTGTCAGGGCCCATAAACACAGAATCTGCACAGTAAGAGCATAAATCATAAACCCAGTTGAAGAGTCAGAGTGGGTGTGAAGAGTAGAGATAGGCGATGATATGGTTTGGCTGTGTCCCCACCCAGAATCCCATCTTGAATTGTAATCCCCATAATTGCCATAATCCCCGCCTGCCAAGGGAGAGACCAGGTGGAGGCAATTGAATCATGGGGGCCGCTTCACCCATGCTTTTCTCGTGATAGTGAGTGAGTTCTCACGAGATCTGATGGTTTTATAAGTGTGTGGTAATTCCTCCTGCGTTCATTCTTCTTCCTGCCTCCTTGTGCAGAAGGTGTCTCGATTCCTCTTCTCCTTCCGCCACGGTAATAAGTTTCCTGAGGGCTCCCCAGCCATGTGGAACTGTGAGTTAATTACACCTCTTTCCTTTATAAGTTACCCAGTCTCGGGCAGTTCTTTATAGCAATGGGAAAACATATTAATTCAGGCAACCTCTCCAGCCTCTTTAGAATCTGTCTCCATGCCCTTCAGTTCGGGAAGAAGAGAACGAGAGTATGTTTCTATACAGCAAGATATCAGGTGGTGCTGGTTAATGCCATTAGAGGTTGAAAATTTAATTTTATCTCTTCAGAAGAACTAGTTTACAGATGGATATGGAAATGACAATGTTGGCATTTTTGAGAGGATCATAATGCAGTTGAATGAATATGAGTTACATGAAAGAAGAAAGCACTTAAATGTTAGAAAAAAGCTGTGTCAGCTGCTTTGGCTTTCCATTGATTGAGTGCTGACTTCTGCAACTGCCTTTGCAGCTGTTTCAGGCTCAAGTGCTACTTTGTCTTTTAATTTCACATTCTAGAAATTAGTTACTTTAGTTTTAACTAGCTCACTTATTATTAAGCAATAAAGTCCATCTTTTCAGAATGTCATTTTTCTCCTTAGGAAAAGAAAGTGCGTAAGCAACATAAATATACAACTTTGCGAATCCAGTGGCAAATTCTCTTCTGTTGCAAAGCCTTTAAGGTCCTGAAGAAAGGTATGTTCTCGTCCTGAAAGGTGGATCACACGGGAATAAGATAGGTACCTAGTGGCCTGACTGCAGATGAGGACAATTATGAGGATGGGGTAAAATTTATCAGAAAAATGAGGGAGCTTGAGAACTTCCCATCCTGCAGTGCCATGGTTTTGACAGGTCAGTCCCTAAACCACTGCACCATCTAAGACCTTGTTAGAACTGCAAAGTCTTGGGTCCTATCCCAGAGGCAGTGAATCAAAAACTCTGGGGTGAAGCTCAGCAATCTACACAAAAATCTACTACAAAAACCTTGCAGGTTGTACCGATATGGGCTAATGTTTAAGAAGCAATGCCTTAACAAAACTCTAACTCCAACCACTCACTTTCTAAATTGTTCTGTTAGCTTTCTCCAAAGTTGTCTCATGAGGCACCTTTAGGAGCACAAACAGAGGCTCCTCATATGAGGTTGCTGCCCTTGAAAGGTTTTTCTTTTGGGGAAATACACACCAATCGTAGAGTTCTTACTATATGTCCAATGAGATTCGTGCCTAATAAATAGAAAACAATAATTACAATTGATAATAAGGGAAGCAACATTTTTAATGGGAAGGTATCCAGAAGAAAAGAAAAATCATTGTGCGTATTTGGTCTCAAGTTTGTTCAACTGGCTCTCTACATTTTGCATTTTAGATTATAATTTATTTGCTTATACAGTGAGAAAATGTTGTCGTGAAATATAGTTTGTAAATGTATAGGCCAAAGATTCAAAAGCCTGTTTCCATTCCTGCGTATCCACATAATTTAGTTTTTGGGCCTTTAATGATTTTGATACTTGAGCTTTTATATTTGTATATTATAAATATTTCTTTATTTTCCTGATAAGGATTTGGCCTTCATCACTTTTACTTAGAACTGTAATAGTCTCCTGAGGTGCTAGAAGAGTATCTAGAAAATAAATGTCTAAATAATAGAAGGTTAATAATGCCAGAGCTAAGAAATCTAGCAGTTGAAAATGCTTTTTCTGAAAATAACATTATGATGGCATACTATCTTTTTAGAGAGCAAAGTTAATCAGATAAATGTTAATGGGTAGGATATTAATAATTCAGATAGCGTGCGACTTCTAAAGCTGGTATGTAAGTAAAAGAGAATTTGTGGAAAGAATGGCAGCAAGCAAATAGGACCAAAACAATTGTAGATTGTAAATATACCTTAAGCCTATAGCAATGTGTTGGTTTGGATGGACTTCAGCCTGAGACATAGTGTTTATAATGCCCTGTTAAAGCATTAATTCTTGCTGCACTGCATACCTTAAATAATTACCACCAATTCTCTTCACTGTGGGATTAATTTGCCCATTTTTTTTTTTTTTTTTTTTTTTTTGAGAGGAGTCTTGCTCTGTCGCCCAGGCTAGAGTGCAATGGTGCCATCTTGGCTCACTGCAAGCTCTGCCTCCCCGGTTCACGCCATTCTCCTGCCTCAGCCTCCCGAGTAGCTGGGACTACAGGCACTCGCCACCACGCCCTGCTAATTTTGTTTTCATATTTTTAGTAGAGATGGGGTTTCATCATGTTAGCCAGGATGGTCTCAATCTCCTGACCTTGTGATCTGCCCGCCTTGCCCTCCCAAAGTGTTTGGATTACAGGTGTGAGCCACCACGCCCAGCCAATTTGACTATTTTACTTCTTATGGCTCACCAGTTTCCTATTGTATAAATCCTAGAAATATTGTATGTAACTGAAAACAATGTCAGTTGCAAGAAAAACAAATATGGAAAGATCTGAGTTCTGAAATCCACTGCGCATTGCTTGCAAGTTTGAAAAGACAAGGAAAAGGGGTTCTTAGTGTATGAATGAGAAACTGACTGATCTGGACTTCCCACAGACACCATGGTATTATAATACTTGGATTCGTATGGGTCAGTAATCATCATCTTTGAAATCATTAAAGGTCAAGTGTCAGTTTTCAGGAAGCCCTTCTCAAAATCAAGTCCTATTTAGATGACACTTGCATATTCTCACAATGCTTTCTGTGACAGCTTAAAACAGTGTATAATATTCATGCTTTATTGCTAATTCCACATGAATGCTCTGCTTTTAAGACTAGAGCAGATTGTTCCATTATTAATCTTCCATTTCCAATGTCTAAGAAAGTAATATATTGTATGTTCTCTATAAAATATTGTAAAGTAGATAAATGAACAAATGCTTGTATCTAACATAAGCAAATACAATTAATAGCTAAAAATCAAATATAGTTGATAAACCAATGGTTGTCTCAACTTTATACTAGTTAGTTTTGCAATTTCTATTGAGGCTTTGTCAAAACTTAAAATGAGGCTAGCCATGGTGGATCACACCTATAATCCCAGTACTTTGAGAGGCCAAAATGGGAGAATTCCTTGAGACCAGCCTGGGCAATATAGCAAAATTCCCATCTCTACAAAAAAAATGAAACAAAAAACATAGCTTGGCATGGTGACAGGTACCTGCAGTCCTCAAGTAGAGAGGCTAAGGTGGGAGGATCACTTGAGCCCAAGAGTTAGAGGTTACAGTAAGCTATGATAGTGCCACTGCATTCCAGCCTGGGTGACAGAGTGAGGCTGTGTCTCAAATAATAAATAAAAGTTTTAAAAATAAGTAAAAATCAATCTAATGATCTTGGTACAATATTCATAGAATAGTGGATTGATTTTTAATTATATTGAATTGTACTTTCTTTTTAATAAAAGAAGGGAGGACTCTGGTCCTGTTTCACTGCTTCATGTCCTCTACTCCAGGAGGCACCAAGTGGTTCTGCTGCAGCCTCTGTCACCCCATGACCCGTAGGTACTGGGAGATCCATAGCTAAGGAAGTCCTGGAAGCTGGATTCTGTTGCATTTGAGGATGTGGCTATGAACTTTAACCAGCAGTGGTGGGCTCTGCTGGATCCTTCCCAGAAGAATCTCCATACAGGTGTGAAGCAGGAAAGTTTAGGGACCTGGCTTCTGTAGTGGGAAGAGCCAAAATGCCCAACTGGATGTAGCTAGGTAGAACTTCTTCCAATCAGAGACCAGACCATCAAGAAGGCTGGCACACTCTGAGCAGATCTTTGGAAGAAAGACATTGAGAGTGGACAGAGGGAGGACAGAGACCGTAGGCTGAAGCGGGAGGAAGCTGGGAACCTAGCCGGGGTTGCCGAGCACCAGGACGCCTTTCTGGCCCTGAGTGCCTCCTGGGAAAGGTGTGGGTTAAACAGGCATGGAGGGGCCCACTCTTATCACGGACCTCCAGAATCCTACCTGCAGGAAACCCCTTGGACCTGCAGGAACTCAGATGGACATCTGAGCTAGCAGGGAGTGCTGCTTGGAGAGTTGGCAGAAACAGGTTTCCAGCCTGTGTGGAGCCCACAGGCTTTGGCACGGGAATGGCTTCAGGGGTTCATGGCCAGGGATACCCATCCCCTAAGACTTGCCATGCTTCTCTTGGTGGCTTTGTCCTTTGTTGACTGGCGAACCTGGACAGAACAGGGCTCTCTTGACCGTGAGACGGGGCCGGTCTAATCTGAGTGCCCCACTGTCTGAGTGCTGGCCTCTACCAGGGTGCCTGCCTAGCAGCATACACTTGTAGCACAGCCTGAGATGCCCAACCAGGGTACTTCTGAGCAGCAACTGCCATGGCTTTTTCACTGGCGGACCCTGCCTGACCATCAGAGAGCTTTGGCAGACAGAGCCTTACCAGTGCACACCTGCCCACAGCTTTCCCCACCATTTTCCTGGCAAGCACCAACCCACAGCCTCCCCCAACCACTTTGCCAGCACATGGGCACAACAGCCCCCACCACACTGCCATTGTCCCAACAAAAGCGCTTTAGCCAGCACTCCCCATAGGAGTATTTTGCCAGTAGACCAGTAACACATTGGCCACTCCAGCACAGAAGCTGTTTAACCTGAGGGGCCAGAGGACAAAGCTGTGGGCCTGGTCCTAGCTCCCAGGGTTAGAGCATGAGACCTGTTTAAACTAAAGAGCATCTACACAGCCATGGAAACTATCCATAGAATAAACAGACACCCTACAGAATGGGAGAAAGTATTTGCAAAGTACGCATCTGACAAAGGTCTAACACCTAAAATCTATAAGCAACTTCAGCGAGAAACAACCTCATAAAAAATGGGCAAAGGACATGAGCAGACACTTCTCAAAAGAAGGCACACACATGGCCAACAGCATATGAAAAAAATGTTTAAAGTCATTAATCATTAGAGAAATTCAAATCAAAACCGTAATGAGATACCATCTCACACCAGTCAGAATAGCTATTTAAAAGTAAAAAAAAAAAAAAATCAAAACAAAACAAAACAAAAACAGATGCTGGGTGAGTCTGGGGAGAAAAGAGAACACTTCTACAGTATTGGTGGGATTGTAAATTAGTTAAGCCAACTGTAGAAAGCAGCTTGGAGATTTCTCAAAGAAGCTTAGAGCTACCACTTGAACCAGCAATCCCATGACTAGGTATGTACCCAGAGGAATATAAATTGTCCTACCATAAAGACATATGTATGTGTATGTTCATTTTAACACTATTAATAGCAAAAACATGGGATCAACGTTGGACTGGATAAAGAAAATGTGGTACACATACACCATGGAATACTACACAACCATAAAAAGGAACAAGATCATGTCGTTTGCAGCAACATGGATGTAGCTGGAGGCCATTATCCTAAGTAAATTAACACAGGAAAAGAAAAGCAAATACTACATGTTCTCACTTATAAGTGAGAGCTAAACATTGAATATACATGGACACAAAGAGGGCAACAAGGGACACCAGGGCCTACTTGAGGGTGGAGGGTGAGAGGAAGATGAGGATTGAAAAACTACCTCTGAGTGCTATACTCACTACCTAGATAACAAAATAATTTGTACGCCAAACACTGGTGAAGTCAAGATTACCTACTTAACCCTGTACATGTACTCCCTGAACCTAAAATAAACTTTGCAAGAAAAAATAAGACATAAAAAGTAAACTGTTGACAAATTAACACAAATTGCATAAATAAATAAATAAAAAGAAAACTAATAAAAACTCTACACTTAAGAAAGAAGGGTTCCAAATGGGTATTTTTAACAATGGGTAAAAATGAAAACATATCTCCTTGGTGCTACCCATCTTTGTTTTCTCTCCTCTGCTTTTTTCCTCAATCTTGTTTTACCAGAAGATGATGTAGTGTTCTTTATATAACTCACTTACTTCTTTTTTAATATAATTTGTAAAGGACAAATTCTGAAGAATTGAGATATTCTGTTTCTAATACTGAAATCCTATTTAAGTCAAGGATGGAAAACCCAACTATGACTTTTTTGCTCATGTATAAAACTTTCCTATATAATTTCAGTCATTTTATATTAGCATTAGTCATTGAAACACATTATTAGTCATTTCTTTGCTTCTTAGTTCATAGTTTTATCTAAAAGAAAATTTAAATACGGACATGAAAATAATTTAATTCAATGATAGAAATTATTCTTCTACGATGACATGTTGCTGTTTCTCAACTACTGAAGGGAAACTACCCTTGCTCTTTGATTCTCTAAGTTGCTGGATAGTCCTTAAACCAAGAAAAGGAGTGAAGTAACATGGGACCACTAACTGTGTGGCTCAAAGGCAAATAAACTTAATCTCTGAGTTTGTATTTCCACTTCTAAAAATATAAGAGATTTTCACTCGGAATATGTTGAAGAGCCTTTCTAACGTTACGTTTCTATGCATCTGTATTTCTGACATTATACATGTGCCTACTCATTGTTCCCTTATAACTTAGAGTTTCCAGAGCTGGTTTTATCCCAGGCCACACAGTCTCTCTCAGTGGGCATAATGGTGTCTACCAGTTTGTCTCTGTGCTACTTAGGGGGCTCTTGAATGACCTAAAGTCATAAATTGATACACTGCTGACTCCCAGCTGTAACATCAAAACAATCATTTTTGTTTTCATCTTTGAAAGCTTCCTAGGAAAGCATTTTCAGAAAAATTTCAACACTGTTTCCTTGAGAGTGGGGTTTGCAAATGTATATATGAAATATGAGGAAATTTTCAAAATATGAAAATTGCAGAAGGCACTTTGCACAGAAGCTGAATGATGGGGAAATTTTTGTGGGAATAGTTTTGAGGCATCTCAACCTGATGTCTTTATGCACTTTATATGAAACTTTTTACATTTGTTTCTTACAGAACCAAGTAAGTTTCTCCAAAACTGAAAGATATATTGATATATTTCCTTTTAAAATATGTATGTTAGCAAAACTTGGAAATATTTTCTTCTCTATTTATATGTCCTCAAAGATATATACAAAGAAACTTGAATTCTAGTGAATTGTGTCATACTTTCTTTAAAGATATAATAACTCTTAAAATCTCTTTTAAATATTGTAGATTACATATATACGAACAGCTCTGCTAATTCCCTTAGAGATCTGGTCTTTGCCAAAGACCTTAGAAAGGCTACATTTCGCTCTGCTCTACTCATCTCTGCTTTTCATCAGAGAATCCCTAACATTTATTCTTTTTTGGAAGAAACAGTCTCAGACCGTTCTTTAAGTCTCCATCAATGTGCTTGTTTTGGTTGCTAAACTCAGAAAGAGAAAGAAAATGACATTAGGGATATGTGTGTTCCAGCCTCCATTTTCCGTAAGAGTTCCTTTCTTCCACTAAAAACCAAACAAAATAAAACAGATCATCTTAATATAGGGAAACAGAATGCAAAGAACATGGATTTGTAGTCAGAGGTTGATTCAAATAACAATGCTACCACTAACAAACTGTATGATGTTAGGTAAAATATAATTTATCTAAACCTTCCAAAGTGATATTATAATGCTCCTCTCTCTGTGTTGATCCGAAGTTTGAATGAAATAATGAAATTATATATGATCTCCCTATAGGGAAATATATCTATAATTGAAGGTAGTTACCGTCCCTCCCAACACTATTAAGTACATGGTTTTAAGGGGACTCCCAAAGGGATAAAGTCATACAGAAATACCTTGAGGATGACAGGATATCTAAAAAACAGATGGACCTGCATTACTCTTCAAACCCAATTCTTCCATCTGTGGAGAAGGCAGTGAATATAGTCCTGGGAGGTTGCAGCACATGAACATGGAACCAAATGTTTATTATAAGTTATTTGATGAGTAGGTTGCAAAAATTTTCTCCCATTTTGTAGGTTGCCTGTTCACTCTGATGATAGTTTCTTTTGCTGTGCAGAAGCTCTTTAGTTTAATTAGATCCCATTTGTCAATTTTGGCTTTTGTTGCCATTGCTTTTGGTGTTTTAGACATGAAGTCCTTGCCCATGCCTGTGTCCTGAATGGTAATGCCTAGGTTTTCTTCTAGGGTTTTTATGGTTTTAGGTCTAACGTTTAAGTCCTTAATCCATCTTGAATTAATTTTTGTATAAGGTGTAAGGAAGGGATCCAGTTTCAGCTTTCTAAATATGGCTAGCCAGTTTTCCCAGCACCATTAATTAAATAGGGAATCCTTTCCCCATGGCTTGTTTTTCTCAGGTTTGTCAAAGATCAGATAGTTGTAGATATGCAGTGTTATTTCTGAGGGCTCTGTTCTGTTCCATTGATCTATATCTCTGTTTTGGTACCAGTACCATGCTGTTTTGGTTACTGTAGCCTTGTAGTATAGTTTGAAGTCAGGTAGTGTGATGCCTCCAGCTTTGTTCTTTTGGCTTAGGATTGACTTGGCAGTGCAGGCTCTTTTTTGGTTCCATATAGGTCTAATATCCAGAATCTACAATGAACTCAAACAAATTTACAAGAAAAAAACAAACAACCCCATCAAAAAGTGGGCAAAGTATATGAACAGACACTTCTCAAAAGAAGACATTTATGCAGCCAAAAGACACATGAAAAAATGCTCATCATCACTGGCCATCAGAGAAATGCAAATCAAAACCACAGTGAGATACCATCTCACACCAGTTAGAATGGCGATCATCAAAAAGTCAGGAAACAATAGGTGCTGGAGAGGATGTAGAGAAATACGAACACTTTTACACTGTTGGTGGGACTGTAAATTGGTTCAACCATTGCGGAAGTCAGTGTGGCAATTTCTCAGGGATCTAGAACTAGAAATATTATTTGACCCAGCCATCCCAATACTGGGTATATACCCAAAGGATTATAAATCATGCTGCTATAAAGACACATGCACACGTATGTTTATTGCAGCATTATTCACAATAGTAAAGACTTGGAACCAAGCCAAATGTCCAACAATGATAGACTGGATTAAGAAAATGTGGCACATATACACCATGGAGTACTATGCAGCCATAAAAAATGATCAGTTCATGTCCTTTGTAGGGACATGGGTGAAATTGGAAATCATCATTCTCAGTAAACTATCACAAGGACAAAAACCAAACACTGCATGTTCTCACTCATAGATGGGAATTGAACAATAAAAACACATGAACACAGGAAGGGGAACATCACACTCTGGGGACCGTTGTGGGGTGGGGGGAGGGGTGAAGGATAGCATTAGGAGATATACCTAATGCTAAATGACGAGTTAATGGATGCAGCACACCAGCATGGCACATGTATACATATGTAACTAACCTGCACATTGTGCACATGTACCCTAAAACTTAAAGTATAATAATAATAATAACAATAAAAGTTATTTGAGTTGAGTTCTTATACTGGCTGTATAAGAACTGAATATAAAGTATGTGTGATAATAATCTGGAGTACAAAATAAGACAGTGGATGTATAGAACAATGTTTTTTACTGTATTGACACTAGCCATTCATATCCCCTCAATTTCCCTCTTCCTTCTTCTGAACCCAGGCCCCTCTGCTGATGCTCTCTCCTTGTACTGTGTGCCTTCCTTGCACTGGTATTGATGTTCCTCCAGTGGACTTGGTTAACCCTCATTGAAAATAATATGTAGCATTTCTATGAACTAATTCACCTATTTATTTCCCTATCTTGATTTTTTGCCAAAAATAGCCTTGTGGTACCACAGAGAAGCTTCTTATTCACAGGAGTCACGATGATTTCTACTCAAATCTTTGACGGTCACCTTGGTTTTTAAATATTCACACTTCAAGAATATTTTTCAAATCCTTAAAAACAGTATTTATGTTATCGAATACATGTCTCAATGTTAAGAATTCACTTTTGACAAGATAAGCATTTTTATCTACTCTTTCTTTGCTTCAGATCAGATTTCCGGTCTATATTTCCTGTGTACATGAAAAGATCAGGAGAAAAGAACTTAGGTTGTTTCTAATGCCCTTAGGAGACTCTTCTTAACTCTGTGTTATCAGGCATTAACAGTTCTAGTTACAGAAATCATTAGAATTTATTTTTTCTGACAGGTAATTGATCCATAGCTCTCAAGGGTGGAGTGAGTGGAAGAGAAAAATGAGATCCCAAGCAAAAATAAACTTTCAATAATTAGCCCCAGCAGAACAAGTTCTGCTGGCATTTCATTGTCCCCTACTGATTGTGAGAACCCAGTGTTCTGATGTGTCCTCAAGCTCAGACACTGCATATGATTACACCCTTCCACCCACTGAAGGAGTTAGACGAGGGTAGACCTAACCATTATCTTGGCATTTCACTGGTTTCCAAACAGTATGTTCCTTAGAACTTCAATTTAATAAGATGCTAACGGGTATTAAGCAAAAAGTTTCTGTAGTCACATTCTTTTGAGAAAAACGTAGTTAAACAAAATTGAACAAAAATCTTTGTTGTAAGACTTCTCAGAGCATTTAATACACAAATGTGTAACGTGACTCTCCCAAAGAAAGATACAGTAACATAGTTAACAGCTTGTATATTTCCAAAGAACTCTTTGTTTTTTTCAGAATACACTATAGGGTATATTGGTAAGAAATCTAAATCAATATCACAATTATATCAATTTTAAAATGTTTCCAAACAAAAATCTGCACTGAAAATAATTTCACCAGTAAGTCCACCGTTATTTGTTCAATGAGTACCAGTTTACTCTTTGCCCAAATAATCATTTAGCGTGAATCTAGAGTCAAGAAATAATGACTGTATAGCTAGCTCGTGAAGAATAAGATTTAATGGTTTTTTTAAATTGTTGTTGTTCAACAGTTAATTCAGATAAATTAGTTTCCAAATCAGATTTGTAATTGCTACCTTACTGATACAATTTAAGTAGTGCAATTGACTTGTTCAAAGAATAAAATAATTTTATTAACCAGCTCCTGGTTATACTGGAAACCACAGGATTACTCCATAAAAGCAGAATTAATGTGTCTATAGGAACCATCTCTATGAAAATGTTCATAAACATGCAAAAAATATTATTCAATAAACATCAAGTAAGAGGCATAAGATCTTCACTCAGAAAAATGTTTATTATAAGTTATTTGAGTTGTGATATTTTATAAAATTTTTAAAACTGAAGCTTTAGATACTATGTTTAAATGAAAGATTTTATAGAGAGCTATGCAAATAATAATCAAAATATTTGGATAGTTAATCCCAAATATGATAAACTCAGACATGACAATACATTACGTTTTCTTGGGAAAAAACCCAAAATGTTATTGTTGTGGATTTTGTAGATATTTTAGTTTATAATGAAGTTGATTTTTATCAGTTGTTTCCATTTTTTTTACCAATACTTTTTTCCTCTCCAAATGCTAAGTATTTCATAATACTTTTCATAATGAAAAAAAGTAAATATTTTATATTGTATAAGTTATATCACATTTGAGATTTAGATTCTTCTTTTATTAATTAAAGATAATACCAGGACTATTACAAGAATTAAATGAAAGAAGGTCTGTAAGGTATATATTTTTAAACATTCATACACTGGACAAAAAAAAGGTATAAATATAGGCATTACCATATTTTTTATAATGTTATGTTTAAAAGGTGATTTAGCAGACGTCAACAGGGGATTTGAATCAATAATTTATGTCTCTTCTGATTTTAGAATCTAAAAGCCGTGTAATATACAACTCTCTCCCTCATCCTCGAAACAACAAAAATTATTTCATGAACTATTTTTAAGGCTACAAAAACTCTTACTCTCCTTGTATTTGAGGTCCTAGCCAGTACAATGATACATAAAAGAGGAATAAAAGGCATACAGATGGAAAAGAAAAGGGATACAGAGTAGAAATAGATTATCATCTATTCACAGACAAGATGAATGTGTAGAAAATCCTAAGGAATCTACAAAAGTAAAATTGCTAGAAATAATAGAATTTAGCAAACTCACAGGATGAAAAGTCAGGATACATAATTCAGTATATTTTTATATACCAGCAACAAATAATTGAAAATTAAATTTAAAATAAAAATAATACCACCTGCAGTCACATCTAAAAGCATGAAATGTTCGAAAATAAATTTAGCAAGGTGTGAGCAAGACCTTACCCAGAAAACTGTCAAACATTGCTGAGAGAAATAAAAGGAGAGAAATAAAAGAAGATATATAAATGGAGAGATACGAATTTCATGGACTGGAAGACTAAACCTTATTGGGATCTCAGTTCTCCACAAATATATCAGGAGATTCAATGCAATCCCAGTTAAAATCCCAGCGAGCAGTAATGTAGAACTTAATAAACAAATTCTAAAACTTGCCTGAAAATGCAAATGATTAGAAAAAAGAAAAAATGTTTTAAGGCTTAATATAAATCTGCAAAAAATTAAGAGGGTGTGCTATTTGAATCATAATAAAATATGAATCAACAAAATAGAGTCCAGAAATAATCCACACATATAATATTAGTTGATTTTAAACAAAGATTCAAGGCTGGGTGTGGTGGCCCATGCCTGCAGTCACAATGCTTTGGAAGCCAAGGGGTGAGGATCGCTTGAGCCCAGGCATTTGAAAACAGCCTGAGCAACATAGCAAGACCCATCTCTACAGAAAAATAAAAAAATAAAAATGAGTCAGGCATGGTGGCAAACACCTGTAGTCTTAGTACTTGGGAGGCTTAGGTGGGAGGATTGCTTGAGCCTAGGAAGTTGAGGCTGCAGTGAGCCAAGATTTTGCCACTGCACTCCAGAGCAGTGACAGAGTGAGACCCTGCCTCAAAACCAAACAATGAAAGATTCAAGATAATTCAGTGAGGATACAATAATCTTTTCAATAAATGATGCTGAAGTAATTAGATATCCATATGAAAAAAATATGAGCCTTGCCATTAACATCCTTGTATCCCAAAATTAATTTAAAATAAGATATATTGTAAAAATTAAAATTACAGAAATATTAGAATAAAACAGAAGATGTTTGCAACTTTGAGGTAGGCAATCGTTTCTTAGGACACAAATAATGAAAGAAAAAATAATAAATTTGACCTCATTAAAATTAAAACCTTTTTCTCTTTGAACAATACTATTATTAAAATGAAAATGCAAGCTATGGATGGGGAGAAAATGTTTAAAATACATAGATCTGACAAAGAATTTGTATCTACAACACATAGATAACTTTTACAAGACAATAATCCATTGATAAAATTGGCAAAATATTTGAACAGACACTTCACAAAGAAAAATATACAAATGGCTACTAAGCATATGGGGAGATGCTTATTATCATTTATTATCAGGAAAATGCAAATTAATGCTAAAATGAGAAACCATTACAGACCCATTAGAATGGCTAAAATGAAGGAGCCTGGCAAGGATGTGGAGGAACTGGCTTTATAATACATTGCTGAAGGAAATGCAAAATGATACAACCACCTTGAAAAACATTTTGACATTTCCCTATAACATTAATCAAGCTCTTATCATTCAACAAAACAACACAAATGTCCATCATCAGGTGAGTGGATAAGCAAATTTTAGTATATTCATACAACAATACTATTAGTGATACAAAGGAATGAAATACTGCTACTACAAACAGCATGTAGGAATTTCAAAATCATGAGAATGAAAGTCAAAAACGAAAGAGTACGTAACACAGGATTTCATTTATATAAAATTCTAGGGTAGGCTAAATTCATCTATAGTAACAAAAAGCAGATCTGTGATTGGCTGGTTCTGGAATCAGAGATGTTGATTGCAAAGGGCATGAGGCAAAGTGATAGAAATGTATTGCCTCCTGATTGTGATGAAGGCTATGTGGGTATGAACATTGGACAAAACTTATTGAATTTAATATTTACAGTAGTGCATTTTATTGTGCACAAATTATATCACAATAAAGTTGATTTAAAGGAGGAAAAGAAGGCTGGGCGCTGCGGCTCATGCCTGTAAACCCAGTACTTTGGGAGGCCGAGGTGGTGGATCACTTGAAGTCAGGAGTTCGAGACCAGCCTGGCCAACATGGTGGAACCGCATCTCTACTAAAAATACAAAAAATTAGCCAGCGTGGTGGTGGGTTCCTGTAATCCCAGCTACTCGGGAGGCTGAGGCAGGAGAATCGCTTGAACCCAGGAGGCGGAGGTTGTAGTGAACCAAGATTGTGTCGCTGCACACCAGCCTGGGTGACAGAGTGAGATTCCGCCTCAAAAAAAAAAAAAATGAAGAGAAAAAGAAGAAAAGGAAGAGGAGAGTCAGCCCATGCCAGACCAAGTGCTGCAGTAGAAGGAAGCTATTTTTCTGGCATACTGGGCCTTGCTTTGGTACAGCACCATAGAGGCAAGATCCCCAAGGCAAAGGCTAGTCAGAAGGCCTTGGCAGAGCCACAGAAGTTGACATGCCTAGCATGGCTTGGCTTGTAAGCAGCAGAATTGTCCCCTGCCTTGAGAATCGTGAGGGGTTAGAAGACACTTGAAAACTACTGCACAGACAATTATGTCACTCGGCGTGGTGCAGAAGTGGTAGATGAATCTCTTGCTGAGAAGAGGACAACAGGATTTTTCTGATAGGAATGAGAAATGACACAGCCACAACCTGTATGTGCTGACAGTTGGGATCCAGGTGTGATGTCAACATGTTCAAAAGTTAACTGGGATCAAGTTCTCTCGGTGTCACAGGCCTGGACAACTAAAGTCTCAGACTTTAGACACAACTGTAGAGAAAGGGAGTAGGAACCCCAAATTGCCACCTCACACAACATTCGGGGTGCATATTAGTTATTGAGATGTGTTATAGAAAAATAAATTGGAGCTTTCTCACATCTGAGGTTTAAACTGAGATCTGTACTTTGTATATCTGTGATCATCAAGTAAATTTTTGCTTGTAGATGTTCTCTTTTCCTTTTAAAGAGGAACACCACAGAGATCACCAATGTTTTAAAAGTAGTCTCTTTACCTTAATATTCTCATTCAAAAAAGAAAGAAAGAAACTGTGCTAGGACCCTTAAAATTTATTTTTGGTAGAAATAAGAAATCATGAACCCAATGTAGTTACATATACACCTCTCACAAAAAGATACAGCCCAGGCACCTTGTGCTGCCAAATTTGGAGTCCCCAAGCCGATCTGGAAGACTTCCTGCCACTCTTGCACAGCCGGGATGAAACCGGGTGAGCCTGTCGCTTTGGAAGCTGCTTGACTAAGGAAAGGAGAGCATATTGAGGAGGTGGGAGGAGCGTGAAGAAAAAGAGGGTGGAAACAGCAGAGGTTTGCAGGAATTTTGAGAATAATCAAACCTTTCTTATCTTGACTATCAGCCTCCAAAGGGAAAGCCGAAAAATCGATGTTAATGTATTTTCTGCTTTACAAATCATCAGTCTGATAGGGAAACTGCAGAGTGGATTACATAGCCTCCTCAAGATGTTTCAAAAGAAAAATACCAAAGTTAGAAGAACTGTAAGTGGAAGGCACTAACCACAGACCATGGAAGCATCCAACAGGAGGCAGAATTAACTCTGGTAGATTTGATTAATTGTCCATTAGGGATCATTCACTTCCACGCCACCCCACTATTAAGCTATTCCCATATATAAACTATACTAGCACTATTGTATCTGCATATAAAGCCTCTATTTATTTGCTTATACCAATTTCTGCTTTCTTGTTCCTTATTTAAATAATTCCCTAGTTAATAATGGATAAACAGTCTTTTCCTCCCTTCTCCTGTATTTCTGTGTGAGTTATTTTACACCTGAACTGTAACTATGCTGTTTCATAGGAAAGTATTCCTTGAACTGGCTGCAAGTATTTTATTTTATTTTTCTAATAATCATAGCAATGTTAAACATAAAGATAATTCTAACATTTGTGGCATAAAATAGAAGTCTTGTTTAACAGTGACCATTCGAATATAATTGTAGTGATGTTAAGATTTACTTTTAAATTTGATATGCATAAGTAATTGACAGAATGACAGATCTCCTAAGGTAGATGATGGATTATAACAGAATAGCAACATTTCAAGTTCTCTCATTTAAGATTCTGAGATTCATTTTGTTAGAGCAGTGGTTTTCAAACAGGGATCTTGTTGGTGTGCAGGGCAGGAGTATGGGTATCTCTGGAGAGATGACACTAGAACCATCTGGGGAGGTTTTCAGATTTCAGTTCTCAAATTCTGATTCACCTACAGGGAAAGGTTGTGGATACTAAAACAATTCCCCTAGGCAAACTTAATATGCATCCTCTACTCCCATCCTTAACCCCCCATCACCAGACTGAGCGGCACTGTGTTAGATCATTTTGCTTATCCATTAGACAGGCTTCATTGAGCAATGGACAGGGTGGAGGGAAGGGAGTCAGCCTTTACCAAGCACTATGTAAGTGTAGTCGCTGTACTGGCCACTTTTCATGCAATGGGGCTCAAGAAGGTCTCCAGCAATCACATCTCTGGAATCTTTAATTCCCTCAAGTAGGATTTAGGGAATTAGCAGTCAGTGATTCTAACAATGAATGACCTAAGTTGTCCCCAGGGACACTGGATAAAGGTATTATTGGTCTCCAAATGGCCTTCTTTTGCAAAGTGTTGTATAATAGCAATAAGTACTCTGAATATATCATGGTCTTTGATTGGCAGGCCCTGGGGATGATTTGCTCAGAAATACACTTTGGAGCTGCCATTTACTAATTTGAATCTGTTGTTACTCAGAAGCATTGTATTGCAAGATTGAAAATCTGAGGAAATATTCAAACAGTCTAACAATGAGAAATACATTTATACAGTTTAAATATTTAAACACTGAGCAAGAGGGTGATATCACATTGTTCTTTAAGGTTTGATTTCTATGTCTCTTACTCTCCAAGTGAAAATTGTAGTCTATATATCTTTATTTCTCTAAAGTATAATTAACATGTTCTAGTTTTTTATGAGAATGAGAAGCAAGAATTGAAAATTAGTTGCATATATAGGGTAGCATTAAACAATATGGGGATTGGGGTTTTGACCGCTGTGCAGTTGAAAATCTGTGCAATTGTAATTGGTTAATGTATCTCTTAAACCTCTTTTGACCTATAAATTTACCCTCCACCTCTTTTCTTTCCTTTCAATTATTTGTTGAAGAAGCTGTTGTTGGTCCTGTTGTCCCCTGCAGTCTGGTCTGCGCTGATTGCATCCCCGTGGTGTAGTTTAACGACTTCCTGTGTTCTCTGGATTGCTGTAAATTAAGAGTTGGATCCAGAAGTTACATTGTGTTCATATTCCAATTTTATGACAAGACTGCTTTATGGGCAGTGATACATTCATCATCCCACTTTTTGTTGTGTTAACAATCATTGATGCTCAATGTCTAGTTGTGGCAACATGTTTTTCAAATGAAGATTTAACAGGAATATCTGCATGCATGACCTTTTTAGAAAAAAATTAATCCACTAAAAATGAGCAAGAGTAGCAGCTACCCACTTTACATAGGATATGTGTTCTCTGGACCCAAAAGTCCCCATAAACCCACTCCCCGGTCGTCTGCACTTGGTCTATGCCTTCATTTATATTTTCTGCTGATCTCCAATAGGGCTTTACCATCTCGAGCAGAACTTCTGCCTAAATGGAAGCAATGTAGGGAGTTGAAGTTTTTCATTTCTTTATTTGTTTGTTTTAATTAAAGCTAGTAAACACAGAAGGATTGGAGTAGAGCAAAAAAGAAATACAATATTGAGGACAATATTTATATAGAAGAATGAAAGTACTTTTGGTAGTAGAAAATAAAAAGTAATAAATATGAGTAACTAGTAAACGAAACATAGTTCAAAGATTTGTAGTTTGAATATATACTATGTCAGAATGACAACTCAAGGAGAGTTTAACAATCTCTCAAACATTTCTCTTGCAAGGACTAAAATATTTTATCCACGTCCAGTCTAAAGTCATGATAGGTTTAATTTACTCCAGTCTAGTAGTATCAAGGTATCATTTTCTAAATACAGTTTTACTCTGCCAAGTTTTAAATTATTTTAGTTTGATTAAATTGTGTCTTCATCTATCTTACCTTCATCCTTCAGTTATGAATCTGTTATAGTTAGATGCCTCTGGCTTCACGGTAAGTTCTCTGATCATCTGAATCTGGCTAAATTGTTAATAAATACAAAGAGTTTTTTAAACCACAAACAATGTCCCAGAGGAGAAAGTAACCAACAAACATTGAAGTAAATCCTGGTCAGAACACTTACTGAAATCCATAAAACAAAAAAAAAAGACAAATATTCTCCAGTCTAGTTAACCACAGTAATAAAACAGTAAGATCATTTTGAAATGGTAAAATCACTCTGCTCCTAGACAATCTTATTTAACATTATCTTTGTTTTTATTCTTTAAGTCTCCTATGAATAATGAAAATTATTCTTCTAGCCTAACAGATGTTAAAATAGTATTTCTTCACTTGAAGCAAACCTTATATTTCCACTATCAACACTTTAGGGAAACAATAGCATTTTGGGGAAAGGAAAGAAAGAACACGAAAATGTTACTTAACAATAACATTCTACATACTATTCTAGAAACAGAAAGCTTATTAAGAACATATTAATGAGCTCCACACATGATTTCTGAGGAGGTTTTTGGAGGAATTATTTGTACCCAAAAGGAGCTCTGAATTCGTTTGTCAGAAAGAGTGACTAAAGACAACATCCACAGAAAGAGAGAGCCAAAGGAAAAAAAGTTAATAATTTTTGTATTTGGACATGGCAGCCAAACCATTGGCCATAGATTAATTCATTAAATAAATATTTACTGAACCCTAATTTTGTGATAAAATCTATAGAAAGAATGACACCTGTTTTTGAAGAACAATCTGGTGGGAGTGACTGACTCATAATATGAATTACAATAAAATGTGGTCAATGTCAATATAAACACGTACAAATTGTTCCTAGAACACAGATGAAAGGGTCAATTGTTTTGCCTAAGGGAGTCAAGGAAATATTCACAAAAGGAGTAAATTGTGATGTGGGAGTTAAAGAGTAAAAGACAAGAAGCATGGGAGGTAGGAGTAGCAGACAAGAGCCAGCACAAAGGTGCAAAGACACAAATGTACATGGTGCATCCTATATAACACTGTGCAGAATATAAGATTTGTAAATATAAAATCAGCTGGGTGCGGCGGCTCATACCTGTAATCCCAGCACTTTGGGAGGCCAAGGCGGGCAACCACATGAGGTCAGGAGTTCAAGACCAGCCTGACCAATATGGTGAAACCCCATCTCTACCAGAAGTACAAAAATAGTCGGGTGTGGTGGTACACACCTGTAGTCCCAGCTACTCATGAGGCTGAGGCAAGAGAATCACTTGAACCTAGGAGGCGGAGGTTGCAGTGAGCCGAGATCACACCACTGCGCTGCTCCAGCCTGAGTGACAGAGGGAGACTTTGTCTAAAAAAAAAAAAATTCAGGTGAGTGGTTTCTGGCATTAAGTGGCTCAACAATGTCAGAGTTTCATCTCTAAAATTCTGTTGGTTCTTCATGCTTGTAATTTCAAAGTCACAAGATGACTGCTGCAGCCACAGAAGTCTCATAACCTCTGCAGTGGAAAGAATTAGTGAAGGAGTTTCTCAGCAGTGTCTGTCTTCTTTTGTCATGAAAGTAAAATATTTCCCAGAAATGACCAGTAGAGTTTCACTTACATTTTACCAGCAAGAATTACATTAAGGACCACTCCACTCCTAGCAGCAATGAAGTCTGAAAATGGAGATATTTAGCAGGCTCTTGGCTTTAGAATTCTCTCAGCAAGAGAAAATGCAAAAGTGGATACCAGATTAGGTACAAATCCCAATGCCTATTATCTCTTCAACAGACGGAGAGAAATTAATGACAATCTAAAATTCTGTAGGCAATGACAGTATCCATCAAGAGGGAGGGAGAAACAGGCAAAAGTAATCTCTCAAATGAGAATATAGGAGAGGAATTATATATAGGAAAGAGGGAAGAGCTAATGACGGAGAAGGACACAAGAAAAACCTCTGAAGTGCAATAATATGCAAATGGTAAAACTAAACGAAAGCATTGGGAAACAGGAGTAAACCTCAACAAGTAAACCTTGACTGTACAAAATGATAATGATAACAATAACAACTACTAATTTGATTAAAAGATTAAGGATGAGTGAAAATCCTAAACAACAGTAACATGTGTGATTGGATAGGATAATGAGAGCTAAAGCATTCTAAGATTCTTACATCCTTCAGGTGGAAGATACCGGTATTGCTTAATATTGTATTAGCAATCCATGCTTGTCAACATTTTAAAGATGGCATTTAAATAAGAGATTTTCTGCTCCTTTTCAGTCTTTCCCCCTCCTGATTTTGAAATGGGAGAGTTCCATTATCTCCTTCACTGGGCATGCAATAGGGGTGTGGCTCACTTCTTCGGTGCCCAGCTGCTCAATCCCTAGGGGAAGCATGTAGATGAGCAGGTGCAGAGGTCATGGGGAGCACTTTTGGGCTCTGACCCCATGGTAGCTTCTAAGGGTGAGTGTTTATGACTCCCAAAGTCCAAATGGGCATGTGTTACAGTGTTCTCTTTCAGTTTTGCCATCTACAGGCAACTTGTGTTAATAGCTCAATTAGACCCTCTGCCTTATTGCAAGGGCAGAGGACTTTCTGTATCCTGAGTTCTTGTCCAGTGTACCGGAAAAATTAGATCACATGTGGGCTTGGAGGATGAGTGCAAGGTTTTATTGAGTGGTGGAAGTGGCTCCCAGTGAGATGGATGGGGAGCTAGAAGGTGGATGGAGTGAGAAAGTGGTCTTCCCCAGGAGACAGGCTGCCCAACGGCCAGACTCTCCTCCAACTCCCCACTGCCAAACTCCCCTTGGCATTCACATTGTTCCACCATTGCTAGTCAGCTTGTGTCTGCTGGTGTGTTCCTCTGCTCCTATCAATGTCTAGCCACTTGTGTTTGTGCCCACTAAGGTCTTGGGCTTATATGGGCACAGGACAGAAGGTGTAGCAGACCATAGTGGTCTTGGAAAATGCAACATTTGGGCACATAAACAGGAATGCCTGTTCTCTCTTAGGTCCATGGCACAGGCCCAAGGGTGGAGCTTTCGCCAGGACCCTGCCCTTCTCTACCCAGCACTTCCTTGCCCTCCTCCCATATCACTTCGATCTTGGTTGGGTCAGAAACTTGTTAACAAGGAGTAGTAGGGATGCTTCTGAAGGGAGGGCAAGTACCACACTGCTTTTCTAGAAGAGGGCAGCTCATCTCAGAAGATACTGGAGGGACTTTCTCTTTAAATGATGATGAAAATGGAAATTAACATATTGAATTGAACATTCTAATTTCTAAATCAAGACTATGTTTTGTGTAGTTGCCAAACTCTGGGTGAATTAGAGTCATCTGGGGAGCTTGGTAAAGGTACACATGCCAGGCCCTTTCCTATTTTTGTTCTGTTTTACTTTAAAGTAGGTATAAGACATCATATTATCTAAGAGTTACCAGACACGTCATGAATTGCCTGCACTCTTATCTAGTACTAAGGGTGAACTTTGCTTATGTCATCATTTTTTTGTTGGGGTGGGGGCAGTCGTAGTAGGCTGTTCTCACATTGATATAAAGAAAATACCTGGGACTGGGTAATTTATAAGAGGTAATTGGCTCATGATTCTGCAGGTAGTACAGGAAGTACGGTGGCATCTGCTTCTGGGGGGGCCTCAGGAAGTTTCCAATAATGGCCAAAGGCAAAAGGGGAGCAGGCACATCCCATGGCAAAAGCAGGAGCAAGAGAGCAAGGTGAGAGATGTCAAACACTTTTACATGACCAGCTCTCACAAGAACTCACTCACTATTGATGCAGCCTCATTGTCTGGAGTGACACCCAAGGTTTATTGTCTCACGGTACAGAGATCAAGGACGTGGACACAAAAAGAATGAGGTTAAGCTGCTTAATAGGTGAAGGAAAGAGAATAGCTCTCTGCTACAGAGAGGGGTCCCAGAAAAACAGGTTGCCAATGTGCAGTGAAACGCAGGGCAGGGGTTGTAGATGAGCTAGTTGGGGGGGTGTTGTCTGATCTACATAGTGCATGATAAACTGGTTAGGACTAGGTGTGCCATCTGTATAGGGTGCAAATCTCTGTCAGCCCCCACCCCAATCTTTTATTATGCAGGTGGATTCCCTGCCTGAGCTTCTCCATGTTGCTGAGTTCCTTCTTGCTCTGCACATGCTAACAAAAAAAAAAAAGAAAGATGCAACTTCCATGGTGGACATGCCTGGCCCCCAGGTAGCCCTTTTCTATTGGCACAGCTGCCGTCGTTCCCCTGTGCAAGCTTCCAACTTCCTTATCTACGTTTGCAGCTTGATCTTTCCGGCTGCTCTTTGTTAGAAACAAAAAATGATTTCTAGGGCTGCTTTTTGTTAAAAGGGAAGTTTTGCCGTGGACTCTTTTGCCCTCACTATCTGCCTAAATCATTTCTTTCTATCTTCTGTATCTCTATCACTAGGATAGTACCAAGGAGGATAGTGCTAAACCATTCATGAGAAAACTGCCCCCATGATCCAATCACCTCCCACCAGGCCATGCCTCCAAAATTGAGAATTACATTTCAATATGAGATTTGGGCAGGAACACACACACAAACCATATCAGCAGTTTTTATGGTTTGATTTTGAAGCATAAAAAGACATGCACATAAGCTGTCTATTCATTTTCTTTGCTGCACAGCCTGGCATTGGGATTGTTTACCCTGATGGCCAGATGGGCTGCTCTTTCCAAGACAGCTTTGGAGTTCTTGGAAGAGACATGGTGAACAATCTCAGTGCAGCAAGATTTGCTACACATCAGCAGCACTTGCAGCTCCTTGACAATATGGACCAGGAACTTCCAGAAGGTGCTAGGCAGCATGTGTTTTGTTTTCTTGTTGCCTCCATAACCAAAGTTGGGCATCAACATCTGGCCCTTAAATCTTCTCTGCACCTTGTCATCAATACCTATGGGTCTCCACCAGTTACTTAACTTGGACCTGTCCATGTGACTGGTGCCAGATGAACTTCTTGGTCCTCTTTTTTACTATCTTGGGCTTTAGGAGGAATCTACATTTGGCCTGATGCCAAGTAGGAGATGGCTTGCACCTCGGTTGGCAGCACCAGGGAAGAGAGCTCATCAATGTTTAATAGGCAGAAAAGACAAATATAAAGTTGATTTCTGATTCCTGCTTATTCAATGACCCATCACATATGTATGTTAAAAAGTTAAGAACAAGCACTAAGAAAAAGAGAAGTGGAACGTCAAACTTGCAAAACAGTAGAGAATAAAAAAATTGAAAACATTAAAATGAACCCCTTTGAAAAAAAAGAGGAAATAATAACCAAGGGAAAGTAGATTGTATTATTAAGGCAACTAATTCTATCTGTTCAATTTATCCACCCCAAAATGTCAGTGGCTTAAACAATTAAAAGTAAATTCTCAGTCATCTTTAAGTCCAAAATAGGTGTTCCTGGCCTGATAGCTTTTGTCTAAACAGTGACGCAGAGATCTAGGTCTTCCCTATCTTTTGGTGACCATCCATCTTGCAGGGCCAGAAGCTGAGATAGGAAATGTTTCAGTTATTTATTACTGTGTAATAAATTACCCCTAAATTTAGAAGCTTAAAACAGCAACATTTGTTATCTCATCGTTTCTGTAAGTTTAGCACAATCCACTGCTTTAGGATTACAAGGCTGCAATTGAGGTCTTGCCTGGGGCTGCATTCATCTCAAAGCTCAACTGGAAAAGGATTCACTTGCAAGCTCACTTCCAGCACAGGTACTAGGTCTAGAATGATACCACCTATTGCCATGATCAAATCACAGCCAAAGCAGGCAATGACCAGCCACATCATCAGGTTTCTACAATGACTCTTGGCTCCAAAAGCATTTCCCTCTAGCTTAAGGGACACTTCACATCTTTTCTCTTACTCCCTATAACTCCATTCATGAAATTGACGTGATTAAATTACCTACAGGACCTTAGCAATGAGGATATCTCAGAAGTAGATTTTTTTCTTCAGCTTTCTAATTCCAAAAATCCAAGGAAGTATGTCAGAAGCCATTTGAAATGGGTGCCTGGTGCCTGATGGGATAAGCCTTATACCTATCTCCCTTCCTAACCACTCAGTCACCTCTTTCAAAGCTCCTACTCCACTGTTTCCTACTTCTTTCTTTTGAGAACTCCCCCTCCCTTACATGGGGAAGAATTTTTCTCACCTCAGTCCCTTTTTGTATCTTCCAATGTCAAGCACTTCAGAAGTGGGTGAAATCTAGACCCAAGACCAAGGATGAAAGTGTTGATGCAACATTTTCTAAACTCCTAAGTGAACTGGTTCCAAATATTTCCTCCCTACTATGCTAGAGGGAGAGAGAGTATAAAATAATGAATCCTGTTGTTTTTTAAATTAATATACGGTTTTTAAGGTAACAGAGATAGCAACAGTATATATGAGCATTTTTAAACAATACATTCTGTTTTCTAGTATTCAATTTTTCTGTAATTAAGAAAATATAAAAGCAACTGATCCATTAAAATTTCAGGCCCTGTTTCGGATATAGTACTCTTGGGACAAATTAGCAGGGAAAAGAAAATGATAGTTTCCGATGATAGGAAGAATGGAGAAGTTATAGATTAGACTTTAGTCATAGGCAATGCATATCCTGCTTTTATCTATGAGCTTCTGAAACCTAGCTGGACTTCTTGTTTCCCCATTTAAAAAGCACCCAAAGAACTCATCAGTATGGGTTCGAAAGGGGTTACCACCAATGTTATCATCAACAGTCATAACCAACTTAAGGGCAGAAACCTTGAATCCCAACTCAGGGACAAGACTCAGAGACCGAGGAGACAGGATGTTGGTGCTACTAATTCTTTCTTTGTGCACCTCACTGCCGAAAAAACCCTGTCCCATAAGAATGTGGTATTGTCATTAATTTAGTTAGCTTACATAATTGTGTTAGGATGGTTTGAGTGAAGGCATATTTTTGCTATTGGGCTTGAAGAAGGAGAAGCAAAACTTTTCCCAGGGTTTCTCTCAAGAAGACTTCTACTGCTTCATCGGATTTTAAATTTCAGGTCTTCCTAACCAAAGACAGACAGCCTCCTCAGATCTCTCGTATCCATGTCTCGCCTGTTCTGCCTGTTCCTCTGTGAGAATTTAGATGGATTATCTATATCTCCTTTTCAGTTGCAGCCAGCCTCTTCCATTGTGTCTACAAAGTTCTGTGCTTAGCTGTGCCTCTTATTTCTGAAATTTTGTTTATCCAACTCTTATTTTCTTTTATTCTAGAGTTTGCTCTGAATTATACCTTTATTCCACACATAAATTTCAAGTGGAATTTTAAACATTTTTTATTATTATACTTTAAGTTATGGGATACGTGTGCAGAATGTGCAGGTTTGTTACATAGCTATATGCGTGCCATGGTGGTTTGCTGCACCCATCAATCCGTCATTTACGTTACCTATTTCTCCTAATGCTATCCCTCCCCAGCTCCCCAGCCCCCGATCGGCCCCAGTGTGTGATATTCCCCTCCCTGTGTCCATGTGTTCTCATTGTTCAATTCCCACTTATGAGTGAAAACGTGCGGTGTTTGGTTTTCTGTTCTTGTGATAGTTTGCTAAGAATGATGGTTTCCACCTGCATCCATGTCCCTGCAAAGGACATGAAATCATCCTTGTTTATGCCTGCATAGTATTCCATGATGTATATGTGTCATGTTTTCTTTATCCAGTCTATCATTGATGGGTGTTTGGGCTGGTTCCAAGTCTTTGCTATTGTGAATAGTGCTGCAATAAACATACATGTACATGTGTCTTTATAGTAGAATGATTTATAATCCTTTAGCTATATATCCAGTAATGGGATTGCTGGGTCAAATGGTATTTCTTCTTCTAGATCCTTGAGGAATTGCTACACTGTCTTCCACAATGGTTGAACTAATTTACACTCTCACCAACAATGTTAAAACCTTCAGTTTTCTCCAAAACCTTGCCAGCCTCTGGTATTTTTTGACTTTTTAATAATACCCATTCTGACTGGTGTGAGATGGTATCTCACTGCGGTTTTTATTTGTATTTCGCTAACGACCAGTGATGATTAGCTTTCTTTCATATGTTTGTTGGCTGCATAAATGTCTTCTTTTGAGAAGTGTCTGTTCATATCCTTTGCTCACTTTTTGATGGGGTTTTTTGTTTTTTTCTTGTAAATTTGTTCTTCATAGATTCTGGATATTAGCCCTTTGTCAGATGGATAGATTGCAAAAATTTTCTCCCATTCTGTAGGTTGCCTGTTCACTCTGATGATAGTTTGTTTTGCTGTGCAGAAGCTCTTTAGTTTAATTAGATCCCATGTGTCAATTTTGGCTTTTGTTGCCATTGCTTTTGGTATTTTAGTCAGTTCATGTGGATTTTTATTCATGGTTTGAATTTTGTTTGTTATGGATTGAAGTCCTTTCTGGGTTTCTCCACAGTATCACAATACATGGGTGAGAAATGAGTTTCATTAGGGGGAGAGATCATTCAGAAGGCCAGAGTCAGGGCAGAAATATACTCGATCTCTTGACCTCTCTATCATCAGATGGAGAGGCTTGCCAGAGCCATAATTTCTGAGAGACAAACAAAGGATTCTAATGCATTACAAGAATCCTCCCACCATGGATCTCTCTTCTAAGGAAAGGAGTCACGACAATGAAGAAACAAACAGGCTGCGTTGTGCCAGGCAAGCTATTTATAAGAGTTTTCTGGAATCGCCTACTGCCCTGTTCTTGGAGAGCTTGCATTCCTTGGTATACCAGTCCTCTCTGCTGGGGGCAAAATATACAGAGAGGAAGCTCCTGCTCCTGGAGGTGAAGGTTTGTGGGGACTGAGTTGCTTGGATTTAGCCCTTTTGCTCTAGGAAAAGAGACAGCTCGGGTCTTAACCACCTCATTGTCCAGGAAACCCTGCATGAACTTACAAGGTCACTTTTAGATAACTCTGCTTAATGTGCCATCCCTTCCTTCCTCCTCTGTTCTCCATCATATGGCCAAAATATCAAATATCCACATTAAGAAAGACCTTTCATGATAGTCTGAGGACATCTGACTTGTCCTAACACCAAGCAGGACAGAGAGTGAAGGTGTTTTGTGGTTGTTGTTTTGAAATAGGATAGGAAAGCAGTGATATGTGATTAAGCAGAACATCATTTATGCATTCAATGAATATGTATTGAGCACCATTCCCACAGAGAGACACTCTTCTTTTAAGCTGTGATTTTCCACAGTGGCAGTGTATCAAATGCCCTAAGGAGGAGCTCAAACTTCCAGCGGGCAAATGAGAATCAGCAGTGAGGCTTTCTGCAGCTCCTTAGGCTTCCCTCAGTATTTGGATAAGCTTCAATAAAGAGCATTCAGGTTTGTGTCTGAAATCTCCACACTAATCAATGACTTTTAATGCTGGGAGTCTGAGTATGCCTCCACAGAGATGAGGCAGAAAAAGAGTGAAAAAACACACTGTTAAAAGAGTATTCCTGAATACCATGAAACAGTGATTACCACTCCTTTTAAGAAAACTGAAAAAAATGAGATATTTGAAGTTTATATTTTGGTACAGTGGAAGGTGAAATAAAACAAAAATCTCCATTGTATGATTTTTTTTCACATAAATATACTTTTCTCCCATGTTTATATCTTTGCCATACCCTTAGGTACAGAAGAAAACTTAAACCATCCATCCATCCAACTCCATGTAAACAAATAGGTTTCTAATGTCCTTCCCACATGCGAATTGGAAGAAGCCAATCGAATCCTAAGGTTTAAATATCATTAAGATGGGTCTAATGTACAGAATAAAAATAATGGGATTTTTAAAAAGTAATTCAGAAGTCTTATAAGATCATATTTTTATGTGTGTTTCAAAAAGCTGTAATACTATTTACCGTCAAAAATTGTTTTTAAAAGAACTCTGCACTAAATGGATGATTGCTAGCCTGTACAGCTTGATAATTTGTCCTTTGTGAATCATTTAGTTTTATAAATTTAAGTAAAGCCAGAAAGAACTATATATTCACCTATATTACCCCATTGTGTAAATTACATTCAGGGGGTGAATTAACTATGTTGAACGAAGTATTGACTCCTTGTGGCCACCGGGGTAACATTGAGGAAATTACTGCTCCAGCATAGTATGTAGCAGCATGCGGGTCAAGAAAAGGTAGAATATCTCCCAGTTTATGAAATTAACTCCCCAGTAGTGATTTATACAGACAATTTGCTTTTTTTTTTTTTTTTTCCTTTGGAGACACAGTCTTGCTCTGTTGCCCAGGCTAGAGTGTAGTGGTGCGATCTCGGCTCACTGCAACCTCCGCCTGCCAGGTTCAAGCGATTCTTCTGCCTCAGCCTCCCGAGTAGCTGGGATTAAAGGCACGCACCACCATGCCTGGCTAACTTTTTGTATTTTTGGTAGAGACAGGGTTTCACCGTGTTAGCCAGGATGGTATCGATCTCCTGACATCGTGATCTGCCTGCCTGGGCCTCCCAAAGTGCTAGGATTACAGGTGTGAGCAACTGCGCCCAGCCGATGATTTGCATTTTTGAACTTTTTTTTTTTTTTTTTAGACAGAGTCTCTCTCTGTCACCCAGGCTGGAGTGCAGTGGCAAGATCTCGGCTCACTGCAACCTTCATCTCTCGGGCTTAAGCAATTCTCCTGCCTCAGCCTTTTGAGTAGCGGAAATTACAGGCGTGTGCCACTATGCTGGGCTAATTTTTGTATTTTTTTTTTTAGTAGAGATAAGGTTTCACCATTTTGGCCAGGCTGACCATGAGCTCCTGACTTCTGGTGATCTGCCCGCCTCAGCTTCCCACAGTGCTGGGATTACAGGTGTGAACCACCACACTTGGCCATTTTTAAACATTCTGTCAGACAGTAAGGGCTTGATAGTTTTTTATTTTGATTTACATGAAAGGTTAAGTTTTTAGTGTCTCGTTCCAAATGGCTCACTATAGGTTATGGGGTAACATTAATTCTTCCAAGGATTAATGGATACTACTGTTTCAAAAAAAAAAGATGAGAGACATCTCTTTGTTAAATAAGTTTGGTAAACACAATATTACAAAAAGTTAGGCAGGTCTTTTTAATGAACAAATTTACACTCTTTAATAAAGTATAATGGATTGTGATTTTCCAGAAATGAAATTTGGCATTTATCAAATGTAGATGAGCAAGTTATTCGCCTTTTATTTAAATAAAATAACATTAACATCTTGCAGAATACTAAGTCTTAGAAAACAGCTAGTCTTATCTATCATAAAATGTTTGTATTTTCAAATCACTCTCCATTTACAAAGCAGAGTCACGAAGTGTTACAGTAGCACTGTATATAGCAAAGACAATGCTCAGATTTTTATTCCATTCACAAATGGAGAAAACGACCTAAACCTGTTTAATGTCTTGACAAAATCCACACAAGCAGATATGTGACATAGAATGATAGGCTCCTGATTCCTAATATCCTTAGGAATATTGGTAACATGTATTTTAAATACTTCCTTTATGTAACTTTTATTATTTTATAATTATTTTTTATAATTATTATAATTATAATATTTTATAATTATATTTTATAATTTATAATTATAATATATTATAATTATTATTATGATTATTTTATAATTATACAAGATAAAATATTTTAAAAAATATTTTTTTACTTCACTTCAGAGATAAGTAAAATATATTTTCTGTTATCAAAGAGCAGTAGGGAATTTGCTATGTGCACACAGAAAAGCATCAACATAGTCCTAAAGGGCTTGAATATAGGGGAGATTACATCTGATCTGAGATCAGGAAAGATGACAAGGAGAAAGTAGAGCTGGAGAAAACCATCTGATTTCAAGTTAGAAAAGCAAATATCCCAAGCAGAATTTACCACGGAAGTAAGGACATAAAGACGGGAAACTTCCTAGTCAGTTCATGGAAGGGAATAGTTGGAGACAAGACCACAAAGGGAAATTGGGTCATTGTAAAGTGCTTTGAATTTCAGCATAACTTTACATTTCATTGTGGAGGAGTGGAGAGTCACATCAGTCATTGAAGTTTTGTGATTAGAGGAGTAATATTGTAAATGGCTTTAAAAGGATTATTGCAATGTACTGAATGTTTTTGCCCCCATGTCCCCGCCAAAAATCTTATTTCTCACCAAAATCTTATGTTGAAATGCTAATCCCAATATGATGGTGTTAGGAGGTGGGGCCTTTGGGAGGTGATTAGGTCATGAGGGTGGAGCCCTCATGAATGGGATTAGTGCCTTTCTGTTTCTTTGTTTGTTTGTTTGTTTGTTTGTTTGTTTTTGAGATGGAGTTTCACTCTTGTTGCCCAGGCTGGAGTGCAACGGCATGTGATCTCAGCTCACCGCAACCTCTGCCTCCTGGGTTCAAGCGATTCTCCTGCCTCAGCCTCCCGAGTAGCTGGGATTACAGGCATGCACCACCATGCCCAGCTAATTTTTTGTATTTTTAGTCAAGATGGGATTTTTCCATGTTGGTCAGGCTGGTCTTGAACTCCCAACCTCAGGTGATCTGCCTGCCTCAGCTTCCCAAAGTGCTGGGATTAAAGGTGTGAGCCACCACGCCTGGCCTAGTGCCTTTCTTTATAAGAAGAAGCAAGAGAGCTAGCCAGCCCTTTTCCTCCAAGTGAGGACCACAGGGAGAAATTGACAGTCTGCAACCCAGAAGACAGCCCTACCAGAACCCAACCATGCTGGTACCCCAGTCTCAGAATTCTAGCCCCCAGAACTGTGAGAAATAAATTTCTGTTATTTGTAAGCCACCCAATCTATAATATTCTGTTACAACAGCCCGAACTAAGACAATTAATAATTTCCTAAAAGGATTGTTGTAAGAATAAATGATGTAATACAGGTAGAGTGCTTGGAATACTGCTTAGCATGTCAAATGTGCTATATAGTATTTTAAATTTTAATTAAATATTTTAATTTTTAATTATACATTTTAATAATTTTTTTTTTTTTTTTTTTTTTTTTTGAGACGGAGTCTCGCTCTGTCGCCCAGGCTGGAGTGCAGTGGCGTGATCTCGGCTCACTGCAAGCTCCGCCTCCCGGGTTCACGCCATTCTCCTGCCTCAGCCTCCCGAGTAGCTGGGACTACAGGCGCCCGCTACCACGCCCGGCTAATTTTTTTTTTTGTATTTTTAGTAGAGACGGGGTTTCACCGTGTTAGCCAGGATGGTCTCGATCTCCTGACCTCGTGATCCGCCCGCCTCGGCCTCCCAAAGTGCTGGGATTACAGGCGTGAGCCACCGCGCCCGGCCACATTTTAATAATTTTTAAACAAATATTTGTCTACATTTGTCTTTCTGTTTTTATTTTATTCTTCATACAAACTTAATTTTTATTCATACAAACTTTCATTTCATTGTATGTAGGAAAATTCCATTTGTTTATAGAAACATGGCATCTTTTTCAGTACAAATGTTATACTTCATTTGTTTATAGTTATTCATCTTTTAGAACTTCTGGATTTTTGACTTAATTAAGAAGGATCCTCTCCTCTAGATTGTAGAAATAGAGTTCCAAGATTTTTTACTAGAGGTATTTTTGTTATTGTTGTTTTATATTTTATATTTGTATCTTTTTTAACTTTTATTTTAATTTTAGGGGTACAAGTGCAGGTTTGTTACATAGGTAAACTCCTGTCATGGGGGTTTATTGCACAGATAATTTAATTATCCAGATATTAAGCCCAGTAACCATTAGTTATTTTCTCTCATCCTCTTCCTACATTCATATATTTAAACATGATAGGAAACTACCTTTATTTTCTTCTAAATGGAGATCTAGTAGTGCCAGTATCATCATTGTATATCAAATTTTTTCTCTTTGAAACAATGTAATGCTATTGTTATATATTACATACATAAAGAGAGAGAGAGATTGAATTGTCTGTTCTGTTGATCTAGTATCTATTTTAATGCTAATAATGCATTGATTTTATTAAAGTGGATTATTTTTTCATATATCTAGTAATGAAAGTCTTTTCTACTGTTCTTTCTTTTCATCTACTATGGTTGAGCATTTACCCTTTTAGTATATGAACTATAAAATAATTTGTCTCATGCCAAAAAGAATCATTTTGAGGAATTCTAATTGGAATTGCATTATAAATTTTAGGAGAAATAACACACTATAACACGTCTGCTATGAGAACATATATATCTTTCTAGTTCCTTCAAACCTTCTTTATGTACTTCAGTGTTATTTTATAGTTTTTTAATGTAAATCCCTATAACTGTTGTGAATGAAATGGGGTTTTCTTTCATCTCCGTCTCCAAGTACTTATTATTAGTTTGAACAAAATGTATTGATATTTGTATATTGTAGAGTATAATATTGTATATTAATTAGACTGGGCTTAATCGAGTGGTTCTTCTGCTGGACTCAGCTGTGCTCACACATGACTTCAGTCACCCAGGAGGCTCTGCTTCAGGGAGGTGGCTTATCAAAATCTCTTTTATTTTAGGTTTTGTCCTTTTGTCTTTTTGTTTTTAAATTGGATGTGGTCTCTAGATATGCAAACATATCATCAACAAAAAAAAAATCTCTCTCTCTCTTCTTTTACAATACTTATTCCAACTCTTCATTTTTTTTCTCATGCTAAATCCACTGGTACCTTCATGATCATTTTAAATAAATGTTAACAGTGTTGGAGGCCACTGCTTTATGCACTGTGATTTTAGTGAAATACTTTTAGTGTTACATTATTTAGAATATCATCTGTGGTTAACATAGTAAAAATATTTTTAGCATACTTCAGCAACTTGCTCCTCTTGTTTTTCTGAGAGATTTTATAAGAAATATTCTTATTTATAATAATTACTTGTGAACTAAAAGTAAATTTCTAAGCCTCCTCACACTCACCCCCCAACCATATGAATGGACCTTGCCTCTAGGCCAAGGGCATTCCAAAGTTAACCTAAAAATCTAGTTCACGCCATGATGGGAACGAGTGGTTGGACATGCCTCATTTTACCCTCCTCCCTTTGGAATTCAGGCACAACTGATCAGCATTCACATTAAAATAGAGATCTTAAGACTTCATGTAGCAATAAGACATCAAATTCCAGTGCAACTCTACTATAGCATCACTTGACAGCAGGCCCTTAAATAAATTGAAATATTTTGCCAAAAATGTATTTCTTTGATATATTTTGAAACGGCCTTGCAAAGCTGTCTCTTGTGGGAAAAAAATTTGTATTCCCTAGAGAATCCCTTTTCCTTTCTAGGTCTTTTCCCTGACCCAAGAGAGAATTAACTAAGAGTCTGGCACCTTTTTAATTATGGTAAGAAACATTTACAGTCTGTTCTCCCTGAAGCCTGCTGTCTGGAGGCTTCATCTGCATAATGAGAACCTTGGTCTCCACAACCCCTTATCCTAACCCAGACACTCCCTTTTATGGATTCCAGGTCTTTAAGTAAATTCTTTCACCCAGTTGCCAATTGGAAAATCTTTGAATCCACCGATGATGTGGAAGCCCCACCCCTTCTTTGAGTTGTCCCATCTTTCCAGACCAAACCACTGTTCGTCTCGTATGTATTGATTCATGTCTTATGTCTCCTTGAACAGGCACAGTGGCTCACACCTGTAATCCCAACATCTTGGGAGGCTGAGGTGGGCAGATCACTTGAGGTCAAAAGTTCGAGACCAGCCTGGCCAACATGGTGAAACCCCATCTCTACTAAAAATACAAAAATTAGCTGGGTGTAGGGGTACACACCTGTAATCCCCGAGGCACGAGAATCACTTGAACCTGGGAGGCAGAGGTTGCAGTGAGCTGAGATCACACCACTACACTCCAGCCTGGGCAACAAAGTGAGACTCTGTCTGGAAAAACAAAAACAAAAACAAAAACAAAAAACTATAAAACCAAGCCCGACCACCTTGAGTATATATCATCAGAACTTCCTGAGGCTGGGCCACAGACATGTCCTTAACCTTGGCAAAATAAACTTCTAAAATGATTGAGACTTGTCTCAGATACTTTTTGGTTTATATACTCTTTCAGCATTTATTTACATTACCAAATAATCTTAATTTTGTTATAAGAACTTTTGGTTATATTTTCTAATATTGAACTACCTTTCCACTGCTGAATTAAACCTTTTAGCTCTAATACCATTTTCATGGGTTGAATTGTGTCCCTCTGAAAGACATATTAAAGTTCAAACCCAAGTACCTGTTAATTTGCCATTGTTTAGAAATAGGGTTGCAGACATAACCAAGTTAAGATGAGATCATCAGTGTGGGCCCTAATCCCATTTGACTGATGTCCTTATGAAATAAATAGGAGAGATAGACACACAGAGAGAACACCATGTGAAGACAGGCAGAGATTGGAATGATGCACCTATAATCCAAGTAATGACAAGGACTGCCAGAAATACCAGATGCTGAGAGAAACACATGCAACAGATTCTCCCCTACAGGCTTCACAAAGCTGACACTTTGATTTCGGACTTCTGGCTTCCAATTCAGAAAGAACAAATTTCTGTTAAATAAAGCTGTGTAGTTTTTTGTACTTTGTTATGGTAGTCCTTGGAAACTGACGCAACCATCATTTTATATATTGCAGGATTCTACTTGCTAATATTTGATCAACAATTGCAATGTAAAGTATAATTATTTTAAAAGTCTATATTTTATTGATTATGATTTTGCTGTTACTCTAAGATTTTACAATTAACTGGAGAGATACCCATCTTTTTTTATGATTAGACAATTCAACCAACATTAGAATCATCTTTTTTTTTAAGTTAAATGGACCAGTGGTCTGGAATCATTATGCTCCTTTAAGTTTTCATATTTGTTTCCAGTTTCCATATGGCTACTCTCATTTCTGTAGTTGTGGTTCATTTTGCAGTCCCAACTTGTCTGTTCATAGTCTTTGTTTTATAGTTTCTCTTCTTAGTGAGGAGGAGGGGTCAGTAGAGGGTTGGACAGTACCCCAAAGAGGAGAAATAAGCTTGCAGTGCCTCACCTGGTCACGGCCACTGCAGAGACTTAAAGCGGCTAAAGGGAGGCATCACAAACTGCTGGGTAGCCTGAGTCACATGACTCTAGTGCTCCATCTGCCAACATCCAGTGACAGCGTTTTGTATCAGTTACATAAGTGCAAAAACCACATCAAAACTTAGAAACTTAAGATGACCACCATTTATTTTATGATTCTGGGTGTTGGCAATTTAGGCTGCTCAGCTGGGCTCACACATGTGACTGTAGTCACCCCAGCCTCTCTGCCTCTGGGATGGGCCTGGCTATGAGTTGGGGTGATTGGCATGACTGGGCCACATACATTTCATCATCCAGAAGAGCAGCCTGGGCTCTTCCCAGTGGCACAGGACACCAAGAGAAAGCCCCAGTGCACAAAGCTTTTTAAGCCTCCCTTCCTGTCACATTTCCTAATATACCATTTGCTAAAGCAAGTCGTTGAAGTTAGCTCAAACAGTATGAATGTCACTACCAATGGGAGCAAATAGGAAGGGGAAAAAAATTGTGATTATTTTTTGTGATAAACCACACAGTATGCCTATGGAAGAGCCAAGGGTAAGCTGGAATCCCTGCAAGTTTTCATCCAGGGTCAGGAATGCTTAGGACATATAACAGGATCTTTCAGGGTGTGGATGAATTGCGATTTGTACGGTAGGGGAGGGACAAATTTCTGTCTCCTAGTACAACCGGGAAGAAGTAACAGGTGAAGAAACAACTTCCCTCGTTAATCTCACATAGAGTAACAAGGAGTTCTCTAACCTCTAGGAAAATCAGAAGAGTGGAAACCACCTTCTTTTAATTAATGTAGTTCTTGCCTGAGTTGTCTAAAAGGGCAGGAAAATTGGAAGAGGGGAAAACCATCCTATTTTTAATTAACTCACCTTTAGTCTGAGGTAGTTAAAAAGGGCAAGTGCTTTTTTTTGGCAGTCTCAGCTTATCTGGGAAGGGCTGCGAATAGTGGCCATGTTGCAAATTTGAAATGCAAGGGCAGAGGTAAGGCCACTGCAAGGTTGGCATGGCCTGTGTGATGGTATATGAACAAAGGATCAGTCACTTTAGGAACATAGAAAATGCCCTTGAGATCTCACCAGACTTCAGACTCATATCTTACAATTTTCCTCAAATCTATTTCTCCAAATGTGTTTCTCTCATCCTTTATAACTTGAGGAATAACCTTAAGAACCAGCACAATGTGTACAGCCTGAAAATCAGTCATCATGTTTTGCTTGAAAAGTAGACCAAGGAGATTTTTGAATACTTCATTTCTTTAAGGAAATACTGCTTTTTGCTGGGCTCATTGGCTCATGCCTGTAATCCCAGCACTTTGGGAGGCTCAGGTGGGCAGATTGCCTGAGCTCAGGAGTTTGAGACCAGCCTGGGCAACATGGTGAAACCCTGTCTCTACTAAAATACAAAAAATTAGCCAGATGTAGCTGTGTGTGTCTGTAATCCCAGCTACTCGAAGGCTGAGGAAGGAGAATCGCTTGAACCCAGGAGGTGGAGATTGCAATGAGCCAAGATTGTACCACTGCACTCCAGTCTGGGTGACAGAGAGAGGCTCCATCTCCAAAAAAAGAAAAAAAACATACACACACACAAGAAAACATTGCTTTGAACAAATATGGCTCTATTATAAAAAGCCCAAATTGTATAAACTTTAATGGATGTTAATATATGTGTATAAATAGTTTGATACATATTGAACTTCAATTTCTTTTAGGTGACTCCTGCAATTTTTTTTTTCTTTTCTGAGATGGAGTCTCACTCTGTCACCCAGGCTGGAGTGCAGTGGCGTGATCTTGGCTCACTGCAAGTGAGCCACCTGGGTTCAAGCGATTCTCCTGCCTCAGCCTCCCGAGTAGCTAGGACTACAGGTGCATGCCACCACGTCTGGCTAATTTTTTGTGTTTTTAGCAGAGACGGGGTTTTGCCATGTTAGCCAGGAAAATCTCATTCTCCTGACCTCGTGATCCACCCGCCTCAGCCTCCCAAAGTGCTGGGATTACAGGTGTGAGTCACCGCACCCAGCCAACTCCTGCATTCTTACTCTGACAATGCTCTGATGGAGGTTGCCAATGGCAGTATTTTACCGTAGTGGTCACAAGGATCAGATACAAGTGACTCCCATCCTATTACTCCATCTGTTTGGCTATGGGAAATGGTTCAAAGAGAGATGCATCCTAGGGAAAGACAGTCCTCATCCTTGCCTTGCCTTCTTTCATTTATTTATTTATTGAGACAGAGTGTCACTCTTGTCACCCAGGCTGCAGTACAATGGTATGGTATCGGCTCACCGCAACCTCCGTCTCTGGGGTTCAAGCAATTCTCCTGCCTTAGCCTCCCAAGTAGCTGGGACTACAGGCGCACACCACCACATCCAGCTAATTTTGTATTTTTAGTAGAGACAGCGTTTCACCATATTGCCCAGGCTGGTCTCAAACTTCTGACCTCCCTTCTTACGTGCTAAGAATAACCTCATTGATTTCAAGACCATGTACTTATGAAGACGTAAAGAAGCTAAACTGACATAATGAAGCTGCAGAACCAGCAGGTGTAGGAAACATGGAGAAAGCCCTTCAGTTGTTCGAGTCCTTGGATACAGGGCTTCCTATCTCCAGATGTCTCCCTGCTTTTTCTGTGGCTTGGTTTCTGGTTACCAATATAACCCGCTAAATTCTCAGTTTGCTTAACTTGCTCAAGTTGCATATCCTCTCACAGACAACCAAATTACCCTGAGTAACACAAAGTACTTGTCAGCTTGCTTTATACATTAAAAAATATATATACATTTTTTCTTTCTAAGGGAGTAATTTACTGTGGTTAAATCTTTTTTTGTTTACTTGATGTTTTTCTTTTCTAAATTGGGAAAAACCTCCTGCACTTTATAGGTGAGGGTCTGCAGGAGAGCTGCATTGATACAGGTCCCTGCTGCCTGCCCAAAATCAACAGCAGAGAAGACCTTTCTTTAGAATACTTGGTTTCAAAGATGCTTGTTTATTGTTACTTTATCTGTCCTTGCATAAGACTAAAAGAAACAACGCCATACTGTCTCAGTGGGAGTTCACCCATTTATGGGAATTGGCTTGATTTTGTGGGAATTTGTCTCTGGGAGATTTTTTTTTCCCCCTCAGATATATTTAAAAATTAAGGCAGGTTATAAGTCCACCAAAACCCAGATTACAACAACTAAAGTTTTAAAGAGGCAAGTAGGGAAGTTTCTCAAATACTGTGAACTAGCTCATTTCATTTGGCTTATTGTTTGTCAAAAAAATACAATTTTTTTAAAAGAAATGGCATGTTTGTATTGGGGAATTTAATTCTTCCCAATTTTGAAATTTTCTTACCGGATATTGTTAATTGTATCACTGGCGCATTAAATTATTTTGTGCCCTTAAAGCTAGATGGTTGCATGTTTAATTTCTTGAATGGTTATGCAAATAATACAATTGGTTTCCTATAGCACATATGTATAGCATATTTTATGCCATTCAAAAATGAGTGCATTTTCACTGAAACTGAAATGGCTGCAATGTTTTGTGTTGTCCGTTAGTGTTTTGTTTGAACAACTCTGGGACCATAACAAAAATAGCTAGGAAATAATATTAGGTGCATAATATGGTGGTTCCATTAGGTACTGTAATCAGAAATAACAGTCAGCAATCCACCTGCCTTTGGACTGCTGTGAATGATTAAGAACCCAGGTTTTATGTGAAGATTTCATGAGCCTCTTGTCACGATCTCATAGAACTTTCTGGATATGAACTCTGTATTTGTAAATTTGGCAGCTTTTTTATATAAAATTTATTGTTTCTTTACTTTCTTGACGGGCTTTGGGGAAGTAGAGAAAGTATTAAATTGGGCTAATAGCTATCTCTACATGCCGAAAGTCCTCTGAGAAATTGGAAATAGGTTAAAATATTAATCAGGAAATACTCAGGTACTAAAATAATCCATGTGCCACAGGTTTGTTGTATTATTTCCAAAAGTAAGACTTTTCCTTAAATGTTGTTTTACATCCCTAAGGAACAAGCACTTCATTGTGAACCTCTTTTCCTAAGGGAGAGAAAGACCTTGAAACTATTGCTTATAACATGGGATGAAAATTACCAAAAGGATAGATTGGCAGAGATTTGGAGTTAGTGTAAAAGAATGTTGCCTGCATCATTCTGACACTACAATGTGCAATTTGCCAACAGTATATTGGTTGCTGTTAATAAAAAGTTGCTACATATTAATTAAGCAGAGAAGAAAGAATTAGCATTGGCACAAGGAGAAAAGGAAATAGATTCAAAACGTAGCTCTTAAAGTGAATGAAAAAATAAAACAATCAAAGAGTAGGGCTTAGACAAAGGTACTTAAAGCCTCAGAAGGCATAAGGAGAAAGAAGGCATGAGAAAAGATTGTAGACAGTACCTCTAAGGCTAGTCTACGTCTAGCTTTTCACTTTCAGTATTAGTCTATATGTGAATAAATATACTTGTATGATGCCAGGAGATTGATGCCATTGAATTAATGCTTAGTCGTTTCAGGAAGAGAGTGGATGAATCTTATTGTTTTCAGGAAGTTTGTGCAGTCTCAGATGATATGGGACCTATACTTACTGGAGCTAATTCTAGTACACTTTTTCTGAGGGTCCTTCTTGCTCAGCAGTTCAAAGATGTCATGGTTGACGTCTGTTATTCCCTTGACTTTGCCTCATGGCCATGGCATGGCGGCTACAGCTTCAGCTATCGCTTCTGCATTCAAAGCTGGAAGAACCAGTGAGTACACTTAGAAAAGTGGAGTAATTGGGAAACTTTAGAAAACTGGAGTAACTGGGAAAGTTTTAAACCTATTTATCAGGAAAGCAAAAGTTTTCCAGGTCTTAAAACTTATATTCCACAACCTATGTTTCATTGGCCAAGATTAGGTCATATTGCCAGCCCTAGCTACAAGGAAGCCTGGAAAGGTGAAAAACCTGAATGTCATGATTCCCATAGCCCGATCAGGAAGAAAGAAAAAAAAAAATCAGCGTCTACTGTGGAAATCCGTTATGGAGTATGGAATTTGTCTGTCATATGACATCATGTACTTACTGTTCTGCACGTATCTAATTGAAGAGACACCCTGAACAGGCTAAGTGTGAGCAACAAGGCTGTTTATTCACTAGGGTACGAGCGGGCTGAGTCCGAAAAGAGAGTCAGCGGAGGGTGGTGGGATTGGAGTTAGTTTCATAGGTAAGGGGTAAACAGTGGAAAGTTACAGTTAGGGGCCGTTTTTTCCAGCAGGGGAATAATGTCACAAGGTGCATAGTCACAAGGTGGGGGGAGGTCACAAGGCACAGTATCACAAGGTCAATGGATTACTTTGGGTAGGGCAGGAACATATCACAATGGTGGAATGTTGGAAGGTCGGTTAATCAGTTAAGACAGGAACTAGCTGTTTCTCCTTCTTTAGTGGTTTTCCTGTTGCTCCAGGCTTTGTGACTCCAGGAGGCCTGTACGTGTGGGTCACAATGGCTCGACCATGGTGTAGCCCGTTCAGAGGACCTTATGCTTATACACACATGATATACCTATATTCAAAGAAAGCTAAAGCACTTTCATCTTAAGGTAGGATGACTTTAAATAAAGTGACAACTGCCCAATAACTTCTGTCCATTTTCTTTCCAGTATTCAAGTCTGACTGTCCCCGTGAAACAAATGTGTCCCTAGACCAAGGCTAGGCAAACTTTCTCCTTAAGAGCAATATAGTAAATATTTTAGGCTTTGCAGACTATGTGTGTGACACTGTCTTTGTCACAACTACTCAATTCTGTTGTTGTGTGAAAACAGCCATATACAGTATGTAAATGAATGAATGAAGCTGCAATTTAAAAAAAACTTTATGAACTGAAATTTGAATTTCATGTAATTTTCACATCACTAAATATTATTCTTTGCATTTTTTCTTTCAACCATTAAAAATTATGAAAGCTATTCTTTAGTTCTGAAGCCTTACAAAAAAACACTGTAGGTCATAATGCTGGCCCTTGCCCTAAGTTATCCACTTTATAATGTATCTGTGAAACAAGAATTTAAATGGAAAAGGGGAAAAATATCTATTTTCAACTACCTGTAAACTAAAACTAAAATCCTTTAACCCCATCAACCAACTGAACGAACCCTCTCTGTGACAAGTGGACCCAAACAAACCTGGAAAACTGAATTTCCGGGCCGGGCGCGGTGGCTCATGCCTGTAATCCCAGCACTTTGGGAGGCCGAGAGGGGCGGCTCATGAGGTCAGGAGATCGAGACCATCCTGGCAAACACGGTGAAACCCCGTCTCTACTAAAAATACCAAAAATTAGCCATGCATGACGGCGGACGCCTGTAGTCCCGCTACTCGGGAGGCTGAGACAGGAGAATGGTGTGAACCCGGGAGGCGGAGCTTGCAGTGAGCCGATATCACGCCACTGCACTCCAGCCTGGGGGACAGAGCAAGACGCCTTTAAAAAACAAAAACAAAAAACTGAATTCCCAGCCATGATGGGAAAAGAAAGGAGGTCAAACAGATGACTCCTTATACCCCATTCCTTTGGGAGTTCAGACACAACTGCCCAGCATTAGCATTAAAATAGAAATCATAACGTGTCCAGAACTGGCGGGTTCTTGGTCTCAATGATTTCAAGAATGAAGCCAAGGACCCTCGCAGTGAGTGTTACAGTTCTTAAAGATGGTGTGTCCGGAGTTTGTTGCTTCTGATGTTCGGACATGTTTGGAGTTTCTTCCTTCTGGTGGGTTCGTGGTCTGGCTGGCTTCAGGACTGAAGCTGCAGACCTTTGCAGTGAGTGTTACAGCTCTTAAGGCGGCATGTCTGGAGTTGTTCATTCCTCCTCTCTGGAGCTGTTCATTCCTCCTGGTGGGTTCGTGGTCTCGCTGGCCTCAGGAGTGAAGCTGCAGACTTTTGTAGTGAGTGTTAAAGCTCAGAAAGGCAGTGCAGACCCAAAGTGTGAGCAGCAGCAAGATTTATTGCAAAGAGCAAAAGAACAAAGCTTCCACAGCATGGAAGGGGACCCAACCTGGTTGCCAAGGCTGGCTGAGGCAGCCTGCTTTTACTCCCTTATCTGACCCCACCCACATCCTGCTGATTGGTACATTTTACAGAGAGCTGATTGGTCCATTTTGACAAGGTGCTGATTGGTGCATTTACCAACCTTGAGCTAGAGACAGAGTGCTGATTGGTGCATTTACAATTCCTCAGCTAGACACGAAAGTTCTCAAAGTCCCCACTACATTAGCTAGACACAGAGCACTAATTGGTGCATTTACATAACTTGAGCTAGACACAGGGTACTGATTAGTGTGTTTAGAAACCTTGAGCTAGACAAAGAGTGCTGATAGGTGCATTTACAGTCCTCCAGCTAGACATAAAAGTTCTCCAAGTCCCCACCAGATTAGCTAGACACAGAGCACTGATTGGTGTGTTTACAAGCCTTTAGCTAGACACAGAGTGCTGATTGGTGCATTTACAATCCTCTAACTAGATGTAAAAGTTCTCCAAGCCCCCACTAGATTAGCTAGACACAGAGCAATGATTGGTGCGTTTACCAACCTTGAGCAAGACATAGAGTGCTGATTGGCGCATATACAATCCTCCAGCTAGACATAAAAGTTCTCCAAGTACCCACCTGACTCAGGAGCCCAGCTGGCTTCGCCTAGTGGATCCCTCCCTGGGGCCATGGGTGGAGCTGCCCGCCAGTCCCACGTGGCGCAAGGGCGCGCCTGCACTCCTCAGCCCTTGTGCGGTCCATGGGACCGGGCGCCACAGAGCAGGGGGCAGCGCCCGTTCGGGAGGCTCAGGCTGCACGGGATCCCACAGCGGGGGGACTCAGGCATGGTGGGCTTCAGGTCCTGAGCCCTGCCCCATGGAGAGACAGCTGAGGCCCTGCAAGAATTTGAGCCTCGCGCGGGCGGGCTTGGAGGGCTGGGGGACGTGGCTCCCCCTCCACAGCTGCTGGCCTGGGTGCTAAACCCCTCACTGCCCAGTCGGTGGCGCTGGCCGGCTGTTCTGACTGTGGGGCCCACTGAACCTGCGCCCACCAGGAACTTGCACCGGCCCACGAGCGCCACACACAGCCCCTGTTTCTGCCCGCACCTCTCCCTCCACACCTCCCCTCAAGCAGAGGGAGCCGGCTCCAGCCCCGGTCAGCCCAGAGAGGGGCTCCCACAGTGCAGCAGCGGGCTGAAGGGCTCCTAAAGCATGGCCAGAGTGGACACCGAGGCCAAGGAGGCACCGAGAGCAAGTGAGGGCTGCTAGCACATTGTCACCTCTCAATAAGACCGACGAAACAGACTCTTTGTGGCAATAAAATTCCAAATTCGAAACTGACTGTGGTATAGCATCACATGACAGATAGCAGATGGTGAAGGAAATTATAATATTTTACCCAAGCATATACTTCTTTGACATATTTTGAAATGGCCCTGCAAAACCATGTATTTTGTCTGGGCAATTTGCATCTGTAGTGAATTTCCATTTAAGCGGCCACATCTTTCCCGGATCTAGAAGAGATTAACTAAGAGCCTGACATATTTTAAGGTCCAAAAAGAGACATTTACCATCTATTCTCTCTAAGACTGCTACCTGGAGGTTTCATCTACATAACAAGAACCTTGGTCACCACAGCCCCTTTATCTTATCTCAAGTATTTCTTTGTACTGACATCAACCTTTAGACAAAGCTTAACTCTTTCAACCAATTGCCAACCAGAAAATCTCAGACTTCACTTATGCCTTGTAAGCCCCCCACCCCAGCCCCACTTCAAGATATCCTGCCTCTTTAGGCTGAACTAATGTATGCCTTCTATGAATTGATTTATGATTTGACATACAATTTCTGTCCCTAAACTGGTTAAAACCAACTTGTAATCCTACTGCCTTAGGCACACCTTTTCAGGACCTCTTGAGACTATTCCCAGGACCATGGTCACTTACATTGGTTCAGAATAAACCACTTTAAATGCTTTAGAGAGTTTGTTGTTGTTTGCTTTTTGTTTTTGTTTTTCCAATATATCTATTATATTAATACAATATGTAATATTTAATGTTTGGCATGAGTCAGCAAGGAGTGTGGCTATGGCCCTAAAGGGATCCAGAAGACACTATTGTCAGAGGTGTGTGAACCAGAGCAACTCCATCTTGAATAGGAGCTGGATAAAATGAGGCTGAGACCTGGGCTGCAGTCACAGATGGTTACGGCATTCTAAGTCACAGGATGAGATAGGAGGACAGCACAAAATACAGGTCATAAAAACCTTGCGGATAAAACAGTTTGCAGTAAAGAAGCCAGCTAAAACCCACCAAACCCAAGATGTCCGTGAGAGTTACCTCTGGCCGTCCTCATTGCTGTATTCCCACCAGCACCATGATTTTTTATAAATGCAATTTAGAAATGCAATGGCTACTACAGGAAGTTACCCTATATGGTCTAAAAAGGGGAGGCATGAATAATCCACTCCTTGTTTAGCATATCATCAAGAAATAAACATAAAAATGGGCAACCAGCAGCCCCAGGGGCTGCTCTGTCTGTGGAGTAGCCATTCTTTTATTCCTTTACTTTCCTAATCAACTTGCTTTCACTTTACTCTGTGGACTCACCCTGAATTCTTTCTTGTGGGAGGTCCAAGAACTCTCTCTTGGGGTCTGGATCGGGACCCCTTTCCTGTAACATTGTTGTGGCATAAAGATTATTTTGAGCTGAAGATATTTGAGAATCAGCAGATGCAGGAGATATTGTAGGTTTTTTTGTTTTTGTTTTAACTTTCCTTATCTTTCTCAAAGCAGAGCCTCCCAAAATAACTCAACTGTCATAAATCCCCTCCACAGGAGTTAAACAAACAGAAAAGATTGACTCCTCTTGCCAGAGATGAGAAGTCAGCACCTGGATGAGAAATCACTGAAATAGACATTGTCACAAAACTATCTTATCGCCGTCTATTTTCCTAAAGGCCCATTTATCTTTCCTGAAAGCTCTTTGTTTTTCCATAAGTGCCCTTCTCCCCGACCCCTTCCCTATTATGATGGTGTGTAAGTCTCAAATTCTAACTGCCTTTTTGAGGTACATTTTCTGTAAGCTCTTGTGTACATACTGAGTAAACTGTATTTTCTCTTCCTAATCTGTCTTTTGTTAGATTAGCAAGATAATTCCCAAAATATGGAAACTCAGTATTGTCCCAGAGGGTAGAAGAAAAGCTTTTCCTGTCTGACAGCGCACAGCAGCAGCAATTGGCTCCTCTGATCAAAGAGGGCCACCTTGGGGAGGTTATACTGAGAAGACATCCAGAGAGTTGTAGGTGTTCAGGAACTCAAACGAATCTTGTGCAAATCCCTCTCCGTGTCAGTTCTGGTATATGACACTCCTTAACTCCTATAGTGTGTATGTTATAACATGACCAATAAAATTCCTAAGGCCGTGGCACCTAAAGACCCTTTGCTTTCTGGCAGTGTGGCATTCCAAATTAAGTATTATCCTAATAGCCTTTTAATAGGTCTCTGCAGTCTTGCTCCTTCAACTCTGTTCTCTACACTACACCATGATTACTTTTAAAAAGCAAATGACTCTCATGTTAATGACTTAAATGGCTTCCCAGGCTGGGTATGGTAGCTGGCTCATGCCTGTAATCCCAGCACTTTGGGAGGCTGAGGTGAGAGGATTGCTTGAGGCTGGGAGTTTGAGATCAGCCTGACAACATTGTTTTTCGTGTTCATGAAGGTGTATCTTGAGGATAGAATTCTAGAAATGGGATTGCTGGGTCAAAGTGTTACTCGAGAGGGTTCTAGGATCTTGTGCAAGAAAAAATTGGGGGCAAGTCCATAGAGTAAAGTGAAAGCTAGTTTATCAGGGAAGTAAGGAAGCAAAAGAATGCCTACTTCTTAGGCAGAGCAGCCCCAAGGGCTGTTGGTTGACTATTTTTATGGTTATTTCTTTATCATAAGCTAAACAAGGGGTGGATTATTACTGAGTTTTCTGGAACAAGGGTGAGTATTTCTAGGACTTCAGGATTCCTCCCCCTTTTAGACCATAAAGGATCATTTCCAGAAGTTGCCATGGGATTTGTAAACTGTCATGGCACTAGCAGGAGTGTCTTTTAGCACGTGTATGCGTTGTAATTAGCCATAATGAACTGTGAGACCACCAGAGGTCACTTCCATGGCGAGGTTGGATTTAGCAGGTTTTGGTGGCTTCTTTATTGCATTCTATTCTATCAGCAGGGACTTCATGACCTGTATTTTGTGATGTCAGTCCTGAAGACCTCCTATCCTACCCTGTGACTAAGAATGCCTAACCTTCTGGGAATGCAGCCCAGCAGGTCTGATCCTCATTTTACCCAGCCCCTATTCAAGATGGAGTTGCTCTGGTTCAAATGCCTCTAACAAAAGCATAGATGTATCTGTAATTGCGTGATATTCCACCAAATCCTCTTCCACATATTTCTCATGTCAGGTTTGAATCAGCCTACTTGTGCCAACTCTGACCTGGGGGCCAGGAAGTTTCATGACTCGGTGGCCAATTAAATGCTTATGAATTCCCAGTTCATTGCATGGCTTTCACACACCAACAACCATGCAAATATATCCAACACACACAGGCAGTGATAAGAGAGAGGGGGAAGGGGCCATGGTGAGTGACTTGGGAAACCAGCTTACTGACTGACACACTAGCAGGTCTGGTTATCCTCCAAACACGGACTATGGTGGGGGTCACTGCTCTTCTCCCCCAGCCACTGGGAAAGAGACCTCTGAGTTCTCATGGGCAGAGCTTCTGCAGTCTTCTTGGCCATGGTCAGTGTCTTTGCAGTTTTTATGGCCCTCTGCAGGAATGTCCGTAGCCATTATCTCAGTCTCCTCTTGTCTGATCTTTGGGGTGCCTGGCCATAGGAGGTGTCCTCTTATCACCTCAGTCCACCATATATATGCTTATTACTCTGAGACATCAGCAATTTTACTGTAAGTTGACTCACTTGTCGTAAGCAACTCCATTCTGAGAAATTTAGGATCATGAAACATTAGATCAATGTTTAGATCAAACATTAGAACATGAGAGCAGTGTTGCTCTCCCACCCGCAATGCGTGAATGCCTATTTTCCCACAACTTTACCATCAGAATACTTATCAATTTCTAAAATTATATTTGGCAATTGGACAGATAAGAAACAGTATTTTTGTAGTTTCAATTTACATTTCTATTATTAGGAATGAAGTTGAGAATTGTTTTCCTTTTTCTGGTGAACAATATGTTTCGCCAATTTTCTGCAAGACTTTCAGTCTTTTTTTAGTTTTTAATAACCCTATGTACTTCAGGTATTTCAGGTATTAGCCCTTTGTCTTATGAATTTTGAATATATTGCTTTACTTCGTCATTCATCTTCCGACTTTTTGTCGTTGTTGCCATGTGGGAGTTTTTATTCACTGTATTAAATGTAAATCAGTCTTTGTTTTTTCTACACTTTATTCATAAATATAAATAACTAACGTCCCCACTCTCGGATTATAAACAAATTCACTTTTATTTTCTTCTAGTACTTGTATGGTTTTCTTTAACACAGACATCTGATTCATCGAATCATATTCTGTTTACTTTCTGTCAACTGAAGAATGACGAGGCTCATAAATCTGGAAAGGAGAGCTTTATTTCTTATAAAGGGTTGCAGCCTGCAGGTGGCCATTCTGACAGGCTGGCTGGCAAGCACAGCCTTTGGCTAGAAGTAGGAAACAGGTCAGAAGAAAAAGGCAGGGATTTACACTGAAGGAGGTGGCCAAATACATGTATTCAATAAGCTATGGGAGGAGTCATGAATAGTTATGAGAGGAGAAACCTGTGCATGCGCGATTGGGCTTCCTGCCTCTTCATGGGACCCATGTTCAAAAAATGGAGGCGTTGGTACGATCTGAGGGTAGAGTTTTTGGCCCTCTGATGTCAAAAGATGAAGCAGAGGACAAGGTAACTCTTTGTGTACGTCCTCTATAGACTGGCCAGAACCACTCTGTGGTCGGTGGTCTCTTATCAGGAAGAAATGCTACTTGGTTGTTTCATGGAAACTGCAATGCCAGTGAGGCAGCGTCAGGCACTTGGTTGATATCTGGGGTGGAGTGACTCTTTCAAAAAGTCTGTCTCTGTTTAAACCTTAGGGGAAAAAACTTAATGGCAGTCAGTGAGGGAGGGAGTTCAGTGAATCACGTCTGACCTCCTATTCCACCATGGTCATGGATTGTTTTCAAGGTTCCTCTGGCGTCCCCTTGGCCAAGAAGGGGTTCATTTAGTTGGTTGAGGGACTTAGGATTTCACTTTTATTTCTTATTGATAAAGTAAATAACCAGTTTTATCTTTCTCCAAAAGTTGATTGAGTTTTAACGAAAGTTTCTTAAAAGCACGGGCTTTTCTCAAGTGATTTAGATGCCAGCTTTACGATAAAATAATTTTTTATATGCAGTTGGATTATTTCAGCACTTTCTTTGCTGTTTCCTGGGTACGTTTATTCTTAAACTAACGCCAGAGTGTTTTCATTATGAAGATTTTGTATTATGCTTTAATATCTAGTAGGGCTGACATTCATCACTCTTGTTTTTCAGGATTTCCTTAGATATTTTTGCTTGTTTATTTTTTTCATGTGAACTCTAAAATCAACTTGTCTAACTCCAAAAATAAATTACCAATGTTTTCCTTTGGACCATGCTGAAACAATAAATTAACTGAGAAATGCATTCTATAAAAAAACTTAGAATGTATTTTAATTTCTTCAAGTGTATTTTAGTGTTTCTCTCTGTTTTTACATTTTCCTCATATAGATTTTTACATATTTATTCCCAGATTTTGTATCATTTTTCTATTATAGATTGAGTCTTCACTTTCATTGTATCATTTAGTTGATTTTTATATATTGAGAGACTTTTGATTTGTGTCTAACTTAGTATCCTGCTACCTTCTCAATTATCTTAATGTTTGTATTAATAGCAGTTTATTCTTAATAATTCTCTTGGGATTTCTAGATACATGTTACGTTATCTGCATATAGAGGTAATTTTACTTTTTTATTTCAATTCTTACCCTTAACTATTATTCTTTACTCTTTATGTTTACGTATTAAACATACATTGTGTAATGCCCCCAATTTGATAGTAAGTAGTGATGGCAATACTGCCAATAGCTTTGGGTTTTCCCATTAAAGAAAACACTGGCTTCAGACTGAGATAGATGATTGATTGATTGATTGATTATACATAAATTTATATTGAGTTATTATTGCTATTTTATTAAGTTTTCTTTTTTCATGAATGGTGATTGGATCACATGAAATTTTCTTTCAGCATCTATGGAGAGTATCGTATTATTTGTTCTCAGAGCTATCAATATGATGAATTTATAACAAATTGCCTACATTTGAAACATCTTTAGATTAATATATGCTACATGTTCATATGATATATAAATGTATGTATATGTGTATATATTTGTGTGTGTATGTATGTATATGTGTATGTATATCTGTGTGTGTGTGTATATATATATATTTTGTTGTTGTTGTTGTTGTTTTGTTTTGTTTTGTTTTAAAGACAAGGTCTTTCTCTGTTGCCTGGGTTGGAGTGCGGTGGCACTGTCATAGTTCATGGCAGCCTCGAACTCCTGGGCTGAAGTAACCCTCCCACGTCAGCCTCCCAAGTAGCTAGGACTACAGGTGTGTGTTATCGTACATAGCTAATTTTTTTTTTTTTTTTTTTTGTAGAGATAGGGTCTCACTATATGGCCCAGGCTGGTCTCAAACTCCTGGTCTCGAACAATCCTTCTGCCTCAGCTTCCCATGCATGACCTACTGCGTGTGCATGGTGGTTTATATTTTTAGGTACTGTTGAATTCTGTTTGCTAAAAATTTATTTAGGACTTTTGGATCAATATTCACAAGTGAAATGTGTCTACATCCATTTTATGTGTAGTCTTTATCAGTTTTAGAAATCAGATTTACGTGACAGAAGGAGCCAAATTCTGAGAGGTGATTATAAAATGTTACAATGCATAAAGTTTTCTTTTTCCTTTTCCTTGATAATATGATATACTTCTGAACTAAAGAATAGAGATACGTGCCCTTTTCCCAGGGCTGCCAATTAGGCATTATGTCAAGAAGAAAATCACCTACAGTTTTGCAAGCCAGGACAGCCCATCACCGTTAATTTCCTTGAGGTCCCAGTTGGGCCGCTAAGAGTAGTTCCAGTAAAAAAGGTGAAAAGCAATGGTAACAAAAGCCAAAATAGACAAATGGGAATTAACTAAACTAAAGAGCTTCTCCATGGCAAAAGAAACTACCATCAGAGTGAACAGGCAACCTATAGAATGGGAGAAAATTGTTGCAATCTACCCATCTGACAAAAGGTTAATATCCAGAATCTGCAAAGAACTTAAACAAATTTACAAGAAAAAACAACCTCATCAAAAAATGGGCAAAGGATAGGAACAGACACTTCTCAGAGGAAGACATTTATGCAGCCAACAGACACATGAAAAAATGCTCATCCTCACTGGTCATCAGAGAAATGCAAATCAAAACCACAATGAGATACCATCTCACACCAGTTAGAATGGCAATCATTAAAAAGTCAGGAAACAACAGATGCCGGAGAGGATGTGGAGAAATAGAAACACTTTTACACTGTTGGTGGGAGTGTAAATTAGTTCAACCACTGTGGAAGACAGTGTGGTGATTCTTCAAGGATCTAGAACTAGAAATACTATTTGACCCAGCAATCCCATTACTGGGTATATACCCAAAGGATTATAAATCATGCTACTATAAAGACACATGCACACGTATGTTTCATGTGGCACTACTCACAATAGCAAAGACTTGGAACCAACCCAAATATCCATCAATGTTAGACTGGATTAAGAAAATGTGACACATATACTGCAAGGAATACTATGCAGCCATAAAAAAGAATAAGTTCATGTCCTTCGCAGGGACATGGATGAAGCTGGAAACCATCATTCTCAGCAAACTATCACAAGGACAGGAAACCACACTCTGCATGTTCTCCCTCATAGGTAGGAATTGAACAATGAGAACACTTGGACACAGGGCAGGGAACATTACACACTGGGGCTTGTCGGGGGGTTGGGTGGCTGGGGGTGGGATAGCATTAGGAGAAATTACTAATGTAAATGACAAGTTCATGGATGCAGCAAACCAACATGACACACGTATACCTATGTAAACAAACCTGGACGTTGGGTATATGTACCCTAGAACTTAAAGTATAATAAAATAATAATAATAATAAAAAACTTTAAAAAGAGGTGTGTCTCTCACAGAAACAATATAATATAAAATCAAGGCTAGTTAAATAGATTTATACATATTTCTATTCTAATATGAAAATAGATTTGACGTCTCATGCTCAACTTGCAGTAATGAGGGTTTGGTGTTGACCTTGCTCTTCAGATATGCTGTAATCATTGGATTACATTCTGTGATGGCTAATTTTAGGTGTCACCTTGACTGACTAAGGGATACACAAATAGCTAGTAATGCATTATTTTGGGGTATGTCTATGAGGGAGATTGGTATTGAATCAGTATTGAGTAAGGAAGCTCCACCCTCACTCTGTGTAAACTCTATGTAAACAGGCAGCATAGAATCAGTTGGAGGCCTAAATAGAATAAAAAGGCAGAGAGAGGGAAGGAAGGAAGACAGATTCATTTATTCTCATTTTCTCCCTCTCCCTTTCCCTCTTCCTTGGACACCTTTTTCCTCCTACCCTTGGACATCAGAACTCCAAATTCTCCAGCTTTGGACTCTGGGACTTGGACCAGCAAACATCTAGATTTTCAGATCTTAGGCCTTGGACTGAGTCACACCATCAGCTTCCCTGATTCACAGGACTTCAGACTAGGACTAAGCAGCACCAGCTTCCCTGGTTCTCCAGCTTGCAGATGCCATATTGTGAGACTTCTCAGCCACCATAATCAATTGAGCCAATTCCCCTGATAAATCCTCTTTGATGCAGCTCTACTTCTTTCGATATCTCTCTCTCTTTTTTTGTATATATCCATTTGGTTCTCCTTCTCTGGAGAACCCTAACTAATACACATTTCATTCTTTGTAAATGGGAATACTTCTAGTTGTTAATATGACAGAGAATAAAATCAAGATACTGGAGTTTGAGGAATTAGAGCTATTTAGCAAACCCACCCAGTGTTGTCTCCTCTTTCTTGAATTATCATGTCAACTGAGTTGCCACTGTATACTCACAGACATAATATTTTTAATGTTTTGCATCTGTGGATTCATTTAATATAATCACTAATGATATATGTAGAATTTTCAAACCAGTATATTCTCATCACTCATGTTTTCCTCTTATTTAAATAGCTTAAAAATGTAAGTTCCATATAGTTTACAAATGGTTTGTCTTCCTCTTTCCTACTGAGCTGTTTTCCGTGAGGATTCTTAGTTTAAAAGCCAAGTTTACAGTAATTGACTCATTATATTTTTGTACCACAGAGACAAAATGCAACATTATTGTTTATACATAGCTCTTTCTCAGCTGTGCCTGAAGACAACACTGTAATTACTGTCTGTAGGCTCATCTTATAGTAATCAACAATATTTAATAAGTGTTCAATTTCAAATTATGTATGAGGTAATAAAAACAATGAGGTGATTTTTAAGAAATAACATGTTGCTATGACTACTATTTTCAAAGTTAGATGATACTAACCACAAATTGATATTTTTTTTTCCTATTTTTCTCATCTTGCCATATGGTCAGTGAAAACAGAATGATTGAACAAATATAAGACCATATATAGATGAAGATCAATTTAGACCAATGTTTGCTGCCTTTCAGGCCTGACTTGGGTTGCTGGCTAAAGTATATGTAGCAGAGATATCCCAGGGGGTATAAGTTTTTCATCAAAAGAAACTTCTCATAGGAGAAGTGAGATTGCTCAGACAAAGTAATACATTAAAGGGTACAAAACCTCTGGCTCTCCTCAGAAGTTTAATGCAGGGAGAGAAGACAGAACCAGGGCATTTGTTATTCCAGACTATCAATTTGATATGGTTTGGCCTCTCGCCACCCAGATCTCATCTTGAATTGTAATCCCCACATGTCAAGGGAGGGACCTGGTGGGAGGTGATTGGATCATGGGGGCAGTTTCCCCCGTGCTATTGTCATGACAGTGAGGAAGTTCTCACAAGAGATGATGGGTTTTTTTGTTTGTTTGTTTTTGTTTTTGTTTTGAGATGGACTCTCAGTCTGTCACCCAGGCTGGAGTGCAGTGGTGCAATCTCAGCTCACTGCAAGCTCCACCTCCTAGGTTCACGCCATTCTCCTGCCTCAGCCTCGTGAGTAGCTGGGACTACAGGCGCCTGCCACCACAGCCGGCTAATTTTTCTGTATTTTTAGTAGAGATGGAGTTTGACCATGTTAGCCAGGATGGTCTCGATCTCCTGACCTCGTGATCCGCCCACCTCAGCCTCCCAAAGTGCTGGGATTACAGGCATGAGACACCACGCCCGGCCGTGAGGTGATGGTTTTAAAAGTGTTTGGAAGTTTCCCCTTCATGGCTCTTCTCTCTCACCTGCCACCATGTAAGATGTGCCTTGCTTCTCCTTTGTGTTCTGCCATGATTGTTAAGTTTCCTGAGGCCTCCCCCGCCATGCAGAACTGTGAGTCAAAAACCTTTTTTCTTTATAAATTACCCAGTCTCAGGTGGTATTCTTTATAGCAGTGTGAAAAGGGACTAATACACAATATTAATTCTTATACTAGAAGACAAAGGAGGAAAAATCTGATTAACCTCATGAAAAATAAATTTCAGTTATTTAAAAATAAGTTTTAGGTAGCCTTTCTAGGGAGTGCTTACTTCTAATATTAATAAAAGTTTTAAACAGAGCAGTATTTATATAAAAGCACATTTAAAATAATATAGTAATATTATTTTGTTCTCTAATTAAGACAAGATATTTTTGGCACAATGAAAATCATGCTGCTTCATGTTTTTATTGGTTACTAGTTCCATGCCTCCTTTAATAATAAGAGTACTTGACTCCATTCCAGAAACCTAAATTAACAGCCACATCTTAAGCCTTGTCATCCCCGAAAAAAAGACTCTCCAAACTCCAGTATCCCACTCTCCAATTTTTCCAGCTGATTGCAGCTATTTCTCCACTTTAATTAGACTTGTAATTTCTTGACACTCCCATTTTCATTTCCCTTTTATGTATTATTTTCCTTGTATCTTTCACTTTCTTTCTAAACCCTTTGATTGATAACCTTAACTACACCCTTCCCAGTGTCTTGATTTCCCTTGTTTTCTGCTGCCTTCATAAAAACCTGTTCAGAAAAACACTCCCACCACAAATCAGTCTCAACCCCCTTCCATGCACTTGTACCTGGTCTCTTGAGCCCTGCTGAAAAAAATTGTACAGTCGCATATTTGGTGCCATTAAAGCCAACAACTCAAATTTTCAACAAGCGTTACACACTATCTGGCAATCATTCTGTATTTCACTGCCCAACTCTCTCTCCAAAAGCAGCTCTTTCAAAACATCTCTTTTTCTCAGGCACTCCACTCCTACCAGTACTACTTTATTCTCGCCATAGAGTCTCGCCTTTTACTTCCTCCCTTTCTCATCCAGTTACTCACATCCATTGGTTTCTTTTCTCTTTCCCCGTGGTCAGTATGGAAGAATTGGAAGAAACATACTAGTTCATGCTCCTGTGTTCTGTATTGCATCCTTCACTACATCCTCAGATAAGTCATTCATTCAATTATACTTCCTCCTACAATTTTTTTTTTTTTTTTTTTTTTTTTGAGATGGAGTCTCGCTCTGTCGCCCAGGCTGGAGTGCAGTGGTGGGATCTCGGCTCACTGCAAGCTCCGCCTCCCGGGTTCACGCCATTCCCCTGCCTCAGCCTCCCAAGTAGCTGGGACTACAGGCGCCCGCCACCATGCCCGGCTAATCTTTTGTATTTTTGGTAGAGGCGGGGTTTCATCGTGTTAGCCAGGATGGTCTCGATCTCCTGACCTCGTGATCTGCCCGCCTCAGCCTCCCAAAGTACTGGGATTACAGGCGTGAGCCTCCGCTCCCAGCCACTTTCTCCTACATCTTTAAAATACCCCTGATTATTGCCTCTTTCCCAGATATCCTCACGCCTTTCTTGTCTTAAAACACACGTCTGTGACCTAATGCACACGTCAGGTATGTTTACTTCTTTCCCTTCCCTCTTCAGTGACACTGTTTCATTCCGTATATGTCCTCGCCTCCCATGCACTCACTCTTTTGCATCCACCCTTATGATAAAATTTCCCTCGACAGAGAAACTCCATTGATCGCCTTGTTACAAAACCCTTGAAATCCAAAGAAAACATTTCAGCACTTTTCTTTCTGATCTCTTTTTATCATTCCACTTCGTTGTTCAACTCCTTCTTACAATTCTTTATTTTGCTTCTATAAATCCACACTTTTCTCATTTTCCTTTTGTATCCTGGGTCAATCTTCAGTCAGTCTGATTTTCCAGTGCTTCTTTTTCCACATATGCTTTGAATGTGTGTGTGTGTGTGTGTAGGTGTGTGCATCAGAGATATACCTCCTGTCCTCTAATATTCCCACTTCGGCATTCTAGTTGAGTTTTGCATTCCACTGTTATGTGTTTAGTTAACATTGATGTGAAATTTACATCCCCTTTTCTGTGCCTTCAAGTCAGACATTTCTGTGACTTTCAGACCAATCTAGTCAAAGGTTTACTGAATATTTTTTATTATACAGAGAGCTTAGTCGCCAAAATTAAAGTCTTAATTTTCTACCCACCCCCAAAATAGCTGTGACTTCTATTTTTTTTTTTTTTTTAGTGGAAAGACGCCAGCATCCACCCAGAAAACTTAAGAGTTTGCCCAAGCCAGGAAATCTGAAGTTATCTCTGAGTCTTCCTTCCCCTACTATCATATTCAAGTTATCACCTTAGCCTATTGATATCTTTTAGAAATGACCTGATTTGGTCTGTTTCTCATTATACCCAATGCCCTTGCTTGGCATAGACAATGGTCCTTTTTCATCTGTAGTACAAAAAAGTTCTAACTGGTCCTACTGCTTCTTTTCAATCTTACTAGTTCTAAAATCTAAGTGAGAACTGATATAAAACTGTTCAGTGATTCCCCGCTGTTATTGGGATAAAATCCAAGTTTCCATAAATGTAAGAAATTCTCCAAGCTACCTGCAGTTCCCAGATATGCCATCTCTTTTTTTCTTTCTTTCTTTCTTTTAATTTGCCTTCAAGCCATTGAGCATGCCACTTCCCCTGCCTGTAAGAAATGAGAACAAATTGGCCTAATCAAATGCCCATTATTTAGGATTTCATTCAAATCCTACCTCTTTCAGGAAGACTTCTCTGACCTCCCGAAGCTGAATTGGATGTCTGCTTTATTGCACCATATGCTACCATGTTTTTTTTTTTAAAGTGCGTATTTCTTTTAATATACAATATGCAATTCTCCAAGTTTTCCTGTGCCAAATTATCCATCTTTACTTTATATTTCCCGCCCCAGGTAACTTTCAAGAATCCCCGTGGGCAGCTCAACTGTTCTAGTTGCAGTCTTGGTGACTGCCTCTCACTTCTGCCAGAAATCCCTTTTCCAAACCAAAGCAACTCTTGTTTTCTTCTACCCAGCTTTTTAAAGATGCTGTAAGGATAGAAAAAACCCACCTACTTGACTCCTTGAAAATGAAGTCAAAAACAACTTACTATGTTTCACAAACTTTACGAAATTTTTGGAAATGAAATAAATGTCCAGTCAGAATGTTACATTGCTTCTAGTTATCCTGAGGGCACACAAGCCCAGATTCAAATCCAGAGATTCTCTTGAGCCTGCTGCCACTCCTATGTGGAAGATTACAGCTCAAATATCACCACCTAGGATCTCTCTGATTTTTCCCACCTCTGGGTCCAGGTCTTGAATTCTCCAGCTCCAAAGAGAAAAGAATGTTTATCTCTTTCTAAGCCAGAGTCAACCCATTTCCACCCTAATATGATTAAAATTTCATATATTCTCCATCATCGAGATAAGGCAATAAGGGTGGTTGATAGTACATTTATAAAACTTCCAAGAGTGTTTTGGTTATCCAATCAGAAATAAATTAATGTATGAGTAAGCAGCTGCATTGAATCAAGCTCAGCCCAACTCATTTTTATATTTCTTCCTCCAGCAAGGGTCATCTACATCTTTTAAGACATGGTTGCCATCTTGTCCTCTACTGTGAGTAAATATTTGAACAAAAGACACACTCACTCCACTAAAAACAAATAATTTTCAGGAACAGTCACATCTAAATCCATACCGAAGGAGAGAAACATTTCCGACTCTACAAGGCTCTAACATGTTACAGGAGGCTCTAGTTACAATCCCATTCAATTTGTATTTAACTTCTCAATCAGTCAGAAGTATCTGCTTTTTTTCATTGGTGGTTTCATAGTTTTCTAAGAATAATGGGTAGAATCTTGTGTTACACTTATATAACTAAAGGATACTTTCTTGTAATTTTATCAAAACGAGTTTGCTCCAGTGATTTTTCCACTTTCAGGGATAAAAGAATTGCTAAGCAACTTTAAAATAGCAGTTCTCCAACTTCAGAAAGTTTGAAGTCCCATTAAACACTTCATTGATTGTATATAGTACAGTATTATAACTCATTTGCTACTTTTCCATCTCCTCCACTGGCCTGAGAAGATAAACTGCTGTTTCGTTTCTTGTTGTATACCTTGCTCTAAGCAAGGAGCTTGGTGCATTCTAAGTATTGTTAAATAAATGAATGAAAGGGCAAATGGATGAATCATTCAGCTGCCTGATCTGATGACTTATCTGACATCTACACATAGCTCTGCCTCAGTTATCACTTCTCTAACCAGAGGATAAGACGGCTTTCCTCCTTGTGGTTTATAGGTAATTCTTTTCTTTATTCTTTGGACTTCATCCTTTCTTGTTTCTCAGCCAGACCCATCAATGTTCCTTTATCTCATATATTTATATGGAGTAAGAAACATATGTAACTTCAATGTAAGGACTCCTCTTAAGCATGTACTTTGCTCAGATCTTTTCCTTCTTTAATGTGTCTCCTTTTACTTTGCTCATATTATATTTACCCTTTCTTTCCTGTCTTGCAAGAGTAGGTAATATTCTTGCCCCTATTTTCTCACCTGCTTCTTACTCCTCAAGTAACTACTGGAAATTCGGTTTGTTGGTTGGTTGGGATATTTTTGTGGTTGTTTTTTGTTTGGTTGGTTGGTTTTGGTTTTGGTTTTAGTTGTGTTTTTTTCCATTATCATCAGAGATTTCGTAGTGGCCAAACTCAGTGTACAATTTCAGTCTTTTTTTGCTCAAACTGTCCACCATATTTGGCATTGCTGATCATTCTTACCCTCTTCATGTCCTTTCCCCTCTTGGAATCGTAACACCATAATGTCCTGGCTTTCTTCCTGTGCCCCTGTCCACTCCTTCCCAGTCTCATGTTCGGGCTTCTCTTATTCTTTCTGACCTTCAAGTGTTGGTGGCCCTGGGTGTCCCATTCTTGGCCCTATTCTCATGCCACTGTGTCTCCTGGTAGGTTCTCATCCTGTCACTCTCTGCTTGTGACTTCCATAGCCAATAAGGTTTTCCTGAATTCTAGAACATGTATCTATTTTCTTTCTAAAAATCACACACTGTTAGATGAACCACAACATCTGAAATTCAACTTCTCTACGAATTCATTATCATCCCTTAAAGCTCCTCCACAACGTTTTTCCTAAATTCTTTATCACAGTGGGTTTTATGTGCTCACACACTGAAAGAAAGAGAACAAAAACCAAACCTGAGGTTAATTTTGGTTTCTGCCTTTCTCTTATGATCCCTTTTACTTCTCTCCCAAATCTAATCAGTTCTTCCAACTTTCTAAATAATCTTCAAAAGTATATCTGCATTCTCATTGCTACCACCGCTTTATCCATGCCTTGAGTTTTGAGAAATGTTAGTGTCTTTCCCTCTTCCTCTTCACTTCCAGTTTCATCACTTCTATTCAATTCTTCACTCTTCTGTCATTGTAACTTTTCTGAACCATGAATCTGATGTGATCACATTCTCTCAAGTGTACTATAATGTATTAAGGATAAAAGCTGGCATACAAAGCTACTCATGATCTAGTCTGACTACACATATCTCAGGCCACACATCACTTCGCATTCCTTCATTCCTCTTTCTCAAGCCTACCCCAGTCCCCCTTTAGACACACGTGCACACACACACACACACACACACACACACATTGTCAAGTGACACCAGACTTCCTACCAGCCCCAAGAGATCATGCTGTTATTCGTTCACATATTTTACTCATGTTGTTTTCTTTGGTGTTCTATCCTTCCTCTTTTCATCTGACAAAATAGAGATTCACCTCAATATCTACCTCACTGACCCCTGCAGCAACATCAGGTGACATTCCATGCTCTTTCATAGCATTCTGTGCACATTTATAACATCACATTCATTATTTTTTTTAATTCTCTATCTCCTGATAGACAATTCATTTCTTGAGATCAGAGGCGTTGATTTTCAACTCAGTGTTCATGATGTCAAATATAATGTTGGGTACATAATAAGTACTCTGTAAACACTTATTGAATGAAAGTAGACATGCTCAAACTAGCAAATCTATTAAACCACATGTACTGAGTAGAACAGGAGGAAAAAATAACCATGCTAATGTTGTTTTTTGTTGTTGCTGTGGTTTTACTCACCTTTACACCCCCAGTATTCCCCCTGAGGCTGGTGTCCCTTAGAGTCTCTCCATTTCAGTGTCTCCGGAGAATTCACCCCACAACTCCTATTGGTGAGGGGGAGTATCATTATTTGGTTATTCAGGGCAAGGGACTTAGATGTCCCATTGGCTCTACCTTGAAAACATACCTAGACACCAATAATCTTCCAGCATTTCCACTGCTCCTGCTTCAGCCCTAGCCACTTGGGATGGTTAGTGTTATGTGACAGTGTGGCCAGGTTACAGTGCCAGCTGTTTGTTCAAGCACCAATCTAGATCATCACTCTGAAGGTGTTTCTTCAATGTGATTAACATTTTCAATCACCTCACTCTGAGTGAAGCTAATTACCCTCTGTGATGTGGGCAGGCCTCATCCAAGCATTTGAAGCTTGAGAGCAAAGACTGAGGTCTCCCAGAGAAGAAGCAATTCTGCATCAAGACTGTAGCATAGATACCCTGCCTGAGTTTCCAGCCAGCCTGGTCTGCCATGCGAAATTTTGATCCAAAACTACATCAGTTCCTACCTGAATATTCAGCCTCCTGGCTTGTCCTTAGAATTTTGGATATGCTAGCCACCACATTCACGCATGGCCAAATTTCTCAAAATCCACCCCCCTCCCTCCCCAGCCCTCGGTCTCTCTCCTCATACACACACACACACACACACACACACCTTCTCTCTCTCTCTCTCTCTCTCTCCGTCTCTCTCTCTCTCTCTCACAGAGTCATGCATCACTTAACAAAGGAGATCGATTCAGAGAAATGTCCCCATTTGAAGAAATGCATTGTTAGGCGATTTCATCATTGTGTGAATATCACAGAGTGCGCTTACACAAACCTAGATGGCATAGCCTGCTACACATGCAAGCTGTGTGTTCGAGCCTGTTGATCCCAGGCTACAGACCTACACGACATGTTACTGTACTGAATACTGTAGGTAATTGTAACACAATGGTAAGTATTTGTGTATCAAACATATAGACCTAGGAAAGGTAAAGTAAAAATATGATATAAAAGAGTTTGTTTAAATGGCACAACTGTATAAGGCAGATCCCATGAATGGAGCTTGCTGGACTGGAGGGTGTGCTGGGTGAGGGTGAGCGAGCGGTGAGTGAATGTGAAAGCCTGGACATTCCTGTACTCTACTGCAGATTTTATAAATAGTAGGTTGGTGCAAATCTAATTGCTGTTTTTACCATTAAAAGTAATGGCAAAAGCCACAATTACTTTTTCACTAGCCTAATATTTTACACTTAGGCTACACAAAATTTATAAACAAATATTTTTCTTCAATAATAAATTAACCATAGCTTACTGTAACTTTTTAATTTATAAACTTTTAATTTTAATTTTTTTAGCTTTTATAACAGTACAAATGTTATACAGCTATACAAAAATATTTTCTTTCTTTATACTTCTATTAATATTTTTCTATTTAAACTTTTTTTTAACATTTTCAACTCTTTTTGTTAAAAACAAAGAAACAGTACATACATCAGCCTAGGACTATACAGGGTTGAAGCAATCTGGACATCACTAGGTGATAGGAATTTTTAAGCTCCATTAGAATCTTATGGCACCATCATTGTATTAACATATACAGTCCATCACTAACTGAAACATCATAATGTAGCGCATGACTGTGTGTGTGTGTGCGTGTGCACGCCTGTGTGTGTGTGTGTGTGTGTGTGTGGTCATGACTGCCCTCCTTTCACTCTAGCTCAATCCCTTACAGCCTATTCACCACATAGCAGGTAGAATCATCCTTTTCAAACACCAGTCTGTATCTGTCTAGGTCGGATAAAGTCTATAAACTCCTGACTAAGGACAGCAGGAGTCTAATTATCCCGGCCAGGTGTCCAAACATCCCTCTTGTCGTTCTAGCTTCTCCTTAACCCACCCCAGCTATCCTGGCATCCAACCTTATCTCCGCCATGGAGATTTACATTCGTCTCCATTGCTTGGAATGTTCCTCATCCAGCTCTTTACTCCCCATGTCGAGGTCTCTGCTCCAATCTTTTCTCCTCAAAGAGGCTGCTCCTAACTTACCCATTCATGAATCATCGTTATTCTCCTTCTACCACTAGCCATCACTTTTAATTTCTTTATTTGACTTTGTTTTTCTTCATGACACTTAATACAACCTGAATTTATAACACTTAATTATTTCTCTACTTTTAATTTTCTGTCTCCCTAAGTAAAGTGGAAGCTTAATGAAGGAAGGAAAAGTGTCTGTCTTATTCCCCAAGTATCCTCAAAATACTTGGTATATAGTGACAGCTCACTAAATCTTCATTTAGATGAATGAATGAGTAGTCTTCATCTGAAATTTTACAGCATGCTGCGTTGATAACATAATTAAAGAATTACTTCATCATCATTTGGCTGAATATATAACAAATAAAAGACTCAGTTCCCAGTTGAAGTAAATATACTTTATAGAGAATGTGAAAAGATTAACATAAAGCTGCATGAGAAGATCACCAAAGGGAACACACTGATTATTCATTCTTATCTCCCATTCTAGAAATCTGTGGGTTTCCATGGTTTGACAAGTTATTTGATATAACAGTCACAAGCACTTTTGTAAGCCCACCAGATCATTTTCTCTCATTACATTTTCATCTCTAATAAAGGAATATATTCTCCTGTTTAAGTTATATTGAACCCTATTCTCTTTAAGACGTAAATTAAGCCTCTTATTTAACTAAAGAATTAGGTCAGTCTTATCTAGATTGGCTGGCTGTATTATCTAAATTGTTGATCAGTCAGGTGATTCCAAAGGCAGAATGTTATAGTGGAAAGAGCACTGGAGTAGGAATCAAAATACTGACTCTGGCCCACATATTCCCCATGCTTGGTAAGCCACGCAAAACTAGACCTCACAGAGCAGAGAATGATAGTCATAGCTTATATGACCCATTGACAAATGTGTGGGTGACCATGTGTGAGCAGGTGTCAGAAAAAGTGTGTGTGTAAAAGAGGCAGAAAGAGAAAATAAGATATAACACATGGATATACTTTGACTCTTGGTATTTAAAATATCAAAATTATTACTGAATAATAACAGCTAATATTTGTTGAGCACATATTATATTCTAGACACTACTCTAGGTGTTTATATTCATTGTCCCAGGTAATGCCATGGAAGCCTCAGGTGATAAATCTGCTTGTCATCTTCATTATATGCCTGAGCAACCTGAGGCATCCAGAGATTATGTAACTTGCCCAGGGTCACTCAGAAAGCAGGTGTCAAGCTTCAAGGAGAGGCAATCTGTCTCAGGAGTCTTGAATTCATCCATGATATTATATTGCTGCATAGATGCAACCTTAGAAGATATTTTGGGCCAGGCGTGGTGGCTCATGCCTATAATCCCAGCACTTTGAGAAGCAAAGGCGGGCTGATCACTTGAGCTCAGGAGTTCAAGACCAGCCTGGGCAACGTGGTGAAACCCCATCTCTACTAAAAATACATTTTTTAAAAATTAGCTGGGCATGGTGGCACATGCCTGTAATCCCAACTACTTGGGAGGCTGAGGCATGAGAATCACATGAGCCCGGGAGGCAGAGGTTGCAGTGAGCTGAGATTGCACCACTGCACGCCAGCTTAAACAACAGAGTGAGACCCTGTATCAAAAAAAAGAAAGAAAAAGAAAAAAGACATTTTGGAGAATTTTTGCTTTTCAGTTCCCCATTACATGATAGACGTATGTGAGATCCAGCCTAGAGACTGACTTATGGTAGGGGCCTTTAAATATTAATGCCTTTTCTTCTTTCCAGTACACGACTGCCTCTTTTGAACTTCTCAGTAGATATACTCTTTCTTCCCACAGGCACTTTTGGTCCTGGTGAGTCATCCTACTGATTTAAGTTTGTAAGAAGATGAAATTGGTGTATATATACGTTTATTCTGGAATAGGAGGTATTACTAAGAATAGATTCTATTTATTTCTACACTATTTTTGTAACCATTTCTGCTAGTCAGGAACCGTGCTAAGTAATCGTTATAGATAACTCTCATTAGAAAAGCTCAAAATTACTTTGTTAAACATATTTTTCTTATGCCATTTAGAACTCCTTTTTATAAATATTCTAAGACTTTTGTCACTGCACGGGCTTGCTACTTGTCGTGAGAGAAGGACCTGGTGAGGACAAAACGAAATTCCTGTAATCACCTCACCGGCACTCTCTTTTATTCACCAAACGACCTGCATAATAGCAAAAGGTAGATGTATCTTCAATTCTTATTAGAAAATATGAAAGTTTTAACTTCTTCTTTGTGAACAAAAATAAGCATTTATTTCTCACTACCTGCACCCGAGGAAATGACTCATCTGGCGTTACATCATATTTAGCCAAAAATCCCTTTGATCTTTTTCAACATAGCTACTCCCAAGGACAGAAAAAAAAAAAAAAAAAAAGAGCAGTCTTTCCTTGCCTGGGGGATTAAGAGAGCCAGGTTTGTTCTTTCTGAACATAGGTGACCTTCTACAGATTAGTTCTTCTCTTTAGAAAAATAAAAGGCAATAACCGTTTGAGGTTCCCCTTTTTTTTTTTTTTTTGCTCAAGAAAGTAAAAAACTGAGGGAGAATAAAGCATTATCTCACAGAAAGTATATTTTTTCCTAAACATGCCTGAAGTATGTCTGCCTCTAGTTGTAGAATTTGATATTAATCTCTTTGAGTCATGAATCTGGTTCCTACCTACATTGCAATTGCCGGCCACAGCCAGCATAGTGGATCTTTTCCCAGGCGTGTTTCATCAGCAGTTAGTGAATGACAGCTTGCCAGATGGTCACAAATAGCACTTTCTTTAAATTCTGTGTTCAAAAAGGACATCGAGAACCATAGCAGTTTGTTCATTGCTTATCTGAAGTGTAAAGAAAATGAAGAAGTTTTGAACCAAATTCCTACGTACGGAAGCCCTTTAGGGGTAGCTCTTAGAAACACACCCAAAGTTTCCAATTTATCAAAAACCACAAAATAGCCTTCATCTTTGACATAGTGACCAAATGAAAGTCACATAAAGTAACATCTTGACCTGAAATGACGCTGTGGGGGATGGTGATGCTGCTGTAATATACACAGTTACATAAAAGCTGGGAAATAGGAGGTTCTTACTATTTTTCTCCGAGCTGAATAATTTTTCTTCTTTTATAAAAATAATAGGCTGTATTTCTCTTTTGAAATTCTGTTATTTTAATTAGAGAACTGAGAAACATTCTCTCTTGCTAAATCTTCTCATGCCTGTTGAAATGTAATGATTAGTTTGTTTCAAGCCATCAGCACAGAAATAATATTTGCAGCTGTACCATCGTGTGGATGGTCCTTTTCCTCCACGTGAAAGCCAGATCCTGTTTTCCTTTTGGTCATAAGTGAGCAAATTAGGAGGAAGGTAAAATGAATAAATCTTCATTACATTCTAGAAAAGAGTATTGTAAACTGCTGACTTAAGCTGTACCCAGCAAATTAAATGGCGAGGAGCTCCTTCTTACAGCAGAAGGTAGGATGACTTTTTAACAATTGGGAAGAGTCCCTGAGAGTGTAAATACTGTAATTTCACACCTGGCCCAAATATGTCAGGAGTGATCTAACTTTTACATTTGAAGCATCGCTCTGTCTCACTATAGAATGGGGTGGATTGTATTTGAAGTCAGGTTCTTAATAAAACTTTTCACATTGCTCAAAGTTCTACTCTCTCATAATGCATAAGAGCTTGTTCCTTTTTCTGTAAACTTTACACCCTTGCTTGTGCCCGGTATTTATTAAGGAAAATGGGCTCATTTTCCTAAGGGTATTTTTTTCCAAGTTTTAAACTTATTAGGTCTGACCATTTTTTGTCACATCTGGTGGTCTGATTGCAGATACAGGATACAATGTTCATAAGATAGCAAAGAACATGTTTGCAAGAAGGTGAACAAATTAGTTCAACACCCATTCAATCCCTCATAGCTACAGAATATTGGAATACAATTGTGCACGTACCGGGGCTGTCACTACAGCCCTCCCTACACTGGTGCAAATGTATTCACCTAAACTTAGGTTTGCCAACCCTTTTTCCCCCAACACCTGAATCTGTACAACCAAGAAGTGAAAAAAATCATTTGCCCATGAATTCTCCCTATGTAATCCAAATACGCCCGGATAAGAAGAGAATTCTGTGGAATTCAAAATGTAATATAGTGTATTGCATTCCATGGGATTTTTTTCATGTACCAGTTTATAGAAATTAAAAACAAACATATTAATTATATGATTCTTTAAAATACAAGTTTGCTTGTGTTTTGTATGAGTTTTGTCTCTTTTTTTTTTTAAGTTTTCTCTTGTGGGCATCATTATAGGCCACTTTAACTCATGTGTTATGCTTGTGACCACATATATTCATAGGATAATGCTAGCTAAACTTTCAGCAGCATATTACAGTTTAGAAATTGCAGAGAAAATTTAGTGATAACCCTCATTATCAAAAAATACTTCATAATTGCTATTACTTTGAGTATAAATTACTAAAGACAGAATCTGACTCTTCAAGTTATTAAATGCTGACATGGCATGATGGGAGAAATAAAACCATTTAATGCCACTTCATTTAAAATTACTGTTCCTTAAGATTCAGAAGTATTTATATATCCCAGTGCTCTGCTCTAAGATATACAGTATGTATTCTCTCTCAAAGTGAGTGTTGTTTATCAATATCTGTGAATTTCTGTTATTGTAATATCTAGAAAAACCTTCAAACTTAAGAATATTTTAAATATTCAGTTCTCACAGAACCAACACAAACATCTTACTTTTCCTGGCTCCAGTGAACAGGGCACCTCTTTCTCTCTGTCTTTATCCTGAGCTCCAAGACTGCAATGAAAGGAGCCAATGATTTCTGAATAGAAGACAGAGACGAGACACCCCTGCTGTCTGCCAGAGTGTTCAGGCCTGACTTCTTTCTCCAGAACCCACCTTGATTCCCACTTCACAACACTTCACCTTCTTGCAAATACCTATACTGGAAGTCTAGGTTTTGAGGCCCTGGGTCCAAGGAGCACTTCTCAGGTAGGTGTTAGTCAAAACCAGGGCTGAATTTTTGGTTTGTTTGTTTTTCATTTTGCTTTGTGTTGGTGGTAGAACAAAACATCCTTTAGTCATTTTCTACCTTACTCAACTCACAAACACATCTGTGACAACCATACATTTTAGCTAGAAAGATAAATAATAAAATTTGGATATCTGTCCCTGCCCAAAATGCATGTTGAATTATAATCCCCAGTGCTGGGGGTGGGCCTGGTGGGAGGTGTTTGGATCACGGGGAAGGACCTCTCATGGCTTGATGCTGTCTTTGTGATAGTAAGCTCTAGTGAGATCTGGTCATTTAAAAAGTATGTGTTCTTTATAGATTCTGGATATTAGCCCTTTGTCAGATAGGTAGATTGTAAAAATTTTCTCCCATTCTGTAGGTTGCCTGTTCACTCTGATGGTAGTTTCTTTTGCTGTGCACTTAAACAAATTTACAAGAAAAAATCAAACAACCCCATCAAAATGTGGGTGAAGGATATGAACAGACAATTCTCAAAAGAAGACATTTATGCAGCCAACAGACACAGGAAAAAATGCTCATCATCACTGGCCATCAGAGAAATGCAAGTCAAAACCGCAATGAGATACCATCTCACACCAGTTAGAATGGCCATCATTAAAAAGTCAGGAAACAACAGGAGAAATAGGAACACTTTTACACTGTTGGTGGGACTGTAAACTAGTTCAACCATTGTGGAAGACAGTGTGGCAATTCCTCAAGGATCTAGAACTAGAAATGCCATTTGACCCAGCCATCCCATTACTGAGTATATACCCAAAGGATTATAAATCATGCTGCTATAAAGACACATGCACATGTATGTTTAATGCGGCACTATTCACAATAGCAAAGACTTGGAACCAACCCGCATGTCCAACAATCATAGACTGGATTAAGAAAATGTGGCAGATACACACTGTGGAATACTATGCAGCCATAAAAATGATGAGTTCATGTCCTTCGCATGGACATGGATGAAGCTGGAAACCATCATTCTGAGCAAACTATGGCAAGGACAGAAAACCAAACCCTGTATGTTCTCTCTCATAGGTGGAAATTGAACAATTAGAACACTTGGACACAGGGTGGGGAACATCACACACCGGGGCCTGTCATGGGGTCGGGGGAGCAGGGAGGGATAGCATTAGGAGATACGCCTAATGTAAATGATGAGTTAATGGGTGCAGCACACCAGCATGGCACATGTATACATATGTATCAAACCTGCACGTTGTGCACATGTACCCTAGAACTTAAAGTATAATAAAATACATAATAAAAAATAAAAAGTATGTGGCACCTTCCCGCTCCTCACTCTCTCTCTTGCTCGTACTTTCACCATGTGAAGTGTCTCTTCTCCCTTTACCTTCTACCATGATTGTAACCTTCCTGAGGCCTTCTAGAAGCCAAGCAGTTGTCAGCATCACGCGTCCTGTAAAACCTGCAGAACCGTGAGCCAATTAAACCTGTTTTCTTTATAAACTAAGGAGTCTCAGATATTTTTTATAGCCTTGCAAGAATGGCTTAATACAATAAACAATACATATAAGTCAACCATTTAACATTTTAGAAGGTGAATAGTGCTACAGAAAAAAAGAAAAAGGGGGGCCATTAAGTGGCATCAACTGCAGGGTGGAGAAACTATATAAGTATGTGTGTATATATATCAGTATATATGTAGAGAGAGGAGGTCTCACTGTGTCACCCAAGCTGGAGTGCAGTGGCACAGTCATAGTTCACTATAGCCTCAAACTCCTGGCCTCAAATGATCCTCCTGCCTTGGCCTCCCAAAGCTCTGGGATTACAGGCATGAGCCACAGCACCTGGCCTGGCATTACAATTTTAATAGGGTGGTGAAGAAAGCCCTCAATGAAAAGATGACATTTGAGCAAATACTTCAATAATAATTCATCAAAGTAAGGCTTATTCAAAGGTATGACTCATACCTGCAAGAAAACTGAATTTCCCAGCCAATAATGATCAAATTTTTAGTATTCAGTGAGGATATAACTGGTTTTTAAAATATATGATCACAAGACAACCATAAGACCATGGGCACTATACACACATTAATATTTCTTAGCAGGTAATCCTAATTGACCAGAGCTAGCGACACTTGTTTTCAGGGAAGGTTTTTCATTAAGAGAAAAGTTAACATGTTGATTCTAACTCAGAACTTTGGGAATTAACTCCTTATTTTTGTAAATACACACTTTTGAGGGAAGGATAAACCAAAGCAGATTCTTGTGGGGTGGGTGTCCATCTACCTATCACTGAAAACTCGTTACCTGTATATTTAAAGATACGGAATTTGTACCTTCACCTTCCTCTCAATAGAATAGACAGAATGATGGAAACTATTATCTTCTCCAAGGTAATAGTTTCCTGTGACATTTTTTGGTTCCTCAAATTTTCTCTCAAAGATTCATGTATCTGCTTACAAATGTCATTGTTAAGCAATATATTCAGTTCACAGGAAAGTAAAATAAACATTTTCGTTACTAGAAATAGGTCAAGTGAACCTATTAGCAAATGTATTTCTAGATATGCATGCTGTTTTAGATGAGTTATTAATTTCAGCTATAAATAGTCTATGGGGGGTTTACTTGTTTCATTTTTAATTTTAGCAGACTCATTTGATAAAACCAGCGCACAACATTTTTTAAAATATATTTGGAATACTTTTGAACATATACCTTCCAGGTCTGTAAAAAACGGTTTGGAACATTAACTGCAGAGTTCATCAATAACTCTTGATGGATCTTCTCTCTTATAAAAGGAAAGCTCTATGGTTAACAACAAAATAATTATAATTATTGTTATTGTGAGATATGCATAAACATAGGTATGAAAGGAAAAAAAAGGCTATGTACTCACCAAACAAGCCTAAGCTGTGCCACTCTTTCTTTGATTACTTCAGTCCTTTACATTTCTTTCGACTCACTGTTGTGCTCTGCCGTGAAATCTACTAAAAGGATTTTGTACTGAATTTATTACCATGATTTAGAAAATACCGCAAATCAGTAATGTGATCCAATATTAGAGAGATTTTTTTTCTACCTTTTGAAGTTTTCACTAGCTGAAGTTGTGGGGAAACATGTCCCTGCTACATAATTCTGATGATTTACCCCATCTACTGTATGAATAAAAGGTAGTGCTTCTGGCTATGGAATATAATCTAGTCTGCTGTGACTTTACAGCTTGTATGAGAGGGAAAATATATTTCATGAGGACTTTATTTCCATTACACTAGGTTGTGAAGGTATCAGCCTTCCATCGTGTGTGTATATTTAAGTATGTGCATATATATATTCTTAAAAGTGTACTGTTTTTTGAGGATGGGATTGGTTACTCTTTCCATTTAAAGTAGTCTATTTGTTTTGTCTTTTAAATGACTGGTATTCTCACTGTCAATGTTTGCCTTTTTTGTCGTATCTAAGAAATCCACAGAAGTTTCCTGGTAACAGTCCAGAAATATGAACTGATGCCATTTCAGCAAGTTGGTAAATTTAAGTAGGGCTTAGAATACGTGTTAAAATAGACTAAGTACACTATACACTAAGCGTACTTTATGCCTACAATATATACACCAAGAGAAATACTTCAAGCTGGGCAGTATTTTTCTCTTTCTACAAATGTTTTTGCTTCTTTTGCTCTTTTTTTTAGAATAGAGTCCACAATTGGCTATAGAAAAGTTATTTAAATTCTCAATCTCAGTGAGCAGTATTGTTCTAAAATTGAAAGGAATAGTCTCTAAGGAAGCAAACTAAATATTGTGTGAAGAATTTGTCTCTTGGGCAAATATTTCCCATTTTCAGTTTCTTACAACTCAGCCCTCTCCAAGGAAGCTTCCTAATACTTTCATTTATAATCCAAATGATATTTCTGACAGCATATCTGCCTCCTCTGACCTGCCATTCATTCCTGCCTCCCCATACAAGGAGCCATAGATGGCAACATGACCGGATAAAAAACTTTTCCTGAATTTTGGACATACTGTTATCTTTACAGTGTCGAGCAAGTAGAAAATAATTATTTTCCACTTAGGTATTTACTGGTCTCATATCTCATTAACTTTTAAAAGCCTCCCTCTGCATGCTTGGTATTGCTGCATCATGAGTTTTAATGCTGTAGTTTTGTGTGTGATTGCATTCCCAGAACAATGTATATTTACAGAAGCTAACTTCTAATAAAAGCTTACAGTTGCTTTAGAGTTTACGAAAGCACTATCACATGTGTTTTGACATGCATGGCAGCCCTGGGAAGCAGGAAAGAATGCTCTTATTACCCCCATTTCACAGGTGATGGCAGTGAGTAGAAGATAAATTTCCATTCTAGGGATGGAGTCAGAATTCAAAGTTAATCCTTTTCACTCCAAGTCTGGAATGCATTCTACTGGTCAATACTGTCATTCTGATAACAGATGGCTTACTTAATACATACTAAAAACATTAAATTATAGAACACAATATAATTAATTTTAATGGTGAAATGTATCTATCTACAAATTTCATTCTTTTTGAGATTTCTCTTCTGAAATTCTTACTCTAGGAAAAAGCCACAACTATGCCTGTGACAATGTCTGGTTGTTTATTTCCAGTACCTGTTAAAAAGCGTCTTGCCCATCACTGTATCCAGTTACAGTCTTTAAAAGCCAAATCCAACAAAATCTGCCCAAGGTTAAATAATAAAGAATAACTTTGTGCTTAAATATTTGTATTTAGATACCAACCGACATTAAATATATATGCAGAAATTAGAATATTTGCTTATTCATTAAACCTGTCAGTAGTGTACTCAACAAACTGTATGTGGTACCCTCCATATTTCTGTGTGGGCGATCCCGGGATACCATGGAAATATACATTTTCTGTCAGGGAATACGGAGTAGAACACCTGTACTTCCTGATGTCATCGTAGGGATACAGCATTACCTCTGATTACAAGTATCCAGGAATTCCGGCATGGCCAGAATAGAAATAATACATTTGTTTTCAAGGGTAATTATTTTTAAAGGTTTTATGTAGTTATATAGATTACAGTTTGTTATTTCAAATTATACCTGGATGTTTATTTCAAAGCTCATGCGCTTTCCTGCACAGAGGAAGTATCCTTTGCCTTTCCTGTGGAATCGATGAGACCAAATGTCGTCAAACCTACTTCCAAGGCTTCTGAAGAGCCGCCATAGTATAATGTGTCTTGTACCATCTCAGTGATTGATTTGGCAAGCGAAAGAAGAAATAATGTGAAAACATTTCTTCTGCTTTAGGTTGCCGGAACCAAAGCAAAACATAGAGCTAGCAGTATTATTGGTGGTCCATGCAAAAAATACAAATAAAATAATAAATCCATTTTTCATCATGTACTGCCTCACAAACCCAAGAAAGTAACAATGATTTTTAAAACCAGAAGGAATATGTTGACTAAGAATCATCAGGCAGAAGCAATATATGAGAGATGAGGTCACTAACCCATTCTGAAGGAAATAAAGCTGATGAAAATTATGAAGGAATTACATTGTCATAAACGATTATAAAATTTTGAGAGGTTTTTAATGATTAAATTTGTTCATTCCATTGCACCTTACAGTATTGAAATATAGCAACAAGATATCAAATATAAAAATAGCAATGCAAATATAGAAAAATTACTTTATCTTTCTTGAATCTTTTTAATGAAGTAAAGCAAAAGGACTGCTACGCTTAAGAAATTTAACACTAAAGAATACCAGTCTATCAAGAACAATGTCTATAAAAACTCTTTTAAACATTATCAAGGTGGATAACAATAGATGGAATTTTTAATATGTCTTGAAGATCCCAAATAGGGGGCTTGACTGGAATAAGTCAAATAGGATGTTTCTGCCAAGGAGGAGAGTGTGGTTGATAGGCTCCAAAAGTGACTGCCATGTGTTCCACCTCCTGGTGTTCACACTTCGTGTAATTACTGCCTCTGAGTATGGGCAAGACCTGGGACTTGTCTTTAACCACTGGAAGATGGCCAAAGAGATGTGATGTCATTTGCATTATTATGTTGCATCCTCTTGCTAGCAGACTCTGCCTGATCCCTCTCTAATTTTTTTTTCTTTGACTTTGAAGAAGCAAGCAACCACAAATCCTACAGCAGTACAGAACTGGATGTGCCAACATGGAAACAGGGAAGTGGATGCCTTCTTAGACAAGCCTATGGATGAGAACCAACTCCAGATGATACCTCGACTGCTGCTCTGAAAGATCCTAATCATAGGACCCAAGGAAGCTCTGCCTGGACTCCGGAGTCACACAAACAGATGTGTTGTTTTAATCCACTACATTCAGTGGTGGTAAATTGTGTTACACAGCAATAAATAATGAATATCATGTAAGTTTGGTTTGGTAGCTGTAGACATTAGAACATCTGTGAGAAAGAAAGTGTCTACTTAAAATGTGACATTCCAAATAATATCCAAATGCTTCCACACACCACAGTCTGAGAGAGAGAAGGAGAGAGACAGAGAGATGGAGAGACAGAGAGAGAGATGGAGAGAGAGACAAGGAGAAGCAAAGTGAATAGTAGTTGAATGGGTTGTTTTCGTTTGGAATTTAGTGAGGTTTGGGCCATAAGAAATTCTATCCCAGTGCCCAGGAGACAGAAGATGACAGACTTGGGCTGGGAAATAGAAACATTTTTTATATCGTCTCCGTCCCTCTCCCCACCATCTTAGCCTATTCTCTCTGGGCGATGGAGCACAAAGCTGTGAATGGCCCCTTCCCCAGCCACCTGGGTTCTTAATCCCGTGTTAGGCCCAGCTCTCCCCCTAAACTTCCTTGCTCATTAATAAACTTTGGACAGAACACGTAAGTGTGTGGGGAGAGTGTTTTAGAAGAGCAACCAAGATATCCCAAAGTACTGCTAACTTGCTGACTTTACAGAATATAATTTTATTTTTTTCAATCTACAACCTCCACATCCTGAATCACATTATACAACCACAGCAGTAGCTGGAATATCTATTGAACTGGGTGAAGGCTGCAGGAAAGGTTGATAATGACATCGTTTCCCTTTTGTTGCTTTACTTATTTTCAATCAAATTGACTGCTTATTCTGATTGGGATGTGGAAGTATGAGTTTTAGAGGAAGCAGAATGAATGGAGGACCAAAAACACAATAGTCCGGAGAAAGAGGATGCACGTAGGCGAGATGATGGAGAAGTAGGGTTGATCAGTGTAGCCATGAACTAAGCTTACTTCACCCCCAGTTACTCAACTGGTCATACCCACTGTTGCCTGTCTGACTCTCTCGGAGCCCCTGTAATCTGCAGTGGGCCACATGGCCCAAAGTTTGAAAACTTGCCTAACAATAATAGCCACAATTTACTGAATGATTACCCGATGCCAATTACTACAGCACACTTTAAAAATACATTATCTGGCTGGGTGTGGTGGCCCGCCCCTGGAATCCCAGCACTTTGGGAGGCTGATGTGGGTGGATTGTTTGAGGCCAGGAGTATGATACCAGCCTGGCCAACACGGCAAAACCCTGGCTTTACTGAAAATACAAAAATTAGCTGGGTGTGGTGACACACCTGTAATCCCAGCTACTCAGGAGGCTGAGGTGGGAGACTCGCTTGAACCCAGGAGGTGGAGGTTGCAGTGAGCTGAGATCATGCCACTGCACTCCAGCCTGGCGACACAGCAAGAGTCTGTCTTCAAAAAAATAATTAAATAATTAAATAAAATAAAATATATTATTCACATTTCACCCTTACCAGAGAAGTGAGCTCAATTTTGACATAAAGATAATTGAGACAGAAAGTGGATTTAAAACACACTGAGTTCTGACAGCTGCTAAAATGAAAAGCAGAGAAACAAATCCAGGCATCTTGACTGTAAGGCTTGAGCTCCTAATCCCTACATTCCTATACTTCACCCACGTTATGTGAAAATCTTCAGGTTTCTCTGAAGTTAGAGTTCCATTACTCTCAAGTCTGTATTTTTATTGGATGTTCTATTTTATGAGATGTCCCTGAGACTATTTGGGTTAAAATTTTCTTCAGGCACAAGCCTTGAATATATTTCTACCCGCAAAATTATTTCATACATTTTGTACTGAAAATAATATATATTTCCATTTCTTTTCATGAACAGAAATAAGATAAACTAAATGCTAATATGTTTACACCAAAATGAGGTTACATCAAAATAATCCAACTACAGGAGCTGTTTTCATTTCATATTCAAAATATCAAAATTTGTCATTATTCTAAATGACATGTCATTTGGATTAGACATAAAGGTCAAGGAAATGTAAAGCATGTTGTCTTTAAATAAATGGAGCTACCAGTCAATGCCCTTTACTCATACTTCTAGCACCATTACTCACCAGATACTCTGTGATCAAGTAAAAGATGTTGAACACTAGTGACGTGCTTTGCTCGTTTACTTCTGAACTGTGTTCTAGTGCCAGAGAGAAGACTGGACTCACACTAGAAAGAAAAGGAGGTTGAGCAGATAGATAATACCACTGGAGAAGATGCTGAAATGAGCTGAGTTTATTTTTAACAGCTTCTAACTGTAATTTCTCTCTTGACTTCTAGACACAGATTTGTCAAAGAAGCCACGGTTAGAATAGGACAAACTATGAGTTTCGGGAACTCCATTCAGATTAGGAGTAGAAAAATGGTCTCAGGGATTTAACTCTGGGAAAGCATTCCTCATCTTAGACATAACTAAGACATGCATGGATTTAATTCAGTCAAAACTTTTTACATCAAACCGTTTAACTAGAAGTGGATACATTATTTTGTGGATTCAATTGTTCCCAGAAGTCTGCTATTATGAGACATTCCATCATAATTCACTATCACTGTTATCACTGACAAACTTCTGTTAAATCCTTGCTATTAAAATTTGTATATAGCATTACAACATACAAGCATTTCCAGTGATAGTGCTGTGTACTATCTTGATATGTAACATATATGATTGTGATATGTATCACATAAAATCCTTACCAAAGTTGAAATATAACTATGCAAAGTAATTTTCAATAATCAGCAATTATAATTGTAGAGCTCTTTATTCAGAACATTTTCTAATTTTGTACATGTCCCTTTAATTTGCAACATTAATATAGAAATTATAATTTTACTAAGTATTTTCCGTAGTTTTTGTCATAGTGCATAGTATACACCTGTCCCTAAAAATCCATATTCTATTTTCTTCATTTCAAAGACAAATGTATTTAATACAAAACTAGATTTTAAATAATAGTTTTATGCTAGACTGCTAGCATATCAATATACCAGAAAGAATATTGATTGGAAGTAATGAATACAATTCCAATGGCAATAAAAATGAAAAGAAACTTGTACTGTTGATAAATGCTAATGAAAAAGAGGTCTCATTTTTTCTGAAACCAGTAAAAAGGTGCAGTTTCTTCAGCGAGAAATACAGTTTTCACCAAGGACCCAGAGATTGTATTATTTTGTTTCTTATTTATCAAGCAACAACTAAAAATTTTAGAGTTTTAGTTGTTTATTTGTTTTAGGCTAAAAACAAATGAAAATCTGAAACGGAAAAAAAAAAATCCCAGGAAAAGGAGTTGTGATGGTAGCAATTCCTCAATAACCAGGGGACCTAGCAGCAACTCTGGGCCTAATTGTGACCCACAAGAAGAAACTGGTTTTTGAACTTTCACAGAAACCATGAAGAAAAGCGATCATGCCACTTTTCAGTTTGTAAAAGCAAAGAATGGGATCTGGCTATCAGACTGTAATTTGGGAAGGATGATCTCAAAAATTTGATTTTTTTTAATTTAAATATTTTCTTCTACCTCAGGCATGTGAAGATCTCAAGAATTAGAAAAGAATAAAGGCTATAAATCCTCTGAAATGAAAACCAAGGAAGATTTGGAAACTTTCAAAAATTTAATTTCGACTAAAAATGCAAATAATCTGATTGATGAAGGAAGAAAAAATTAGATATCTAAAATATGATTAAATAAAAACTCCCTGGTCATCTCAGATTTTTTAAATATTAAAAAATGTTTGGTTGGGTAAGGTGGCTCTCGCCTGTAATCCCAGCACTTTGAGACGCGGAGGTGGGCAGATCACGAGGTCAGGAGATCGAGACCATCCTGGCTAACACGGTGAAACTCCGTCTCTACTAAAAAGACAAAAAATTAGCCAGGTGTTACGGCATGCACCTGTAGTCCCAGCTACTTGGGAGGCTGAGGCAGGAGAATAGCTTGAATCCAGGAGGTGAAGGTTGCAGTGAGCTCAGATCGTGCCACTGAACTTCTGCCTTGCGACAGAGTGAGACTCCATCTTAAAAAAAAAGTTTAAAGGCAAAAGCAACAATAACGATGACTAGGAAAACATAAAACATATTGTGCTTACTTCTGCTTGGTGGAATCATGATATATGTAGGAGTGGGTGATTCTTTTTCTGTCTAAAAAATGTTCTATAGGGATCTACATTGTTTTTAAACTTGGAATTAACCATAAATAATTTTTAAAAATGAAAATATGGGATTATAACCAAAGCCAAATACAAGAGGGTGACACAAAATGTAAGAATTGCCTGAGAGCCAACCAAGGTGGCTCAGCCTGTAATCCCAGCATTTTGGGAGACTAGGAGTATCTCCTGAGCCCAGGAATTCCACGCAAGTCTGAGCGACATAGTGAGAACTCATTGCTACTAAAAAAAAAAAAAAATGAAATTAGTTGGGCATGGTAGCATGTGTCTATAGTCCCAGCTACTCTGGAGACTGAGGTGGGAGGATCACTTGAACTCGAGAGGTTGAGGCTGCAGTCCAACCTGGGCAACAGAGCAGCAAGACACTGTCTAAAAAAATAAATAAATAAAAAGAATTGCCTAAGGAAGGCTAATGTCAGATACAAACTATTTTTGTGACCTAAAAAAAAAAAGAGAGAGAGAGAAAGATGTTAGCCATAGGCAAGAAAGGAAGGAAAGGGGAAGGGAAGAGAAAAAGGAGGGAAGGGGAAAGAGAGGGGATGGAAAAGTCCAAGTATCCATCAAACTGAGAGATGGATATTTGTGGGGAATTAGGAAAAAAAAAATTGCCCAAATCTTGTCTCTGTTTTTCAGTGAAGGAGACTGATCTTTGCACCAGAATGGGTAGAATAAACATTGAAAAGGTGCAAACATACCCTGGGCTGAGAGAGAGAGGGGACTCTTCAGATGAGATCAAGTGTTCCATCCCAGGACTCAGAGTAATATTGATTGGAAGGCATTCTATTGTATATGAGTAGGAAAATGAATCCTGTTTAGTCCATGGAAATGGAATATTTTAAGTCCATAAATTAGGGATGATCTTGAGGAAAAAAGACAAGTTAAATAGACTGGATTATGCTTATGAGAATGAGACTCAATTGGCTGGAGTTCATCTGATTGTGCCTATGCCTGTTAGAACTTCCTCAAAGTTTCCGTGGCAATGGGACTCTCTGTCATGCAGAGAGGAGAAAAGCAGTGGATACTAAGTAATGTGGGCTTGAGTAATGCATGTTGCAGTTAATTGCACTGTGTCAGAAATTTATGGGAAAGGTTTGGGAGAGGTTTATTTAGTGGACAAAATATGGCCTCAGGAATAAATTACAATGGATTTTAAATAAAAAGGAGTTTACTGAGCCTATGCCTTCAGAAACAACTGAAGTGTTATAAATCTGCAAGCATGGTCAGAGTTAGTACCAGTAAGCCAGGTCTTTATCGGTCACTATTGCCTCTCCCTGACCTTCTTGATGTGTACTGTATGAAAAGTGGTAGAGCTCATTTTCCTAAAAGCTTCGGATAACAAACTTGAGTTACTTACCGATACGACAGCTTGCTACTTTAAATTTTTCCTCTCTTGTTGCCACAAAGGAAGTTAAAAACCACCTAGAGGGATTTGGAAAAGTAGCTGTTGTCACAGAGAACTTGGAGCTACTCTGAGATCATGGAACCACTGTCATTAATTTTTGAGAAATCTTGGCAAATAAGAGAAGCGCTAGGAGGCTGCACATTAGCAAATTTTGGTCCAATTTTATAAACTAGGAAGAAAAAGTGGTTTTTACCAACCTGAGACCTCATCAATGACAACTGTTCAAAATCTGGAATGCAAGATGAAAAGTGGATTGGAAGAATCTGGAAAAGAAAGCATAGAATGAAAGAACAGTCGATGTCATACCCAACCCATTTATTTTACTAGTCTGGCAGATTAAGGAAGTATCTGGACTTCAGCAAGGTTTTGATAAGGTTTCTCTTTATTTTCCTGGAAACAAGGTAGATTAATAAAGGTTTGTCCAGAAGTATTGAGAAGCATAACTACATTCATGGGGCTCTGATCCTTGGAGTAACGTCAATTAGCATAGACCTAAAAAAGGTGAAAATCTCAGGTGAGAATCTTTGTTCTCAGCCTCATATCTTTACAATTGAATAAAGACATACAGAGTAGGTTCATCAATTCTAGAATTGCAAGATGCCAGGGAGAATAGCAAATACATTTGAAGATCAAGGTCTGAGACTACCCTTTGTCTTGGTTGATTTTGTGTTGCTATATCAGAATACCCAAGACTGGGTAATTTATAAAGCAAATACGTTTATTTAGCTACGGTTCTGCACACTGGGAAGTCCAAGTTCAGGCCGCCAACCTGTTGAGACCTCGTGCTGTTTCAACTCATGGCAGAAAGCAGAAGGGAGGAGAAGCAGGCATGTGCAGAGAGACAAAAGATGAGAAGCAACCTCGTTTTATAACACCCTACTCATATGGGAACAAATCCATTCCCAGAGAACTAACACAGTCTTCTGAGAAATCCATCTTTAGGACCTAAGCATGTTTTAAAGGTACCACCTCCTAACACTGCTACATTGGCAATTAAATGCAATTAAATTCCAACATAAGTTTGGGCAGGGAGAAACCACACCCAAATTGTAATACCATTTTACTTTTTCCCTAATAGGTTAAATCCAGCAAGATGTACTTTATACAAGAGTACAAAAACTTAGCAGTTGAATTTTTTAAATAAATCAGATTAATTAAATGTAGAAGATATGAGTTAGTACTAGCACATTCAGGAAAACATAAGACTTTTAGTTGAAAATAAGAACCACATGAATTAAAAAGACTATTTTAAACCTATGTAACTTTAGAAGCTTCAAAGAACTATGGTATTTAAAACACACTTCTCTTTACACTGACTGGAGAAATACACTTGAAAACAGGGAGACAGATGGGAAGGTGTCCTGAGGAGAACACCAATGAGATCAACATTTGAAAATCATGAGAGACAAAACATGCTTGAATTTGGATTGTTTATCCCAGAAGAGACTCAGGAAGACATCCAAGTCATCTTCAAACATTCAGAGAAGTCATGTGGAACAAGAATAGACTTGTTTTTGTCACAAAGGATAACTGAGATCAGTAGGCAGAAGCAACAAAGAAGTAGATTTCATCAAATACAATAAAAACTATTGCAACAGAGATGTCCAAAAAGGAAAATCATTGCTTGGAGAGATAAAGTTCTTTAGGACCCAAGGTAATCAATCACAGCCAAATAGCAATTTGGCAAAGATGTTATAGAGAAGATTCAATTCTACAACACAGAGTTGTCAAATCTGGCTTATCTGCTGGAATCACCTTAGGACATTTTTAAATGACAGATTCTTGGTTTTTACACACATCTACAGTACCAGGATCTCCAGGAATGGGAAAGTGGTTTTTTAATTTTTTTTAAAGCATCGTAGGTGTTTCAGATAATCATTTTGGTTTGACAAACACTAGATGATTTCTAAGTCTTTTCCTAATCTAAAATGTTATAATTAAGGCAGCCTAGTGAATTGGCTGCAATTAAAGTTGGTGGTAAAAAAAAAATGGAACCTTTAATGAGAATGAGGATGGAACACATAAACATCTGGCATCCTAGCTTTCCTACATAAGGATTATGTAGTGCACGAGAATGTTCTCAGAAACCCTTTTCAAATCAGTTTAATGATGAAGTTTGTCATATTTTATTTTTTCCTAGATAGACTTGTATATGTACATATGCATCAGTGTTTGTGACATTTTTTTTTTAACTATAGAGACTTGAATAAAAAAGACCTTTTTTTTTTAGACAGGATCTTGCTCTGTCATTCAGGCTGGAGCACAGTGGAATGACTCTAGCTTCCTGTAGCCTCAAACTCCTGGCCTCAAGCGATCCTCTTGTCTCATCCTCCCACGTAGCTGGGACTACAGACACACTACACGATGCCCAGCTAATAAAAAAAATTTTTTATAGACACAAGGTCTCCCTATGTTGCCCAGGCTGATCTTGAACTCCTGGGCTCAAGCAATCTTCTGCTTGGGCCACCCAAAATGCTGGGATTACAGGCATGAGCCACTGTGCCCAGCCATAAGCCTATCTGACACCTTGAAACAGACTAGTTTTAAAACAGAGATTATGGTCCATGTATGGACCAGGTATGGTCCAATGTATTTAAGTCAATATTCATAAAATGTAGTGCTCTTCCAGTGGAGTAGAACAAGTTTGCAGTTGAAATTTGTACTAAGATTCTAAGCAAATTACTCTTTGGCATTTTGAAATGATAATTTCATGCAAAACTCAGATTTATTTAATTTGTTTCAGAGAATCACATCCTTAAAGAATAAACGTATAAACTACAAGTTTTAGTCAGAGACATTTTAAACTTATTTTAGGTTGTAATAGTTCTTTTGAACTATTTAAAAACAATAATATGCATTCAGTTCCCTTTACTTTAAAAATAAATTCAAAAATGGTTAAAAATTCAAAAATGGTTAAAGTGCTTCTCTTAAATTTGGATTTCCATAGCAAGGCAAATGGCTGAAGAGATATGCAATCTTTATGGAAAGGAACTGTTATGATCATAGGAAAAATTCCCTTGAAAGAAGAAAAAATTCAAGATTCCAGTAGCAGAAAACCCATGGTTTTAGGCAGCACTGTGGCTAAGGAAAGACACAATGTGCTTTATAGAAGGAGAAGACACTTCCTATTCAGTATCAAAACAATATGATCTCCGGTTTCCCTTGTAAAAATTAAATACACGTAGAAAACTGAAGGCAAGGTTAGAATTTCAGGGTGCATCGTCAAAGCTGCTAGCTTCAGTTTTTAAAGTTTTGTGATTGATGCTATGTTATAGTGAACATTTCTATGACAAAAATATTTTTCCATCATATGTTCTCACTCATGTGGGATCTAAGCTATAAGGAGGCAAAGGCATAAGAATGATAACATTGGACTTTGGGGACTTGGTGGAAAGGCTAGTGGGTGGCAAAGAATAAATGACTACACATTGGGTACAGTGTACACTCCTCGGGTGATGGATGTACCAAAATCTCAGAAATCACCACTATAAGAACTTATTCATGTAAACAAACACCACCTGTTCCCCAAAACCTATTGAAATAAAAAAAAATTTAATGTTTTTGTATTGCCAATTCATTAACAATTAGAAAAGGAGATGAGAAAGAAGTACTAATTAAGTACCTCCTGTATCACAGGAAATTTATAAATTATTACAGTTAATATTCACAACTTTCTATAAAAGGAAATATTATCCCCATTCTACAAATGGGGGAAACTGAGACCCTGTCAGATTACAGGATGTAGTTTTTTTTGTAGTTGTTGTTTTGAGACAGAGTCTCACTCTGTTGACCAGGCTGGAGTGCAGTGTTGTGTAATCTCGGCTCACTGCAACCTCTGCCTCCCAGGTTCAAGCGATTCTCCTGCCTCAGCCTCCCGAGTAGCTGGGATTACAGGCACACACCACCACGCCTGGCTAATTTTTGTATTTTTAGTAGAGACAGGGTTTCACCATGTTGGTCAGGCTGGTCTTGAACTCCTGACCTCGTGATCTGCCACCCTCAGCCTCCCAAAGTGTGAGGACTACAGGCATGAGCCACTGCGCCTGGCCGTAGTTTTTATAATAATTCGGACATGCAGCCCTTTCGGAATTCCAATGAATTACATTTTATCTATCACCATAGGATTCTACACAGCTGGTTGCATGTTCTAGTTCATTCTAGATAATTCAATTCATAATTTTGCAGCTAATTCTGAATTATATAAATTATAAACTTGGGCCGCTATTAAACCCTTGTGGGTGCTCCCGTATCCTAAAATTAGGATGATAGTCAATATATTCATTTATACCAATTTGATTTTCTCAACCTTAGAAAGTAGGTGTATTTCATATCATCTTTATTTTTGGAGGAGGAAATCTGCACGATTTAATGGCTGCCGAAATTCATACTGCTAATGTGGTAGAGCCAGATTCTGATTCTGAAAGTCTAACTTTAGAACCTGCATTGAGAGACACTCTTACGCACTGCCTCCCTGATTCGGAATGTATACACAGGTGATATAAATAAAATAAGCTCTTGGTGAAACAGAGCAGTTTTTTAAAAAGGCATCTCTGAAGAAATCACTAAGTTGAATTCAGTATATTATATTCCATTATATATTACAAATACATCTGCATGTTATACATACAGCTCTGAAGAAATCACTAAGTTGAGTTCAGTATATTATACTCCATTATATATTACAAATACATCTGCATGTTGTACATACAGCCTACATGGAATTTCTAGTGAGACACAGAAAATGCAATCATCAAAAATTCAACTTGCTTGATGTTTATGCTACTTGATTTTCCCCAGTTCCTACCTTTGTGTACATCCTTTTTATTGATATTCCCCTGCTCTGACATTTTTATTCCAAGCAAGTAGAAATGACAGCCAAAAAGCCTTGATGTATATGAGGCTTCAGAAGGAATTTTAAAAGGTTATTGGCCCATAGAACAGGAGGATTTGCACCTAAGTCGTATCAGGACTGAGGATCTGAAAGTGCTGCAAAGCCTGAATGTACTGGATGGCCAGCAAGTGCAACTTAGTGAAGATTTAGTATTAATACCATTGGGTCAGATAAATTATTCTGAGGCTTTATCAGTAACAGGAATCACTGTAAATAGGTTGCTGTTTTATCTCCCTTCTCTCTCCTCTGCTAATCCTACTAGATTAGAAATTTGCAGTCTCATCTAAATGCAAGTCTGCTGGAAAAGAGTTGCCATCTATGCTATACATTACTATATATGTAGTTTCTAGTGCTCAGATGCACATAAAGATTAATAAAAATATCTTTAATTGCCAAAATTCAGGATCACAAATTTAACTGAAGTATGTATTCAATGCAGCAGGGATACTTATGAACAGATTTCTTTTTTCCACAGCTGAAATAAGTTTTCTGGGTTTTTTTTTTTTCCTGAGACTAAAGGAGAGGAATGTCATTTCCTAGTCCTACTGCCATCTTAGAGTCTGTTCTTGTCTGTGAGAGGTCTCCAAGGCACACGGTTTCCACCTTGAGCAAGGGAAGGAGGGCTCTGCTCTCCAGGTTCATAGTGAAACCAGAGCTGCCTAGATGGAAGCAGGACTGCAGAGGGGCACGTCCTGAAGCTTCCATCCCACCCTGGACAGAGTCACTGAACTTCAAGACAGCAGAGTCCAAAGTGACTGTTCACTCCAAAGGAGGTCTAGCTTGTGAAGGTGATTGATTGATCATTTCTCTGTCAAATGCAATGGTAAATTTAAAGGAGAATGGAGCTATAATCCCAAAAGAAAAGTTAAATAGAAATTAACACAGTGAAAAAGCCACGAATTAGTGAGTCAAACTCACTAATTCAGAGAAAATCGAAAAAAAATCAAAACATTATCTAGCATGAAAACTTTAAAAGCAAATTTAAACACCCACAAATTGAAATTGATTGACTCAAATAGGTAACTTTTCAATTCATTTTGCTAGGGACATATACACATGAGCTAATAAAGAAATGCAAAATATTCTCCCAGAAAAAAAAATTTCAGAGAATCACGAAGGAAGTACACATCACTGCCTATACAGCACTATCTTCAAGAAAATTGAAATTGAATCTGATCAAGTATCTAGATCTAACTGCCAGGTTACAGGAAATACAAAGCACAGAGACACGTGTTAAATGATAGTACAGAGATGAATGAGCAAAACCCAAACTGTGGGGGACACTGTATGGCCGAGCTTTTTCAGCTTGGAAATTTCTAAAGGGGAAAAAAATGGAAAGAAAACTATAAAAGAGCCTTAAAAACCAAACTAAGCAATTTCAATATACTTTATAAAACTTACTTTAACAACCTGTAAAAAAAAATCTGATAGGACATTTGAATGTTTGACTGGATATTTGATGCTATTAAGGAAGGATTGTCAATGTTTTTAGCATGATAATGGTTTCCTTGCCTATGTTCTCTTCTGTCTCTCTCTGTCTCTCACTCTCTCTCTCTCTCCTCCTCCCTCCCTCCATTTTCTCTGACGTTTCATTTTTTACTTGTAGCATTTCCTTTTGGCTTTTTAAAAAATAATTTTGATCTTTGCCAAAATTGCCCATCTGTTCATGCACACTCTCCACCTCTTTATTTAATCTGTTTTTCCTTTTAAAGCCCCTGTCTGATAGTTCCATTTGAGCCATCCCAGGTCTGATTTTATAGACCCTCTCGATGATGGGTCTAATTTTATTGCTTTTCTGTGGTGTTTCAAAATGTTTTCTTGTATGTCACACATTGTGTATAAAATAGTAAAAACTGAAGTCAAAAAGACACTCAGAAAAAGACACTCATCTCCTGCGAAGCTGCTGGGGGAGGGGAGGAAGAAGGGTGTGGTCTTAGCTGAGCCAGCATCTTCTGTTCTTGAACTGGGAGTGGGCCTTATCATTGCTTTAGTTAGATTCAGTGTCAGGTTGGCTGCTGATGGTAGGTGGGCAGGATCAGAAACGTCCCTTCAGCAGGGCTTGAAATCTGATTGGCCAGCGATCTCTTCTCAGTTCTTTTGCCCCTCCCTCAGCCTGCTGCAAGTCCAGGATATAAGGGGGCTGTCTGTTAACTCTCACTTCCTCATTCTCTAGACTCAGCAAGTCCTGAAGGGATTGTCTCAGGCTCCTCCACTCCAGCCTTCTAAGGGCCCAAAGTGGTTCAGAGGGGACGCTCTCAGCGTTCCTTCTCTTTCAACAGCTGTGACAACCTCTGACTCATGCCTGGGACAATTTCTCTCAGTTCTGGTGTACCTCCAATCCTCTGTGTGAGCACTTGATGAAGAACCCTGAGAAAGAGTGGACAGGTGAGCGTCATTCTTTTTGGCGGGGGCTTCTCGGGATTATAAACTCTCAAGCCAGATCACACTCAGCCTTTAACAAATGTTGTCATCAGCTGATTTCTTTTTACCCCATCTACAGTGGTATTTTTTTTCCTCCTCCTGCTGCTCTGCCAAGCATGAAAGCAACCTTGGATCACTTCTGAAAGGAGCGCCCCATTGTCGATTACAGAATCCAAAATGGCAATAAAAAAGGGAAAGAGAAAATTTTCAAAAGTTGCTTTTTGTTTTAAAATAAGAGAGGAGTGTTTCTTAAGGGTTCTCATAATGGGAACTTTGGAGAATGTAATAACAAAATAAGGATGTCCGCAACCACCTCAGAAACAATGATGAATTTCTGGCCGGGTGTGGTGGCTCATGTCTGTAATCCCAGCACTTTGGGAGGCTGAGGGGCACGAATCACCTGAGGTCAAGAGTTTGAGACCAGCCTAGCCAACATGGTGGAAACCCTTCTCTACTAAAAATAACTAGCTGGGCACACCTGTAATCCCAGCTACTCATGAGGCTGAGGTAGGAGAATCGCTTGAACCTGGGAGGCAGAGGTTGCAGTTAGCTGAGATCGTGCCGCTGCTCTCCAGCCTGGGCAACAGAGCAACTCTCCATCTCAAAAAAGAAAAAGGAAAAAAGAGATTAATTTCTTAGAACTTTTATTAGACGATCTTTGAATAGCGTGGATGACATCATACAAAAGCATAGGTCAGTAAAGATAATTTAACACAGGCTGTGTCAGTTAGCACCACTTGTCCAGACTGTTTGGGAAAACACGTTAGTTTTTTGTCCTTTAAGTTGTTTTCCCTAAATATTTTTTTCGAAGTTGAGTTCCCAACCAGAAGTGCTTATATATTCTTCCAGCCCAGTGTTCCACCTCTCTCCTGGGCAGTATTTGGGTACAAAGTGGAAGCTGATGTAACACATGAGAGGGAAAACAGGACCTGTGGTCCTCCTGCTTTCCTCTGACTATCATGGTGATGTCTCGTTCGTTCTTGTTTTCCACTCCTAATGCGAGTCATTATTGTCTCTTGGGAATTATGGTGATTGCTTTCAAGCAGCTCAGCCCCTTTGATCTCTTAATGCTTGTATGACCCTATCACTCAGCAATACCATACATCTAGCTCTGGCTTTCAGTGGTCTCCTTTGACTCATTTTAGGGCCTGTAGCTCCATGCTGCTATCCTCATCTGGGAGAAACATTGATGCTTAATTAATTAATTAATTTATTTGGTGATACAGAGTCTCGCTCTGTCGCCCAGGCTGGAGTGCAGTGGCGCGATCTCGGCTCACTGCAAGCTCCGATTCCCGGGTTCACGCCATTCTCCTGCCTTAGCCTCCTGAGTTGCTGGGACTACAGGCGCCCGCTACCACGCCCGGCTAATTTTTTTTCTCTTTTTTTTCTTTCTTTCTTTTTTTTTTTTTTTTTTAGTAGAGACGGGTTTTCACCGTGTTAGCCAGGATGACCTCGATCTCCTGTCTTCATGATCCTCCTGCCTCGGCTTCCCAAAGTGCTGGGATTACAGGCGTGAGCCACCGCGCCCGGCCGACTCTTAATTCTTAGCCAGCGTCTCCACCCCGTTCAAGGAGTCCAGCACCTTTATTGGAGCTTTTCCTACCCTGAATCTGGAGAGCCCAGTTGGAAAAAAGAGGTTATCCCATGGCTTCTTTCTATGGGAGCTCCACTGGAACCAGTTTTGCTCACTTGAAGTGATGCCATGGATTGAGGGCACCATGGAAATTGCCAGGAAAGTGAGGCAAAAGTGTCTTTTTTTTTTGAGGTGGAGTCTCGCTCTGTCGCCCAGGCTGGAGTGCAGTGGCGCCATCTCAGCTCACTGCAAGCTCCACCTCCCGGGTTCACGCCATTCTCCTGCCTCAGCCTCCCCAGTAGCTGGGACTACAGGCGCCCGCCTCCACACCCGGCTAATTTGTATTTTTAGTAGAGACGGGGTTTCACCGTCTTAGTCAGGATGGTCTCGATCTCCTAACCTCCTGATCCACCTGCTTCGGCCTGCCAAAGTGCTGGGATTACAGGCATGAGCCACTGCACCCGTCCAAAAGTGTCTTTTATCCTCTGATCTGCAAGCACAGGACTTCTGTTGTTTTTTCCACCTCCACCCCTCAATTCAACTATGGTAGAAGACAAGAAGAAAACCCTTTTAGAGTTACTCTTACATGCAACGTCTTTCCTGTAAAGTGTCTGCCACTACCTTATAAGGGTTTTTCATTGCAATTTTGGTCTTAATTCATGTTCTGAATCTTCTGCATTCTATGATTAACTTTTAAAAATTCTATGCTCTAGTTCCGCAGGCTAGATCCTAGTCGTTCAGTACCGAGTTTAAATTTTCTTACTGTGATACAGTTGACAGACGCTGCATTTTAATGGTGAAATTCTAAAATACTTCCTTTTATGTTGGAAGTGAAACAAAGGTGGTCATTACAATCAATTTTATTCAACATAATACTGGCAGTTCTAGTCAGTAAAGTAAGAAAAGCAGAGGCAATAAAAAGCATAAAGATTAGAAAGCAAGGAATGAAGCTGTCTTTATTTGTAGATTATACTGTGTATATAGAAAATCTACAAATCATCTGTTAGAAGAGTTTCATGAAGATGTTGGATATAAGGCTGATAGACAAAAATTAACTGGATTTTTAAGTAACTAGAAACAAACTTCAAAGAGAGACCATTTAAAATAGTATCTGATACATCAAATAACTGTCAATAAACATAAAGAAAGATGTGCCATACCTCTTTGCAAAAACTGTAAAACAATGAGAGAATTTGAAGAAAACTCAGAGGGAGAGTCATACTTAACCATTAGAAGTACAGTATTTAATGATATCTGTTCTCAAAATACATTTATTGTACTTCTAATCAAATTTCTAAAAGAATCTTTATGAAAAGTGATTCTATTAGTAATTCTAAAAAATATATGGAAAGGCAAATGGCAATAAAACTAAGACATACTTTAAAAAGAATAGAAAGTGTAAAGATTTGTTCTACTAGACGTAAAAACAAAGTTAAGTTACAGAAATAGATTGGAGGAAGGATAGACAATTAGATCAATTTAACAGTGATCAGAAACAGACCCATGCATGTATTAGCAATTTATCATAAAGGTAGCAATGCTCAATAGTCTTAGGGTGTGGGTGAACTTTTAAATAAATTATCCTGGGGGTAAATGGATACTGATAAGCAGGAAATTTTGAAAATCAATGTGTATCCATCACCATACCTGAAAATTTCAGGTGAATTTTTTATCTAAATGAATAATAAATCATAAAGAGAGTATCTATGTGAAGTCAGCATGTTCCTTCTCAAAAGGAACATAAAAATTACTAGGCAGAATTGAGAGGATTGTTAGATTTGACACATTAAAATTAAGACTTCCTGTTAATCAGAAGAACAAGTTAAAGGACAGGCTTCATATAACTGAAAAATGATGTATGTCCACAATAAACAAAAACAATGGCAAATCAAGGAAAAGACAGACAAACCAGTGGAATAGTGGGCAAAAGATCCAGACAGTAAACAAAAGTGAGTATGCCAACAGCATGTATGTGAATAAATATTCAATTTTGTGTGTCACCAAATAAATGTATATTAAAAAGTTCAATGAGCTACCATCACAGAGAGATACCTACACCCAGACTTGCTAAATATGAAAAGAATGACAACTCCAAAGGTTTACAAGGATCTGGGACAAATGGAATTCCCTACAGGGTTGGTGAAATTATATAAATTGGTACTAATATTTTGCAAAATTGTTTGACAGTATCTGCAAATGCTGAACAAATGTGTAACAATTTATAATCTAGCAGTTCTATTCCTAGGTATAGACCCAACAAATTTTATGTGTCTGAAGAAGCATGGTGAAAAATTTTATAACAATAGTATTTGTAAACTAAAACTAGGAAAAAACCAAGATGTTCCTTAGCAGTGGAATGGATTAATATGTTGCGTTATGTTTATCAGCAGAAAACTGTAGAAGAAGATTGCATGTGAATGAATTAGTGCTACACTCAGCAACATGAATAGATCTCACAATCATACTGTTGAGGAAATGAAACCCGGTAGAAAATATCACATATCATATGATTGCATTTAAACTATAGCATTTAGGGATACCTGCCTGGGAGATAAAACTATAAAGGAAAGCAAGAAAATTAGCATTATGGTTACCTTTGTGGGGGGAAGTGAATAGTGATTGAGAGGGCACAAGCAGGAAGTTTATTTGATGCTGACAATATCCTCTTTTCTAACCTCCGATTGTAGTAAAGTACTGAGCTATGCATTTTTGTTTTTAAACTTTTCTGTAAGGGAGCTATAGTAAACATACACAACCACCCACATGAATGATTAACGAAAAAGCTACATAGTTGAATGGGTCTATATATTTTGATGGAGCATTTGGGAGTGGGAGATTGAGTGGGAATAATGAAGTGAAAATAATGCAGCCATTTGTAGGAAAGTGTATAGTCGATTAGCTAAAATTTCAATGAAAACAAACAAATCTTCTTTACCGTAGATGAATAATAGTGAGGCTTGTTCATGTATGGGTAAAGCAAATGCTAGGTTTTATCCCGATGAAGTACTATATATTAAAGAAATTAATGTTCTAATGAAAACATGCATAAAAAAAATAAATGGTTAGCATTTTCACTTGTAAAGTAGGCTCATGGCAGGCTTCTCACATTGAAGGCAGATCTTTTAAGTGCCAACTGAGTCGGAAAGAATGACTACCGAATGCCAAATGCAAATGAAAATAATCATAAAAAATGTGAAGTGTAAGCTGATTTCATTTTGGGGAAAAGAAAGGGAATAAAAGCGTCATTGAAGAACAGAAATAGAAATGTTGAAGTTAATGGAGCTTGCCTGAAGACACTCTCCATCACAGCCAGGTTGGGATCATAAACTGTGGGTAATAATGAAAGATGAAAGGACATAGCAATACAATATTTATTTTTTAAAATAAATTTATCAGACAAATCCAGAAAAACTTGTCAAGGAAAACATATGCCAATCAAGAAATTAAATATTTATTAAGTACTTATACCTGTTCTTTATAAAGCACTAACCTAAATGTTAATGAATAGGAAACACTACACATGTGTGAGGGTGTATTTGTGTATGTGTGTGCACACATAACCAGCAAACAGAAGCCAAAATTTAATCATTCTATTTTGCTATGAAAGAAATATGCTTTACTAGCACTTCTCAGAGGTAAATGGAGAGAATTAGTGCAGGAAGTAAGATTTTTACTGGGCCTTTGAGAGAGACAGTTTAAGAGGGAAAAAAAAAATAAAGGCAGAAAAAAACAAAATGTACTTGGGGTTCAATAAAAGATTGGTTTTACTAAGGTATATAATTAATATAGGAAACTAGAGCAAGAGATGGGGATGGCAAGTTAGGAACATATATGAAAGAAATTTATTGTCAGCTAAGTAGTTGTAATTTCTTCCTATGGGAGGCCATTGAAGTGTTTTAGTAGAGCATTATAAAATTATTTTTGTTTTCTTAATACTATGACATACTTTTTTCTTTTATGATTATTAAAAGTCATAACTTTAAATACAGTTATTTGTGTATAAATAGCAGTCTTCTTTATCTCAATTGTAAGCGCTCTATAAACAGAAATGGTCTTCTTAATCTTACATGCTATAGAATCTAGCACAATGTGTGCTTGGTTTATTGTAGAATAACAAGGCTGGTAATTTTAAAATACTAGGCAAAGAATCTGAAAATAGTTGGCAAATGATCTGAAAACAAGTAAACCAGTAAAGACAGTTGCTACTTATTTTTTTCTGAATTTGAACTACAGTCGTAGTCATTGCAAAAAAAAAATTGTGTTGGATGAAAGATTTCTGAACATATAGTCAGTCAAACGTCATACATTTGCATTAAGAGATGACCCCAAAATAGATAGCTTAGAGCGAATTGTGGTACCGTTACACTGTGATTTTCTTTTCCTTCTCTGAAAGATCATTTGAATTAGTGGTGGCATATCTTAGAAATATCAATAATTGAAAGAATGATATTTCCAGTGTTTTAAGCAGTTCTAGGCACCTGGATGGTATAATAAATAGTGCGGTAATGATTAAAGGCATGATCAAATGGTAATTTTATTTATTCAATATCATCTTCCTTTTATTAGCTGATAAAAAATTTAAACTAGACATTTCATGACCTATATTATTATAAACCAATGTTTATTTAATAGATATAAACATTTCTTCCTCTTACATAAATAAAGCATAAATATTTCCTTCTCTTAAGGAATTAAATTCACTAATGCCAGCGTATATCAAATGGCATTTTATGTCAAATACATTTATGTTACATACATTGATAAACATAAAGCTTAAGGGCTTTATGTTTAATTATTTCACATACATACCATACATGTTCTAATAAAACACATATGTTTAATTATTCCACATACAGACCATATGCTGTATTATATAACACATATGGTATGCATGTGAAATAATTAAACATAAACCGCTTAAGCTGTTGTATCCAAGAAAAACAAAACTGATATATCAGATGCATTTCCTATGTTAGTATATCTGCCCAATGATGAATCAATTTTCAGTTTGAATTCATATTGCCAGAAACAGCCAGTCAAAATATTGGGTGGAAATAATGGCATTATTAGACTTGCAAAGATTTAAAAATATACTATTCATTTATTCTTCTTGAAAAGAAATGTTAATATATGTCAATATCAGTGATACTGAAAGTAGGAAGTATATGATTTAAACAAAATAGTTTAAGAACTAAATCACACTAAAAACTACAATGTAAGTCATAACATTTTCTGTAATAGCTTATAGAACTGAATGCAAGTATCAAGAATAATCTTAAAAGAAAAAGTAAATAACGTGAACATTAATAATAAACTGGATCTTAAAACTCAGGTTATTTAAATAAAAACTAAGAAATTGAGAAGGAATGAAAACACGAAAGATTGCTAAATTTCCCATTTATCATAGGGAGAATCGATTTTGGTTTTTAGCTTTAATGTTGAAATCAAGACAAAGGCATTTTTTAAACATAAAAAGCAAAGTCGACCGAGCACAATGGCTCAGACCTGTAATCCCAGCACTTTGGGAGGCCAAGGTGGGAGGATTACTTGAGGTCAGGAGTTCAAGATCAGACTGGGCAATATAATGAGACGCCCATCTCTACAAAAAAAAAAAAAAAAAATTAATTAGCCAGGGATGGTGGTGCATGCCTGTAGTTCCTGCTACTCAGGGAGGCTGAGGTGGGAGGTTCCTTTGAGCCTGGGAAGTTGAGGCTGCAGTGAGCCATGGTTGCACCACTGCACTCCAGGCTGGGTGACAGCAAGACTGTCTCAAGAAAAAAAGCAAAACACCAAAGTCTAGAAAAATAATAACATGATATTTTTCTAATTATATCTAGCTTCTGTTTTTACTTCCAGCATCTTGCTATCTTTAGAAATATTTTTTGTTCTTTTTCTAGATTGTTGAGTCAAAGGCTTAATTTGATGTCATTTATTATTTTTATTATTATACTTTAAGTTCTATGGTACATGTGCACAACGTGCAGGTTTGTTACATAGGTATACATGTGTGATGTTGGTTTGCTGCACCCATCAACTGCTCATTTACATTAGGTATTTCTCCTAATGCTGTCCTTCCCCCAGCCCCCCAAACCCTGACAGGCCCCGCTGTGTGATGTTCCCTGCCCTGTGTCCATTTGTTGTCATTGTTCACCTCCCACCTATGAGTGAGAACATGCGGCGTTTGGTTTTCTGTCCTTGTGATAGTTTGCTTAGAATGATGGTTTCCAGCTTCATCCATGTCCCTGCAAAGGACATGAACTCAACCTTTTTTTGGCTGCATAGTATTCCACGGTGTGTATGTGCCACATTTTCTTAATCCAGTCTATCATTGATGGACATTTGGGTTGGCTCCAAGTCTTTGCTTTTGTGAATAGTGTCGCAATAAACATACGTGTGCATGTATCTTTATAGTAGCATGATTTATAATCCTTGGGGTATATACCAAGTAGTGGGATGACTGGGTCAAATGGTATGTCTAGGTCTAGATCCTTGAGGAATTGCCACACTGCCTTCCACAATGGTTGAACTAATTTACACTGCCACCAACAGTATAACAGCGTTCCTATTTCTCCCCACATTTATTCTTATGTAATAATTTAAAACATTTAGAGCCAGGAAATAATCTTTGGCTATATAGTTTGATAGGCATTCTCACACTCCTCAGTCCTTCTCTTTGAAATTATTTTCCATTCAATAATTAGAAACCAAAAGCAATATTTAATAAAACAGTCCAACCAAGATGGAAATTTCCATAATAAAATTTATGAGTTCTCCTCCCTCCTCAATGTATCTATTTATAGTGATTTGGTGGGTATTGATCCATGATACCCTTTGTTTGAAAGAATAGGCCAGGCGCAGTGGCTCATGCCTGTAATCCCAGCACTTTGGGAGGGCGAGATGGGTGGATCATGAGGTCAGGAAATCGAGACCATCCTGCCTAACACAGTGAAACTCCATCTCTACTAAAAATACCAAAAAAAAAAAATTACCCAAGCGTGGTGGTGGGCGCCTGTAGTCCCAGCTACTCAGGAGGCTGAGGCAGGAGAATGGTGTGAACCCAGGAGGCGGCGTTTGCAGTGAGCCGAGATCATGCTACTGCATTCCAACCTGGGTGACAGAGCGAGACTCTGTCTCAAAAAAAAAAAAAAAAAAAGGAATATGTACACATACAGATTTTTTCCAAAAATTAGATCAAGCATATATTTATCTATATTTTTTTGATTAATATATAATGTCAATTGCTTTCCAATCCATCATAGATACCACCTTATTTTAACAAATAACTTCAAAGTAATCAATAACACAAAACATACAATTTACATTTATTCTTTGTACCATAACTTACTGATATATTCTACAACTGATGACCATTCAAGTTGTTTCTAGGTTTCTACTGTTACATTGGCCTCAATTTCTAAATAATCTGTAATTGCAGTTTTAAATTCTTCTTTGTATCATTATTAGGAGAATATTTTAAAATGTTTAAATGGCTGAGTATTTATTTTTGCTAGGAAATATTCTTCCAACATTTGGAAAAATGCACATTCCCCAGGCTGTATTTTTTTTTTTTCCTAATTTGGTTTTGAGGTCTCTCTCTCCCTGGAGAGTGGCTATAAGCTGGAGCCGTGCCTTTACAGGGTTCCAGGGGTTTCGGACTAGATGTTTACAGTCTCCCTTTCACAGGATGCTACTTTATCCTGGTGGGCAGCCTAATGCCTAACTGTCCGATCTGTGAACTGGTATCCTTCTCACAGGAAACTAGTTGATTCTGGTGGACGTCCCTGTGGCTCTTGTCTGACCTATACTGAGTTTATTCCCACTAATATAGCCACTCTGTAGGAAAGCCCCCATTGGGAAAGAATTTAGGTCCAGGTGTGTCAGTTGGCTGAGACACATAGGCAGTGACTCAAAACATTTGAAATAGCAGAGACAGTTTATTACTTACAAATCTCAGAGAGGTAGGCAGGGCCTACCTTGCAGGGCCAGCTGTAAGTTGGGAGCCATTCAGGACATGTGTGCTCAAACTGCTGATGGGAAGGTAGAGAGAGAGACGCTTGCAAGCCAAATCCTTCACTGGGGTCCAGGGTGTTACCCAAGCCGGCGTAATGGTCCACTTTGGAGCAAACAGATACGAGTTCCCCAGAGTCATGCTGTGACTGACAGGTGGTCACTACATCATATCTGCTGCATAGTCCATGTGTGGTCGTGGCGGGTGGAGATCAGTTGGGTGGGTCAAGTAGGTTGTATTTAGCTGTTCCATAGAGAAGTGGTCACCAGGAGGTAATTGTATAAGGCAGATAAATGGTTTGCCACAAGGAAGAACTGCAAACTGCTTAGTCAAGAGTGACTAAGCCCTGCTTCTAGCATAAGCAAGTTAAAACTATATTCAACATGGATGCTGAAGCAACATAAAATTACAAGAATTCACTATGCCCTGTTTATACTATAGAACATTCAATGTATTTTATAATATCAGTTTATGAATAATTTTATCTATTTTATACAGCTGCATTTATTTTCAGAGACTAAGAAGTTATTGAGCAAATGCTTATTTGTTTTATATGTTTTGATGCTTTCTCTTTTAATACATAAATATTTGTGACTGCTTTATCTTTATTGTCTATAGCACATTTTATCAATACTAACATACCTCTTTTACAGTGCTTTTGGTCCCCACATCTATTTTATCTCTATTATTATTCAAACAATGCTTAGTTTACTGTATGATTTTCTGTTATGTATTTACAGATACCTTTATTTTTAGTCTTATTTCATGAGTATTTCTTCAAATAATACATAGGCGAACTTTTCAATGACGTCTAAGAGCCTTTGTTGTTTAATATTTAATAAGCATGCCCTTTCATGTGGATTGTTATTACTGAAATATTAAGTCCAATTTCTGTAACTATATTTTAAATGTTTGTGTTTTTTAATGACTCTTTGCTGCTGTCTCTTTTTTTCTTCTTTTTTAGTATAATAGTCGGGGTTTTTTTTTTTCCTATAGAGATATGCAGTTTTAACATTTACTAAATGGAGAGATGTCCTCCATTTGGATGGATGGATAAAAATATGTAATATCATCAATATTTTAACATTCTTCATATGAATTTGAAAATAAAATGTAATGTTAGCACAAATCTCAATGAGATAATTTTTGGTGGGATGAATCTTGATATGCTTTTAAAAATTTTCCCCTGGAAAAGTAAATGCACAAGTACAAAAAAGAAATTGTTAAAACAGAAAAAAGATACTTTATTGACTATACACTAACATTTATTATACCTAGACATTTGCAACCAAAGAGCTAAATCCTCTTTCTTCAAATACAATCCTCAGGCAATAGCTAATCTATTTTCTGTCTTTATATATTTTATTTAATTGACATTTTGCATAAATGGGATCATACAATATATAGTCTTTTGTGTCTGGCTTCGTCACGTAATGTTTCCCAAGGTTCCCCCTTACTACAGCAAGTATCAGCACTTTATTCCATTTTGTTGCTTCATAACATTGTATTAAATATCACATTTGTTTATCTAATATTGGTTGACGGATGTTTCACTCACTCCCAGTATTGGCTATTATGAATAATGTTACGAGCATTCATGTACAAGTTTTTGTGTGAAGAGATGTTCTCAATTCCCAAGGAAATTGGGTAAAAATATACCTTGAAGTGGAGTTCCTGGGTTATATAGCAACCTTGTATTTAACATTTTGAGAAACTGCAAAACTGTTTCCAAAGGAATGATATATTTTAGAATCCCAACAGCAATGTCTGAGAGATCCATCTTCTCCAAATCCTTACCAGCTTGTTATTGCCTATCTTTCTTATTCTAGTTACCAAGTGAGTGTGAAGTGGTACTCATTGTAGTTTTGGTGTGCATTTCCGTAATGACTAGTGTGGCCATCTTTTCATGTACTTATTCTCTATTTACATATCTTTCTTGGCGGAATGTCTATTCAGATCCTTTGCCCATTTTTAAACTGGGTTATTGATGTTTTTATTGTTGAGTTGTAAGAGAACTTCATATATTCTGGGTACAAATCCCTTATCAAATATGTGATTTGCAATTCTTTTCTCCCATTTTATGGGTTTTCTTTTCAATTAATGTCCATTGAAGCACACATTTTTTTAAAAAAAAAAAGCTTTTCATAAGGTGATAAAATTCATTTGTCTATGTTTTATTTTGTTATTTTTCTTTGGTGTAATATCTAATAAGCCATTGTCTAATCCAAGGTCACAGAGAATTTTTCTTTTTCTTTTTATTTTATTTTTTTTGAGACACTCTCACTCTGTCACCCAGGCTGGATTGCAGTGGTGCAATCTCAGCTCACTACAATTTCAACCTCCGCCTCTCATATTTAAGCAATTTTCATGCCTCAGCCTCCCTAGTAGCTGGGATTACAGGTGCACACCACCACACCTGGCTAATTTTTGTATTTTTTGTAGAGACAGGGTTTTACTATGTTGGCCAGGCTGGTCTCGAACCCTTGCCTCAGGTGATCTGCCTGCCTCAGCCTCCAAAAGTGCTAAGATTACAGGCATGAGTCACCACACCTGGCCCACAGAGAAACTTACTCTTTTCTTCTAAGAGTTTTATACTTCAAGGTCTTATATTTAGCTTCATAATTCATTTGAGTTAATTTTTATATGTAGTATGAGATAGGAGTCCAATTTTTCATTTTTCAGCATGTGGATATTCAGTTTTCCCAAGACCACTTGTTGAAGACTATTCTTTTGCCCATTGAATTGTTTTGGAGCCTTTGTCAAAATAAAAACTGAAAATGTCAGAGTTGTTGAAGCATGGTGGCTCACACCTATAATCCCAGCACTTTGGGAGGCTGAGGTAAGAGGATCGCTTGAACCCAGAAGTCTGAGGCTGAAATCATACCACTGCACTCCAGCCTAGCTGACAGAGCAAGACCCTGTCTCAAAAAGGGAAGGGAGGAAGGGAGGGGAAGGGAAGAAGGGAGGGAGGGAGGGAGGGGGAGAGGGAGAGAGGGAGAAAGGAAAGGAAGGGAGGAAGAGAGGAAAGGAAGGAAAAGGAAGGAAGGAAGGAGAAAGAGGGAGGTGGGGGGGAAGAGAAGGAAGGGAGGGAGGGAGGGAGGGACAAAGGAAGGGAGGAAGAGAGGAAGGGAAAGGAAGGAAGGGAAGGGAAAGGAAGGGAGGAAGAGAGGAAAGGAAGGGGAAGGAAGGAAGGAGAAGGAGGGAGGCAGGGAGGGAGGGGGGAAGGGAAGGGGAGTGGGGAGGGAGGAAGGAAGGAAGGGAAGGAAGGGTAGGAAGGGGGAAGGGGGAGGGAGAAGGGGGGAAGGAAGGAGTTTGTTTCTGAACTCTTAATTCTTTTCCACTGATCTATATATTTACCTTTGTGTGAGTGCAACCACACTTTGGTTGATTTTTTTTTTATTGTAGCTTTATAGAAAATTTTGAAACTGGGAAGTATAGCCCATCAGCTTTTTTCTTTTTAAAGATTGCATGGGCTCCTTTGAATTTCCATATGAATTTTAGGATAAGCTTATCAGTCTCTGCAAAAACTAAAATATTGGCAAACATTGCATTGAATCTGTACATCAGTTTAGAAAGTATTGACTTCTTAACAATATTAGCTCTTCCATTCCGTAAATATAAAATGTCTTTTGTTAATTTGGATATTCCTTAATTTCTTTCAATAAAGCTTTGGAGATTTAGTGTATGAATTTTTCAATCCTTTTATTAACTTCTAATAACTTTTTGATGATTTTATTTAAGGATTTTTTCCTTTTTTTGGAATGCTCATTTCATGCATATAGAAATATAATTAATTTTTACATATTGATCTTACATCCAGGGACCTGGCTGACTTCATTTATTCTGGTTTGGATTTTTTCCTATTTCTTTAAATTTTTCTATGTACAAGACTATTTCATCTTTGAATAGAGATAGTTTTCTTTCTTTTCAATTAGGATGACATCTATTTATTTATTTATTTATTTATTTATTTATTTATTGCCTAATTGTCTTGGCTACAGCTTTCAATACAATGTTGAATATATGTGGTGACAGAGGACATCTTTATTTTATTCCTCACCTAAAGTAGAAAACATTTAGTGTCTTACCATTAAGAATAAATATGATGTTAGCTGTGAGTTTTTCACAGATGCCCTTATCAAATTTCAGAATCTGATATGGTTATCAGATTTCAGAATTTCAGAATTCTTAATGAAATTCAAGAATCTGGTTTAGGTAACTCCTATCAGATTTAATAATTTTCTATTCTGAATTGAGTGTTTTTGAAGGGTTTGTTGAGTGTTTTGGTTGTATTTTATCAAATAATTTTTTTTTGTCTATTGAGGTGATAATGTGAGGTTTTTTTCCTGTATTCTGCTAATAAGCTGTATTCCAATTATTGATTTCCATATATTCAACTAATCTTTCATTCTTGGAATGAATCTCCCTTGGTCGTAGAATATAATCCTTTTTATTGATTGCTGAGTTTGTTTGCTAGTATTTTATTGAGGATTTTTGCCTCTATATTCACGTGATATCTTTGCCTGCTTTTGGTATGAGAAAAATACTACCCTCAGGAAATAAGTAGGACAGTGCTGGAAAAGTTTGTGACAAACCGTTCTTAATACTTCTTCAAACATTTGTTAAAATTCTACACTGAAGCCATCAGGGTGTGAGCTTTTCTTTGGCAGAAGTTTTTTGGACTACTAATTCACTTTGTTTTAGGTTTATTCCATTTTTTTGTATGTTTTTCAGTCAGTTTCAGCAGTTTGAGTCTTTCCAGAAATTAGTCCATATTATCTAGATTATCTAATATTTGGCAAGCAATTATTAATAGTGTTTTTCCTATAATCTTTCTATTTCTGTAAAGTCAGTATGAACCCTTCTCATTTCTGATATTAGTATTTAAGGTATTTAAATTCTGTGTGTGTGTGTGTGTGTGTGGGTGTGTGTGTGTGTGTGTGTGTGTGTGTTTGGTCAATCTAGCTAAAGTTTTTTATTTTTGTTAAACTTTTTAAAAAACCAACTTGCGATTTTGTTGATTTACTCCCTTGTCTTTTCATTCTCCATTTCTTTTTTTCTATTTTTTTTCCTTCTTTCTTTTTGCTTAGGTTTAGTTTGCTTTTATTGTTGTGGTTTTTTAAGGGAAAAGTTAGGTAACTGAATTGAGCTTCTTAAAAAATATATAAGCATTTAAACCTATAAATTTCTCTGTAAGCATTGTTTTGCTGGATCCCATTACTTTTGGTATGTTCTGTTTTTGTTTTTGTTTTTATTAGTCTCAAATGATTTTTTAACTTATCTATGATTTTTTTCTTTGATACACTAGTTATGTAGACTTGTGGTTTTAGATTTTCATATATGTGTGAATTTCCTAAATTTTCTTTTGTTACTAATTTCTAATTGCATTGTATTTAGACAACATTCTTTGTATAATTTCAATTACTGTAAATTCACTGAGACTTGCTTTATGGCATAACATATTCTGTCCTGCAAAATATTTCATGTGCTTTTGAAAAGAATATATATTCTGTTGTTTTTTGGTGGGGTTTTATAGATGTCATTATCGCTAGTTGATTTATAGTGTTAAGTCTTCTTTTTCATTGTTGATCTTCTGCCTGGTTCTTTCCATTACCAAAAGTGGGTTATTAAAAGGTTACTAATAATTATTCTCTAATTGTCTATTTTGACCACAAATCCTGTTAGTTTTTACTTGTATTTTAGAGTTCTGTTTTGGAGGGCATATGTATTTATCATTTTTAATACCATTCTGGTGAATTGACTTATCATGAAAAATATCCTTCATTGCCTCAAGGAAGAAATTTTGTCCAACAGTCTATTTTTTTTCTGCTGTCGTAGCCACTCAAGCTCTTTTTTTTAAATAAAATTTTGCATCCTTTTATTTGAATATTGAACATTTTATTGAACAAATAAAAAGTTGCATCCAACTTATTTGAATCTAAAGTGTATCTCTTACAGACAGTAGATGGTGAGTTCATGATTTTTATCCATTCTGCTAATCTCTGTCTTTGGATTGGAGTATTTGGTCTATTTATACTTAACATAATTTCTAATAAAGTAGGATTTCCATCTATTATGTTGCTCTTTTATATGACATATTTCTTATTTTGTCATCTATTCTTCAAGTACTTAATGTTTTGTGTTAAATAAATACTTTTAGTAAACCATTATAATTTTCTTACTTCCTTTACAAGAAGTTTTGAGGTTTTTTTAATCCTTTTTCGGGGAATTACAATTAATATCTTAATATCTTAATTTAAAACAATCTAGTTCAGATTACAACTTAATTTTAAAAACACATGAAAACTGCCTCTATATAGCTCAATTCTCTCCACCCTTTTTGTTATTGTTGTCAAATTACATCTTTATACACTATAAGCTCATCAACACAATTTTATAATTACTGTTTCATGCAGTTGTCAATTACATTATGTAAGAGAAAAAAAGAATTAAAAACCAAAATATATTTGTACTGACTTTTATATTTACATATGCAATCGTCTTTAACAGTGTTCTTTATTTCTTTTTGTGAATTTGAGTTACTGTCCAATGTCCTTTCCTTTTAGCCTAAATGACTCCCTTCATATTTCTTGTGGCACAGTTCTAATGGGAACAAACTCTCTAAGCTTTCATTTATTTGGGAATCTTAATTTTTCCATTTGTGAAGCATAGTTTTGCCTCATATAGAACTGTCAGTTGACATTCATTTTCTTTCAGTATATTTCCCAATTATTTCCCGATGTTTCTTTGAGTATATTTTCCCAATTCCTTTTAGCCTCTATAGTTTCTGATGGATGGTCAGTTATAAATCTTATTGAGGATCTCTTTTATATGGCGAGTCACTTTTCTCTTGCTGATTTTATGATTATATCTTTGCCTTTGGACAGCATAACTTTCTGTCTTTTTGTAGATATCTTCGAGTTTATCCTCCTTAGATTTCATTGAGCTTCATGAATGTATAAAGATTGCTTATTAAGTTTAGGGAGTTTGAGGCCATTAATTCTTGAAATACTGTTTTTCGTCTTTTTCTTTCTGTTCTTCCCTTTTTAAACTCCATTGTGTATATTTTGGTATGCTTGATGGTGACCCACAGGACTGTAAAGTCTTGTTTATGTTTTCTTTATTCTTTATTTTGTATTGTTTGTCAGACTAGGTAATTTCAGCTGAACTTCAAGTTAGCTGAATATTTCTTCGGCTTGCTCAGATCTGCTGTTGAGCCCTGTATGAGCTTCCTAGGACTGCCATTACAAAGTACCATAAACTGGGTGGCTTAGACAACAAATATTTATTGTCTCATAATTCTGGAGACCAAGAGTCTGAAATCAAGACGTTGGCAGAGTGGTTAGTTCTTTTTGAGGGCTGTTAGAAAGAGTCTGTTCTATGCCTCTCTTTTCCAGTGGTTTATCAACAATCTTTAGTGTTTCTTAGCTTATGTACACACCACCCTGATATCTGCTTTTATGTTCCCGTGTGGTTGTCTATGTGTGTGTCTGTCTCTACATTTCCACTTTTTATAAAAACATTAGTCCTATTGGATTAAGGCTTACCTGAATAACCTTTGTTTAACTTGATACCTTTGTAAAGACTCTGTCTCCAAAGAGAGTCATATTCCGAGATACCAGGGTTAAGGACTGTAACATATGAATTTGGTGGAGGGCATAGTTTAATCCATAATAACACCTTCTAGTGATTTTTAAAAATTTCTGTTATTATCCTTTTCAACTCCAGAATTTCTATTTTGTTTTTATTAATATATATAATTTCTATCTCTTTATTGCTATGCTCTTCTTGGTGGGACATGATTCTCGTATTTTTAGGCACAGTTAACATATTAGGGTTCTCTAGAGGGGCAGAACTAATGGAATAGGTATATATAAAGGGAAATTTATTAAATATTAACTCACATGATTACAAAGTCCCACAACAGGCCGTTTGCAGGCTGAGGAGCACGGAGAGCCAGTCCGAGTCGCAAAACTGAAGAACTTGGAGTCCAATGTTCAAGGGCAGGAAGCATCCAGTATGGGAGAAAGATGTAGGCTGGGAGGCTAGACCAGTCTCTCTTTTCACACTTTTATGCCTGCTTACATTCTAGCCACACTGGCAGCTGATTAGATTGTGCCCACCCAGATTAAGGGTGGGTCTGTCTTTCCCAGACCACAGACTCAAATGTTAATCTCCTTTGGCCACACTCTCACAGACACACCTGGGATCAATACTTTGTATCCTTCAATCCAATCAAGTTGACACTCAGTATTAACCATCACAGTTGTTTAGTTCTCTGAAGTTAACACAGTTAAGTTTAGCTCTGAATAATAGCTGTTAAAGTCGTTATGTAGTAAATGCAATGTCTTTGGTTGCTCAGAAAAAAGTTATATTGGCTGCTATTTTCTTTCTGTGTATGAGCCATAGTTTTCTGTTTCCTTGTGTGCCTCATATTTTTCTGTAGAGAACTGGACATTTAAAATAAGATCACCAGAAATCAGAATCCTACTTCTCCCCATCATGTTTTGTTGTTGTCATTGCTGCTGTTTATTTGCTTGGTGACTTTCCTGGAATAAATCTGTAAAGTCTACATTTTTTATATACAGTTACTGAAATCTCTGGTCAGTTAGCTTGGGATTTAGCTAATGATGATCAGACAGAGATTTACTTAAGTGCTCTGAATTGGTAAACCTTCCTCCAGGCTTTGCCATGGCCCACAGCATTTGTGTGTGTGTGTGTGTGTGTGTGTGTGTTTTGGGTATGTGTTGACATATTCTTAACAATAAGTCAGAGCTTCTCAAAGTCCCTATGAAAATATCATTCCTGAGTTTTCTCTTTTTGGTCAGTCTCTTGTTAACTGCAATTGATATCACTGCCTCAGGCAGGTATAATATGAAATAAACGATTGCTACTATTTCTAACAAATGCTCTCAAGATAGAACTTTTCACACAGAGTGAGCTCTGAGTCTGATCAAATAAGAGTTTGAGCCTCTCCAGAGAGCTGCCACAGGGAAAATTATAACAAATTTTTGCACATGGGCATTTTGGGGAGCTCCAAACCTATTCCATCCCAGTCAGTGGCCAGCAGGCTCCTGGTTTCAGAGCTACCATTGTTTCAAGGCTGGTGGTTTCCCCAGCGTCCAAGCTGAGAAGAGAGGAATGGGAGCACGCCAGGTTAAAACACTATGTTCTTACTGCAATTCAACTTCATTTCTTGTATAAATGCTCTATGATTAGCTACGAAGTTTTCATTAATTTCCAAAGTTCTAAGAAGGTTGATTTTCATAATGTTTGTGGCTGTTCTTACTGCTTTTATTTCTTTAATTATTTTTTATTTTAATTGGTACATAATAATTGTACATATTTAGATGATATAATGTCATGTTTTGATACATGTATATATTGAGTAATATTCAAATCTGGGTAATTAGCATATCCATCACCTAAAACATTTGTCCTTTTTTTGTGGTGGGAAAATTCAAAATCCTCTCTTCTAGCTATTTTGAAATATATAGTACCTTATCATCTACTTTAGTCATCCTACCATGCAATAGGACACCAGAACTTACACTTCCTTTATAATTGTGACTTCGCACCCACTGACCAACCTCCCTCATCCCCGTCCTCCTCCTTATCTTCCCCAGTCTTTGGTAGCCACTTTTGTATTCACTGCTTCTCTGAGATGAATTTTTTAAGATTTTACATATGAGTGAGAAAATACACTATTTGCTTTTCTGTATCTGGCTTATTTCACTTAACATAATGTCTTTCAGGTACATCCATGGACAAATGATATAATTCTATTCTTTTTTATGGCTGAATAGTATTCCACTGTGTGTGTATACCACATTTTCTTTATTCATTGCTGGACATTTAGCTTGGCTATTGTGAATACTGTTGCCTTAAACATGCAAGTGCACATATGTCTACAACATACAGATTTCCTTTCCTTTGGATGTATAGCTGGTAGTGGAATTGCTGGATAATATGGTAGTTCTACTTTAAGTTTTTTGAAGAACTTTCATACTATTTTCCATAATAGCTGTACTAATTTACATTCCTACCAACACTAGTTACCTTTTGTCTTTCGGAAATAATCATTCTAGCTAAAGTGAAATGATATCTCATTGTGTTTTTGATTTTCACTTCCTTGATAATTAGTGATGTTGAATATTTTTCCATATACCTGTTGGCCATTTTTATGTATTCTCTTAAGAAATACCTATTAAGATATTTTGCCTGTTTTTAATCGGATATTTTTATGGAGTTGTTCAAGTTCCTTAAATATTCTGGCTGTTAACCCCTAATCAGTTAAATAGTTTGCAAATATTTTTGCCACTCTTTAAATTGTGTCTTCACTGTTAATTATTTCCTTTGGTGTACAGGAGCTTTTTCATTTGATGTAATCCCACTTGTCAATCTTTGCTTTTGTCATCTTTGCCTTTGAGGTCTTGTCCAAAAATATGTTGCCCAGTCCAGTGTCATGAAGCATTTCCTCTATTTTAACTTCTAGTAGTTTCATAGTCTTGGATCTCACATTATGCTGTTTGAGATCATTCTACCTTTTTGATATAGTAATTTATTTCTATATACTCCTCTCTTAGAAATTATTTTACTATATTCCATAGGTTTTAGTATGTTGAGCTTCCATTTTCATTTCTTTTTTTATTCCTATTTATTTTAAATTTTTTATTTCCATAGGTTATTGGGGAACAGGTGGAATTTGGTTACATGAGTAAGTTCTCTAGTGGTGATTTGTGAGATTGTGGTGCACTCGTCACCCAAGCAGTTTACACTGTAACCTATTTATAGTCTTTTATCCCTCAGCCCCTTCCCACCCTTTCCCCTGGGTGCCCTGAGTCCATTGTGTCATTCGTATGCCTTTGCGTTTTCATAGCTTAACTCCCACTTATGAATGAGAACATATGATGTTTGGTTTTCCATTCCTGAGTTAATCTCACTTAGAATAATAGTCTGCAATCTCATCCAGGTTGCTGTGAATGTCATTAATTCATTCCTTTTTATGGCTGAGTAGTATTCTATTGTATACAGATATACCACAGTGTCTTTATTCACTTGTTGATTGATGGGCATTTGAGTTTGTTCCACATTTTTGCAGTTGCAAATTGTGCTGCTACTAACATGCATGTGCAGGTATCTTTTTCATATAATAACTTCTTTCCCTCTGTGTAGATACCCAGTAGTGGGATTGCTGGATCAAGTCTGAAATTTTAAAATTTTCCTTTTAATTTCTGCATTAACCCACTGGTTATTTAGGAGTATTGTTGTATTGGACTCTATCTCTCCCTTTAGATCTACTGCTATTTGCTTTATATATTTGAGTGCTTCAGTGTTGGGTGCATATATATTTACAATTGTTGCATTCTCATGCTGAATAAATGCTTTCATAATTAATGACCCTTTTTATCTCTTTTTACAGTTTTTGACTTAAAATCCGTTTTTGTGGATATAAGCATAGCTACTCCTGCTCATTTTTTGTTTCCATTAGCATGGACTATCTTTTGCCATTTCTTCATTTTAAGTTTATATGTGTTCTTATAGGTGAAATGAGTCTCTTGTAGATAGCATTTAGTTAGGTCTTGTTTTTGTTTCTATCCATTCAGCCATTCTGTAGCTTTTAATTTGATAATTTAATCCATTTACATTCAAGGTTATTATTCCTGCCACTTTATTAGTCATTTTCTGACTGTTTGGTGGACTCTTTGTTCCTTTCTTCCTCTCTTGCTGTTTACCTTTGTGGTTTGATGATTTTCTGTGGTACTAAGTTTTGACTCCTTTCTCTTTCTTTTTGTGTGTCTGCTGCAGTTTATTCCTTGTGGTGACTGTGGGGCTAACATAAAGAATCTTGAAGTTATAATAGCCAGGTGCAATGGCTCATGCCTGTAATCCGAGCACTTTGGAAAGCCAAAGTGGGCGGATCACCCGAGGTCAGGAGCTCAAGACCAGCCTGGCCAACATCAGCCAGGAATAGCGGCATGCACCAGTAGTCCCAGCTACTCTGGAGGCTGAGGCAGGAGAATCGTTTGAATCCAGGAGGTGGAGGTTGCAGCGAGCTGAGATTGCACCACTGCACTCCAGCCTGGGTGACAGAACAAGACTCCATCTCAAAATAATAATAAAAATGTTGCAGTTATAATAGACTATTTTAATATTTTAGGCCAATAACAATTTAGCTGTGCTCCTGTAAAGATACTCCGGACTATTTTCCTTCTTTTGCCTCACAATTTATATTCTTCTGCCTTAATTTACATCTTTGTATATTATGTATTCCTTAACTATCTAATTATAGCTGTGTTATTTTTGACATTTTGACTTTTAACTTTCATACTAGAGATTTGAAAGATATAAGTTGCACCATTACAGTACTGGAGCATCCTGAGTTTCATTATGAATTTTTCTCTACTAGCAAGTTTTATACTTTCATATGTTAGCATGATAGTGATTATCTTTTCACTTCCAGTTGTAATGCCCTCTTAAACATCTCTTGGAAGACCAGTCTAGTGGTGATGAATTCCCTCAGATTTCGCTTGTATGAGAAGGACTTTATCATTCCTTCCTTTCTGAAGAATAGCTTTGCTAGGCATAGTATTCTTTGCTAGAATATTTTTTCTTTCAGCACCTTGAAAATATCATCCCATTCTCTCCGGGCCTGCAAGATTTTTACTGGGAAATCTTTTGGTAGTCTAATGTGGGCTTCCTTATATATGACCCGATGTTTTTTTCTTGCTGCTTTTACAGTTCTTTGCCTCTGACTTTTGACAGTTTGATTATAATGTGCCCCAGAGAGGACGTTTTTGGTCTGAATCTATTTGAGGACCTTTGAGCTTCATGGATATAATACATAATAAGTGTCTAACCAATGTTAATTTCTTTTCCAGGTGGCATTAAATCATTTAATGCCTCAATTACTTTTAGGCCCTATCATAAAACAAATGTGCTTTATTTTTTCTTTCACCATATAAAGATATTAACTTGAAAATGTATTATGGGTATTATAACAAGCTTCAAGTCAGATATCTGCCCTTCACATAGTTTTGTAACTTTGTGCAATTGCATAAAACTCTTCAAGTCTCAGTTTACTAGTCTAAAAAATGGAAGAGATACTCAAGAGGATTTCAAACTGATTTTAAGCTGGGGATCTTTGGCTTGGTTCTCTTGGTTGTATAACAGAAAACCACATCAATCTAGCTTAAACAAACAAAAATGTAGTTTATTGACGATATACTGTCTGGAATCTCAGGGGCAGAAACCTAGGTTCACTTTATTGTTCTGCTATTAACATGATTCATTGTTCTGAATTTCTATGCGTCTCAATTCAAACTTCCTTTTGAAAGGATCTGATTAACTCACCTTGTGTCTACTTCAGTCACAAAAAGTATTATCTGAGAAATTATCAGTTAGATAGCACAAGCATATCTATTGGTACCTGCTCCTCAGGTTGGGGGGAGGGGATATAATTTTCAGAGAATTGTGAGCTGAATGGGCAATCCTAAATATTATCTTGTATGGTTTACTTCTTAGATGTTCAAAACAGATAGGCTTTTCTTTTCACACATGTGATTCCAAACTCATTTATCGTGATTCAACTCTCCTACATATAAATACAAACACACAGCTCCCACCAATGAAAGGCAATGAAAGGTCATTCATTTACTATATCCAGAAGAGATGTCATTGAAGAATTTTTCTCAGAGTCTGTAATTTCTAGGTGATGTTCTTTTTTCCTTAATCTACTTCCAGCTGCTTTATTATTTTGTAGTGTGTGGACTGGTTAATTTGATAACACACATATACATTTCTGGTGTATTTGTGGTGAGTTTCTTCTGTCTGCTATAATCAATTTAATTTCTTCTACTAAGTAATAAAAAATAAATATAATGTTATCCACAAGAACTTTTATAACGTTTGACTTTTGAGGCTTTTAAAAATGTATATTACATTTTTAAAAATTTACTTACATTTGAGGCTCTGAAAAATGTATCTACTCATTTGTATTTTAATTTACTTATCAAGTCTTCAAAAATCATTCACATAGTCTAATCTTGGGAAATATTTATATTAGCACACTAAAAATAAAACACTGTTTTAAATAGATTCCCTACCTTTCCTCACCTCCACCCTACCCCATGGAATATTTAAAGGATAAAATAAATTAAAACAAATGAAACAGGTAGAAAAAAATAGAAACTGGTTGCTAAGAAGCTAAGCAGTAATAATTGAGATTTTATTACCTGAAGAAAGGCAATATTAATCTTTCAAAAATCAAACCATCCCACTATCAATTGGAAAGAGTTGTGAAGGAAACAATTCTACAATATCCCATAGTTACTCGCTGCCAAAAAATCTTTTATCTTCCCAATGTTTTAGCCAACTTAAGTATGCAATGGAAATAGTTTTGCCTACATGGGTCTTGAAAAGGAACACAAAATGCTTTTCTTGGCTGTATGTTAAACTGCCTGAAGTCTGTCAATCTCTTGAGATAATGTGAAAATTTTGAGGGTTTTACATGATTTAAGGACAGGCCTCACGCCCACATATAGGCCCCTTCATCTCTGAAAAATTCAGAAGGGCTCTACCTGCTTCCAACTTTCTGAAAAAGTACAGACTCAATCTTAAGAAAGAATATTTGCTATTCCTGATATTTTTGAAAATTCTCAGGCAGGGTTGAAAAATAGACCTTTAACAGGCTTATCTTGAAAACAATTTAGAGTAAGTTCAAAGAGATTTAATGTCTTTAAAACCTTAATGACTGTGTTCCATTTCCGGTAAGAATGTAGAAAGCAATGAAACATGGTTGTTCTTTCCGTAACAAGAAAACACTGGGTAAACTAAATCATGTTTTTTTCCGCTAAAGCTATCTAAAAGCTGTAGATGAAAAGAAGTTCAAAATGAACTAAATTTCAGAGAGCAATGAGGCCTTGTTAAATAAGAGAACAAGCAGTTTCTCACATTTGTGGGGGCCACAGCCTTGTTTGTTTATGGGAGGGCAGAAAAGCAATCTTGTCAAAGGCAGGAAGGCTTTGTTAGCACAAAGATAACACAATTGAATTTTTAATGAACATGTGGTTTATCATGAGGAATTAAAATCTGAAATATCCCCAAATGCAAAATTAATCATCCCAACTTTCCAAATCTCCCACAGAGCATATTTTGTTAAATAAACCATGACTGACTAGGGAGGGAGCTAAGAGGCAGAGGGGGATATAGTGGTGCTTACATCCCAAAGTCCCAAACTAGGGCTTTAAAAATACTATCAAAATACATTAATAAGTTTAGAAGAAAAGATACATAAAATGATCAGTAGTTGTGGAATTGTTCAGGAAAAAGGACATTTATAAAGAACTAAATTATAATAGAACTGAAAATTTCAATTTTTGAAATATAAAGTTTATTGAAATTAAATAAAGTTAATCAGCCTTCTGTAGGAGGAGATTAAACATAGTAAAAGAAAGGATCAGGGAATTGAAACTATCTAAACAAGAGAGAAAAAATAATGAATAGAACAGAGCATCAGAGACCCGTGGGATAATATACGTAGATTAACATGGGAATCCTAGGAGAAGAGATAAAGAATGGAACAAAAGGAATAGACAAAAGGCAATGATTGAGTTTTTTTTGTTGTTGTTGTTTGTTTTTTTACAAAGTTAATACTGGCATCAATCTACAGATTCCAAAAGTCCAGTGAACTTGATGCAGGACAAATACAATGAAAATCATATCTAGGTATATCAGAGTCAACCTGTTGAAACAAAAAATGTTAAAAGTTAAGAGAATATGTTAAAAGCAGCCAGAGAATAAAGTCACATTGCTAAATTCAAGTGAAAATATTAAAAATAAAAGCTGACTTCTTAATTCTCATAAAAAAATAGAAACCAAAAAGCACAATAAGGTGCCATTTTTAATGTGCTGAAAAAAACTATTAACTTAGATTTCTATGTCCAGCAAAATTATTATTTGAAACTAAACAAAAACTTCTGAAATAAAACAAAAGCTTACAGAATTTCTGACAGAAGAATTTCTCGCATAATAATAAAGAAAACTCTTCAGGCTAAAGATAAATGATGATGGAAATCTGTATCTTCAGGAAGAAATGAAGAGCCCCAGAAGTTGCAAATATGTTGATAAATGTAAAATGTGTGTGTGTGTGTATGCTTCTTTAAAAGACTATTATTAACTGTTTGAAAGAAAAAATAATAACAAGGTTTATACTATACATTGAAATTAAATACTAAATAGGACAAACAAAAAAGGAGTAAATAAAGCTATACTGTGGTAAAGTGTTTTTTTGTTTTGTTTTGTTTTTTGAGACGGAGTCTTGCTCTATCACCCAGGCTAGAGTACAGTGGCGCCATCTAGGCTCACTGCAACCTCTGCCTCCCAGGTTCAAGCGATTCTCCTGCCTCAGCCTCATGAGTAGCTGAGATTACAGGCGCCCACCACCAGGCCTGGCTAATTTTTGTATTTTTAGTACAGACGGGGTTTCACCATGTTGGAGAGGCTGGTCTCAAACTCCTGACCTCAAGGGATCTGCCCACCTCGGCCTCCGAAAGTGCTGGGATTATAGGCAAGAGCCACTGCGCCCAGCCTGTGGTAAAGTTTTTACAGTGGATTATAATAAATTGAGGAGGCATACTTTAAGCACTAAAACTATCAAAAATGTAAAACAGAAACAAAGAGGAATGGCTAAGAAAAAAAATCCAAGAATACTATAAAATACTTGTTTAATCTACAAGAAGTTAGGAAAGGAAGAATAAATGAGAAAAGGAGCAGATGAGACAAACAGAAAATAAATAGCATGGTAAACTTAAACCCAACCATGGGATCCTTTGAAATAGAAAATTGAAGCCCAGTCCAAATTTCTATCAACACAGTGGTTTCTGCTTTGAGTATAAAGATCAGTAATAGGCAGTCACTGTTTTTCCATCCACGTTTTCACAACTGTATTTTATTCTGTGAGCACATTTGTAATAGTATATTTCTTCTGCCAACATCCCATCCCCTTACTGTTACCATTTGAGTGGAAAAATTGTCAACCGATACATTGCCAAGAAAAACTCATTGACTATACTAAATAGCCTTCCAGATAAGACACATTCTCATCCTTAAATTTGAGAGAATAGAAATGTGAGATTTTGATCTACTCTAACCCTAAATACAAAAAATTTATTTATTCACTTAATTGGAGACAAGGTTTTCTCTGTCACCCTCTCTGGAGTACAGCAGTGTGATCATGGCTCACTGCAGAATTGACCTCCTGGGCTCAAGCAATCCTCCCATCTCAGCCTCCTTAGTAGCTGGGAATGCAGGCACATGCCACCACCCCAAACTGTTTTTTACATTTTTTTGTAGACATAGGGTCTCACTATGTTGCCCAGGCTGGTCTCAAACTCCTGGGCTTAAGTGATCTTCCTGCCTCAGCTTCTTAAATTTGAAAATTTCATTTTGACCATGGAAATATTTCTGCAAATAAAGTTTGCACAGACCAAATGTTCAGTTTCAAATTATAAGTTATGTCCTCAAGAAAGAAGCATGAAAAATACATGCTATATTTGTCTGTAAGAGGAGAGCACTAGCTACCAATTAATTCTCTTCTGATAATAAAGTAGAAGGTGGAATAATATGTAAGGATAGGTATAATTTTCATCTTAATCTAGTATTTGTAAAACATTAGTAAGTTTTTATTATTCAGGTTGAGCCTGATTATTTATTCTACTATAGCAAAAAAAAAAGCTATATAAATAACTATTAATCAAATGTTGAATAGAAGACAAGCTTTCTTTCCTGGTCAAATATATTGTAGCCTAAAAGATCTTTACATTTTTTCCCTTTTAGATTTTGCTTGCTTATGTTCAGTTGTATGTGAACTAGAAATAAACCTTGTGCCTAACACACTAAAGTTTTGGGAGCTGTTTGTTTGAACAGCTAGTTCACTCTAATCTGAGAGTAGACAATTTCATAGTTTTAAAATACTAATATACTAACGTGATTAAATATGAATTAATCATTTTCATAAAAATCAAACAGCTCTTGAAGTAGGGTATCATCTGTGCCCTTATAAAAGTAATGAGTGAGAGTAGGCCGGGCGCGGTGGCTCACGCCTGTAATCCCAGCAGTTTGGGAGGCCGAGGCGGGCGGATCACGAGGTCAGAAGATCGAGACCATCCTGGCTAACACAGTGAAACCCCATCTCTACTAAAAATACAAAAAAAAAAAATTAGGCGCGGTGGCGGGTGCCTGTAGCCCCAGCTACTCAGGAGGCTGAGTCAGGAGAATGGCGTGAACCTGGGAGGCGGAGCTTGCAGTGAGCTGAGATTGCGCCACTGCACTCCAGCCTGGGCGACAGAGCGAGACTCCGTCTCAAAAAAAAAAAAAAAAAAGAATGAGAGTAACAAATAAGTTACGTCCAGGTTTTGATGAGTAGTTTCTATTTCTGTACAAAATAATGATTGAAGTAATTGAAATATGAGTGCTGAAGAGCAGGGGAGGAGCAAAAGAGATCTAATTTAATAAGAGAACAATTTTCCATGATTAACAAAAGTCAAAGCAGCACATTTTAGGCATATTATTTGGATTTACTGTGATAGTTGTTAAATAAATGGACAATGGTAATTTGTAAAAGGCTCAAATCCCACTGCTTGAAAAAGCCTATTATTATTGTGGGAGGGGGGATTCTTGAAATATGCTCCGCCTCTATGCCTTCTAATGTGCTCAGCCCCTACGCCTACTCTATCTTCCCTTTCTAACACGGTGAATCAAAATAATTAAGCCAGGAGTTGACTCCTATGAATACCTCGTGTGATCAAGTGAAAGGGTTTTGATGAAACAGGATGAAAATCAAATACTTTGCTATGTGATAATGGAAGGGGAGGCACGAGGGCAGGGGAGATGCAGGATAGTTGTTTTTTGTTTTTGTTTGTTTGTTTTCTTAAGAACTGGGTCCAAACTAAACTAACAAAGAAAATATTCTTTATTAAATCTAGCTTTAGGCTGTTTGTCTCAAGCAAAAAAATAAAAAATAAAAACACTTGTTTTGTGAGATATGTTCACTTTGCCAGTAACTAATAACCCTGAGTTCTTACACAAAAGAATCCTTGGGGACAAAAATCTATTCTTGCAAAGAGGTCTGAGTTTTACCCACAGAAAGGAATAAAATGATTGACAAAGAGTCTTGACGAGGATGTCAGTTACGGGCAAGTCTTCATGTTGGATGTGAGCAGGGAGGGGAACACAGGAGACAGCAGATAAGGGCCAGTGACAGAGAAAGCAAAACTGATTCCTGATCAGTCTTCAGTTAATAAGACCACCCAGGGAGAAATGAAGTGAAACCCAGAAATACCCATGTCATATAATTTTAGTTTCTGAAAGAGTCTGAAAGAGAAAACTTTGTTGTCCTGAGAAGTACTATTTGAAACAGTATACTTTCTGTCTTCTTGACTTTTAATACCCTGCTATCAATGTCCTAAATGGTAACAAGAATGGCCTAAATAATGCCTCTCAAATTTGCAGCCTTTATGGTTATCCATCCATTCATTTTGTTGTAAAAACTTATTTATTTATTTTTAAAATGTTTTTTTTTTTTTTTTTGTAGAGTTGGAGTCTCGTTAGATTGCCAGGGCTGGTCTTGAACTCCTGGCCTCAAGCGATACTCCTTCCTCAGTCTCCCAAGGTGTTGGAAGGACAGATGTGAGCCACCATACCTGGTCTGTAAAAACTGTTTATATGCTAGGCTGTGGGAATACAGAAGTGAATATGGCAGTGACCAGTGACGTCAAGCAGCTTGCAAGTAGCAAGCATGCAAACAAAACCAGTGCATGATACGAGTAGCACACACTGAGCAGGGCCCTGTTGATATGTAGAATACACAGGATAAAGGCGCTTCTTCCTCCTGGGTTAGGGGTGAGGACATTGGAGAAAATTCTACCTTCGTAAAATCCTGTTTTGTTATTTTGTCTTTGGCATCTAATTCTAGCTGCCTTCTAATGTGAGTGCCCTTTCTGAAAGCCAAATTACTACAAAGATATTCTAGATATAATAAATTGTAAGTTACCATATTCTAGGAACAGTGTTTAGATCTCTGGGGGTTTTTGAGATAATTGCTGCAGTTTCCCGCAAAATTCTTAGACCAAGAAATGCTATGACTGGCTAATTCCTCCAGCCTTCTGGATTTTATTAGGTATTCTAATCATCAGTGAGCAGGGCAGGTTTACACAAAGCCGCTCAGTTGGGAGGGCTCAGAATATCTGCTAAGGGCACTGCCCAGAGCATGCTGAAATGTGCCAGTTGTAGCCAGAAGGGAGATTTTTCAATGCAGTGACTTTCATCACAGATACAGCTTTCTCCTGGCCATCAGAAAACTGGAAAGGAAAAGGAGAAGTGTGACAGAAACAGACACTGCATATACATCATCAGTTTTAAACCCCACGGTGTCCACGTAAATGCGCTTTTATCTCTCACAGTGCTACAGAGAGAAAAGCATCATTTAAGCACAAAAATAATTTGAAAGTGACAGAGATTAAATAAATGGCAAGGGCATAACTAGAATTGAAAGCAGGGAAGTCCGACTGAAAGCCTCTTCCCAGGACCTTGGCACCGTATTTTCTCCAAAGCAGCAGTGAAACCCACGTGTGAAGACACCAAGAGTGCAGTGAATCTGTAAAATCTGATGATAAATAAATTGTCCTTTGTCAATCCCATCACCAGCCTTCTAAGTTTCTATGTACTCTTCTAAAAAAAAAAAAAAGAGAAAATCTCTGCTGAATAGACTTTATTCCAGTGGCACACATTTATCATAATAAAACCAAAGGACCATGCGTGAGTATGTAAAAATCAACACCACCTTGAGTGTCTGAAGCCAATATACCTTTGTCGTCTAATGAGGAGCAATGTGTTGCTGTATGCTTTCAGGTGATTTAGATAAGGATTTGAAAGATTAAGCACCTTGTTCAAGATTATATAGCTATTGGTAGCTACTAAACAACAGAACCCAGAAAATGTTAGATTTCAAAGTATTTTCTTTCCACTGTATTACACTCCCTCGTTACAGCAAAAACTCTACAAATCCATACTTAAGGCAGTTATGAAAAATAATAGAACTGCTAATGCAAATACATTTGCAAGTCGTTTTGAATAATCCTTTAATTTTTTCTTTCTTAATAATGATTTTTAGTTTATCATGAAGGGAATGTTGGTATTCTTTTGTTTTAATCACCAACTTAGGTGGAAACCACAGATTCAAAGCTCACAAAGCACCTTCAAAGGTTAAAAGTCTGGGATTCAGAGAGATAGAGGAAAGGGACATTTTGATCCATGAAGCAGCTTATTCAGATTCAAGGAGATTTGGTAGGAACAATTGTTTCCTATGTTCACTGATGAAGTAGTCTGTCAAGTAAAAGAATGTGAGCTTCTCTCGCACCTGGTTGTTCTCTGGCTTGCAGCCTGCTTGGAAGTCCTCTTCAAGTCAAAGCAGGAAAATAAATCTTGCACATAAATCAATCTGTGGTCCCTGCTGAACAATTCTTGTCTTTGGGTTCTCATATAATATTAGGGAAACTGGAGCGGTTCGATAGCATCAATCCTTTTCAAATAATTTATATTTTAAGCTAAATCAGAAGGATTTCTTTGAGCCAGTTCCATTCAGTGGGATCCAAGAACCAAGGATGAGAGTGTTGGGTACATCTTTTCTCTCTTGGACCAAGGCAGGAGGAGCAGGCAGGGACTTTTACATCACAAATTCATCTTTCCCCCCCGTGAATGCAGACTATGTAGAGAGTCAATGTAAGGTCAGTGAAAATACCAGATTAAATTTTCTTCTGATCTATCTAAAAATGCCACAAAAATTTGTATTAGACCTTACAACCAAGAAGGGGAGTGCACAAGCTGTTCCCATGTTGACGTTTAAAACCATCTCATTTATTCTAAGGTGATATTTGTGCAATCCTTACATAATTATAATGGTGTGATTACTTTAAATGAAGATCATGTGTAGCAATAAATGGAAAAATATGACTATTATACTACTATTTGCCTTTTTTATTCATTGGGAAAATTTGTGCTAAATTTGTCCATGTCCATTTCTCTTTATAAAAGTAGAATTAATATGAGCTATTACTCTATTAATGAGGGACATTTTGCTCAGGAGTAGAACTGCATTATACATATTTTCTTTTGCTTATGCAAGTTTCAGGAAAAGTAATTTGATGTTTTCTCATTCTCACTGTTACATTTATGAAAAAGTAATCATTTAAGCAGTTATGAATGTGTATGAATAAAAGTGTTTTGTTTTTCCTTTCTAAAAAATAGGAATGGCTACCTTATTGTTTGTTTCAAGGTCTTTCATTGCATCTTCTTATTTTCTTACTAAAACATTTGTTTTTAGATTACTATTTAATCATTTGTTAACTACTTGAGCAAAAGGTCATGAAAATAGTTTAAGTAAATTTATACTTTTACATCCTAAAATAAAGGGCCGAACAATTAGAGTTGTGCAAAGAGAAGGCTGGTTTTTACTTGTTCTATTGTTGTTCTTCCACTTCTCCTGCCCAACAGGGCAGTCTCATTCAGTCTTGGACACTAAATGAAAGTCTTAGGCACTAAATGAAAGGAGACTGGAATACATCAGCTTGAATGAAACCTCACCAGTAAGGATTGTTTTCTGTGCAGCAGCTTAAGGAAGAATTCAGAATCTCAAATACACATATTTATTGTTCATTTTTCTGGGGATGTTGAGAGCAGCCTCCCTCTTGACTCCTTAGTAAGTGGTGGCATCTGTTTCTGAAATGGTGGTTGAGGTAAGGGGGCAGAGGAAAGTGAACTTAAATCACGAGGTATCTGTCAGTCGAATCCAGTAGGCACCCAGCAAGTTTCTCCCAACATCTGCTGTGTTTAGAGTTATGTAATGTGATGGAAGAAACATAGGCATTGCTGACTTTATCTTTTAAACATTTGGTTAGAATGCAAAGGAATTTCTCATAGACTTGTAACAAAACAATAAATTTTGTTGGTCCGTAAATTACCTGAAATAAAGTGTGTAGACAAAGAGTCCTAGAAACACAGTCTAACATGGGTAACACATGGGGGCATTTAAAGAATTTTTTAAAATTTGTTTATTTTTTTAGAGTCAGGGTCTTGCTCTGTCTCCCAGTCTGAAGTGTAGTGGCATGATCATAGCTCACTGCGTCCTCAAAGTCCTGGGCTTAAGCAGTTCTCCCACTTCAGCCTCCTGAGTAGCTGGGACTACAGGTATGTGTCACCATGCCCAGCTAATTTTTTAACATTTTTTTTTTTTTTTTTTTTTTGTAGTGACCTAGTCTGTCTTTGTTGTTCAGGCTGGTCTCAAACTCCTGGCCTCAAACGGTCCTCCTGCCTCATTCTCCCAAAGTGTAGGAATTACAAGCATGAGCCACCATGCCTGGCTAGAGAGCAGTTTTTTCAACACAGAAGAGCTAACTGTCTCCTGCGTGGCTCTGATGATAACTCTTCTGGCCTGAGGCAAGGACTCCAGCAGGGTGAAGAGCAAAGATGAACTCCTCAGAGAGTCAAAGGGTAAAATGTTGTATAAACACCTGGGGTTACTGCTTATCCTAGACGGCCTCCTAGATACATCATTTATTTCCTCATAAAGTTCTAGCGAACTTGTGCTGCCTTCCTTTCTGTTGGAAGTTGTAGCACATAAAGCTATAACACAGAGGATCGGAGAACTGGCTTTGGGGCCAGATCGTCTGATATTTTATCCTGTTGCTTAATATTTGTATAATTTGGGACAAGTTTCTTAATTCTATGCCTCAGGTTCTACATCTGTACAATACAAATAACTACAACACCCATCTCCTCAGATTATAGTGATTATCGAGCCAATACCTATACAATGCCTAAAATATTGCCTGGCGTATTGTTAGCATTTAGTACACGTTATCACCTTTCCATCTCACCATTTCAATCAATACCGAAACAAATGTTGATCTCTCCATTGACACAGTAGATAAAAACGAGGTTACACATGGATTCTTAAAGATAAATTTTCACTGTTCTCTTAAACGGCAAAAAAAAAAAAAAAAGGTAAAATTTGGGCTAGAGTACTGTCAAGTTTGGTGTGGTAGACCACAGTGCATTATTGAGTGTTGTGTCAGGAGAAAGAGGCAAAGCAGACAGGGCAAAGCCGGAATAATTCCTGGAAATAAAGAATCAGTGACAGAGGTGTAGGATAAGGAAGAGCTCGATAAAGGCTTGGATTTTCCCCTCCCTTATCCCTTATCACCACCTGCACTGCCAGAGCACACCTTCCTTGGACCAGTGCTGGAGCGAGATGAGAAATGAGAACGTTAGGTAGGCGGATCCAAGGGAAAGTAAGGCAGAGATGAAGTGGAAGCATAAATTATCACATATTTAAAAGAAAATGGAGGTAGAGAGGTAAGAAGAGAGCACTGTCAAGATATCTGAAGAGTGGTTGTGCTGATGAGCAAAGAGGGCAACCCTACGGCTGTCTGCTATTCAGGCTGGCCTTGCATACATGCATGTTGTGCCTAAAATTTTACAAAGTTTTGGGAATTATTATTCCTGACATAAAATTTTGGAAATTAGTATTCTTAACATGACATCTTGCAAAACACATCGCAATATAAAATGAGTTACATGATAAACTTCAGGACAACAGAGACTGCAAAAGTCAACATGAACCAGAATAGTCAAAAATGTTCTTATGGAGCGGTGGTAAACTAGGTTTTAAATAAAGGAATTGTATCTATGCAAAACAGACCCAAGAGTTAGGATTTTCATGCTCTGTGTTAGAGGATTGAAAATGGTAAATCATGAATGAAAATTCTGAATTGGTGATTTTTAAAGATGAGATTGGAAAAGTAGATTGATGTGACATTGAAGAGACCTTTGAATGCCAAGATGAAGGTTTCAAAAGAAATGTGTGTACAGTGGAAAGCTAATGAAATCTGCAGAAATTATAAATTTATCTCATTCTATTCTCAAAGAGAATATCACTTCTCATTGTAATAAAGTGACTACATCAGAGGCAGGAGATGCTAGAAATGCATGTGTATTAGTCCATTTTCATGCTGCTGATAAAGACATACCCGAGTCTGTGTAATTTATAACGAAAAAGAGGTTTAATGGACTCACAGTTCCACGTGGCTGGGGAGGCCTCCTAATCATGGTGGAAGGCAAAAGGCACATCTCACATGGCAGGAGACAAGAGAAAAAATGAGATCCAAGCAAAAGGGATTTCCCCTTATAAAACTAACAGGTCTCAGGAGACTTACCCACTACCACGAGAACAGTATGGGGGAATCCTCCCCAATGATTCAATTATCTCCCACTGGGTCCCTCCTACAACACGTGGGAATTATGGGAGCTACAATACAAAATGAGATGTGGGTGAAGATACAGCCAAATCATATCAGCATGCAGTGAGGAAGCAACCAGAAAGCTTATACTGGAATGCTAACAGCAAAATGAAGAAGAGTCAATACAACATGTCAGAGAAATGTAGAAATGAAGATGTCATTAACCTTGATCTGAGCAGCAGTGGAGGACCATCGTTAGAATCTCAGGAGTCGAAGTCAGAGCAATCAAGGTTCAGTCCCTCGCCATGATACTCACGTGTCCCATGTCTTGGTCAAGTTATTTAAACCTCTCTAATCAGAGTTTCTTCATCTGTAAAATGAGAATAACAGTTCACACCTTGCAGTTTTCTCTATATGTGTGAGGATTAAACAATGTAATGCATATAAATAATTCACTGTAATTTTATGGTAAGTTGCTCAATAAATATTTGTTATCATCGCATCGTTATACTTTACGGAAAATAATTACCTATTGTACATTGTCCCTTTTTCTCTAGAATGTAAGATCCTTAAGACCAGGGACTTTCGTCTGCTTTTTTCATTGATGTATCCCTGGCACCTATAAAAGATGCTCAATAAATAATGTGTTGAATAAATTATTGTTATTATTTTCACAATGGGAACTGGAAAAATAACAAGGCTTTGGTCAAAATAGACAAGTCAAAAGTGAAACTATTTTGAAGGCCAGAGGATGAAACATATTTTTAGATCATTAATGTTGAGCTCCCATTAAGGTGTTACCTTCCGACAACCGTCGTCCATTGACTTAGACACGTTACACCTGTTCACTAGAACCAATCAGCAAACCTACCATTCCCACTAAAATGAAGACCAAGAGTATAGTGAAGAATATGCTCACCAGCTCTCAGTACTCAGAAAGGAAAGAGCTTCCTCAGTGTAGGGGAGCACTATTTGATAATAATAGAAACACAGAGAACAGGAATTCGAAGGAGGTTTCAACTCATAGAAGCTAGAAATGAAAGTGATCTGCTTCCAAAGATTATGTGGCCTTTTATGTTGTTCACAATATATAGCAAACTCATTTTTTTGGTTTCAATATCATTTTAAGATTTTTGTTTAAAATTCTTTTTATGGCATCTTCGTGTTAAAATTAGTTGGTCATCATCACCTCACCCATTCCTTTCTAAATTGTTTCATTTTATTCTTTTAATTAATGTTGAGTCACAATTTAGGGTGGACAAATAGAACCTTTCAAAAGCAAACAGTAACTTATAGCCTACTGAATACAAATAGGGGAAAGAGATGAGAAGAGAGAACATTTGCACAAAGTGATAGGACTGAATATATGAGAAGCGAATCAAAACAGTATTTCAGCAATAAATCTGTTAGGAGGAAGATAGTACTTGTGAGTTAAATAACCAGAAAATAATTATATAAATGTCAGCAAGTCAAATTTATTGTATAGTGAATAATATAACTAAATTGGAATAGCCATTTATACAATCAACTATGGGAGAACAAACCTAAAATGGAAAGATTTACTGAGAACAAATACTTTGAGGTTAAAGATGCTGCCACAACATTTCTGAATGAAATAACACCTTTTATATGGATACTAATGTTACATAATACTAAGTGATTTAGTATCTATATTCATAGTCTTAGAGCACCATAAACCTTATTGGGAAAGGCAGGTTATATTGGACATTTCAGAGAGTTAATGTTTGAAAAACAAGCTATGGAAAAAAAAAAAAAAAAAAAAAGGATAAACAAGATCTAAGAGTTTGATAAATCACTGTCAGAGCTACAATTGGACCAAGATAGCAGGTGTAGAAATAGGGGCCCCCGAGGAGACAGAGGAAGTCGAAGATGAATGGTATCAAATGTTAACTTTAGTGGAAAACAACTTGGACAGAATGCTCTAAGCACTCAGGTTTCTTTATTGCAACTTCCCTTGTCTTATTTTCCTTCGCCACTTTCAGAGTGATGCTCCGGATCTCTGGAGCTCAGCACTGGAGTGAGCCACGCAAAGTCTCATTTCAAGATGCTTTGCTATTTTTTCTGTAGGCTTCAACCTAACAGAAGGCCGTAAAATCGGAACAGTTCATTGTGCTTGGGCAGAAAGCATTGTCACTGAGTTGATAGGCACTACCCTGATCTCTGCAAAGCCCAGCTTCATCACAGCCAGCTTTATTTTTACCCTGTAGGCATTCTTACAGGATTTGCTAGTGTGAGAGGGAGGCTGAAACATGTCGACTTTGCCCAAGGATGCCCAGTTGAAATCACACTTTGTTGCAGGGGAGATTGTAACTCCTGGTGGCTTTCTTTAAGTTGGGCTTTCTATGTCTTTTATTTTATTTCAGTTTATCTTCTACAGATTTTACACAATACTTTTCCCCGGAGCTTAACTTTCAGTTTCACCATGTGGAAACTTCGTTGCTTGAAAACTGATAGATCTTTATAAGAAAGGCATATGTCTTTCAGAAAATGAATTCCAGGGCGATCAAGTTTGTGTCTGTGCAACTCCCCACTGGGAAGTAAATGTGACTCTAAATGTTTGGTTTTAGGTATAAAATGACATAAATATAATATCATTACCTCTAAATATTTTTAGAGGTGGAACACGTTACACCTGCTTCCAAAGATTATGTGGCATTAGATGTGGAATACGTCACGAAGTGGAATACGTTACATTATAATGTTTTAAATGCCCCAAATGGAATGTTTGAATTTTGATCGAATGTAGTATCTTTGATTTTTTAAGCCCTATATGGTATTACACAAATCTGAAAAGTTCTTAGTCATTTTGCTAATGAATGAAAAAGAATTTCAGCTCTTACTTTATTAAAAGTATTCTGGGCATGTGAGGGATATAGAAATACGTGTCAGAATTTCTGCCTGTTAAAAGTTTTCCATTGAGGTAAAGAAGTAATACTTGTAATAAAAGCAAGTACTACAAAGGTAGTTTATGCGATTAAGCACTAGATTAGTTCTACAATTTAAAAGAGGAAGCACCTGAGAAATCAACTAATTCAACCTCCTTGTTTTAAGGAATGTAAAAGTTGGTCCCAAAGAAGTTATTTTCATAGAATCACAGAAACCAACTCAAACCAAGGTGCCCTGACTCCAAGTTGAAGACTCTGGACTCCAGTCTCACCGTTGGGTTGCTGTAACAGCAACAGGTGTGAAGCTGGTTGACTGTCACTGGACAGTGGTTACCACTTTGTCTGAGTCCATGAGACAGATCACCCACACAGAGCTAAGAATGTTTAACTTTGAGTTTCACCATGTAGAAGTGGGTTTATTACTGACAGATAGGCAGCAGGGAACAGTTCCCCAGCTCAAGAAAGGTGCCTGGGATAGACAGGTTCTCTTCTGTACATGCTCCACTTGTACCACAACTGAAGCATCCCACAAAGCAGCCTGCCCCGGGTTTTTCACAAAGCAGGACACCCTGGGCTAAAGCATGGAAAGACATCCTGTTTTCTGGTGTGAGGGGCTGGAACAGAGCCTGTTCCAACCAGCTCCTCTCTTATCACAGGGTGCTACATTCTCAGCACATTCTACAGTTATTCTTGAGAACTACAAGTGAGAAAGAAGGGAGAACTGGATCAGTCCAAGGCCACCTGGGGAACTGTCCTACACAGGGAAGGATGAAAGCAGGTCGTTGATCCATGACAGCTGAGGTGCCAGGTAAGTTGCATGCTTGTGGTTGACCACAGACGATATATGCTTACTTCACTCGGGGGGAAGGAGGGGGACAGTCTAATAGGCCAGTATTGGCACGGGGAAGGAAGAGGATGCATACAGTACCCTCCTATAGTGAGTCCTGAAAAGCAGAAAGAAAGGAAAAAGAGAATAAGTATGTATTGCATGTCCACTGTGTCCTAGGCCTACTGATTGGTGATTTATATGCAGCAATTAATATTTTCTGAAAGAAAGAATGATTTCATTTATTTCTCACAATAACCTCACAGGTATGATTACTCCTAGCTTAAAAAAAATTAAGGCTTATTCGCTCAGTCAGCAAACGTTCACTCATAGCCTATTGGGTTCCAGGTCTTGTGTTAGATACAGGGGTACAAAGATGGCCCCCATTGCTACTCTATGAGAAAAGCAGATATATTGAAAATTGAGGTCCATAATTTGTATATATACTCCGCCTCGGAGTTTTATTACCATGAACTCAGAGTAGTTAAAAAATATTGTGAAGATCACAAAGCTTAAAAATGGACAAGTTAGCTTTCCAAACAAGAGCTTTTTAAAAGTATTTTAAAATCCCTACCCTTTCCATTACAAATCACAGCCTGCCATTTGAGAGGGCGGCAGAGAAAATGATGTCACCTAGGTAGAACGTATTTGCGTGAGGAAATGCTGGTAAGAAGAACAGGAGCCCAGTCAAGCACAGTGGAAGAGGCAACAGGAGACAGCTATTTAAATGGATTTAAACCCAAACATTTCGAGTGAATGAGAGATTTTGCACAACAGAGAAGTTTGCAAAATCACAAGAGGCTATGAGAGGAATCATGTACTGTGTCTAGGAGACCAAAAGCAATTAAAGAGAAATTAACCAAGTGCAGCCAAGATCATTTTTCTTTAATGCAGAATTCATATAAAATCACATTCTCTTCTCTGTTCTTTCCTCTGTCTCATACACACCCTCACATATGTGCTACAACCCAGGGGTTCAAAATCCTTCCCCTGCCTCTCCCTGCCTCCAGTCCCTGCAATACATGCAGACCTGCCCAGAAGTCTCTTTGAAATCCATGGACAGAGTGGAGGACTGAGGATATATCTCATTTCAAAAGTCATGGCCCTATTCTGTGCTGTTATAGACTAGGGCGTTATGCTGAAGTAGCCCAGAGACTCCTTTTGAAATCAGGATACTTGTGAGTCTGAGAGTTAGGCATGCCTGTGGAGTGTGGAAAACAAGAAACACCTATACTGAATCATTTATTCCCCCCTTTGGCTTAAATTGTGTGGTTTTTTTTTTTCAAATTATCATTATACTTTAAGTTCTGGGATATATGTGCAGAACATGCAGGTTTGTTACATGGGTATACATGTGCCATAGTGGTTTGCTGCACCCATCAACCCGTCATCTACATTAGGTACTTCTCCTAATGCTATTCCTCCCCTAGTCCTTCGCCCCACCACAGGCCCTGATGTGTGATGTTCCCCTCCCTGTGTCCATGTGTTCTCATTGTTCAACTCCTCAATTCCCACTTATGAGTGAGAACGTGTGGTGTTTGGTTTTCTGTTCTTATGTTAGTTTGCTGAAAATGATGGTTTCCACCTTCATCCATGTCCCTGCAAAGGACGTGAACTCATCCTTTTTTATGGCTGGATAGTATTCCTTGGCGTATATTTGCAACATTTTCTTTATCCAGTCTATCATTGATGGTTCTAAGTCTTTGCTATTGTGAATAGTGCTGCAATAAACATATGTGTGCATGTGTCTTTATAGTAGAATTATTTATAATCCTTTGGGTATATATTCAATAGCAGTAATGGGTTCTACTATAATCACATTACTGGTGTTTACCATTCTTAAGTGAGGCAGCCTTTTGAAAAACTGAGGCATGTGAACTGGTGTTGAATATGTAAATGCAAGAATCTCAGTGTTTATATCTAAAACAACTGTAATGAAAAAGTAGAATTGCCCTCAGAGGAGTTGATATGGTTTGGCTGTGTCCCCATTCAAATCTCAACTTGAATTATATCTCCCAGAATTCCCACATGTTGTGGGAGGGACTCAGGGGGAGGTAATTGAATCATGGAAGCCAGTCTTTCCTGTGCTATTCTTGTGACAGTGAATAAGTCTCACGAGATCTCATGGGTTTATCTGAGATTTCTGCTTTTGCTTCTTCCTCATTTTCTCTTGCTGCCATGATGTAAGAAGTCCCTTTCCCCTCCTGCCATGATTCTGAGGCCTCCCCAGCCATGTGGAACTGTAAGTCCAATTAAACATCTTTTTCTTTCCAGTCTCAGGTATGTCCTCATGAGCAGCATAAAATGGACTAGTACAGCAGTTTTGTAATTCTGTTACAGATGAGTACTAACAACACTGGCCTATAATGTTTGAACATACACGTAGCTATAGTGAAATAAGCACAGTGGAAATGAGTAAAGGGCTTGTGGCTATTGTGTTCACTTTTCCAAACCCCTAGAGCAGAACAGAACAAAATACTGAATACTGCCCCCACCCTGCAAATAAATGACAACTCAGGGCTACAAAAGGGTCAGTTGTTTCAGGGGACCCAATTCACTCCAAATACTTTCTATGCCCTGAGATAATGTGACCAAAATATTAAACTGTAAAAATCACAGAACCTTAAAATGTTTTAGACTCAAGACAATGTTAGAGATCATCTCGTTCAGTGATTGTTAATCTTTTGGGGAATGGAAATAATCTAATGTAATTTGGTGACTCTGTCCCTGAAAAACATGCACATATGCATGTTAATACAAATTTTCATACAATTTTAGGGAGTTCAGGATTTTCTTCAACTCCTTATTGCCAGATTAAGAATTCCAGAGCTCATGAAACCCTCAATTAAATCAAAACTCCTCACTTTGCAGAATTCACGTGCCTTGCCCAGGGTCACATGGCTACCTGGTTGGAGCAGAACATAAGCCAATACTTAGCCCACATCTGATTAGACTTACCACTCAAACTACAGCAACGCTTTATCCGAGGGACTTAAAATCACCTCCTAAAGTTAATGATGAGGTTTCTTCTTGTTCTAGCTTATGATTATGCCTTCTGTAGCTCCATTAGTAACTTTTTAGATAGGCTTGAACTAAAAGAGATTTTTTAATTAGGTGGTACTATTTCCATTTGATTAACTGCATTTTCTGTTCTGCTGTTTCTATTGTATTTTTTAAGTTTTCTTATTATTTTGAAATGCCAAGGTAATATATCTCTTTAAGAGGTGGTAGAAAACATTGTAAGACCACTCACGATCATCTCAGGGATAGTCCTCAGAGTATCAGATATTCATGCTGCCACATTAAATTGCTTTAATGTAAAATGAGATTCTAGAGTAAATAGGCTTTAAAATATCGGAGGCAGTTATCAGTTCTATCGAAAGTCACAGGTTGGTAATCTAAAGTAGATGTTGTCAGGTTTTCTGATGAGGTAGGCATGCTAATCTTAATACAGAGATTTAAAGAATGACTGTCCTAGGACCAGCAGGTGACTGGAGGTTACAATGCTTTTACCATTGCAATAATGGAGATTTTTAATATACTAATATATAGCCATTGTCGTTTCATTTTAGCAACACCAATGGCAGGAAAAAAGTAACATAAATCTGAGTTATGGACATGTGATCTTTTTCTAATCTCATTTTTCTCTTCTCAGCCAGCAGTTGGGTTCATCATAACTCTTTTGTTCTCCGTTTGTGCCTTGAAAATAGTCCTATCATTGATTTATTAGGCCACATATTATTTGTTTATTTTTCTGTCTCCTCAAATAGACTCTTAGCTTATTAAGCACTGAGGCTCTGTCCTTTTATACTTTGAAAGCACAGTAACTAGCCCAGTGCCCAACACATACTAAATGCTCGATAAATATCTGTTGAATTAATAACTAAGGGAAGTAAATTATATTAATTTTCTGCATACTCTATTAACTGAAGACATAACCAAACAATCACAGAAAAACTTTAATAAAAACTACAACAAAGAGAAATTTTTTTTGCCATCCCTTCATTAAAATTGTTTGTCATGGTGCATTCTGCTACACCAGAAAAGAAAAATGAAACAAGGGGACAGGACCATTGCTCCTTCAGAGGTAGAAGAGATTGACAAGGTCATAAACTTACAGATTCGCTGAAATTGATTAGGATATTTGAGAAGGGAATTCTGAAAGATTTGGTAGAAACTAGATTTTCCTTCTATCTCCCAATAAACCAAAGAGACTGAGTTTCCAAACAGAAATGCTACAAATACAGCTTAAGGTAGAATTGTCCTGAGACTTCATCATTATTTATCAGAGGTTGGATTAACAGTTCAGGACAGATCTTACTGACACATGAGATATTCAAGGACAAAGCTATGTTTCATAAGACATCTTTGTATCCCCAGTACTAAGTATATAATCTGGAACACAGGTGTTTTATATACATCATACACACACAAACACACACATATATATATATCTTATATTTAGATATAGATATACACCATATAGATATAGATAATTATAAACATCATGTAGATATAGATGTATATATGTGTGTGTGTGTATATATATATATATATATACTTATGTACATCAAGTTTTGTTATATTGGTGTTCACCTGTGTAAAGTCATTTTTGAGATGGTAGAAAATTCTACCATCAACTTTATCTCTTCTATCCAACTGCCTAAGAATCTGAGACAGCCATCGCTATAAATTAATCTCTTTAAGTTTTTCTTCTAGTACTTGGAGTTTTTAAAAATCGAAGAGTTAAATAACATTCTGCAGAATTTCTTAAAACATGTAGCATGGTACTGTGTCTTGTGACACAATATCCAAGAGGGAAGATATATTCCACCAGCTTTTCCAAACGTATCTGACCCAAAAACTTTTATCAGAAAACATATTTTTTGAATACTGTTGTACAGATCACCCATTAGCAATGAATACAATGAACTAATGTATTGTAGTGTCTTTGCCATAAATAAAGTTTAGGGAGCCTTACTGTGTAGAGAAACTCTTGAGAAGGTACTTAAAGTAAAAGGAAAGAAAAGGAAGAGATCGTAAGAGTAAATGCTGTTATTTTGCAATGAATGTGTTATTTCCCCAAAGCCCTCGCTCCTCTTCCTTTCCTTGGGAGACTGGAGCATGAAATATACTCATGTTCTCAGGCTGTGGTTGCTACAAATTACTATAACAACTATAATCATTCCTGGTTATTGAGCACTGTCAAAAAACAATGTGAACACTTTTATGGTTCTGCATGGTCATGACTTTCTGAGCAAAAATTATTGGCAACATGGCTGAAAGGATAAGTGAATGGTAAAAACCGTGAAAGCTAAAACAGTGAAATATCCTGGGGAGATGTACAGGTTTCGTCTCTTTTGGTGCCACGTGTTCATGTTTCAACGAATTGTAAACACCAAAGGACCTTCTCGCGTTTGTCTCAGAGAAGACTTGTTTACATCACAGACCAAAAATTTTTCTGTTTTTCTTAGGAAGCAGGAACGGTAGCTGTTTAGCTCGTATATAAGCTCTGAGGTTCATAATTGCAAGGCTTCTTTCTCTCCTGTGTACAAATCTTGCTTTGCATGCACAGGAAATATCTGCCCTCATCATTTTGCTCCATGGAAGACTGGGGATGGGAAACTGATGCTAAGATCAGCAATAAGTAATCAGTCTGCTTCTGATCCAGAAACCTTTGTTAACTGTCAGGATAAAATAAATAAATATAGACATGAAGAACATGTCAAGGCTTTATTACGTTCCAGGTACTGTGCTAAGAGCTTTGTGTACAATATCAAGTTTAATCTTCACATACCTTCACAGTGTGAGCATATGAGGTAAGTATTAGGATTGATTTATAGATGATGAGGCTGGGGGTCAGAACTGCTAAGTGACCAGTCAACCCAGGTTCACACTGCTCATAATCAGTCGGGATGCACTTCTAACCCAAGTCGGAAGGATTCATACTCATTCTCTTAGGATGTAGCTTCTTACAAGGAGTGATTCTATCTGTTTTGTTCATTGATGTATCCCCAATGCCAAGAAGAATGTTTTGTGTTCAGTAAGTGCTCAAAAAACATGTGCTGACTGATTATTTTATTACTCTGAGGAATAAGAAATTTGGGTAACATTCTTGGGAACTAAATTCCAGTTAGCAAGTCACTAAAATTGCCATTATATAGGTTATGTTTAATTCAACCATGTAGTCTTCTAAAATTTTTAAAGAACACATCAGGGAAATATTTAGAACCTTAAAATAAGTCATAGATAGAAAGCACTTAGATTTGGTATATATGGCTTGTATTTAAGCTGAATTCATTCTAAATGGAGTGAAAGAAGTACATTTGTAGTTACACATTAAACAAAGAACCTTTTTAGGCCCGGTGTGGTGGCTCACACCTGTAATCCCAGCACTTTGGGAGGCCAAGGCGGGCAAATCACCTGAGGTCAGGAGTTCAAGACCAGCCTTGCCAACATGGCAAAACCCCGTCTCTACTAAAATTACAAATATTAGCTGGGTGTGGGGGCACGTGCCTGTAATCCTAGCTACTCAGGACACTGGGGTAGGAGAATCGCTTGAACCCGGGAGGCAGGGGTTGCAGTGAGCCGAGATCCTGACACTGCACGCTAGCCTGGGAGACAAAGCAAGACGCCATCTAAATAAAAAAAAATTTTGTCTCATAACAGAGTAAAGATTAATTCTTTGCATTATAATTAGTATAACATATTTCTAAGAAAGTAATAAAATGTAGTTCAGTTTGGCTGATTATATTAGAATAATATGTACATGAATAAAATCTGCATACAAATAGAAAGGAAGGAGGACTTGACCTTAGCTAGTAAATTTATTTACTTCATATTTCCATGAAATGTATTAATTATCACAATGAATTGTGTTAAAATATATAATCCAATTCCTAGTCTACTCAACCTTTAAAATATAGAGTTAGAACTATGTATCTGGACATACAGAAACTGAAGCAGATTGATATATATATGTGTGTGTATATATATATATAAAACATATAGCTGTTTGCAATTTTAAGATTTACAGCAACCAAAGAACATATGAACAATAAATTTGGATACTGGCTACGTGGCTGTGATAATTAATGCCAAACTAGGGAACGACTTCAACTAATGGAAAATATAAACGCAGGTTTTAATTGGACTAAAGGGACTCCTAGTGCCATTAATAACGGATTTTGAAACACACAAAATACATGTCCTCTAGCAACCACTTTCAATACAACAGTGGACCAAAAAGAATTTTTTACTTCAACCTTAATTCCTATATGAGCACTGCATTTGCCATTAAACTACTGACTTTACTTCTTGTTTATATCATTAACTTAGGCTTAGGAACTACATAAATTTTTATTTCTCACTTTGGCGTTGGCATCCAAGTGGATAGATGATAAATTTAGAGACAGCCATTATTGTTTCTTTCAAATGATAAAAATTATAAGCACAACGGAATTTTCTCTAGAAAAACAGGCTAAAATTATTTTTGTATTTATTCTGAGTCTTTCTGAGCAAGACCTATTTTTTCATACCAGATTATAAAACTATTGATTTTTAACTAGGAATTAAGAAACTTCAGAAATTAGAAACCTACCATCCTTTTTTCTGTTCCATGCCCTAATAGCATCTTATTCTTTCACTAAATTGACATTTTAAAATAATTCATCTATGAACTTTCTAGGCTCTTTACTCCTAGACTTGGAGTTTGTTTCTTGCTACATATCTCTAAGACTTTTCATTCTTTGCTTCTGCTCCTGAGTTTTTGTGTGTGTGTGTGGTTATTTATTGATTTTTTTTTAAAATTATACTTTAAGTTCTAGGGTACATGTGCACAACGTGCAGGTTTGTTACATATGTATACATGTGCCATGCTGGTGTGCTGCACCCATTAACTCGTCACTTACATTAGGCGTATCTCCTAATGCTTTCCCTCCCTCCTTCCCCCACCCCACAACAGGTCCCGGTGTGTGATGTTCCCCTTCCTGTGTCCAAGTGTTCTCATTGTTCAGTTCCCACCTATGAGTGAGAGTATGCGGTGTTTGGTTTTTTGGTCTTGCGATAGTTTGCTGAGAATGATGGTTTCCAGCTTCATCCATGTCCCTACAAAGGATGTGAACTCATCATTTTTTATGGCTGCATAGTATTCCATGGTGTATATGTGCCACATTTTCTTAATCCAGTCTATCGTTACGTATCCAATGTACATATAATCAGTCTGACAAAAAGAAACAATAACAATAAAAAAATATATATAATCCAATAATATATAATCCAATACGTTTAAATGTGTGATACAATAAAGCTCTTGAGAAATAAATAAATGCTTCAATTTACAGTTTGGAAAAGTACATATGCCATAAGAAAAAACTGAATGATTTCAGTTATCTTAATCAGTTACGTGATTAAAAAAAAAAAAAGACATAATCCCTTTTCAAATCTGAGAAAAAAATCAAATTATCATTTGATTTAAAATAATTACTTTCAGCCTCAGATTTATCCACTACAGCATACACTCCCAGCAGACAGTAGAATAATAGCTTTTAAACATTTCTCAAGAAAATAAGCAGTGACTTAAGAATCTTACAGTCGGACAAACAGTGATAAAAGAATGAAAAATCAGACCTACGTTATTGAACACAGAAAAAAAACTAGTTGTTATTATTAAATTCAGTGTGAAGATTTCAATAAATGTGGGAATTGCAGTTATATAACAGTGTTCATATCTTATAAACCTTTATAATCAAGAAATGATACAGCCCAAAAAAGTGAGGGAGGGAAGGGAGAGGAAAAGTAGAAGTATAAAACTGCAAGTTTATCCATTTTTAACAGCTAAAATTAAAAGCATATCATTTAAAGTTAGAAATTAAGTGACAGAGGTGAAAGTATATGTGACAATAAACATGTATATAATTGGCAATATAAATGAACTAAAATTTGATTATTTAAATGGTGTAAGTGGAAGGAAGATAGATAGATTAATATATAATAGGAAGTCAAGCAAAAGAATTGTAAAGGTTTACAGTCCTAAGAAGTCAACCAAAAAAGTATTTAAAATTTTAAAGAACGTATTTGGAATACAGGGAGTGGAAAAGGGTAAGACAGAGAACCATGTATTTTATTTATGTCCAGTACCAATCTTATATTACTTTTTTTTTTTTTGAGATGGAGTCTCACTCTGTTGCCCAGGCTGGAGTGCAGTGGTGTGATCCCAGCTCACTGCAACCTCCACCTCCCAGATTCAAGGGATTCTGCTGCCACATCCTCCGAGTAGCTGGGATTAGAGGCACCCGCCAGCGGAATTTTTTTTTTTTTTTAAGTATTTTTAGTAGAGGCAGGGTTTCACCACAATGGTCAGGCTTGTCTTGAACTCCTGACCTCAAGCAATCCACCCATCTTAGCCTCCCAAAGTGCTGGGATTACAGGCATGTACCACCATGCCCAGCTGTGTTACTTTTAAACTTTGTGATTATACCATTTTGAAAACAAAAAAAATAATTTTATAATGAAATTAAACAATAGTATGAGAATAAATGAAGCAAATGCAAACAAAAAGAAAAGAAAGCTTTTGATCGTAATATAAGACCAAGTTCAAGTCAGAAAAAAACTGAAATAAAATTACTTTATATAGCTAAACAGTGGAATTTGCAATGACTGTAGAACAGTTTGGAACTTACATACACTAAATAAATACACTGTAAACTGTCAAAAAGCAAAATCTTTGAATGTAAGAAGAAGAAATATGCAAAAATACATCAATACCAGAAAATTATAATTTACTTCTTTCAGTCCATGATAGATGAAGTAAATAAAAAATAAGTGATTTATAAAACCTAAACACATAATTAATAAAGTGGAACACATTGACACTCTTCTCCAAACCCCACAACGCACACATACATCCCCCACACACACTGAAATTAGAGACTGTATCTTCTCTCCTAGCTGCACAGAGCATTCCAAAAATATTTTACCATATTAGGTACAAAAAATTCCATAAATTATAATTATTTAAAACAACATTGTCTGGTTACAATAAAATAAAACTTGAACTTATCAACAAGATATGAGGGGAATGTATAAAACAATGCTCAGAACAACTTATAATCTTTGAAGAAATTAAAATTACTAGAAAACCCACTCAAGAAATTAGTAACAAGATTAAAAAACCAAACTAGCCAATAAACATAAAGGCAGGAATCAATGAAATAGAAAAGAGAAAAAGTGTGAACTAATGATATATTGCAATTCTTCCATTAAAAAAATCAGCAAAACAGTTGAATCCTCATATAAATTAATAATAGGAGAAAAAGCATAAATTCTAAAATATTAATTGCTACAGGAAAAATAATGGAGACACAGAAGATATTCTAAGAATCATAGAAAATGACTTTTTCAACTCTATGTAAATAAGTTTGCAAACCTGAATGTAAAGGACGATTTTCTTTAAAAATATCACTTACAAAAGTGATTTCAAAAAGTCTAAAAAGATGAGTTACCATAAAAGAAAAATTAAAAGTTACTAAAGAGTAGCATGAAAGATGAAAATTATCCCCCAAAAAATTGTTTATGAAAGGAAAGTAACAATGTTGTAAATGACACATAAAGTCCAGCTTACAGTCATGCTTCCCTATACTTGGGGGATTGGTTACATGTCCCTTGCATGTCCTAACCTGTGCATACTTAAGTCCCACAACCAGTCCTGGGGAACCTGTGCACATGAAAAGTCAGTTCTCTGTATATGCAAGTTTAACATCTCATGAATACTGTATAAAAATCTGCTTATAAATAAACCTTACTGTAAAAACCCTTGTTGTTCAAGGGTAAACTGTACTATGTAAATGGTAGCATACAAAGAAAAGGAAATGACCTTAATCATTAAAGTAGGTTGTATAAATAAATTACCAGAAAAACAGGCCAACAGAGTACTGAATGAATTAACTCAATAAGACTAGGAATGAAAAGTTGTTTCAATGATAGGAAATATATGAAATATGCCATATCCATAGAAAAAAGAAAATTCAATGATTACCCAGCTGCTAAAAAGGCATATAATAAAATGTATTGTTATTCTTAATGAAAACTCCTTAAAAAGGAATAAATAGGCACTTACCTTGCAATAGATAATGTTGAAACATACCTGTTTCAGTCTAAAAAAACAGCATTGTTCTTAATTGAGAAATGAAAGACACCTTCCCACGGAGGCAGAAAGAGAACAAAGGTATCCGCTATGGTCACTACTGATTTGTTCTGTCAGAACTATTCAACACAATGAGACAAGAGAAGGAAATTGATGACACAGTAACTCAAAAGAAAGAGTGTACTGATTATTAATTTTGTTTGGAAAACCTAGGAATAAATTTAGTATGAAAGTGCAAGGTCAATATGAAGAAAGAAGTAATTTTATTAATAAATAAAAATGAAGAATTGAAAAAATGAAAACCTATGTAATGTGCTCTGATAAGAAGTTTTAATATCGGTAAGATTTCAACTTTTACCTGGAATTAGACAACGTGAAAAAGAGAGTAATGAGGAGAGTTGGGAAGAGTACTATAAGAAAAATATAAAACCATAAAAGCTAATTCATTGTGATACTAATAAATAGTATGATAGACAAATTGAACTGAAAAGAATGTGTAGAAATAAATTTGAATGCACATATACTTTGATAAATATGATTTTCAGACTACAGTGGAAAAAATGAACTGATCAATAAACATTCTCATATTAATTGTAGTCATCTAGGAAAAAATTGAGTTTATATCTCACACTTTAAAACAACTTTTTTTTTTTTTAACTTTTAAGTTCAGGGGTACATGTGCATGTTTGTTATATAGGTAAACTTGTAACAACGGGGTTTGTTGTACAGATTGTTTTGTCACCCGGGTATTAAGCCTAGTACCCATTAGTTATTTTCTGTGATCATTTCTCTCCTCCCACCCTCTACCTTTTGTTAGGTCCTACTGTCTCTTGTTCTACCTCTCTGTGTCCATGTGTTCTCATAATTTAGCTCCACTTGCAAATGAGAATGTGTGGTATTTGGTTTTCTGTTCCTGCATTGATTGGCTAAGGATAATGGCCTCCATCTCTGTCCATCTTCCTGCATTATTTTTTATGGCTGCATAGTGTTCCATGGAATACCACATTTTCTTCATCCAGTCTACTGTTGCTGGGCATTTAGGTTAATTCCATGTCTTTGTTAATGTGAATAGTGCTGGAATAAACATATGTGTGTATGTGTCTTCATGTTAAAATGATTTATATTCCTTTTGGTATATACCCAGTAATGAGATTGCTGGTCAGATGGTATTTCTGTCTTTAGGTCTTTGAGGAATTGCCACATTGTTTTCCACAATGGTTGAACTAATTTACACTCCCATCAACAGCATATAAATGTTCCTTTTTCTCCGCAACCTTGCCAGCACCTGTTATTTTTTGACTTTTTAGCAAGAGCCATTCTGACTAGTGTGAGATAGTATCTCATTGTGGTTTTGATTTGCATTTTTCTAATGATCAGTGATGTTGAGCTTTTACTTATATGCTTGTTGGTCACATGTATATCTTCTTTTGAAAAGCGTCTGTTCATGTCCATTCCCTGTTTTTTTTACTTCTGATTATGTGATCAATTTTCGAGTAAGTGCCATGTCGTGATGAGAACAATGTATATTCTGCTGTTTTTGAATGGAGAGTTTGTAGATATCTATCTCATCCATTTAATCCAGTGATGAGTTCCGATCTGGGATATCTTTGTTAATTTTTGGTTTGATGATCTATCTAATACTGTCATTGGGGTGTTGAAGTCTCTTACTATTATTGTGTGGGAGTAAAAGTCTCTTTAAAGGTCTCTAAGAACTTGCTTTAGGAATCTGGGTGCTACTGTGTTGGGTGCATATATATATTTAGGATAGTTAGGTCTTGTTGAATTGAACCCTTTACCCTTATGTAAGGCCCTTCTTTGCCTTCTTTGGTCTTTGTTGGTTTAAAGTCTGTTTTGTCTGAAATTAAGATTGCAACCTTTGCTTTTTTCTGTTCTCCATTTGCTTGGTAGATTTTCCTCCAGATCTTTATTTTGAGCCTGTTGGTGTCATTGCATGTGAGATGGGTCTCTTGAAGACAGCATGCCAATGGGTCATAGTTCTTTATCCAGCTTGCCACTCTGTGTCTTTTGATTGGGACATTTAGCCCATTTACCTTCAAGGTTAGTATTGTTATATGTGGATTTGATCCTGTCATCATGATGTTAGCTGGTTATATGCAGACTTGTTTGTGTGGCTGATGTGTAGTGTCACAAGTCTGTGTACTTCAGTGTATTTTTGTTGTTTTTGGTAACAGTCTTTCCATATTCAGTGTTTCCTTCAGGTGGGTAAGGTGGGTCTTGTGGGAATGAATTCCCTCAGTATTTGCTTGCCTAGAAAGGATCTTGTTCCTCCTTTGCTTATGAAGCTTAATTTGGCCAGATATGAGTTCTTGGTTGGAATTTATTTTAAGAATGTTCAGTGCTGGCCCTCAATCTCTTCTGCCTTGCGGGTTTTCTGCTGAGCAGTCTGCTGTTAGTCTGATGGGCTTCCGTTTGTAGGTGACTTGACCTTTCTCTCTAGCTCCCTTCAACATACTGTTTTCTCATTTTGACCTTGGAGAATCTGATGACTATGTGTCTTGGGCATAATCTTCTTTGAAGTATCTTACTGGAGTTCTCTCCATTTCCTGAATTTGAATGTTGGCCTGTGTAGCTAGGTTGGGGACGTTCTCATGGATAATATCCTGAAGTATGTTTTCCAAGTTGCTCACACTCTCTCCATCTCTTTCAGAGACACCAATGAATCATATATTTGATCTCTTTACATAATTCCCCATTTCTTGTAGATTTTGTTTGTCCCTTTTCATTCTTTTTTCTCTATTCTCTTGTCTGACTGTCTTATTTCAGAAAGCCTGAAATTCTTTCCTGAGCTTGGTCTATTCTGATATTAACACTTGTGATTATATTATGAAATTCTTGCAGTGTGTTTTTCAGCTCTATCAGGTTGTTATGTTTTTATCTCTACTGGCTATTTTGTCTGTCTGTTCCCATATCATTTTGTTGTAATTCTTTGCTTTCTAGATTGGGTTTCAATGTACTCCTGCATCTCAATGATCTTTTTTTCTATCCATATTCTGGTTGCTATTTCTGTCATTTCAGCCATCTCAGCTGAGTTCAGAACCTTTTTGGAAATGTAATATGATTGTTTGGAGGAAAGAAGGTACTCTGGCTTTTGGAATTGTCAGAGTTCTTGCAGTGGTTCTTTCTCATATTTGTGGGCTTATGTTTCTTCAGTCTTTGAAGTTGCTGACCTTTGGATGTTTTTTCTTTTCTTTTATCCTATTTGTTGACCTTCAGGGTTTGATTGTAGTGTAAGGTGGGTTTAGTTGACTGGCTTCACTTCTGGAAGATTTTAGGGGGTCAACACTCAGCTCCCAACTCCTGGGCTGCATGCCCTAACTCTGGGGGACTTGTTTTGCACTCCATCTTTGTTCTCTAGCTCCTCAAGGTTAGGAATACAATGTGCTGGGTTGGGGCTGAGGTAATCCTGGACTGCTGCTTTCCACACTCTGATGGGTGGTGACAGCAAAGCGTTTCATAGTATGATAGCAGCGGAATCCATCCTTGCTTGCACATGCCAGCAGTGGTGGCAGCGACAGCGTGGCAAGGTGCACACTTGGCTTCTTTTTAAATTTTTAATTGTTTTAATTTTTATAAATTGAGGTGGTACATGCACAGGTTTGTTATATGGCTATATTGCCTAATGGTGAGGTTTAAGCTTCTAGTGTACCCATCACCTGAATAGTAAATATTATACTCAATAATTTTTCAACCCTGATCCCCCTTCCACCTTCCTCCCTTTGGAGTCCCCCTTGTTTATTATTTCCCTCTGTATGTCTTGTGTACCCATCATTTAGCTCTCATGTATAAGTTAGAGTAGGCAGTATTTAATTTTCTGTTTTTAAGTTATTTCACTTAGGATAAGGGTCTCCAGCTCTATCTGTGTTGCTACATAAGACAGAATTTCATTCATTTCTATGGCTGCATAGTATTCCGTGGTACATACACATCACATTTTTTTAATGCAGACGTCCATCAATAAACACCTAGATTGATTACATGACCTTGCTACTGTGAATAGTGCTGCAATAAATATACAAGTGCAGATGTCTTTTTGGATTAAAGACATAAATGTAAGATCTGAAACTATAAAAATTCCCAGAAGAAAACCTAGGAAATCCTCTTCTGGACATTGGCTGATGCAAAGGATTTATGAATAAGGCCTCAAAAGTAAATGCAGCAAAAACAAGCATAGAAAAATGAGACTTAAGGAGATTATGTGGAGCAAAGAAATGATCAACAGAATAAGCAGACAACCTACAGAATGGGGGAAAATATTTACAAATTATGCATTTAACAAAGGACTAATATCCAGAATCTGCAAAGAACTCAAACAACAGGAAAAAAAAACCTAACAACCTCTTTCCAAAGTGGGCAGAGGACATGAACAGACATTTCTCAAAAGAAGACATACGAGCAGCCAACAAACATTAAAAAATGCTCCACATCACTGATCATAAGAGAAATGCAAATTAAAACCACAGTGAGACACTGTCTCACACCAGCCAGAATGGCTATTATTAAAAAGCCAGAAAAAAATAGATATTGGTTGAGTGTGCAGAGAAAAGGGAATACTTACACACTGCTGGTGGGAATATAAATTAATACAATGTCTGCAAAACAATATTGAGATTTCTCAAAGAACTAAAAATAAAACTACTAGTAGACCCAGCCTCCCCACTACTGGGTATCTACCCAAAGGAAAAGAAATAATTATATCTAAAACAACTTCTAAATTAATTAAATATTAAATAGTTTTAAGAAAACAGAACTAGAGAAAATTAGAAAAACTCATTTGGAAAATGTTTCATAATCTCAGAATTAAAGATATTTTAAATATGACACAAAACTCAGGAGTATAAAAGAAAAGATTGATAAACTAATAAAAAATTAAAATTTTGCATAGCAAAATCTACTATAGTAAAAAACAGGGTAAATGGAAAATCGAGAGAGACCTTTGCAACTTATATCACAAAGGACTCATTTATGTTGAACTGTACCTAATAAGAGTAATGCAATGAAACTACTCTGAGATAAATTAACCCTTATCAGATTGGCAAAGATTGAAAAGTTTGATAATACATGTTTAGGTAAGGAAGGGTAAAAAAAATGGCCCCTGTCATTCAGCCACTTTGCAAGGCAATTTGACAGTATGTTTCAAAACTAAAAGTATACATAATCGCAGTCTGGCACTTTCACTTCAAAAACTTTATCAAACATTTATGCTCAAAAAGATAAATTGACATGAGTGAAGTTGATTCTTTGCAACATTTTTTTCTAATAGCAAATGATTAGAAACAAATGTCATTTAATGAGGAACTGGTTAAATAAGTTGCAGTACATACATAATGGAATTATAGTGCACATACCATAGAACAACATAGAATAATAAAATATGAAAAAAGAAAAAGAGAAATGGGTAAGTTTGAGAAGAAAACATAAGTGAAAATTTGGAGAAAATAGACAAAACAGCATGAGTGGGGAGATTGGCAGGAACTCTGCTAGAATTGGATACTTTTTCCAATTTGTGTTTTTTGTCAACAGAGGAAAGGGCCATTTAAATATTTAATGGAATCATGTATTTTCTTTCACTCCAACATTTGTTTGCTTGGCTTCCCTTCCTCCTCCAGTGACAAAACAAATGGTACAATAAGGTTTGATACACAAAGAAAGAAAAACAGACTGTTTTCAGCCTTAGAGAGTTTGTTAGATAGCCAGCTTATAGCATGGATTCCACCAAGATATAAATATGTGGCAAAGGATTATTTCAGCTGTCTGTGATATCACAGAGAAGTCCAATATTAGATATTATTTACAATGTGTCTCACTGTATTTTTGTAAGGAAAATATCATTTCCTGTTTGCTAACACCTTATTCTTTCTTGATCCAAAAGCAATAGATGCATGCCTTTGTAATTCAGTTGATCTGGTAAAGATATGAACAAACCAAAATTCCCATTTGTTTACTACTTTCTAAAATAAACAGTTGGTAGCACACTTCACCTACTAGAGAAGTTGCAAGAGTGGCTTGTAGAAAATAAAAAAGACCAAGCTGGCATCTCTTAAATCAAATAGTGCTCTGTTCAAAGGTAACAGAAACTAAGACAGTAGATAAAATGTCTAAGAGTTTATGGTCACCTACAGATGTTGATATAAAACTAGGTTTATAAAACCAATCTACAAACTGTAGATTTAAAAAATTATATTGGCTAGGTGCGGTGGCTCATGCCTATAATCCCAGCACTTCAGGAGGCCAAGGCGGGTGGATCACAGGAGGTGGGGAGTTCGCGACCAGCCTGACCAACATGGAGAAATCCTGTATCTACTAAAAATACAAAAATTAGCCAGGTGTGGTGGTGCATGCCTGTAATCCCAGCTATTTGAGTGGCTGAGGCAGGAGAGTTGCTTGAACCCAGGAGGTGGAGGTTGCAGTGAGCCAAGATCGTGCCACTGCACTCCAGCCTGGGCAACAAGTGTGAAACTCCGTGTCAAAAAAAAAAAAAAAAAAAAAAAAGATACCAAATTCTGTATTAGTTTCCTGGGGTGTTAGGACTTCAGTATATATTTCGAGATATACACAATAGAATCCATAACAGTTCACCTCTGGCCCCCCAAAATTTGGGTCCTGCATATATTCACCCTATCCCAACATCCCAAACAGCCTTCAACATTCCGGCATCAACTCTCATCTAAATATCATCAACTTGAAGTTCTAAATCTCTTCATCTAAACTATCCAAATCAGTCATCAGTGAGACTCAGGGTATGGCTTTTTCTGGGGCAAATGGTTCAGTTTACCAGTAAAATTTACGGAGATAATCTGGTTTATAAAACATCTATGTCCAAAGATCAAATGTACACATTAGCAAAATCTGAGGGTAAAAATTATTCTTAAAATCATGAGTCCTTGGAAACAATCTCAAGCCTAAAATCTAGAGGTGAAAGCCTACCATCTTAGAGTTTTCTGAAGCCGTTTTTACTTCCATTAAGCTAACCATAAGGTTTCATTTGTATAATAATCAATGAGAAATTTTCAATTTGTCTATCACACAGCAAAACCCAGTGTAAACTGAACACTACCCATTGAATCCCATTAAAGATTACTTATACAGAAAACCCTCCACTTTTTAAAAGAATATTCATGAATATCGTATATGACACTAGTGTTTGGTAGAACATAATTTGAGAAATATTTTTTAATGTCTTCAGCCATTACTGCTCCACAACTGGTTTGTTTTCAGTCTTACATGAGTTAGAATCAAATAATGTTAGTGCTACCTAATAGATCACATGCTCCTTTTTACAAATGCTTATGCTGAAATCCAGGGTACCCCATCAGTTATGTAGGATCATGGAGAGGGATGTACTTATAGTCTCTAAATTGCCTCCATATCGGTAAGAAAAGCTTCAGAGTCAAGAGACTAGAAATAGGATGCTAATGTCAGAAATGTGGAAGGGAATTCAAAGGGAGAGTTTGAATATCCAGCTGGACAATGAGCAGACCATATATTATAACAGAACTCTGACCTGCAACCTCTGCAGCAATCAACCCAGAATGGTCAGAATTTAGTCAAGGATTGAGAGCTTCCCTATTTTTATCCCTGTTCCCAACCCAGCTCCAATCAGGTAAGGCTGAATTTACTCCTCACAACAAACACATAAGATGCCCCCTCCTAGTTGCCATCTCCAGCTTCTCCATATCAACAAATTTCAGTCAGAGGATATCTGAAGAGTTCTCTTTTTTTTCCCTCACCATAAAGCCTCCCCATTCCTCTTCCTACCTTTGAATCTCTGTTCTATGCAGGTGATGGTGGCTGACTCCTATGTGACAGCATGCTTGAAATAAATAGCATTCGCTTCTTCTCATTTGGGTTATCTTCATTTATTTCCAGAAAAGGTAGCAGCACTTTACCTTAAAAGCAGGAGAAAATAGCTCAGATAAAAATCCAAGCCCGGAACCATTTACTCTTGAGTGCAGCAAAACACAGCTCCCCTATATAGGTGAGTAGTGTTTTCTCTAAATAGTTGCAATATATTAATGTAATGTGCGATATCACTAAACCAGGAGAATCTTATTTCTCTATGTGTTCTGCAAAGAACATACTGAAAAGGCAATTAAAGCTATTGAAAGCATAGAGGGTGCTAATTAATCTTTACTTGTTATGTATTCGCTGTCTGGAAGATGAAGGATTATTATAGTTGAGGTGTGGCAGGCCAAATCCCATTCGTACTTAAATAAACCAAATGACCCAGAGTAGTACCATAAATTTCAAAATTCCCACTGCAGCCAAATATGCCATCTCCTAGAATTACATTCTTAAGTAAGCCCTAAAATTTTAGAAAGAATGCATGAACTCTATATTTAAACTAGTCAGAATCATGCATCATATTTATGCACTGGAAACTCTGAGCTCAGTTCAGACACAACACACCTCAACCTAGAAATACAAAGTAACGTGGAAAATGACATACTGATAGCACTTTAGTAGCAGCTAAAAACTGGCTCACATCAGCACATTTTTATTTTAATGTGTTCAAGTTAGTACATGAATTTCCCTAGGCAAATTTCTTTAGGTGTATTGCTTCTTGTTTGAAGAGTTAAAAAAAAAAAGAAACAACTGTTGATTCCGTAATTGGTCACTATCAATCATTTCACCAGAATTACTATACAGTTAAGAGAATTAACTTAAGGTAAAATAGTCAAGGCCTTAACAAAAAAATACCTGGGCAAAAAATGCATAGGAGGTAATCTCTGCTTTGTAATCTCAATGTGCATATATTTCACATTATACGTAATACTTCAAGGCACTTATTTGTATGTATGTTCTGTTTTCCTCTAATGGACCTTAATTTCCTTAAGAATAAGAGCAGTGTCTTTAACAGAGTCTTAGCCTGAGTATTTCAGCATCTTGTTGCCAGTCTGATATAGTTTGGCTCTTCCTCAACCAAATCTCATCAGAAATTGTAGCTCCCATAATTCCCTCATGTTGTGGGAGGGACCTGGTGGCAGGTAATTGAATCATTAGGACGGGTCTTTCCACAATGCTGTTCTTGTGACAATGAATAAGTCTCACAAAAATATGATGGTTTTATAAAGGAGAGTTCCCCTGCACACGTCCTCTTGCCTGCCACCATGTAAGACGTGCCTTACTCCTCCTTTGCCTTCCACCATGATTGTGAGGTCTCCCCAGCCATGTGGAACTGTAAGTCCAGTAAACCTCTTTTTCTTTATAAATTACCCAGCCTCAGGTATGTCTTTATCAGCAGCATGAGAACTAACACACAGCCTAAAACATAGTAGGTACTTAATAAATGCAGAATGGGTGAATAAAATTGTCATTGGCCATTACTTCCCACCCTTGGCACTGACCATAATTTCTGGCAGTAAATATCAGGAGCACCTGAAAGGACATAATAGCATGGTCATAGGAGATGGTTCAAAGCTGAGTTACTACTCTAATATATATAACTTTTGAAAATTTAAATGAATCAACAATAAAGAGGTTGACTTCTGTCTCAAGTGTCTAGTTTATATAGAGAGTCAATCTTATGGTCAATGAAGGGAGGAAAGCACTGTAACTGAATTTCACCAACAGATACTGAAACTTTTCAGTCCAATTAAAAAGAGGCAGGAAATGCTATACCTTGGGAGAACTGACAGGTTGGCTTAAATTTGTGATGGGAATTCTGTGATAGTTACATAAAAAAGACATAGGACAGTGAACATCTTCCTAGGTTTTTTTTATTACACTTTAAGTTTTAGGGTACATGTGCGCAACGTGCAGGTTAGTTACATATGTGTACATGTTGGTGTGCTGCACCCATTAACTCGTCATTTAACATTAGGTATATCTCCTAATGCTATCCGTCCCCCTTCCCCCCACCCCACAACAGGCCCCAGTGTGTGATGTTCCCCTTCCTGTGTCAATGTGTTCTCATTGTTCAGTTCCCACCTATGAGTGAGAACATGCAGTGTTTGGTTTTTTGTCCTTGCGATAGTTTGCTGAGCAGCCATAAAAAAATGATGAGTTCGTGTCCTTTGTAGGGACATGGATGAAGCTGGAAACCATCTTTATAGATTTTTGAGTCCCAGCACCAAGTGTGTATATATCAAGCCCGTCAGTTGATATTCATACCTTGCCAATGGAGTTGCCTGTTTTAGGAAAACATCCCTGAGTGTTTGGTTTATTTGCATTCTATGTATAAATAGACATTGAAAGTATCCTACTGGGAAGACTGTGGAGTGATTCATGCATCAGGTAATAATCGGATATTAATAATACATAGCAAGATATCTTCCACTTCTGTGACTAGTTTGTTCTATGATACAATGCAGTGGTTCTCAGTTTAGTTCTGCCGTGAGTAAGGGCCACTCTGCACTTACTGAGCCTCATCTTCTTCCTCTTTGTAAAATGCAGCTTAGCTGTAGTTGATTGCTAAAACATTTTCTTGCTTAAAAATTTAAAAATTTTTTTGAGAGCCAAAACCTTTTTAAATGATAGAAAACACTGCTTCTTGCATATGTTTTGTCAATGCTTTATTCAATTTAGGAAAGGCATCATATTCCATTTCAGATCATACTATCCGTTAGCGGAAACTACACTAATAAATAATGCTTTACGGAAGAGATTTGTAGTAGAAAAATTCTTGTTATTTACTGCTCATATACCAATAACACAGGTGGTAATCGTTAACTCACTGAACTTTCCAGTCTCAGTTTGATTTAGTTGCAGGATTAAGAACATGATTTCAACACTGATATTTTAGTTCCAATTGATAACTCCTTTGTAAATAACAGGGGTGTTTATATCAAGTTTGCAATTATGTACAAACATTTTATATGGAGAAACTTTGTCAAAGACTTATTTTATACTCTAGATATTTTCTTAAAATTATTTAACCTCAGATTTTTATAAATCAAATACTTCAAATACATTATGGTATCTTTTATTTGGAAGAATCTACAATAATGAATAAATAAGACATTCCTAAATACTGACTTCAATATCTTGGAGGAAATTTAGGGAAACTTAGAGAAAGAAATGTTGCTTGATGGCTTTACCATTTTTATCTTAATGTAAAGTCATAGAATCATGGAAGTTTAAAGATGAGTGTGAGTTTTGAAATGAGGCAGTCCACAGTCTTTAATTCACATAAGACAAAACTGAGGTTATGGCTGCTTAATAAAAAGAAATAATGAAAACGACAAATTTGGACTTCACCAGAAAAGTAGGACTATGATAGAGCCTCCACTATTCAGGCTTTTGGGTAGCGCTCCGGAAAACTCATTCTGTTGACAGAGCTAGCATTAAACAGGATCAGAGGAACTGGTACAGGTTAAACTAACTTTTAAAAGACTGATACCATAAGCAAAAAGTCAATATGTTCATTTGAATTAAGTATTTTTAACTTTAAGGCAAACAGGAAAATCACACTGGTTGATCTGCTTGTCCTCTTCCTTTAGAAAAGAAAAAAATCTTTGATGGGGACAGTATTGTTAAGAGGATTTTAGTGGTCGGTATTATTGAGTTACGAGGGCCAATGAACCTGTCTGTGAACTTGACTATGTTATACAGATATGACTTCAATCCACTGCAAACAAGCTTTTGCCCCCAAATCTCCAACAAAACTGATACTGCGAAGGTCACTAAGAATCTTCTTATTGGTGTATGCAATGTTCAGTTCTCAGTTCTTATTTTATCACTTGACCTATCAGCAGCAGATGAGAGCTGATAATCCTTCCTCCTTGAAAGTCTTTTCCAGGACACCATTTTCCTGCTTTTCATACCTCACAGGATGCTCCTTCTCTGTCCCCTTTGCTGGTTCCTTATCTTTTCTGGGCCATCTTAACATGAATTCCCCAAAGCTCAATCCTTGGAAGCCTTCTCTTCTATATCTTCATTCACACCTTAGGGCAGTAATTCTAAAAGTGTGGTCCTCAGACCAGCAGCATCAGCAAGACCTGGAAACTTGCAAGAAATACAAATTTTCACATCCCTCCAAAGACCTAATTAATCAGAAACTCTGGGATTAGTGCTCAACAATCAGTTTTAACAAACACTGCAGGTAATTCTCTCGAATATTAAAGTTTGAAAGCCATCTCCCTAGAGGACCTTATGGAGTCTAAACTATTAATAATACCATCTGTAAAGTGCAAACTCTATTTTTTTAAAATATGTAGCCTAGTCTCTTCCTTATGAAGTCTACATTTTTATATCTTCTGCTAATTTGATCTCTCCACTTGAATAGTCAATAAGCATTTCAACCATTACATGTCAAAGCCAAAGTTTTGACAGTTCACCTGTTTTTTTCTATTTGTAGCGTTTTCAATTTCAGTTAATGACTAAACCTTCCTTCCTATTGCTCAAGCCAAAATTTTAGCATTATATTGGTATCTCACTTTCTTTCCTACTCAGTATCTGATTCACCAGAAACTTCTGCTGGATTTTAAGGGCATCTAGAAAATGGCTACATCTTATTACTCGCAGTGCTACCAGCCTTATCAAATCATCATCATCTTTTACCTGGAGATGTGCAACGGCATCCCAAGAGGTCACCCTCTTTACCTGTCTATAGTCTAATTTCAACAGAGCAACTAGAATGGTGGTTTTAAAACAGAATTTGGGAATTTAGTTGCACTTTGATAGTGTTAGTCCACAAAATCCAATCCTTTTGCTAATTACAATAAAAATTTGTGAACAAAACACAAACAAACAAGTATATAAAAGGAAATTACCCATATCTGTGGGCTCTCTAAGGCAAATAAAAGGGGGCAGATTGTGAAGGAAAGTCAAAACTTAGAGAAGGAACCTGGCTTAGGGTGTTTGCTTTTATGGTTTTTGACTCAATGAGAGGTTTTAGTCACAGAGGAGAACATCAGCATTGGTAGATAAAACTCCTAAAAAAAAAAAAACCCCTCATCTTTTTGGGAGAGTAAGGGGGAAATCTTATAGTGGGGGAAAAAAGCAGAAGAAAGGCTAGCTTAATTCTGTGTAGGAATCAGTATAAGGCTGAGATTGGAAAGAAAAAAATCTTGAAGAAATCATAGCAGTAAACTTCCAAATCATCTGAAAGACATAAATTTACAGATCAGCAAACCACAAACAGGACTACTCCCCCATCCAAAAAAAAAAAATGCCTAGATACATTAAAATCAATCTGCTAAAATCCAGAGATAAAATAATCTGAAATGCTACTAGCAAAAACAGACATATTACAAACAGGGAAACAATGATTTAAATGACTAGAATTTCTCATCTGCAATCATGAAGGCCAGAAAACGGTGAACACCTTTAAACTACAGTAAGAAAATAACTGTCAACCCAGAACTATATATACATCATAAACATTTTTCAGAGATGAAGGCAAAATAAAGTTATTTTAAGAGGAGGGAAAACTAAGAGACTTCTTCACTAGCAGATTTACTCTACAAAAAATGCTAAAGAAAATTTTCAAGTTGAAGAGAAATAATGTCAGAGAGAAATCTGGAAACAGATATGTTTTGTTAAGAGTAACAAAAGTGGCAAATAGCTGGGCACATCTAAAACTCAATTTTTACCTCTTTATATTATACTTACATTATCTATTACATCTACATACATTGCAACCTCACAAGGTAATGTTATGATTTTGATTTTAAAGAGGCATACATATTTTAAAAAACATAAGAGGGAAAAGTTGAATTTGTTATCTAAAGCCTTTCCAAAATAAAATTCCAAGGTAGCTAGTTTCAATAATCGAAGAAGAAATAACACTAATCTCACAGAAAATTTTTCAGAAAATAGAAAGAGTGCAATTACTACTTAACTCCTTTTGAAAGGCCAGCATAATGCCAATACCGAAATCAGAAAGTGATGTCATGGTAAAATAACTACAGAGGCTGGCTGCCGTGGCTCACGCCTGTAATCCCAGCACGTTGGGAGGCTGAGGTGGGCCGATCATGAGGTCAAGAGATCGAGACCATCCTGGCCAACATGGTGAAACCCCATCTCTACTAAAAATACAAAAATTAGCTGGGCGTGGTGGTGTGCACCTGTAGTTCCAGCTTATCAGGAGGCTTAGGCAGGAGAATCGTTTGATCGCTTGAACCAGGTAAGTGGAGGTTGCAGTGAGCCAAGATCGCACCACTGCACTCCAGCTTGGCGACAGAGCAAGAATCTGTCTCAAAAAAAAAAAAAAAAGAATTACAGATCAGTATCTTTCATGAATATACAGGCAGAAATTCTTAACAAAATATTACCAAGTTGAATCCAACAATATATAAGAAGCATAATACATTATGAACAAGTAGTGTTTAAAGAATGCAAGGTTCATTTATCAGTCAATCAGAATTTATGAAGGTACTTTAACATATTAACAGAATAAAGAAGTGGGATATGATCATTTCAGTAGATGCAGAAAAAGCATTTGATAATATTGAACAGCAATTCATAACAAAAATCTCAACAAACTAGGAACAGTTCAAATTGATAAAGTACGTATAAGAAAAACATGTAGCCAGCATAATAATTGACAACATAATAACTGCCTTTAATCTGGGGATATGCCTGAGATTAGACTATATGACTAACAAGAATGTTTGAAAAACATATAATAAATGAAAAAACAATAGGACAAGAAGGAAAGATCCCACTTCTGTCTTTTATCATAAATACGCCCAAGTTCTAGAAAATTTCAGCCTTTCTAGAATGCCCACATTGTGAGTTCTGAATTGGAAGAGCATCACAGTAGCTTCTCTAACCATTTTGCATCATCTTTCTACAAGAGATATTGTAACATTACTAAGTCAAGTCGCACTCAGTGAATGAAAGTTTCATTAACTTTTAATTCTATATACTTTGCAAGGCATCAAAAGACTTACAAGTATAAGAAATTTCACCACCATATTACAAAAGATTATTTGCTAGTATGAAAACAAAGGAGTTGATGGAGTCACCAGATTGTGAGAAGTCAGGGGGACAGTCTAGTAGACATGACTGTGACAGTTAAAAATGAGGTCTGAAACTCAGGAAATTTTCAGATGTAAATATAAATTAGGAATGATCTGCATAGAGGTAATGGTGGAGAAGGATGAGGTGATGGAGAAAAAGTAGTTATAGAAAATTCAATAAAACCAAGATGATTGGAAGAGTAGGCAGAGTTGGAAGAGTGAAATATTTCATTAGTATTTTAATTCTGTAAAATTAAAGTATAAGAACAAGAAGTAACAAATATGTTAAATGGTGCACAATGGAGACAGGGTTTGAGATTAATTAAAGGTGATAGTTGATGTGCAGTCTACTACCATTACATCTAGAAAAATGCTAAATCACATTCAAACGTAAACATCCAGAAAACCATCTATGACTCGTGGTGATGGAGAATGAAAAAATAAGCACTAGAATCAAGAATGCTGTGAATTTTCACCAGATAAAATAATTTTTTTTTTCTTGTAGAGACAGGGGTCTCACTCTGTTGCCCAGGCTGGTCTCAAACTCCTGGCCTCAGGTGATCCTCCTGCCTCAGCCTCCCAAGGCACCAGGAGTATAGGTGTGAACCACTGCACGAGACCCAAAAGGAATGAATTTGTCAATATTGACTTGTCTTATTACAAGGACAAGGTGAACATCGCAAATATTTCAGTACAGCCTTCACCATTAAATTAGCAACGATACAAAAACCAGAATGACTAATGTATGATTTTCCTGAGTAGGGGCAGCAGCAATCTAGTTCATATTTGTAACAGAAGCAAGTACGTGAGTATTTAGTTCTTAAAAGAATAAGTCATTTGAAGCATACCTCCCAGTCATAGGACCTAATTATGATTGTCCTTCATTTGTAAAAATTTAAAAAGTGAAATAGTGTCATTTATACCATTATGCTTAAAAACCCTGTTCTGATCCTCCGTGTCAGTCACAGAGGATTTGAGAAATAAAAGATTTCTCTACTCTTTAGAAGTGCATTTTTAATCACCTGTCTAATGCAGTGGCTGAGTGGAAGGAATGAGTGAAATGACAAAATTCAAGCTGTACAATCAACAGATCTAAGAACATTCAATTTTGCCAATTCTGTGAAAATTAAAAATAGAGTACATTTGAAGGCGTCTTAAAAGAGGCAAATGAAAGTACAATAATAATTTATACAGAAAAGTCAGCTCTAAGGAAAAAGCTGAAAAGCTGTTTGAAAAGGATTTCTATTGAAGTCCCACAATGTTATGTGAAATCTTTACATGGTATTTGCTTCTGAATACACGCTGTCTCCATCACTAAAAAAAGAATGATGACAATCACGTGTAAATTTTTTCTTAATGTATCAACTGAGAATGGAAAACTTTTAAAAAGTTTGTCTTGACATCATCCCGTGACAGAATATCCTAATAATCTCAGTATTTCCACTTCAGATTCAACTTGTCTAATCTTATCTCTGCTCTTCTCCAAGGTCCTAGAATTTAAACCTGAAATTTTATTTTCATCTTGACTGCTAGTTGTTCTTCCTTTCTCTCCTTCATCACAGTCTCTCCAGCCTTCCTCCTTTTTTCCATTCCTAGAGTCACTGGTATAAGTCAGGGGCTTTTGACCTGACTCTGGGATCATTGAAGTCTGTGGGATTTCTCTTCCTCTTATCTTGCCCCAATTCACTTTAGCAGTCATAGGTGGAGTTCCTTAGAAGCATATCATGACACATAGTTCGGGGACAAGATCTTTACTAGGATCAACAATTGTGTATTAGTCTGCTGTCACACTGCTAATAAAGACATACCCAAGACTGGGTAATTTATAAAGGAAAGGGGTTTAATTGACTCACAGTTCTGCAGGGCTTGGGAGGCCTTGGGAAACTTATAATCATGGTGGAAGGGGAAGCAAACATGTCCTTCTTCACATGATGGCAGTAAGAAGTGCAGAGCAGAGGTGGAGGGGAAACCACCTTATAAAACCATCAGATCTCATGAGAACTCACTGTCACAAGAACAGCATGGAGGTAACCACCCCCACGATTCAATTACCTCCCACCAGGTCACTCCCACAACACATGGGGATTACAGGAACTACAATTCAGGCTGAGATTTAGGTGGAGACCAAGCCAAACCACATTTGTTTTATATGTTTGCTTAAGTGTACCACATAGTTACCCTTTGAGCATGTGCATTTCAAGTCTTTTTTTTTTTTTTTCAAGTCTTGATTTCTTTCTTCTCTGGTTGTTCAGAAATCAAAGTTCTAAGGTGGTGGAGAGAGTAAGTGGGACAGCCACCGCATACCATGAAGAACCTAAATATGGATTGATAGTTTCACAGCTGTGCTTATTTCACTACATTATGCTTTCAAATAACAGAGAAAAACCTACCTGAGTTTTTAAAAAAGAGAAACATCATTGGTGCCTTCATTAATAGGAGTAGTCTGCGGTGACTGATGGTCCCTTTTAGATAACGACAAGACTGTACGGAAATTACTGCTGGAGTTAACATGATTTTTTTTTTAAAGCAAGTTCCAAATTACTAATCAGTAACTTCAGTTTCTGGCCTTCATGTCTTATATTTTATCCTGCAACAAAATAAAGGAAGGACATTTTGGAGTGGCAAAAATAGAAATAATGAATTTACTTTTTCTCTTTCATGTGAAACATTGGGGAGCTGGTTCTGCTAGGTGCTATGAACTCCAATGCTGCTATCAGCACATACTTGGTTTAAACTGTGATTGGAAGTTACTTACATTGTATCATTTGTATGACGTTGAATTATGTGCTAGGTTTAAAAACATGCCGTTTCTCTGTGAGGGCTGTTTGGTTATTGGAAAAGCTGTAATTTGAGAGCATGTGAATGTCTTATGTTCTAGGTACTAAAAACAAAAACGTAGTTAAAAACCTTGCCCTAAAAGCTTGTAATGAATGAATTGGTAGTTTGGGCAAAATTGTCTTACGAATTAAGTCTTCGAATAGGTTGACCCAATAAAGTCCAGAAATTCCCAGGGATAGAAGAGTCATCCTTTCCACTACTCATTGCTGGCAGTCACCTATGCCAGGATGCTTCAAATATCTTTCTTGTCCCATAATATCTTTTTTCTTAATGTATTGTCAAGCGTTTTACTATCAGAATTATTAATAAATGGCCTAAATTGGGAATTTGTTCTCAGGAGAATAGTGAAAATGCCTACATTGCCACCCCTTCCATTATTTCCTCAGTATTTTAATACTCACAGATTATACTCATGCAATGGATGGCCCAACTCAAAGAATGAGCCTTTCCACTATCCCCTCTGCAAACCCATCTCCAGTTCTCTTCATTATGTAAATCTCTTGAGATAATCTAGGAATCTGACTCATTAACAAGGACAGCCGAAGACAGAGCCTTATAGAAGCTCCTAAACCTCCCTCCAGGTTACAATTGTCCAAAGACAGTTGCTAACTGGGGAAAGAGGGTCATCCATCTTAACTGCCATTCATGTTGAATGCTCACACAATACACTGGGTAAATTGCCTCACTGAAATTTGGATTTGATATATCTAGCACCTCTTCCTCCTCCTTCTGACAACCCTGCCAGAAAAAGCAATTAGGTTTTTCCCATTAAGTGCTATTTATGGGCCCTCGTTGGCACTTAAAGAGAACTTCTACTGTATTAATTGTTCTGTATGATAATTTATTCTGGAATTTTCCCTGGAAACAATGCCAACTTAGCAATTCTGTAGTTTGTAGCTCTCACCTTTAGAAAACATTTAGTGATACTGTCTGCAAGTTCTCTAATAAGGGACTAAAATGTAATTTATCTGAATCAAGAGATTTGAACTCATTGTTCAAAGGACAAGAAAAGAAGAGACAGAATGCCATAAGAGATGGGAATTGCTGAGCATTAGAAAGTCAGAGCTCTGTCTGACGTTTGCCCTGGGAATAGGTAAAGATTGCGCTGCAGAGATCGCTGACAGATGCTTCTGTTTCCAGGTCTAATTACTCTTCCTTTGTCTCTCCTTTCTCTGCATGAATTTCTCCTACATATTGTTTTGGCTTGAGCTTTATCCTATTCTTGGCCCACTGGAGAAGTTTTAATAACTCCTAATAGTCTCCTGTATTCAATGAAAGCACATCTACTTCTTAAGAGTCTGTAAAATCTGACTCAATTTTTAAGACTAAATATCACTTATTATATTCCTCAGGGACTCCATCTGACTCAGGATGCTGATTTCCTACTATCTTTCCCTATCCTGTCCCCCAAGAACCTTCCATGATTATGTCTATAGATTTGTTCCTGCTCTTCCCATTAGAATTCCCTTCCTCGGTCTCTCTATTAATAGTGTATCTATCTTTTAGATCCACCTCGTGCAATACCTTCCTTGAAGTCTTGCAGTCACTTGCCTTCTAACATTTTTATGTACTAAGTATTTACTAGCAGTTTATTATTCAATTAATACATTTTATTACACTACATTGTCTCATTACTTATATCTCATTACTTATATACTACATTGTCTCATTACTTATATCTCGTTACTTATATCCTTTAAAAGCATTTAATTTGTGTCTGTGTGTATCATGTTTCATGTTGTATTTTCCTATCAACTAAACAACACACAATTTGTTGTAGCCAACATGTTTTATATTTCTCCCGTACTCAGCAACATTTAGCATGCAAGGAACTTTACTATGAAGTATACAGTAGGCAATCAACATTTATATACTTGAATCCTGGATCACCTGGTTTTCAGCCTATGGCAAGATATTCGTGAATATTTTTGTGCAGTAGGTTATTTCACAAGATTCCACACTTTAAAAATATTTAATATTGGTAAATCTCTAAGTCCACAGGTCAGCTGAAGTTTTTCATTTGCGCAAAAGAAAAACTCTGGGTAAGGCAACTCTTTAGATAATAGAAACAAATATAAAAGACTAATATTATGCGGGTATTTGTGTGTGAACATAAATGTATATTTTTCATTCAACTCCTGAGCAAAGAGACATTTGTGAACTTAAGCAAATTCAATCACCTAAAGTGCAGTAGCACAAAATTCCTAGAAAATCTACTAATTGTTGAATCAAATGTATACATGTTGGCAATGCATTGCATTGCAGTAGCTTACAATGAGGCATCTATATTTACATCTTAGTAGGTTGAAAACTGCATCTCCTTCACTTCTCTATTAGTGACTCATATTCAAATATGATTTTTTTCCTGCAAGGAGTCAGGTAATACAAAAATATAAATTATTTTGGTGCGCTTATGTCTTCCTCCTTCTAGAAAAAAGATACTGTTTTATCACGGAACTTAGTAGGAAGACCACACACACACACACACATACACTCAATCACAGAAAGACTGAATATAACTACAGGTAAGTCAGACATTAAATTGAGTTCTTAATCTCTTCATTCTGGTAAGAGAAACCTGCTGATGCTATGTGAGACTATGTCACAACAATGTGTAAATTATTTAAATGAAGTTTCCAAGATACAGATAAATAATACAGAAGTACTCTACATCCAGGCAGTGTTCTAAGTATTTAATGGGTATTAGCTTGTTTAGTCCTCACAATTACCAGTGAGGTAGATGCTATCGTTTTGAAGAAACAGACACACAGAGGTTAAGTGACTTGCTCAATGTCACAAACTTAGTAACGGTGGAGCTAGATTTTAGACTCAAGCAGACTGGCTGTGAAGACTGATCTTCACCACTTCATCCCACTGCCTCAACGTAATACTTCAATGGTTAGCACTAAGACTGAATGATTGAAGAATAACACTGAATGGCTAAAAAAAAACCTCTTTCACATGAGGGTTAATAAGCTATCTTGATCCATCCCAAGAGTGTAAAGACAGAAGGAGCTCAATGCAAACTTGTTGAGTTAAAAAGATTACATTTTCCCACATTATATTTTATAGATTAAAATATAAAAATGACACATTTCTTAGAATCATATACATTCTTAACATTTCTTATCATTTTTATTCTAAAATAAAATGTGCCTTAAAATTTACAGTATCTTCCCATTGCTGTCAGCAAGTTGTAAGGCGGTTATGATTACCTCATACTTTCTAGTAAGCTCAGGAAAGAACCAGTATCCGAACTTACAGGATGGTATTACAAGCTTAGAAGAAAACCCCAGAGACAGCAGAGACAGGTGTGCCTTTTTTTTTTTTTTTTTTCAGAAATGCTACATCACCAATACTCTTAATGGTACAAAGTACTCAGCTGCCTTGAGTTGAAAGTTATTTCAAGGGAGTCAGACTTCCAATTGCAAGAACTTTCAGAAACATTTTAATCAGTCTAGTTCCACCGCATTTTACTTGGCTGATTACACAGTGTCTACATCTAAGTGAAATCCTCCAGCAAATATAAAATGTAAATCCCCAATGATACAAAAGCATCGTGTCCTGGATCAATGGCAGCATTTCTTCCTTTCTTTTTTATTTTTTTATCTTTCTTTGAGACGTGGTCTTACTCTGTTGTCCAGGCTGGAGTGCAGTCGTGCGATCTCAGCTCACTGCATCCTCTGCTTCCCAGGTTCAAGCGATTCTTGTGCCTCAGCCTCCTGAGTAGCTGGGACTACAGGCACATGCCACCACGCCCGGCTAATTTTTTTTTTTTTTTTTTTGAGACGGAGTCTCGCTCTGTCGCCCAGGCTGGAGTGCAGTGGCGCGATCTCGGCTCACTGCAAGCTCCGCCTCCCGGGTTCACGCCATTCTCCTGCCTCAGCCTCCCGAGTAGCTGGGACTACAGGCGCCCGCTACCACGCCCGGCTAATTTTTTGTATTTTTAGTAGAGACGGGGTTTCACCGTGTTAGCCAGGATGGTCTCGATCTCCTGACCTCGTGATCCGCCCGCCTCGGCCTCCCAAAGTGCTGGGATTACAGGCGTGAGCCACCGCGCCCGGCCACGCCCGGCTAATTTTTATATTTTTAGTAGAGATGGGGTTTCGCCATACTGGCCAGGCTGGTCTTGAACTCTTGACCTTGTGATCTGCCCTCCTTGGCCCCCAAAGTGCTGGGATTACAGGCGTGAACCACCACACCCAGCCCATTTTTTTCTTTCTTCCTGTTATTTAAAATCATGGTATATGTGACATTCCGTGAGCTATTGGAATCAATGGAATAAGGCATATCATATTGAAAAGATCTACACTCATGTGCTATTAGCAATAGGTTTCTGTTCATTTTCCACTATTGGGAGTTATCCAGACACCCACTGTCCTCCATTCCCAATAAGCTGCCTTTTTTGGGACAAGTGGCAGCCATTGAGTGCAGATGGCCAGGAGTATATGTATTTGCTCAGTGAGAAATTAATTAAGGTAGATGAAACCTGTGACCTAATTGGTTGCAACTACGGCCATATTTTTACAGCAGTAACAAGTGTATATCTACCTATTGCTATGTCTGAGACTATTTCTTTCACAGGAAAATAGATATATTGAAATCAAAACCATTTTCTCAAAATTATGGTCCCGGTAGTTGTATCAATATGTGCACTTTCATATTTTGACTCCCATAGAAATAGTTAGAATGTACACAGACAACCTCCTGAATGTTACCTTCTCTAACACTTTCTAAATGTTTTGTGTTTGTGATTCTTTTGAACCTTTCAGTCTACAATCCTCTAGCTGTAGAAACAGATATTTTTACATTGAGTACTTATTTGTTTATAGGATTTATAGTCATGGCAGCAAATACATTTCAACTTAAGATGCACTTTAATGCCTGCTGACAATACAATTAAAACTTCTCATCTAAGTTGGATGTCCCCAAAACCTTGACAAGAAAACCAATAAAAGTAGTCTTGCATCGTGTGTCCTATTTCTTTGGAGAATAAAAGGAATGCAAATTAATTCAATGAGAAACCATGGGCAAAATATTTTAATTGATCGTCATCAAAGAGAACATAAAATCCTCTGTTCTTCAAATACTTATTACTCTTTTTTTTCTTTTCTATTTTTAATCTTGCAAGAATCAGTGACTGGAGAACTGGCTCGGCTATTTTATACAGGCTTTTGCTACTCAGACAAATGTGACAGCCCTCAAGGAAACTTAAAAATGTAATTAAGCCCCAGATGGTTCTTTTAACCTTTACTATATTATCAAAGCACTATAAGCTTTAAAATTTAAAAAGTCAATTTATCCTGCAACCTATTCACTTCCTTCACCCCTCTCCTCATTTGCCTTTTCCAAATTGAATTCATAGGTCAATTTTGATATTCACCTGTTCGCTCACATTCACTAATTCTTTGCCTTTCACTTGCTTCTTTGTGCCTGTTCTGCAAACCCCCAGTTCTGGTTAGATCCAGCTCTCTGCAAATAAAGCTTGACTACTTTTCCCAGTCTCCTTGACAGCTGGCTGAAGCCCTGGGACTGATTTCTGGTCAGTGAAATGTCGGCAGAAAAGGTGGCAACTACCCCCGGGCTTGACCCCTAAACATCTGTGAAACTGTGTGGGTCTTTCTCTTATGATCGTGAAGGAATTTTGGTGGACTTCGAGGTTAGGAGTAGGGTGTGGAGGGGATGTAGTTATAGACACTTGATGTGGACAGTTGACTATGTGAAGAGCGACTGCTACCCCTAAACCTCTTTGGAATGTGACAACAGAGAGGAAAACAAAAAGCCTTCACTTTGTTATGTCTCTGAGATTTGGGAGCTGCTTGTTAGCTTCATTTGCTTACCCTAATCAATAGAATTAACACCAAGAATGGGTCCTTCAATGCTACAAGACAACCATGCGACATTTCCCAAGCATGTTCACACTCCTTGTCTCCTAAATGATTTTCTCATATGCTCCCCCCTTTTTTTTCCTTTCCTCACTCTCTGCTGATGAGCTTGCTTCTTATTTAACTCAGAAACTGGAAGTAATCAAAGGAGAATGTCTATAAGCTCCACACAATCATGTCTCCTTACTCACCCAGCATCTGCCTGGATGGGCCCTGCTTCCCTGGTGTCAGCGGTCCTGTCTAAGATGACTCTGTAGGTGTATATACTGGTAAATGTTTCGGATCTTTACGTCAGACTCTCAGCTCTTCTTTCCTATATTGGACAATGGAAGACCTTAACGGAGATTCTCTACAGATGCAAATCTCCCCCACAAAAGACAATTTTGCAGGGCGACTTCAATCTGCTGGCCATGTGGCAGCCATCTCAAAATTTGTCAAAGAAATATATTTGGGGATAAAATATTTTGATTTTCTTTCCCGCCCCCGCTCCTTGGCCACAAGATAGGATCTTGCTCTGTTACCCAGCCTAGAGTGCAGTAGTGCCATCATGGCTCATTGCAGCCTTGACCTCCTGGGCTCAAGTGATCCTCCCACCTCAGCCTCCCAAGTAGCTGGGACCACAGGCGTGTGCCACCACACCCAGCTAAGTTTTTAATTATTTGTAGAGAGTACATCTCCCTATGTTGCCCAGGCTGCTCTCAAACTCCTGGGCTCAAGTGATCCTCCCATCTTAGCTTCCCAAAGTGCAGAGATTATAGACATAAGCCACCATTCCTGGCCTTGATTTTCTTCCCCAGAGTATTCAACATCTCATATATAGTGAATTGGCAAGGAGGAAATATTTTAACATGCAGTACTCTAAGCCAGGGGTTCTTTAGCTACAAAGGGCAGCAGAATCACCTGAATGACCAATTAAATCATGGATTTCTGAGCCCCACCCCCAAATTTCTGATTCAGTTGTTCTGGAGTGGGACCTGAGAATTTACGTTTCCCCCAGGTCTGCAGGTGATACTTCTGCTGCTGGTCCAAGGACACACTATGAGAACCACTGTTTACGGTTTGCTACCAAAAGCGTGATCCCTGAACCAGCAGCACAGACATTATCCAACAGCATGTAAGAAATTCAGAATCTCAGTCTGTCTCAGAACTATTTAATTGGAATTTGCATTTTAACTAGGAGGTTTAACAAGGTGCATTCTCCAGGTAATTTGTATGCATATTAGAGTTTGAAAAGCATTAGGATTTTAAAAAATAGGAGGGATATAGGACTGAATGTTTTCCTTAAGGCAAGGAGAAGTCTGGCATTGCCAAGTGTAAAGAAAGCCAAATGTTGAGAACTGTTAAGTAATATAATTACAGTCGTTCTTTTATCCGTGGTTGCACTTGCTACAGTTTTGGTTACCCTTGGTCACTGAAAATAGGTGAATACCGTACAATCAGATATTTTGAGACAGAGAGAGAAACTACATTCATAAAACTTTTATTACAGCATATTGTTATAATTATTCTGTTTTATTATTGTTGCTGCTAATCTCTTACTGTGCCTAATTGATAAACTAGACTTTCTTTTAAGTATATATGTATAGGAAAAACAACATATATAGGACTAGATACAATCTACAGTTTCAGGCATCTACAGGGGGGGTCTTGGAATGTATCCACCTCAAATAGGTGTAACACCAAAGCAGCAAAAAACTAACATAACTAACTTCATTTTTGTTTAAGGGACTTTTACCTATTCCCACAGATAGGCAAGGATAATTATAGAGCAGTGAGATCATACACAAAAACAGCAATCATGTAGTTTTTCAGAAAGAACTCTGAGTTTAAAGGACAAGTAACTATGTTTTGTTAAAGATTTATGGAAATACTGTGACCTGACCAGGGAAAAGAAGTTCCCAACATCCTCACACCCTCGCTGGTGCCCAGATATCTGCAGTCATCAGTTACCTCTTGCCCTGAGCCCTCCATCTTCCTCCTGCCGTTGACATAAAAAGAGCCAAAAATTTGGAATGACTTAAGATGGTACTTTAGCATGATAGTGTGCCATCATCTGGGTTTGCTGGCTTTCTGAATAAACCAGCTTTTCCTCCCACCAACCCTTGTCTCTTGAGTTTTGCCTTTCAAGCAGTGAGGAGCCAAACTTGGGTTTAGTTACAGGGGTACTACTGTACATATTATACAAAATAGCTATAATTATATATATATCTTAATTATATGTGTGTGTGTGTGTATAATTTGTTTGTACTCTATAAATACATGTTATCTTTTTTTAAAAAAAGACAACCTGTGTAGATTGAGGAGCTTCAGAATCCCTGGAAGCACAATTAGCAATCCAGGTGACCAAGAGCTCAGAATGAGGCAGAATTTCTAGGGTGGCAGCAGGCCAAAGCTAACACTGACTGACAGCTGAGCTTAGAAATTGTCAAAAATGGAGAAGCCACTGGGCAAATACCCTGCTACATCTCTGGCACTCTTACTCCTGGGAACTATAAAAGACTTATGCTTGGGCTGCTTCTGTCTTCCATGTTCTTAGCTTCGTGGAAGATGTAACGATGGCAGGTCTGAGAGCAGGAAAAGATGTTCAGTAAGAGAATAATTCTGGACAGTCTCATTAAAAGGCTGGAAGCAGAATTGGCCAACAAGAGATATATATTGAGAGAACTTTTCTAACCCCTTAAGCTTTCTTTGTCCAATATCAAAAACTCTCACTGATAGTAATAAAATGCAAAGGAATATTAAGAAAGTGTTACATAAGTAAATGTATCATTTTATCTCCTAGTGCTCTGGAGAGAGCATTTTTTAAACAATTATATTCTTTTTATGTTTAATATATTAAAATAAAATTTAGTATTAAAATAATAACCAATATTTGAAACAAAAAGTCTTTGAAAAATTCTTAAGTTTCTTAAGGAACACATTATACCAGGTGAAAGAAGTTTGCTTAAAGATTGCAGGTAATTGTTACTCAAATCTTTTCTAATACTGGTCAGACAACAAAGCTTCCCTAATCTCTACAATAAAATGATATGAGTATTGTAATAATATGTTCAAAAGCTAGTATATGTAGGATGCTTTAAAATTATACTAGCATAAAGTTTTTAAAAATAATTTCAATTTTCATTTTAGATTCAATAGGTACATATACAGGTATGTTACATGGTTATATCACACGATGCTGAGGTTGGGGATGCAAATGCTCTGTCCCCCAGATATAGAATATAGTACCCAAAAGTCAGGTTTGCAACTCTTGCTTTCCTTCCTCCATCCGCATTCTGTGAGTCCCCAATGTCTATTGTTGCCATATTTATGTTCATGAGTTCTCAATGTTTAGCTCCCACTTACAAATGAGAACATGCAGTATGTGTTTTTCTGTTCCTGTGTTAATTTGTTTGGGATAATGGCCTCCAGCTGCATCCACATTGCTGCAAAGGACATACTTTTGTTCTTTTTTATGGTGTTTAGTAGTCCAACATGTATATGTACCACATTTTCTTTATCCAATCCACCACGGATGGGCACCTAGGTTAATTACTGTGCTATAGTAAACAGCACTGTTATGAACATAAAAGTATATGTCTTTTTGGGAGAACGATTTATTTTCTTTTGGATATATACTCAGTAGTGGGATTTCTGGGTCGAACGGTAGTTCTGTTTTACATTCTTTGAGACATTAAAAGCTTTAATTTCTTTGCTTTCCACAGTGACTGAATCCATTTACATTCCCTCCAACAGTGTATAAGCATTGCCTTCTCTCCACAGCCTTGTTTTGTTGTTGTTGTTGTTGTTGTTGTTGACTTGTTTTGGTTTTGTTGTTGATTTTTGACTTTTAATAGAGACCTACAGGATTATGACATAATGGGACCATCTTTAGACAAGCAAAGATGGAAGAGCATAATGCCTGGGGGTGGGGTAATTAGTTGCGATACGAGCTACGCAGCATGCAAGGTTGGCGTATTGAAATGGAGGATGCACATACGGCTGTGATTGCTTTGCCAAGTGGACTTGAAAGGTGGTCATTCTTTGCTGTGTATAACGGGCATCCTGGTTCTCAGGTTGCCAAATACTGCTGTGAGCATTTGTTAGATCACATCGCCGATTTACAGGGTCTGCAGGAGCACCTTCTTTGGAAAATGTAAAGAATGGAATCAGAACAGGTTTCCTGGAGATTGATGAACACGAGAGTTATGTCAGAGAAGAAACATGGTGCAGATAGAAGTGGGTCAACAGATGTAAGCGTCTTACTTTCTCCCCAACATAATTATGTCATTAACTATGAAGACTCTAGACGTTTACTTTGTAGGAACAGGAAAGTTCATTTCTTCACAAATTGCAAATCCGTTAGAAAAAGAAAGAATTCAGAATGCAGGTGGCTCTGTAATGCTTTAGCATGTGAAAGGCTCTCTGGCTGTATCCAAAGCCCTTGGGGATTTTGATTACAAATGTATCCATGGGAAAGGTCCTACTGGGCAGCTTGTCTCACCAGAGCCTGAAGTCCATGACACTGAAAGATCTGAAGAAGATGATCACTTCATTATCCTTGCATGTGATAGTATCTGGGATGTTATGGGAAATGAAGAGCTCTGTGATTTTGTAAGATCCAGACTTGAAGTCACTGATGACCCTGAGAAAGTTTGCAATGAAATAGTCGACACCTGTTTGCATAAGGGAAGTCAAGACAACATGTGTGTGATTTTTTCTCTGGTTTCCAAATGCACCCAAAGTATCACCAGAAGCAGCGAAGAAGGAGGCAGGGTTGGGCAAGTACGTGGAATGCAGAGTAGAAGAAATCATAAAGAAGCAGGGGGAAGGTATCCCTCCCTGACTTAGTCCATGTGGTGTACACATTAGCCAATGAGAACATCCCCAGACTGCCACCTGGAGGTAAATTGGCAAACAAGCAGAATGTTATTGAAGCCATTTATAAAAGACAGAATCTTTATAAAAATGATGACAGTGACTCCACATCAACTGATGCTATGTGCTAGAACTGCTCATCTAGCCATGGAGTTTACCTTCACCTCCAAAGCTGAGTACAGCTCAGCTTTGTTGAACCTTTTAACATCCATCCTCAACTTTAAGGAAGGGGATATGACATGGGTAAGAATGATTACACCAGAGAACTTCAGCAGTACAACTTCTGGCTCATAACTGATTTTTTGTTTTTGTAAATTTGACACTTATGTAAACATGATTTCAAACCATAATTCAAACATACCTTGATGCTCTAGGTAGTACCAGCTGGTACTAATTCTACTGAAACTATTCCAAAAAAATCTAGGAGGAGGGACTCCTCCCTAACTCATTCTATCAAGCCAGCTTCACCCTGAAACAAAAACCTCACAGGACACAACAAAAAAGGAGAACCACAGGCCAATATCTATGATAAAAATAGATGTAAAAATCCTAGCAAACTGGATCCAGTAGCACATCAGAAAGTTAATTTACCATGATCAAGTAGGCTTCACTCCTGGGATGCAAAGTTGGTTCAACATATGCAAATCAATAAATTCGTCACATAAACAGAACTGAAAACAAAAATCACGTGATCATCTCAATAGGCATAGAAAAGGCTTTTAATAAAATCCAACATCCTTTCATAATAAACCATCAACAAACTAGGCATCAAAGGAACATACATCAAAATAATAAGATCCATCTATGACAAACCCAGAGCCAACATCATACCAAACAGGCAAAAGCTGAATGCATTTCCCTAAGATCTACGGCAAGACAAAGATGCCCACTCTCAACCAGTTTTATTCAACATAGTACTGGAAGTCTTTGCCAGAGTAATCAGGCAAGATAAAGAAATTCAAGGCACCCAAATAGGAAAGGAGGAGTCAAATTATCTCTCTTTGCAGACTTGATGATTATATACCTAGAAAACCCAAAAGACTCCTGGATCCTGATAAACAACTTCAGTTAAGTTTCAGATACAAAATCTTTGTATGAAAATCAGTAGCATTTCCATACACCAATAACGTTCAAGCCCAGAACTAAATCAAGAGCACGTTCTCGTTTACAGTTGCCACACACACAAAAATAAAATACCTAGGAATACATCTAACCAAGGAGGTGCAAGATTTCTGCAAGAAGAACTACAAAACACTGTCGAAAGAAACTACAGATGACACAAACAAATAAAAAAATTCCATGCTCATGGACTGGAAGAATCAATATTGTTAAAATGGCCATACTGCCCAAAGCAATCTACAAATTCAATGCCATTCCTGTCAAACTACCAATTTCATTCTTCACAGAATTAGAAGAAAAAAAACAGTTCAAAATTCACATAGAACCAAAGGCGAATCAACATAGCCAAAGCAATCCTAAGCAAAAAGAGCAAAGTTGGAGGCATCACAATACCCAACTTCAAAGTATACTCTTAGGCGATAATAATCAAAACCATATGGTACTGGTACAAAAGCAGACACATAGACCAATGGAACAGAATAAAGAACCCAGTAATAAAGGTGTACACCTATAGCCATCTTATCTTTGACAGAATCAGCAAAAATAAGCTGTGAGGAAAGTACTCCCTATTCAATAAATGGTGTTGGAATAGCTGGCTAGCCATATGCAGAAGAATAACCCCAACCTCTCACCACATACAAAACTTACCTCAAGATGAATGAAAAATGTAAATGTAAGACCTCAAACTATAAAAATCCTAGAAGAAAACCTAAAAAACTCCAGTCAGGACATCAGCCTTAAGAAATAATTTATGACTCAGTTCTCAAAAGCAATTGTAAATAAAACAAAAATTGACAAGTAGGACATAATTAAAGAGCTTCTGCACAGCAAAACAAACTATAAACAGAGTAAACAGTGTAAACTTTTTTTAAATCTATTTAACCATCTCACACCAGTTAGAATGGTGATCATTAAAAAGTCAGGAAACAACAGATGCTGGAGGATGTGGAGAAATAGGAACACTTTTACACTGTTAGTGGCAGTATAAATTAGTTCAACCATTGTGGAAGATAGTCTGGTGATTCCTGAAGGATCTAGAACCAGAAATACCATTTGACCCAGCAATCCTGTTACTGAATATATACCCAAAGGATTATAAATCATTCTACTATAAAGACACATGCACACATATGTTTATTGCAGCACTAATTACAATAGCAAAGACTTGGAACCAACCCAAATGCCCATCAATGATAGAGTGGATAAAGAAAATGTGGCACATATACACCATGGAATACTATGCAGACATAAAAAAGAATGAGTTCATGTTCTTTGCAGGGACATAGATGAAGCTGGAAACCATCATTCTCAGCAAACTAACACAGGAACAGAAAACCAAACACCCCATGTTCTCACTCATAAGCAGGAGTTGAACAACACAGACACAGGGAGGGGAACATCACTGGGGCCTGCCAGGGGGTGAGGCAAAAGAGGAGGAGAGCATTAGAACAAATACCTAATGCATGCAGGGCTTAAAACCTACCTGACAGGTTGATAGGTACAGCAAACCACCATGGCAGGTGTATACCCATGTAACAAACCTGCACGTTCAGCACATGTATCCCAGAACTTAAGGTAAAATATAAAAATGAATCTATTTAACCTTTTATGCTACTGAAATTTCCTGCTTGTATTTCAACCTTACATAAGAAAAATATATTTTGTTGTCATATTAAATTCTTTAGTTCTTGCTTAATGTGACCTTTCTCATCTTCAATTGGAAATGTTTTGATTTCAGAAATTATAGCGCATGTTGAAAGAAGTTACCGATTTTTGTCATCATATGTATGCTTATCTGTCTAATTAGGATGATAGTACTAAATTTACTAAGATATATGTGCATTTCAATGCAATATTAGGCTTTAATTTTTTTTTCTGGGAAAGAATGATGAAAAATTGCCACAAAATTGCATTGCCTGAAAGATAAATTCTATTTGTTTTAATAAAGCACGTTTTAGGCAATTTGGAAATGACTCACCCCTCACTGTTCAGTTCGTGCACTGGTTATGATGACCAACATTATGAAGGTAACTAACCTTATGAAGGTAAACTTTTAGAAGAGAGGAGTGAACATCAACACTGACCTTGGTCTTATATTTAATTCTCTGTCTTCTTTGAGCCAGTATTACCATAAGTCGTTTACTGAATCGCATGTTTACCTAAAATAAATCCTTTTTATGCCGCAGTTATTGCAGGTGACATAGTATACACCTACTAATTGTATATGCCTGTTGATATTTTTAAGAAAACTATTCTGTTGGAATGACCACTGAGTACGAACGCAATTAGTGATTTTCTGCTACATTTAGCCACATTCTGGGTACTTGATTACACAAATGGCTTTGCTTTTGAGAAGATATGCTTCATTTGAGTTACCTATGAATTTTTTCTTTTATCTGATTAATGTTCCTTAGACTGGCCACAGATGGACTATATGACCAGTAGGGGCATATTTCTGGCAAAAAAAAAGTAATTAATCCTGTGTTTGCTTATTCAATGGATGAATTATAGCCATGCCCCTCTTGAGGAAAAATGAGGATACAAAAAATTAGCTGGGCACGGTGGCATGCACCTGTAATCCTAGCTAGTTGGGAGGCTGAGGCAGGAGAATCACTTGAACCCAGGAGGCAGAGGTTGCAGTGAGCTGGGATCACGCCGCTGCACTCCAGCCTGGCGACAGTGTAAGACTCTGTCTCAAAAAAAGAAAAGAAATTTTGCAATTATTTATATTTCTTCCTATATACAATTTTCATAATTAATCTTTGAGGAGTAGCTCAATCTCAGTGTAATTTACTTAAGCACCATGCACAAGCAAAACATTTATTAAGAGCTCATGTTTTGACAAGAAAGAAGGCATGTTAATTTCCTGATAATTATTTAGGGCTCTTCATGCCCATAATGTGGGTGGGATTTCACCCAGTGACTCTTACAGCACCACTCTCTATTGCAGATTAAAATATGTTTAATGAATCATCTTCCAAAACCAAAGTCTCGGGCATCCCTCTTTCTACTCTCATGTGGTGTGTCTTCAAAGGCGCATGAACGGAACAAGAGTCACGTGTAACAGCACGGCAGCTTCCCAGCTCCACACCCTCTCCCATTTAAATATTGGCCAAGATTCTTCTCGAAGAACAGCTGGTCAGAAGTGAAGGTCCCAAAGGACCTGATAGGAAAAGCTAAGAGACTAAAAGCAAATCTAATTGCAGCTATTCATGCCTTTTCACCAGGATTTCTGAATCCTCTCTCCCATTTCAAAATCCCCACGATAGCCTTCAGGATCCTTGTTTATTCAATTTCTTGAACAGCATTGCCTATTTATACCCGGCTACAAGAGCATCCAAATGAGAGAAAACTCATCCCATGGTATCAGGAGGTTCTCTTGCAGCTCTAGAACCCCTCTGAGCCCAGCAAGGGTACGTTCTACATGGACTGCCACACCCAGCCCCATACAGCTCTCACAACCCTCATGGTGCTTTTATCCTTATGCTTCTCTGGGTTTTTGATCAAGTTGCCTGCCATATACTGCCTCCAATTTACCCAGCCATCTACAGACACTGAGCCATCACATTTACGAAAAAACACAAGATACAAAAATGGACATGTCATTTTGTATTTCTCTTTTTTTTTTTCTCAAGGCTACTAATTAAAAAGTTTTAACAAAAACAGCAATGGAGCCCAATGAATTCTCCAAACAGTTTGTGAAACTCATTCATCACACAAATATGACAGCTTCAGCAGACATGCTCTCAGCCACCCCACACATTGATGCATTCTTTAAACTGTTCCTGTTACAGCCCCTCAACTCCATACCACTAATCTCCCAAAAATGCTCTCAGGATTTAAGCTCTAAGAAAATAGTAAAAATGTATCCATTACAAATGCCATGGCAGCTTCAGGAAATTACCGTATATGGTCTAAAAAGGAGAGGCGTGCATAATCCACCCCTTGTTTAGCATATAATCAAGAAATAACCATTAAAAATGGGCAACCAGCAACCCTTGTGGGTGCTCTGTCTATGGAGTAGCCATTCTTTTATTCTTTTACTTTCTTAATAAACTTGCTTTCACTTTACAAACTCACCCTGAATTCTTTCTTGGGTGAGATCCAGAACCCTCTCTGGGGATCTGGATCGGGACCCCTTTCTTGTAACAGCTAAAATAGTGCAGGCATGTAATAAGAGCTCAATAAATATTTGTTGTATAGATGATTAAGTGACCAGAAAAGCATCTAGCCATATTGCTTGGAGTTTTCAGAACAAGCATGCTATAGAATCTTAGGGTGTGGAGGGAGACCAATAGAAGACAATGAAAACTGTAGCAAGTTAAGAACATGTTGCATATTTCTTGTGTTTGAAAAAGGGTGTTACTATAGATGTGCCATGAACGTCTCAGTATGCATAAAATACTAAGAAGGCACTTTTTATATTTCTACATTCTGCAGAGCAGGCTGACAGGTGAGCAGATAGTACAGGCCAGGGATAAGTAGTCATAAAATCAGTATTGCTCTGAAATCTGCTCATCCCTAGGAGAAAATGTTTTTCTTTCTTTCTTTTTTTTTTTTTGTTAAAGACAGGGTCTCACTCCCAAAATCCAGGCTGGAGTGCAGTGGCATGATCTCAGCTCACTGCAGCCTCAGCAGCGCAGGCTCAAGTGATCCTCCCACCTCAGCCCCCCAAGTAGCTGAGACTGCAGGCATGAGCCACCATGCCCGGCTAATTTTTGTATTTTTTGTAGATACGGGTTTTCACTATGTTGCGCAGGCTGGTCTCAAACTCCTGGACTCAAGCAACCTGCCCACCTTAGCCTCCTAGCCTTAGTGCTGGGATTACAGGCAAGAGCTACCGTGCCCAGCCTGAGAGAAAATGTCATCTATGATGTTGTCAAGTGGTGGTGTCAGAAGAAAGCTACAAAGAGCAATTTTGGCATGAATCTTTTATATAAGTTTCTCTATGTTTTGTGAGTGTGGCACTGATTGCCCTGTGTTCTGGACTATCCGTTCAAGGAGCAGCTATGGATTTAGAGGTAGTGTCTCCTCTGTAACAAAGGATAAGTTTGCTTACGACTTTGGAAGATAGAGGAGTTATGTCCCCTTGGACATGCTTGCTGCCCGTTATAAACAATTGGGGTTCCCAAAGCTCTCAGGGTCCTCTCCTGTAGTGCAACCTACTGAATGTGCAGGGGCCATCTGACCCTCTCTATGTTGCCCTGTGGGACTTGGAGCTCAGGAAACTGGCACAAACATGCACATGTTCTGGCTGCTGCTGTTGTTTGATGAATTGTCTTTCATCTATGACCTGGGGTCTTATGAGGTCTATCGACATCCATGAAACTGGGGCAGGCACACTTGTTAGCTTGCAACTAGAGTAAGATTTCAGACCCTTCATAGTCCTTGACAGTTCTGGCATTAAGTGTGGGATGCTGAAAAAGTCATGCCTTTCTAGAAGAGAAAGAATGAGGACTTTATGGGCTGATGAACAAGATTTGAGAAAAGTCCATGGGAATTGGTAGTAAATATGTTGACCAAATTGTATGGTTAGCTGGACAATAAATAGTACTTCACCACTGCCCACTGACGAGGAAAAACTGGGAAGGGGGTCACAGCTGACAATACCAGGAAGCAGGTTCAAAACATCTAACAAATAGTATGTCATTGTTGTCAACTCTCCTCCAGGCAGAGGAACTTCCTTGAGAAACTGGTGGTCAATCCGGTGCACTGAATTATAGCAACTTGTACTAAGATTCATCCTAGGCCAGCAAAAATGTCCACCCCTTTCTGACAACAGTTTTATAGCTGTTTATAGCTGAACACTCTATACTGAGTGTGAAAGGAGGAAACTTTGGGACCATTATTCTGGGCAGAACTAGGATAATTGTTAGAGCGCTGGCTGGTTCCCTTGAGACATGTGCTAAGGAGGAATGGTAGCAGCTGGGCCATCTTACAGCTCAATCCCTCCTGCAGTCCATCAGGCCAATTGTGGATCCACTTAAGACAACCGTACAAGGACTTAGAGTGGTTGGTTTTTGTTTTGGGTTTTGTTGTTGTTTGTTTGTTTTGCAGTGCATCCTGGCTGCTATAAGGGAGCATTAGCCTTGTCAAGGAGATTTCTTGATATAGTTAAACTCTTGGAGAAACCATAGAAGAGACATTGACTAGTATTCTGGCTCTTACTGCTCCTGATTGGATTTACAATGTTGATAAAGGAGACCCACTGGAGAATGAGATATTGACCCAATGAAATCTAGATAAATTCCTGCGGGCAGCAGCATCACCATGGAAAATTTCCCTAGTCTTTATATGGAAATAAGGCAAGAGCTTAAGTGATACTAGCATGGAAATAGAGTTGCAGGTGTCCCACATTAAAGTGAACTCCTTTAAAATGTTGTCCCTGTAAGAGCCAGTCAAGCCTTAGTTGGCCCGAGGATGCAAACCTAGTGGTCCCGGCTGGAAAGCAGTGTGACTGCTGATGAGTTATAGGGTTCTCATGGTGTAAATAAGAGGACCCCCACCCCCCGCACACCCAGGAGAGTACTGACTGGGATGAACAAATTTGAAGTTCTTTTGGTTGAACCAAAGCTGCCGCCACGCTGCTCAAAACTGAAGGTAAATGTGAAGTCGCTTACACAGAGCTTCCCTCTTTCTCTGTACTATCCTTCACTCTTTCTCTACCCCGATCTCAGCGACTTTATGGAGACAGAAGATTAGAGGTGGGGTTGAGTCTGTTTCTAAGGTGGAATCAAAGGTTATATACACCTACTGGAATAAGTTTGGGAATTTTGAAAAGGGGAAAGATTCAAACTTTTACGGCTTTTTGGATATGGGCACCTAGGGAACTAGCCTATGCAGACCCATGAAAGAAAATGGGTCTAGATTCAGCTCATGAGGTTGGGGAAGGGTTCATGGTGCGAAAAGAAGGTTAACATGACCTTATGGGCCTATTCAATGTTCTGTTGTTGATGCTTCTACATATGAATGTACAGTAGACATTGATGTGTTATATGATTGTACTTCTTTGTCCCATATTGCCAGAGGCAATGTTTTTGACTGAGAAGAGCCACATGTAGAGAACCCCTAGTGGGACATAGAAATAGCTCCGTACCTTAAGTTTCTTTCCTCTCCTAGGTGTTCTATCGGACATAGTATAGCATCTTAGGGAAAGGAAGATCATAGCCTGTTGAAGGACTCAAAGGTAGAAAGAATAGTAAGAGATGCATTAGCCCAATACAACAGGCTTATATAGTCGGTGGGAAAAAACCTAACAGGACTGGAGTTTCACAGGAGTCATCAACTTGAATGCAGTTATTGCTCCCAACACGTCAGCTGTTGCGGACGTTGCAAAGGTGATTGAATTCATTACACAGATTGATAGCACTTGGTGTGTTGTCTTAGACACTGCTGAAACCCATTGTGACATAGGCCCAGCACCAAGGCAACTAGATTAGTTCTCATTCATGTGGTAAGGTCTCCAATGTATGGTTGCTGTACTCCCCGACTGTTGCCTAAACTTCCCTGCCATTTGCCACAAGGAGCAGGTCAGGATTTAGCCCAAGTGCTTCTGTTCTTCAATTTCCAATGTTTTTCCTATCTGTATCATGTTGCCAAGTCAGAATGTTCATCCTCAGTGGCCCTGACTGTGGTATTATCACACGTCCTCTAGCAAAAGTAACCGATAAATCCTGAAAAAATGCAAAAGAACTGCTTGCCAAGTAAAGTTTTTTATGGAACCATGTGGGTGGATTCCCAGTGCTAAGTCCCTCTGGCATCAAGGAAGACTGCTGTCTCATCAGACCTCAAAGCCAAAAAAAAGAAAAAAAAAAAAGATGCCACATTGCTGGACTCTTTAGGAATTGGAGACAGAATGTATCTCTCTTGGGCATTCTACTTGTCCTTTATATTGGCTTATCCAAAAATCATAATTTGAATAGGGCCCAAACCAACAGTCTTCACTGAAAGCTGTTCAGCGAACTGAAATACGCTTTCCATTTTGGGAACTCACAGGCTTAACTCCATCTTGAGTGACCAGTGATTTGCTACTTTGTGCCTCTGATAAAGAGAAGCTGCCTCCATTCGGAGGTGCCCATTAGGGTCTGGACTTGTCCTCTCCTTGAGACAGACAATGCAGTTAGGGAGAGGGTAAGTCCTGACCCCAATGGGAACGGTGAATGGAGACTAGCTTCTCTATCAGAGGCTCAAAGTAGCAAATTATAACGCCCTTTATAAAGCAGCTTCTGACATAAAAAACATGACCTACTGAGGCCTTGTGACTTACTGGTCTGATATTCACATTTGGCAGCAGGTGGGTCTATTCAGAATCAATGACAAGTTGGGAAGGGCCCAACAAGCCTTGGCTGGCAAAAGGAAACAGCATATTTATGAATGCATCCAGGCTGGCCTGAGCAGTATCTTAGCATCCTGGCAGCAACTTTACATAAAACATGGTAACTATCTTTTTGGTAGAAACTTTGTCTCCCTTTCTGTCACCTGAGGCTAAGCTGCTACCTCAGTGGAGCCTTCAGTCCACAGCGGTCCCCTAAATGCCTATGGCTGGTTCACTGATGGTTTGGCTGAGTGGAATTACAACAATATCAGCAAGGCTGCTGGGGATGTTGAATCTCAGTGGCAGCTATGCAGAAAATGAATGTGGTTCTCTCAAGTATGTGGGCACAGCTCAAGGCCATTCTCACTGATCTGGCCAGTATAGTCCTTGGTGAACTTTGTTACATTTTTATTGACTCTTAGGCTGTTCCCAGTGGCCTAGGTGTTTGGCATGCCACTTGGAAAACCACAGACTGACAGATTCAATATGTCCTCTTTGGGATCAAGAACTGTGAAAGTAATTCACAGCTGCTAATCAAAACATGTGGACCACTCACCTAGATACACCACATGAGTCTGTTTTCTGGTAAGACCAGCTGGAAGTAAGCAGCTGATTCAGCTTGCACCACCCAGATTGTTACCTTGGCTGCCTGAATCCATCATTGTATCAGGCATGCTAACATATCCACCGACATAGACTGGATACAAAGGAAAGGACCCTGTATTTCTGATGCAGAGGCCACCATGCAAGCCAGACCTGGGACTCCTGCCAGAAGCTGAACAAACAGCTTACCTGAGGGTAAGGCCACATTGTTTGGGGTATGGCACAAACACATTCTTGGAAGCCTACACTAAGCAGTCAGGTGGTGGTGGTCCTTCACCACTCTTGATGTAATTTAGGTTCTGCTGTGGCTGTTTGAGTTTGATCATCTGACCCTGTGGCATTCTGGGGGGTAGACAAATGCTCTCCATGAATATAAAGGACAGATTGGACTGGCTGACCTCATGCAGTCCCTCCAAAATAAGGATTGACTGCATTACTCAAACTGATCTAGAAATGCCAGGGCTTACCAGCCGTTTGGGCAGCCACACTGGAGGCCCCGGGACTTTTGCCCAAAAACTGATGTGGTTACTACCTGGGGCACTCCAACAAATGTAAACAATGCCTTCTTTCCAGGGACTCTGTGTCCTCGTGAGAACTGTGCTTCTTGTGTGTAGCCACGCATTTTTTACTCTCTTCTTGAAAACACGGTGACTCATACCTTATGGTGGTCATAAGAAAGTTCACAGATGACCTCAAAGATCCCTCCAAAATGAGGCTGTCATTAGTTTATCCAAAGAGTCTCCTGGAGGGGTAACTGACACATTTTTTAATGTGCAACCTGCGGGCAGTTATCTGTGCATTGGAAGTCCTCCAATTAGAAATGGTGATACAAAATTTGTCCCTGATTTTGGCTGAAGTGATCAGTGGTGCCAACTTTGCCCTGGAAGACAATAAAATCAGTTTCAGCTCACTGGCCAGGGTTGTTATGGATGATACAATTGTCCTACATTTTCTGCTTGCAAGCCAAGGCAGGGTCTTTGCAAATGCTAATGCATCCTGCTATACTTGGATTAATGCCTTGGGTGAAGTGAAAAGGTCGATACAGAAACTGATGGTTTATGGGATTTGTTTAGCTGGTTAGGCCTGGGATCCCAGGAGCCATGATTGAGGTCACTACTGCTGCTTGGAATCTTGTTGGTAATAGCCTCAATTAAATACTACACAAGACAAATTGAAAGAATGTGTTCCAACCTCTTTCTGTCAGATTAATTACAGTAGTTATTAGAGTGGCATACTCACGGAAAATTCATCAGAATCCAGGATGGTAGAGAAGCAAGGGGCAGATGTTGGGAGATAACCCATCACAGGATTCTCACATTTATCCATATCTTGTGACTTTCTTTGTTTTGGATTGTCTTTTAGAGGATGTTTGTCCAGAAAATAGCCATGGAAGATAATTCGTCTCTCTAGAGCAAAGGAGAGACATATTTGCTGTCTGGTATAATAAAGGTATTTCCCCCCCTGTGGATCAAAGGGCAAATGGGCTTACTATCAATTATAAAAAATTTGGGTTCCCAAAGCTTAGGCTTCCTCTCCTATAATGCAGCACACTCACATGCAGGTGTCATTGGGCCCTCTTTGTGTTGCTGCCTAAGAACTGGCATTTATGAAACCAGAAAAAAAATCCTGTTATTCTGGCTATGCTATTGCTTTAAGTAATAAACCATCCTTTATCTCTAACAAGGAATCTAATGCCTTTTACCTACCTTCCTGAAATGGTGGCCAGCTAAGTTGCCGGAATGCAAGTAGGAAAGAATCTCAAACCATTTATAGTACTTGACAATAAGTTCCAGTGCATTCAAATTATGTTAGACTTATCCCTCTATTTGGGAGGAATCATCAGTTTTGTATGTAAAAATGCACTCTGATTTTCCAGTTAGAAACATGGAAGGCCCAACAGTCACCCCTCTAGGGTGAAGTTTACTAGAGAAAATAAGAGTGGCTGCGTTATTGTGGAAAGACTTATCCTCAAAAAAAGCTGGATCCTCAAAAAAACGGGATGAGTCAGAGTCAAAAAACGACCAAGAAGAGAGTGTTTCTCAAAGGCCCAAATGATGCTGAGGTCCTGAGCAGATTCCATAAGTTTAATTCTCTACTGCATTACACAGTAGAATGTATTGTGTTTTAGAAGTGCTGCAATTGAAATGTGCAGTTCATTCAATAATGAATAATCGGAGGCCTCATCCGTCAGAGGGAGAAAAGCATCAGGATATGGCAGGCAACACTTGGGGCAAGGAAAGGTAGTTGTCATCTGACTCTTTCTTCTTTAGGAGGCAGAATCTTGGACCGCTCTTCTCTTTTCCCACTTTGCTCTAGCCACACTGACCTTTGGTTTCCTCAAACACACTAAGCCTTTCCCCATTATGGAGATATTTTATGAGCTATGACATCTGCCTGAAATGTTCCTTCCTATGATTCTAACAAGACTAGCTATGCTTGCATGCATTCAGTTCATTCAGCAGTTAGTGGGACCCTATATGTGCCAGATTTTGTTCCACATTTTGGGGATAAAACAATAATAAAACCCCAAAAGAAACTATGCATTAATAAAAAATCCTGCCCTCATGGAACTTATATTCTAGTAGGGTGTAGGAGCACAGACTATACATTATGTAAATAAATAAACAAAGTGCTGTTTCAAATAATGGCAAATGCTGTACAGAAAAATAAGCTGGCAAGAGAGAGAGTGAATGGCAGAATAACAGTGGGGATTTCACACAGGGTGTAGGGAACATCACACAAGCAACATGGGAACAAAGAAGAAGAGAGGTCAGTGGTGAGTTGTGTGGATAACTGGGGGAAGATAGGTCAGAGCAGAAGAAATAAGAAGTGCAAAGGCCCTGAGGTGGAAGTGTGCTATGCTGTGTGCAAGGCTGGAGTACAGGGGAAAAGGAGTGAAGAAGGAGGAGGAGCTAAGGTCATGCAAATACTGTGGCTGAATCATGTCAAGTCTTGTAGTTATTGTAGGGACTTGGCTGCTGCTGTGTGAGAAGCAGCAGAGTTTCCATAGTTAGGTGGGCTGAAATGATGGATGATTGGATTGACTGAGGAGAGAAAGAACTATGAGAGAGACAGGAGAGCATATGTCAGAGTAAGTCAGAGAGCAAACAATCTAGTGCAAAAGTGGAAAGAGGGACCTTACATAGAAGCACAGGAAGTTCTTCCTCCAGATCAGCAGGAGAAGGCAGCAAAAATGGGTAGAATTGGTTGTTGGGAGCTTAGGAAACATCTCTTCTCATTGCTTCTATTTTTGTTTTCCCCCAGAGAAATAGGAGGTAGGGGCCTTACAGTGGGTGAGAAAAGGAGATATTGGGGCTTTGCAGAAATAGTAGGTGGCCGGGCATGGTGACTCATGCCTGTAATCCCATCACTTTGGGAGGCCGAGGCAGGTGGGTAACTTGAGACTAGGAGTTTGAGACCAGCTTGGGCAACGTGGCAAAACCCTGTTTCTACTAAAACTACAAAAATTACCTGGTTGTGGTGGTGATGCACACCTGTAATCCCAGCTACTCGAGGAGCTGAGGCACCATAATCACTTGAACCCAGGAGGCAGAGGTTGCAGTGAGTTGAGATCACACCACTGCACTCTAGCCTGGGTGACAGAGCAGGGCTCTGTCTCAAAAACAAAAAAATGAAAAGAAAAAAAGAAATAGTAGGTATACAAGGGACTAGAAAAATGCAGTATGATTGTCAGCAGTGTCAAGTGTCCTCTAGAGGTCCCCGATCATGAATTTCATATGAGACTTCTCATTATGGCTGTGTGTTTTTACTCTAGGCTAAATTCAACGGTCAGTATAGGTGAGAAGTAAATTCGTCACTGTTTGTATCTCAAAAATGATCTCTTCAGATAAATCTCTTTGCCACTCGAAAGTGGCCACTCATTAACATCAGCCTGATTTAATTCTTTGCCTTGCAAACACCACTATGCATGTTTCTTGTTGACTTAGTTGTCTTTGATGTTACCTGCTTCTAACATGGAAATATGAGAGCCAACCTATTTCTCCCTCATTCACTGTTAAGTTTTAAAACATTGTTTGGTATATATTTGATGTTCAATAACATTAAATAAATTACTACTTCCATTAAAGGTGGGTAGAGGGTGTGTGTGTGTGTGTTAGAGGCTGGCTAATCAGAGATTCGTTTGTTTTCCAAATACAAATCCAAGCTGGCAAACAGACATCCAACCCATGAACCACAACACTCTCCTACATGTCTGTGGCTTTTTTTTATGTTAGAAAGAAAAAGGAATGTCTTGAACGCTCCTTTAAATACTAAGAATCAGTTCAGTAATTCTTTGTCACCGGTTGAGTTTTCACACTGGAAGAGAGATGATGCAGGTTGGCCTCTTGGATGACCTGAGAGATTACCACTTGTTTGAAGCCCAGTTGATGAGCTGGAATGGTGAAAGAGCGTGTACTTATTTTATGAAGATACAAAAACATAATCAACAGAAGACCTATGACCTTACCAATAGGTCAAAGCAGTAATTTTTTTACAACGTAAAAGGCAGAGCTTAAATGAACTTTCTTAATTTCTCACCTTCAATTATTTTTTCTTATGTGTAAGACAAGAAGAAAGGAAATGGTTTTGTATTTGAGCATTGGCAATGATGTGAAACTTACCGGGAGAAAATCAGGCCTAATATAAAAGAGAAGTTCTAAAAGACCTGGCCAATGATGGAGCAGTATCTCTCGAAACAGTGGTCTCCCCAGTCTTGTCATCCAAGCAGAAACTGGATTAGATGATTTCTAATCCAGTTTACAATGCAATGTAAACCACACATTCAGATGAGCAGCGCTATGCATATAAATTAACATACTGTGAAAACAACTCATAGGGCCTCAACTAATTTTGTGCATGATAGGATTACTACTTTTTACCACTATGGATAATCATATTCCACTATGGATAATCATATTCCACTATGGATAATCGTATTTCAAGATGCCTCTGTGTGTGTGTGTGTGTGTGTGTGTGTGTGTGTGTGTGTGCGTGGGTTGGGGGGTGCGCTAAGAGGCTGGTTGCCCAGTTTGCCTATTATCTTTGCCTTTGGTTCTTTTTCATCATTACATCAGCAACTATATTAGCAAATAGGTAAACAATAGGGCAGACAAATTGGCGAAGGTAATTCAGCCATAAACTATGTGGGTGGGGGAATATTGTGAATTTTTTTCTAAGATAAAATCTCTATTCTCTCCATCCCCATTTCCATTACCCTGGGTTTAGTTCATTCACTTTTTGGCCTTGAGTACTGCAGTCTCTTCTATACTTGCCCCATACGGTAGTGTAAGTGCCATTTTTGAAATGCAAATTGAACCATGCCTCTCTCCTGCTTAAAAACTTCAGTGACTTGTTGATGGGGTCAGTATCTACTCCTTGAGAAGTCTTCAGGCTCCTTCAGGATACGAACCCCACAGTTGTTTCCAGTCATCTCTATGGCCCCCTCCTCTCCTCACTTGTGACATCTCAGCCATGTTGAATTAATTTCATATCCTCAAATACACCTTGATTCTCAAGTTTGAGTTTTTACCAGTTCTATCATTTGTGTGCTTTCCTGGCAAGCTGCTACCATCCTTCAACTATCACTAAACATTGCACCGGTACCTCTACCCTTCTAGGTAGAAGTTGTGAGGTAGGGGACTGGCAGGGCTTACTTCCTGGGTCAGACAGGATGAAGTGAAGAAACTGGCAGGAAACAATAGGTGGCACTGACGGCAACCTCTAGTTACCCTCAATGCCCATTAGTACAAGACACTCCCATCGGCACCATGACAGTTTACAAATGCCACGGTGAGGCCGGGCATGGTGGCTCATGCCTGTAATCCCAGCACTTTGGGAGGCCAAGGCAGGTGAATCATGAGGTTAAGACATGGAGACCATCCTGGCCAACATGGTGAAACCCTATCTCTACTAAAAGTAAAAAATTAGCTGAGAGTGGTGGCATGTGCCTGTAGTCCCAGCAACTTGGGAGGCTGAGGCAGGAGAATCGCTTGAACCTGGGAGGCGGAGGTTGCAGCGAACCAAAATCACGCCACTGCACTCCAGCCTGGTGACAGAGCAAGACTCCATCTCAAAAAAAAAAAAAAAAAAAAAAAAAGCCTTAACAACGACCTGTTAGTTACCACTCATTCATGGCAACAACCAGGACGTTACTATCCCTTTTCTAGAGATTTCGGAATAAGCTGTCCCTTAACTTGCAAATAATCAAAAGTGAGTATAAATACGGCTGCCAACAGCCCACATGCTTCTGGCTCTGGGTTCACTGCCTAGGAGTTAGCCCTGGTCTGCAAGGAGCAGCTCTGGTTCAATAAACATTGCTGTCTACCACCACCAGCTCACTTTTAATTCTTTCCTGGGCAGAGTCAAGAACCCTGACAGCCTAAACCCCAATTTAGGGGCGTGTCTGCCCTGCATCAGTTGGGTGTCTTCTTTCCGTACCGTTTTTCATTGTCATCTGCTTTTCTTTTTCCTTGTTACTTTTAAGGTCATTGAGAGCAGGGTCTATATCTGTCCTGTTTCTTATTGCAGCCCCAATGCATTTCATAGTTCTTGGCTCCTGGCAAATGTTTGATAGATCTTTTAAATTTTGTTCACTGCAATAGATTTAGAATTGTAGTTTGATTATATATATATATCTCTGCATACACAAATATGTAATTGACACAGTCACAGGTTATATGATTGTTTATTTTTTCTTAGAATGATTTGAATGTTCAGAATGCTTTTAATTCATAAAATTTCATGGCTTCATTATGTTAATGGCCTTAATTAGGCATCTGTATGACATCCTCTGTCAATCTTGTGAGCTGTCTCTTAAGACTGGCTGATAAATGAACCTACGATTAAAAAATCAAAAATAATGTTACCAAAGTGGCTGGGTTGAGACGATATGAAACACCATTGTTGAAAATGCTATTTTCTATGATTTCATTCTGTAAAGACTGGAGGCTTGGCTGCTCTTGATCATGTGATGACATAGGATATCAGATCCATATTACGGTACACTGAACATTGCAAGCAACTGCTGAGATACACTCACTTTGTTACTCTGAGTCAGTGACACGAGCCGCCTCGGTGGAATGCGCTGTGGCAGGTTATGGGTGACACACAGAAAACAGAAAGGTTTTTACCTAACACTCTGGGAAAATGTGGATAATGCTATTTGTTCATAGTCATGGGCATGCTTGAATGACGACACGGATTCTGTTTCCTTGAAATGGCAAGAGCTTTTAAAGAAGCATATGTGAAGCTAAGCCTGAGGGTAAGAATTGCTGGCAGCTGAGGAAAGGGGAGGCGTAGCTTGCCAATGCCATCTGCTTAATTTTCCTAATAATCTAACACCTGCCAATGAGACTCATCTTGTACCCCAAATGTCTGAGAATTGTAGAAACACCAGCAATAACTTCTTTCAAGCCCCTCGACCTCATTACTAAGAGAGTGGCTTTCCAACTTACCTACTTAGTGTAAAATGATGAGGATGTTAGCATCTCTCAGTGACATTAAGCCCTGTTTCCTGAGAACCTACAGCATTCTTGGCACATTCTGTTTGAACTAAGAGACTGATTAAATAAAAGGCTGCAGAGAGAAATTAACCTTTCACCTGATAGTACTCTTCCTTTATGTTTCCATCAGCCCCGGGGTAGGCAGTCTGGATGAGGATCTGATTTTCTTCAGTTTTGTTGTAAACAGCTTTGAAATTTAATTTCCTTTTTTTTTTTTTTTTTTTTTTTTTGAGATGGAGTCTCACTCTGTCACCCAGTCTGGAGTGCAGTGGCGCAATCTCGGCTCACTGTAACCTCCGCCTCCTGGGTTCAGGAGATTCTCCTGCCTCAGCCTCCCAAGTAGCTGCGACCACAGGTGCCCGCCACCATGCCCGGGTAATTTGTTTATTTTTAGTAGAGAGGGGGTTTCCCCATGTTGGCCAGGCTGGTCTCAAACTCCTGACCTTAAGTGCTCCTCCTGCCTTGGCCTCTTCAAGTGCTGGGATTACAGATAAAATTTAACTCTTAAATAAGTACTCACCTCCCCCACAAGAATGGACGAATGATTGTATTCTAATGTAAAACAACCAGTATTTAGTTTAATTAGTGGTCAAGGTCTGAACATATTTTTCAAGTCAGAATTTTCTCCCATATATTCTTGTCTGGTTTTCAAAAGTCCTCACAGCCGTAGTCTGTTAAAGCCCCCATCATCCCCATGAAAGGAAGGACTACAGAGGGACGGGGGCGGGTCAGACCATTCAGGGAGTTTGAAAATGTTCCCCTGAAAGTTATGTACTTCTTCAGAATTATCATTTATAAATAAGAGAGAATAGGAATATTTGAGGAATAATAATTTACCTGTTATGACTACATAACCTCATTCATCTCTCCAAGTAGGAAATGATGACATTTCTTAATAAATACTGGGCTTGTGATTAAAGTTCAACCTGGCACATGTTAATTCTTTGAAGAATGGGAAGAAATTACGTGAACGGTCTTAATATCACCTCTGGGAAGCAGGTTATATTTTCACGGACACTTTCAATCTAGAATAAAGAGGAATAAGTTGTCTAACAGTAGATACCCTGTGGTCAGATTGATTTTTGTTGCATATTAAGATTTGATCTAGGAAATAGCTCCTATGTGGTGAAAGCATCAAATTCTCATCTTTTGGAACCATATATCATAGAAATAAGAAGTGATCGGTTGTTGTGAGAAAATATACGGAAGTCACTGGTACTGGTCTTATTATTCTAAGGTTCTCATTGACATCATAAAATCCCTCAAATAATATATTTTCCTGAAAAATTTTTTAATAGACTGATGCACATACACTCCAGGAAATACAATAATCAAGAATAAATATATAATCTGTTGACGGGATTTCATGCAGACCAAATCATCATGTACTTTGGATTTTCATTGCATTTTATATTCCATGCCTAGTCTTATTGTCAAGGATTGATTCTAACCTAACATTAATCAGCATATTAATATTTTCATTCTTTAATTAGTGTGCATGATGCTGATTGTAAAAATAGCTTGTTTACATGTAGAAATTATTTTTGAAACTAAGTTGAAAGAAATCTAAGAATTTAACACTCTCTATACAAAACAACACAATGAAATAATATTTTTCTGAAAATGATGTAATTGGCAGCCTGATTTTACCCAGAGGAAAATTATAAATTAACTCACAGAAGCAGTGTGGTAGGGTGGGTAAAATGTAAAAAGACATAAAAAGCATTGAATATAGCAAACCACAGACCCAAAGTCATTAAGTTCATGACTTCCCTACTACCTTCGAATCTCATCTTATGCCACTCTAGTCTTTTTTTTTTGATGGAGTCTCCCTCTGTTGCCCAGGCTGGAGTGCAGTGGCACGATCTCGGCTCACTGCAACCTCTGCCTCCTGGGTTCACGCCATTCTCCTGCCTCAGCCTCCCAAGTAGCTAAGATTACAGGCGCCCACCACCACACCCAGCTAATTTTTTTTAATTTTTAGTAGAGACAGGGTTTCACCATCTTGGCCATACTGATCTTGAACTCCTGACCTCGTGATCCACCGCCTCGGCCACCCAAAGTGCTGGGATTACAGACGTGAGACACCATGCCTGGCCCACCCTAGTCTATCTTTAATGAGTTTTCTGTATATTTCAAGTGTGCCTACCTGCATGCGTGTTTGTATGAAGACTAAGGGAACTAGAAATGCACCAGGCAATCTTTTTCTCTATTCTGCATCCTTGATCAGTTCTAGATTAAAAGAGAAGAAATGGTTGCTATTGAAAATCCTTCTGAAAAACAAGAATTTTCAATTTTCTTACTGTCCTTTGAGTACTTTCTCTCTTTTATAGCTTCCACATTATTTTATCTTTCATTTTAAAGACACATTAAAATGTTTTCCCCTTGAAAGTAGTCTATATAGAGACAGACTGTACCTTTAGATGAATGTTTTCAATTCACATAAATTTTCAGGATAATATTTAATAACTTACTACTTTATTGAGATAGTGTCATATGGTTTAAGTTTTAAATTTGTTTTCAACTTTTATCAGGGACAAGCTTGTATGTAATGAAGTTGCAGTGGTCTCTTTAGAGGTGTGAGAAACATTTGTGCTTACTCTGCCATCTTAAACTGGAGTATAGTATAGATTTAAAAATCTTTTAAATTTAAAAGGTTTAAAATTCTATTGTATACAAAATTTATTAGCTTTGGCCAGAGTAACTATACAAACAATACATAATTTTTAAAACATCTCAAGAATGTATAAAGAATTAACACTCAATTCCTATTTAAGTTAAATTGCTTTTCATATAATACATTTAAATATTTTAACTAATAGTGTTGGAAATTCTTTTTTCCTTTTTTTCAAACAAGCAATTGGACCATGCAGCATAGAACTTCTGAAATGTCTCTATCCAGGAGGATACGTTTGATGATCAGGACTGAATTTGGCTCTTTTCATTTCCTGGCATGTTAGCTCGTTATGGTAGCTAGAATGCTTGGTGATATGTTAGCACCTATTCTGTACTACCAGGCGTTCTAGATTGCAGAGCTCCACCTGAGGCCCATTAATAACCTTATTGTCCATCTCTTTAAATAATCAGTGTGTGTGTAGGAGGCAGGGGCATGGTTGGAGGTAAGGGAGTGGAGAGGTGTTGCAATGCTCAGATTGGGCAGTTTCAATTTACTTATCTCTAAAACAAGGAATAACGTCCCCCCACTCCCCCCTGTCCTGAGAGTCTCAGAGGGGTGTTTTCCAAAGAAGGTCAGGATGGTAGTTCAAGAAAGGTTAAATGGTGACTGAATAGAAAAAAAAAAAAAATGAAAAAAGTGTCCACAATAATTAATGTACTTTTAATATGATAATGCTTATATTTTAAAGATATCTAGGCTAAGACCTAAAAGCAAAGGAACCTTATCATTTCTATCTTGACTTAGCAATGTATTGGTTGTACCAATATGTGGGTGAGTTACAAAAGTGAAGATTTTTATTAGTCTCTTAATTTACAGTTTCTATATAGGTAATAGATCTTCTTTTTAAAATTTCAGTAGTTGTGGAGGTACGGGTCGTACTGGTTACATGGATAACTTCAGTGGCGATTTCTGAGATTTTAGTGTACCCATCACCCAAGCAGTGTGCACTGTACCTAATATGTTAGAAATTCATTCTTTAGTGGATTAACACATTATCCTTTTTTCTTCTTTTAAAAAAATGCATTTTTAATTGAAAAAGAATTGTGTGTGTATATATATATATATTAGGTACAATGTCATGTTTCTGTACATGTATGTATTGTGGCATGATCAAACTGGGCTAATACATCCACCACCTCACATACTTACTTCTTTGTAATGAGAATATTTAAAATCTACTCTTTTAGCAAATTTTAAAAATATACAATACATTGTTATTGACTGTAGTTGCTGTGCAATAGGTAACCAGAACTTACTTTTCCTAACTAAAACTGTACCCTTTGACTATCATCTCTCCTTTGCCTCTCCTCTCCTCAGCCTCTGGTAGCCATCATTCCGTTCTCTGCTTCGATGGGTTTGACTCTTCTATATTTCACATGTAAGTGAAATCATGCAGTATTTGTCTTTCTCTGCCTGGCTAATTTCACTTAGCATAATGTCCTCTAGATTCATCTCTGTTGTTGCAAATGATAGAATTTCCTACTTTTTAGAGGCTAAATCGTATTCCACGGGGTGTGTGTGTGTGTGTGTGTGCGTGCATACACACACACATATGTGTATACACACACACACACACATATAACATTTTTCTAATCCATTCATTCATGATGGGCACTTCAGTTTTTTCATATCTTGGCTATTGTGAATAATGCTGCAATGAACATGGGAGTGCAGTCATTTAATACACAGTTTCAAATTTGTTGGACATCCTGTTTTTCCACATTTTATTTTCAATCTCACAAGTAGGAGTGCTGGATAATCTATTTTTAGTGTTTTGAGGAACCTTCACATTGTTTTCTAAAATGGCTGTACTGATGTACATTCTCAGCAGATACTGTACAAGAGTTCCCTTTTCTCCACATCCTCACCGTCGCTTACCTTTTCATTGTTTAAAAATCATAGGCAATCTAATGGTTGTGAGGTCGTATCTCATGGTTTTAAGTTGTACATCCATGATTATTAGTGTTGTCGAGCATTTTTTCATATATCTGGCCTTTTATATGTATTCTTTTGTGAAATGTCTACTCGGGTCCATTGCTTATTTTTAAAACAGTGTTATTTATTTTCTTATTATTGAGTAGTTTGAGTTACTTATATATTTTGTCTGTTAGCCCTTTATCTGATGCATAATTTGCTAACATTTTCTCCCCATCTGTGCGTTCTCTTCATTCCATTGCTTCTTTTGCTATGCAGAAGATTTTGTTTCACATAATCCCATTTGTAGATTTTTGCTTTTGTTGCCTGTCCTGTTGGAGTTACATCCAAGAAATTACTGCCCAGACAAATGCCACGAAGCTTTTTCTCCTTTGTTTTCTTCTTGTAGTTCTACAGCTTCTGGTCTTATGTTTAATCCATTTTGAATTGATTTTTGCATAAGGAATGAAATACAACTTCAAATTCATTCCTCTATAGTTTCCCCAACACCATTTATTAAAAAGATTGTCCTTTCTCTATTGTGTGTTCTTGACACTTTCGTCAAAAATCAATTGACCATAGATAACTTGGGTTTTTTTCTAGAGTCTGTATCCTATTCCACTGGTCAATGTGTCTGTTTTTATGCCAGTACTGTGTTGTTTTGAATACCATAGCTTTGTAATATATTTTGAAATGATGTAGTGTGATGCCTCCAGCTTTGTTCTTTTTGCTCATGATTGCTTCAGCTATTTAGGATTTTCTGTGCTTCCATATACATTTTAGGATTTGTTTTTCTATTTCTGTGAAAAATGACATTGGAATTTTGATAGGGATTGTGTCAAATCTGTTAGTGGATAACACATTAAAAAATGCCACACTTTGGACAGTATGAACATTTTAACAGTATTCTTCCAATCCTTGAACATGGGATACATTTCTATTTATTTGGGCCACATTCACTTTTTTCACTAATATTTTATAGTTTTCAGTAAACAGATCTTTCACCACATTGGTTAAATTTACTCCTAAGTATTATACTTTTTAAATGCTATTGTAAGTGGAATTGTTTTCTTAATCTTTTTCAGATAGTTCATTGTTAGTGTATGGAAATGGTGATTTTTGTATATTGATATATATCCTACAACTTCACAAAATTTATTAGTTATAATGGTTTTTTGGTGGAGTCTTTAGTGTTTTTTTTAATCACATCATGTTATCAGAGACACAATTCGCTCTTTCTTTTCAATTTGAACGTCTTTTGTTTATTTTGACTCATCACTCTGGCTAGGACTTCCAGGATTATGTTGAATACAAGTGGTGAGAGTAGACATCTTGGTCTTGTTTCTGAGAAAAAGCTTTGAACTTTTCACCATTCAGATGTTAGCTTTTGGCTTTTCATACATGGCTTTTATTTTGTTGAGGAACATTCTTTCTATAAGTAATTTGATGAGAGTTTTTATCGTGACAGGATGTTGAATTCTGTCAAATGGTTTTAGTACATCTATTGAGATTAATCAAATTATTGTTTTTCTTTGTTCTGTTAATATGGTGAATTATATTTATGGATTTGTGCATGTTGTTGAGCCATCATTGCATCCCAGAAGTAAATCCCACTTGATGGTGAATAATGTTTAATATATTAGTATATTCACTTTGCTAGTATTTTCTTTTATTCTTGAGACAGGGTCTCACTGTGTCACCAAGGCTCGAGTGCAGTGGTGCATTTATAGCTCACTGCAGCTTCAAATTCCTGAGCCCAACTGATACTCCTGCCTCACCCTTACAAGTAGCTATGACTACAGGCACATGACTCTATGCCTGGCTAATTAAAAAAAAATTTTTTTTGTAGAGATGGAGTCTTGCTATGTTACCCAGGCTGGTCTTGAACTCCCAGCCTCAAGCAATTCTCCTGCCTTGGCATCCCAAAGTGCTGGGACTACAGGGCCAGTTTACTCATATTTTGCTGAGGACTTTGCATCCATGTTTATCAGGGATATTGGCTTGTAGTTTTTCTTGAGATGGAGTCTCGCTCTGTTGCCCAGGCGGGAGTGCAGTGGCACGATCTCGGCTCACTGTCACCTCTGCCTCCTGAATTTAAGCGATTATCCTGCCTCAGCCTCCCAAGTAGCTGGGATTTATAGGTGCCTGCCACCACATCCAGCTAATTTTTGTATTTTTTAGTAGAGACTGGGTTTTGCCATCTTGGCTAGGGTGGTCTGGAACTCCTGACCTCTGGTAATCCACCTGCCCTGGCCTCCTAAAGTGCTTGGATTACAGACATGAGCTACCGTGCCCATCCAGTTTTCTTTTCTTATAGTAGCTTTGTTTGGCTTTGGTATCAGAGTGATTCTGGCCTCATAAGATGAGTTTGGAAGCATTCTTTCCTCTTCAGTTTTTTGGAAGTTTAGAAGGGTTGGTATTAATTCTTTGAATGTTTCATGGAATTCACCGGTGAAGCTATCTTGTGTTGGGCTTTTCTGTGATGGAAGACTTTTTATTACTATTTCAATCTCTTGGCTCATTATTGGTCTATTCTGATTCCATTTTCTTTTTCTCTTTCTGAATTTTTTTCTTTTATCATCCCACTTCCTTCTGGCCTGCAAGGTTTCTGTTGAAAAAGCCACTGCTGGTCTTATTGACTGTCTTGTATGTAACAAGTTGCTTTTCCCTTGCTGCCTTCAAAGTTCCCTCTTTATCTTTTGACAGTTTGATTGTGTTATATCTCAGTGTGGGTCTCTTCATTGTTTGTCCAAACTGCTGTGTTTGTTTTAGGTGGGCCCCAGAAGATTAGGATATACCATATATTCTCAGTACAATGAGACAGGTAAGGTAAGAGCCAGACCTATTGGATGCATTTGGAAAGGTTGGGGTTCCACTTCCTTGTATCCCCATCATGAAGCCGAGAGTGAGTGATTTATTTCCATTCTCTCTGCACCCAGCTTGGGAGAGGAACTGTGGCATATGCCTGCATTTGGAAAGGTTGGGGTTCCACTTCCTTGTATCCCCATCATGAAGCCGAGAGTGAGTGATTTATTTCCATTCTCTCTGCACCCAGCTTGGGAGAGGAACTGTGGCATATGCCTGCACCTGTGCTCCGACAGCACCCTTCCTTCCAGGAAGAATGGGCAGACCTGGATCTACATCGCTGGGGCAACCTGGGAAAGAACACTCAGGAAGTGCTAAGCTCCTGCTCAGGCTGCTGGAGGGCTTCTGTTTGTCTGTCCCTTTAACTACCTGATACAAGTTAGTTAGAAGCCAGGCCATTAAGTAGCCACAGGAAGACTGTGCTTTAACTCCCTACTGGGGTAAAACAAGGAGCTTTGCTCTTTAGCCTCTTCTCTATTCTATTCCCAAGGATACAGCCTTTGGAAATGGTTGCATACCCTCTATCTTTTCACTTTCTCACTTAGGGAAACTTACATATTCTCAGTTTCCCCTGCTCCTAGAGCTAGGAGATTTAGCATGCAGCTAGCCCCTCAGGTGGTAGCTGTAAAAAGCTGGGGTGCTCATTGCCCACACAAACTTCTTCCAGGAGGAAACAGTAGACCTGAAGTTATTGCTGGGGTGAGCCAGGGAAGAGGGATGAGAAAGTGCCCAGGTCCTACTCGGGCTGCTGGAAGTCTAAGGCTAGTTGGCCACATTAGCTCTCTGATGCAGACTAGTCAGAAGCTAATGGTCAGCAGCAACAGGCGGCAGAGTATGCTGGCAAGTGCCTTCCAGAACAACTGGGAATATTTGAGTTTTCTCTGCCCTATTCCCAGGAATGAAGCCCCTGCAAGTGTTTGTGTGTCCATACAAAACTGCGCTTTTTTTCCTGTGGTCTAGAGACTCTTGTGTATGCCTAGTCCCCTTTGTTCCAAGTTGGTGAATCAAGAGCCAAACCATGGGGAACCTTTGAGTTAGGACACTGCATGTGTGGTCCAAACTCTCCTCCCCTCAGGGAGCAGCTGTGTGTTAGGAATTCCTTTCCAACTGTATTGTGCAGTACCTGGGGTGGGGTCCATGCCCGAGTGTGCCTCAGCTTTGCCTACCCATTTAAGGTTGATATTCTTAGTTGCCCAGTTCATCAGAATCTTTGAATTCCTGATTTTCTCTGAAAGGGAACTGACTCATGAACATATGTTTATTTGGTGCATCTGTGTGTGAGTGAAGAGTCAGGAGCCTCCTATTTTGCCATGTTGCTGACATCACCATATTATTCATTTTCTGAATGGCATAACACATTGCTAGTTTGGTGTAAGGCAAGAGGATGAAGAAAACAGAATTCAAATTATGTTTCACTTTCCACAATCTTCAGTACAGTGTTGAATATAAATGCTGAGAAAGACCGCTCGTTTTGTTTCTGATCTTAGCAGGAACGCAAGCATTAAGGCTTTCACCATTAAGTATGACACAGACTATAGCGTTTCTGTAGTTGCCCTTTATTAGTTCCCTTCTGCCTAGTTTGGTGAGAGTTACAATCAGAGGTAGATGTTGAGTTTCCTCTAGGAATCTGGATTTACAGATTATGGTAAAACATATAATGATGACTTTTATGCTTACCAAAAATAGCTGATCTTTTTAAAAACACGCAATTAAAAAGACTAACTTTTGATACTCTTTTAATCAAATGCTAGGCATATGTTACATTTTTACTCTTCCTCTTTTCAGTAATTATCGATGTAAATTGTAAGAACATATTAATATTGTAATTACTGAAGTTTTTAAAGTACTTACTGAAATTTTAAATTATGTTATCTTAATTAGCAGTGTGACGACGTTTAGACAGCTTCCATATTACAGTGGTGTCAATACTCCTTCAGCTTTTGTACTTTTTTGTTTCCTGAGTTCTCATGTTTGATTAATCACATGGTTAAAGGATATTTTTGGATAATTTTTATTTTTTAGAAAAGTGCATATGTGGGCTGGGCACAGTGGCTCATGCTTGTAATATCAGCACTATGGGAAGCCCAGGTGGGAGGACTGCTACATGGTAGGAGTTCAAGACCAGCCTGGGCAACAAAGTGAGACCCCAATCATATAGTTTCTATCCAAGGTCCTGCTTTCCCTTGTTGGAGATACATGGGGTTTCCCCGATACTACTGGCGACAGTATTTCTCTCTGGATAACCTAAAGTGGAATACACTTACTCTTTTACTAGAAGTAACGTGAAAAAAAAAAAAGAAAAAAGAAAACATTCGAGGGTGGCCTGCTTCTAGTACTTACCCAGGATGTATGTGAACGTAACTGAAATAGACTATTCCAACTCCAGTCCTAGTGCTGAGGAATTACTAAAGTAAAGCTTGTGTAGAAGTGATATTATTGTGAATTAAATAGCCTTTTGGGTTTCATATCCAAATATAATTAACGTAAACTCAGAAGGACAGGAAACTGTAAGTGCCTCATCTGTATTCATTGTTCTGTATCTCACTCAAGTCTGAATGATTTGCATAAAGAGTTTCTTGGTGTAACTTTCATTCCCAGATAGTCACAGTAGCCTAAGGATGTTAATTTTGGAGGAAATTCCTTTCGTGGCCAGTAATAGGGCCCTTTCTCTAAGGAAAAGGTATGTTTTTGGGAAAAGCAGATTTGGAAATTTACACTTTCCCTATTTGGCATAAAAATCTAGGTAAACAGGGATTCTAAGTGATACGTAAAGAATCATGAATTATGGCCCTGCCTACTTGGAAGAGAAAGGGGCGAGAAAACTTACCGTGTTACCTAATAATACTGGCTCCTTTTATATTGTGTTTGCATGGTGATGATGAATGTGGGAAGCAGCTAAAAGAGAAAAGATGCTTGTATTAGAAAAAAAAAAAACATTAATACTTTTCTTCTGTGAGTCAGGCTTGAATTTAGTCCCGCGGCATAGCAGATGCTGATTAGTCAATAACAACTAATATTAAGAGCCCAGAGATTTCTGTTTTGTCTCCTTGTCTGTTTTTCCCAGGACCCTAAAAGTAAACTGTAATTGGGAAAATGTTTTCCAGTACTGGTAATACTCTCACCTCATCAGTCAGATTACGTTAGTATGAATTACAGTTTTCAGAATAAGTGTAGTAAATCAGGTCTTTATGGAAATCAGGTGGGAGAGGCAACTTTGGTACTTAAGACGTAATTCCTAATTAGTTGGAAACAAGGGTGATATTAGCCGGTGGTGGGTGGTTTTTTGGTTTTTTGTGTTTTTTTTTTTTTTTTTTTTTGCCTTAAAGTGTGGGCTCTGAGTCTGATGTCACTCAGATTGAAGGCAAAGTCTCTGATTGAAAGCACAATCCTACTAGGATTGGTAGGGGGCAAGGAGAGGGAAATCAAGATGTTTTTCAATGCTCTTTTTATTTAAAAAATTTAGGCATAGATTTTTTGCTCATTTCAAATCTGGTCCATCTACAACGAAGTTAAACTAATTCCTCCAAGGGACTGACACACTTCACATTGATAACCTTAATTTTTAAGAATATTTATGAATATATACTTCTTGTGTGTGTCTGTATATATCTGTATATAATATTTTAAAAGGGAATTCCTGTAAAGGAGATAATTCAGGAAGTTAGCTAATTGCCATTATAGTCCAACAACCTTTAAGCATTTACCTTTGCCTCTCTGTGTCTTAGACATTTATAAAGTGTATACTTGTCTTATGAACTATTTCAAGTTGTCAGGATGAAATAAAATTAGGTGCAAAAATTTCAAAAAGTAAAGGCACTAAATAAAAAGGAAGTACTATCATTTATATGCTTCATATCTGCTTCAATTCAGAGATTCTGTCTTTCTTGTCTTACCTACTTAAATATAGCACAGTGAAAATTTGAATTATATGTTCATGTGTATATTTAAGCAGCATACATGGGGATGTATATATTTTACCCAGTAATTTTTGAGCTTTGGCACCAAGATATGATAAATCTCCCTTTATAGGTAACACAAACTGCAGTCAAGGAAATACGGAGCTCAGGAAAGTTGCTGAGGCACACTATGCCTTCTTTTCCTTCAGCTTTGGGAACAGCTTGGTAACCCCTCCCAGCTCCCGAAAAGGCGGGGGGGATGTTACAAGACACCTTGAATTTTCATTGGTATGCTTTGTTTGAAATGTTATTCTTGATATGATTGGAAGTTGGAAATTTTAAGAAGTAGCTGATTTATCTTTTAGTTACCCTACTCCAGAGTCTAAGAGGAGGCCAGGAAAAGTCTTCTTTGTTTCCTGTTCTTCAAAGAAGATTCTAGCTGGAAAAGAACCTTGTAAGACTTAAAAACCGAGAACATGTAAAATACATTTTTTGGATTTCACAACCTGTCTACATGAGATACGGCACCACTACTGTATTTTAAAGGCAGAGATAGCAACACACAGAAGTTAAATTATTTTTTTTTGAATGAACACGTGACAGCGTTACACGTAAAATTTCAGTCTCGTTTTTTGCCCATCATGTTACCCTGTTTCTTTCACATAACAGTAAAAGGGCTAATCTTACAGAGTTTTTACAGAATCGTTCTGGAAGACACCAATGAAAATGACAGTATCTGAAGAATGCCTTAAAAGAATACTTTGTGATGGTAGAATATAGCACAATTGGTAATAAAGTTACTTAAGTGATAATACAGCTCACTGCCAATTATTGAGTATAGGGATGAGGCAGAAATATTACTATAAATTTCAAAAGAATGTAAAAATTGATTCGAGGATCTAGCACAGAAGTGCTAGATTTTAAAACTTAAAAATTAAATATCAGTAACACAATGAAGTTTTAAAGAGGGCTGTGCTGAAACTTACCAATATGAATAGACAGACATGGGCAGATGAGAAATTCCTGCAGGCTGACATAGGGCTGAACATTGAAAACATAACTGACATGTCAAGTACTGCAAAGGTGCTTCAAAAATAGTATTCCTTAGTTATCAAGCAATAGCCTTCTCTCCCAAGATGAATGGTAAGACGTGTGTTCCTTTTTGTTAGGATATTTGCCCATTCATAAAATAAATAAAAACGTGTTAAAGATAGAATCATTTCTTTCTTGAGAGGCCACAGAAAAAAAATAAAAACACCTTTTCATTACATGTTTATAGGTAAAACTGAGGCCCCACGTATTTTTAATTTTAGCTTTAAAATTAGGCTGAATCTTGTTCATAATCAGCTGAAAAGTGTTTGATATAAAAGCAATTACCAGTTAAAACATCATTCAAGGCTACTACCCTCTCCGTCATGATAAGGTGCCAGTGCTTTATCATAGAGAAACTATTCTGTATTTGGAGAATAGTGAATTAGATGAACATATCTTTTCTACAGTCAAACTATACAGTAAAATTTAGGAATTGAGAAATCATTAACCTCATCCCCATTATTTAAATATTAAATGTTTCCTTTTTCTGCATTGGTTTGAATATCTTGTTCTCTGTCCATTTTCTCCTGCTTTCCACACTAATAAGCATCTTGCTCCTATATAAAGGCACAACAGGAAAAAGAATCCATTCAGGTGCAATGGCTCCTTCTCTTAAAAGAATTAAATGGTGCCTTTTTATTACGGAAGATATATATATATAGTGTAATATATAGTTATATATGTTTGTGTGTGTATATATATGTATATATGTGTGTATATATGTGTGTATATATGTATATGTATAAATATGTATATATGTGTGTGTGTATATATATATGTACGTACATGTAAATATTTTTGGTCATGACAAGGCTAACTGGGACACTGAAGTCCGGATAAGAGAACCATGTCTTCTTGAATAGCATTAGTAGGTTGTTAAAATACCTTTATATAGCTATATGCACAATTTGTATTGTGGTGGTGATAAAATGCATGTAACAAAATTAATCATTTTAAACTTAATACGTATAATTGAGTAGCATGAAGTACATTCACAATATTATGCAATCATCATCACTCTCCAGAATATTTTCATCACCCCCTAAAATAACCCTCAAGCCACTAAATAGTCACTCCCCATCCTACCCCTCATCCAACCCCTGGCAACCACGCATCTGCTTTTTGTGTATGAGTTTTTCTGTTCTGGGCATTTCATATAAAAGGAATGATATACTATGTGGCTTTTTGTATCTGGCATCTTTCACTTGTTTTCAAAGTTCACTCATGCTGCAGGATGTAACAGTACTTCATAACTTTTTTATGGGTAAATAACATTCTAATGCATGGATATATCGATTTTGTTTATCCACTCCTCAGCTGATGAACATCTGGGTTGTTTTCCCTGTTGGCAATTGTGAATAGTGCTATGAACATTTGTGCAAGTTTTGTTTAAACACCTATTTTCCATTATTTTGGATATATACCTAAGTGGAATTGCTGTGTTATATGGTAAGTCCGTTTAATTCATTAAAGAACTACTAATTTGTTTCCAAAGTGGCCAATTCATTTTAAATTCCCAGAACATATGAGAGCTTCATTTTCTTCACATCTGCACCAACATTTTCCTTTTAAAAAAAAAAAAAAACATTCTGATGGGTGTGAAGTCACACATCAGAGTGATATGTCATTTTGATTTTGATTTGCATTTTCGGAGTAACTGATGACATTGAGCACCTTATGTGATTGTTGACATTTGTATATTTTACTCTGATGTTTACTCAAGACCTTTGCTCATTGTATTAGTTTCCTAGAGCTGCTGTAACAAAGTACCACAAAATGGATGGGTTAAAAGAACAGAAATTTACAATCTTAATGTTCTGGAGACTAAAAAATCAAGGTCTTGGCAAAGCCATGCTACTTGTGAGACCTTTATGGGAATCCTTCCTTGCCTCTTCCTAGCTATTGGTTTGCTGGCAATCTGTGGCATTTGCTGGCTTGTAGTCAGGCGAATCATCCATCTTTATATGGTTTTCTCCCTGTATCTGTCCATACATGGCTTCCTTCTTACAAGGGCACCAGTAATACTGGATTAGGAGCATTCTTATTCCAGTATGACCTCATCTTAACTAATTACATTCGCAGTGACTCTATTTCCAAGTAAGGATGTACTCTGAAGTACTCGGATCAGGACTTCAACTTATCTTTTCTGAGGAGACAAAATTTGATGCTTAAACTCCATTTTTAATTGAGATTTTGCCTTTTGGCTATTGATTTGTAAGAATTCTTTATATATTTTGGATACTAGATCCTTATCAGATATATGATTTGCAAATATTCTATTACCATGGCTTGTCTTTTTACTCTCCATAGTGCTTTTAATGCACAAAAGTTTTTAATTTTGAGGTCTAAGTTATATTTTTATTTTGTTGCTTGTGCTTTTGAAGTCATATCCAAGAAACTATTGCCAAACCCTAGGTCAAAAGAGTTCACACCTATGTTTCTAAAAGTGTTATAATTTTAGCCCTTAAGTTTACATCGTTGATCCGTTTTGAGTTACTTTTATGTATACAGTGTGAGGCAAGGGTCCAACTTTATCCTAGTTTTGCATGTGGAAATCCAGCTGATGGTTTTGGCACTCTTGTTGAAAATCAATAGAGAGGTTATGGGTACGTTTTTGGATTCCCAATTCCATTCTATTAATCTATATGTTTATCCTTACACTAGTGCCTATGTTTGGTACCTGGTAGTTGTGTTTCTATTATTGTAGAATTGTATTAAGTTTTGAAAGTGTGAGTCTTTCAACTTGGTTCTTTTTCAATAATGCTTTGGCTATTCAGGACCCCATGCATTTCCATATGAATCAGCTTTCTTATTTTTGCAAAAAGGCCACTGGATTATAATAGGAAATTGAATTTGTAGATCATTTTGAGAAGTATTTCCATCTTAACAGTATTATGTTTTTCAACATATGAACTTGATGTATTTCTATTTGTTTAGGTCTTTTTTTAACTTCTTTCAGCAATGTTTTGTATTTTTAGTTCCTTGGTTAAATCTGTCCAAAAGTATTTTATTATTTGGTTCTATTATAAATGAAATTGTCTTAATTTCCTTTTTCAGACTCTTCATTGCTAGTATATAGAAATACAATTGGATTTTGCATGTTAACCATGTATCCTGCAACTCTGGTGAATTTATTTTTAATCATTTAAAAAATTCTTCATTTTACTTTATGTATATCATGCCATCTGTGAAAGGAAGTAAGCATTATGTCTTCCTTTCCAATTTGGTTGTCTTTTTGTGTCCTTACCTAATTGTCCTACCTAGAACACACAGAATAATGCTGAATAGAGGTGGCAAAAGTAGGCATTCTTGCCATGTCCCTGATTTCAGGGGGAAAGTTTTGTTTTTAACCATTGAATGTTATGTTAGCTGCTGGTTTTTCACAAATACTCATCCTGATAATGTTGAGAAAATCCTCTTTTTATTCCTATTTTGTTGAGTGTTTGTGTTCACTTTTAAATGATGGATGGGTATTAGATCTGGTTAAATGCTTTTTCTGCATCAACTACATCATTATGTAAGCTTTCCCTCTTCATTCTATTAATGTGGTGTGTTACACTGATTTTCTTTCTCATATGTTGAACCACCTTTGCATTTCTGGAATAATTCCCACTTGGTCATGCTGTATAAAACTTTTAGTATCCTGCTGGATTGTTTGCTAGTATTTTGCTGGATTTTTACATGCACTGTCATAAGAGATAATTAATTACATAGGAGATAATTTTCTTAGTGTATTTGGTGTGGTGTCAAGGTTAATAGTTGCCACAGAATTAGGAAGTGTTACTTTCTCTTCTATGTTTTGAACTAGTTGAGAAAGATTGTGTTCATTCTTCAAATATTTGGTGTAACTCACCAGTGAAGTCATCTGGTCTTGGGTTTTCCTTTATTGGGAGGTTTTTAATAACCAGTTCAATCTCTTGTTAAGAGGTCTGTCCATATTTTGTTTTTGTTGAGTAAATTTTCATAGTTTGGTTGTTTCTAGGAATATGTCCATATCATTTAGGTTATTTAACTTTTGGTATACAATTATTCTCTTATAATCCTTTTTATTTCTGCAAGGTGGGTATTAATGTTCCCACTTCCGTTTCTGATATTAGTAATTTGTATCTTTTTCTTAGCACAGCTAAAGGTTGGCCAATTTTGTTGATATTTCAAAGAACCAACTTTTGGTTTCATTGACTTTATTGTTTTTCTTTTCTCTATTTTGTTTAGCTCTGCTCTGATCTTTATTTCTATACATCTGCTTGTTTTGGGTTTGTTTTTCTTTTTCCAATTCTTTAAAGTGTAGTTGGGATATTAATTCGAGATCTTTTTCTTTTTTTTCTTTTTGAGACGGAGTCTTGCTCTGTGGCCCAGGCTAGAGTGCAGTGGCGCGATCCTGGCTCACTGCAAGCTCCGCCTCCTGGGTTCACGCCATTCTCCTGCCTCAGCCTCCCAAGTAGCTGGGACTACAGGCGCCCTCTAGCACACCTGGCTAATTTTTTGTATTTTTTAGTAGAGATGGGGTTTCACAGTGTTAGCCAGGATGGTCTCGACCTCCTGACCTTGTGATCCACCTGTCTCGGCCTCCCAAAGTGCTGGGATTACAGGCGTGAGCCACCGTGCCCGGCCTTTCTTCTTTTTTTTAAATACAGACATTTCCAGCTACAAATCCCCCTCTGAACATTCCTTTTTGTGTATCTCATAAATGTTGGTATGTAGAATTTTTGTTTTCATTTGTCTTAAAGTGTTTTCTAATTTCCATTATGACTTCTTCTGTGATCCACTGGTTGTTTTATATTATTTGTTTTCCACATATTTGTTAGTTTTCCAGTTTATTTATACATTGTAGAGTTTTTAATTTAGAGGTTCACAAGATTTAGTTACTGTATTATGCAATCTTTTAAATAATATGAAACAAAGTTACAAACCAAAAATAATGCTTTTATATTTAATCTATGCAGTTATTTCTTTTAATAATGTTTTTCATTTCTTTGTATGACTCTGAGTTGTCCTTTCAGCTGGAAGGACTCTTCAACTTGGTTCTTTTTCAATAATGCTTTGGCTATTCAGGATCCCATGCATTTCCATATGAATCAGCTTTCTTATTTTTGCAAAAAGCCCACGGGATTATAATAGGAAATTGAATTTGTAGGTCATTTTGAGGAGTATTTCCATTTGAGGAGTATTTTCCAACATGCTGAAGCATGTTTTATAGGATAGGTCTATGTAGAACAGACTCCTTTGTCTGGGAAGGTACTACTTTATCCTTCATTTTAAAAGGATAACTTTGCCAGGTACAGAATTCTTGGCCGATGGTTTCTTTTAGCACTGTAAAATGCCTTTCTGCCTTAATGGCCTCTAATGAGCAACTGGCTATTAATCTTACTGAGGATTTCTTCTACATGTTGAATCACGTCTCTCTTGCTGCTTTCAAGATTTTTTCCTGACCTCTTGACAGTTTTATTTTAATGTGTCTTGGTATGGATCTCTTTGAATGTGTATACTATGTGGAATTTGTTGAACTTCTTGGATATTGGCTTCATGTCTTTTTTCAGATTTGGTAAGTTTGAACATTATTTCTTCAAGTACTCTTTTCTGTCCTTTCCTCTCTCTTCTGGGACTCGTATTTATACTTAATATGCTTGATGGTGTCTAACAGTCTTTTGGTCTGTGTTCATATTTCTTTGTCTCCTCCTCAGACTGGATCATTTCAACAACTGACCTAGCTTCAAGTTCACTGATTGTTTTTTCTGCCTATTCTCCTGTCAAGCCTCTCTAATGACTTTTCCAATTATTACTATATTATCATAATTTCAACTGATTCATTTTAAGATCATTACATTTTTCAACATCAGAATTTATATTTGACTCCTTTTCATAATTTTTAAAAATTATACTTTAAGTTCTGGGATACATGTGCAAAACGTGCAGGTTTGTTACAGAGGTATACACGTACCATGGTGGTTTGCTGCATCCATCAACCCATCATCTACATTGGGTATTTCTCCTAATGCTATCCCTCCCCTAGCCCCTGATCCCCTGACAGGCCTCGGTGTGTGATGTTCCCCTCCATGTGTCCATGTGTTCTCACTGTCCAACTCTCACTTATGAGTGAGAACACGCTGTGTTTGGTTTTCTGTTCCTGTGTTAGTTTGCTGAGGATGGTTTCCAGCTTCATCCATGTCCCTGCAAAGGACATGAACTCACCCTTTTTTTATGGCTGGATAGCATTCCATGGTGCATATGTGCCACATTTTCTTTATCCAGTCTATCACTGATGGACATTTGGGTTGGTTCCAAGTCTTTGCTATTATGAACAGTGCTACAACAAACATACATGTGCATGTATCTAAAGTAGATTGATTTATAATCCTTTGTGTATATACCCAGTAATGGGATTGCTGGGTCAAATGGTATTTCTGATTCTAGAACCTTGAGGAATCACCACACTGTCTTCCACAATGGTTGAACTAATTTACACACCCACCAACAGTGTAAAAGCATTCCTATTTCTCCACATCCTCTCTAGCACCTGTTGTTTCCTTTTCAATGATCGCCATTCTAACTGGCGAGAGATGGTATCTCCTTGTGGTTTTAATTTGCATCTCTCTAATGCCCAGTGATGATGAGCTTTCTTTAACGTTTGTGGGCCACATAAATGTCTTCTTTTGAAAAGTGTCTGTTCGTATCCTTTGCCCACTTTTTGATGGGGTTTTCTCTTATAAATTCCAGTTCTTTGTAGATTCTGTATTATTAGCCCTTTGTCAGATGGATAGATTGCACAAATTTTTTCCCATTCTGTAGGTTGTCTGTTTGCTCTAATCATAGTTTCTTTTGCCGTGCAGAAGTTCTTTAGTTTAATTAGATCCCATGTGTCAATTTTGGCATTTGTTGCCATTGATTTTGGTGTTTTAGTCATGAAGTCTTTGTCCATGCCTGTATCCTGAATGGTATTGCCTAGGTTTTCTTCTAGGGTTTTTAAGGTTTTAGGTCTTACATTTAAGTCTTTAATCCATCTTGAGTTAATTTTTGTGTATGGTGTAAGGGAGGGGTCCAGTTTCAGTTTTCTGCATATAGCTAGCCAGTTTTCCCATCACCATTTATTAAATAGGGAATCCTTTCTCCATTGTTTTTGTCAACTTTGTGGAAGATCAGATGGTTGTAGACGTGTGGTATTATTTCTGAGGCCTCTGTTCTGTTCCGTTCCATTGGTCTATATATCTGTTTTCATACCAGTACCATGCTGTTTTGGTTACTGTAGCTTTGTAGTATAGTTTGAAGTCAGGTAGAGTGATGCCTCCAGCTTTGTTCTTTTTTGCTTAAGATTGTCTTGGTTATGCAGGCTTTTTTTTGGTTCCACATGAAATTTAAAGTAGTTTCTTTCTAATTCTGTAAAGAAAGTCAATGGCAGGTTGATGGATAGCATTTAATCTATAAGTTACTTTTGGCAGTATGGCCATTTTCACGATATTGATCTGTCCTATCCATGAGCATGGACTGTTTTTCCATTTGAGTCCTCTCTTATTTCCTTGTGCAGTGGTTTATAGTTCTCCTTGAAGAGGTCCTTCACATCCCTTGTAACTTGTACTCCTAGGTATTTTATTCTCTTTGTAGCAATTGTGAATGGGAGTTCACTCATGATTTGGCTGTTATTGGGGTATAGAAATTCTTGTGGTTTTTGCACATTGATTTTGTATCCTGAGACTTTTCTGAAGTTGCTTACCAGCATAAGGGGATTTGGGGCTGAGATGATGGGGTATTCTAAATGTACAACCATGTCATCTGCAAACAGACAATTTGACTTCCTCTGTTCCTATCCTTTTTATAATTTTTATCTCTTTACTGATATTCTTTATTTAATGATAAATCATTCTCTGTTTCCTTTAATTGTTTGTCCATGGTTTCTGTTAGCTCTTTGAGTATGTTGAAGACATTAATGTCCTTGTCCAGCAAGTCCAATGCCTGTGCTGCCTCAGGGTCAGTTTCTGTTAATTTCTTTCTTGGGAATAAGATGACTTTCTTGTCTCTTTATATGCCTCATTTTTAAAATTTTTATAAAGTGGATAGCCTGAACATTATAATGTGGCAACTCTGGAAACTAGATTCTGCCCTCTCCCCAAGTTTTGTTATCACGGCTTGTTGTGAATTGCAGTTTATGTAGTAGTGATTTGTTTAGTGACTTTTCTAAACTGTCACATGTTGTCTGTGTAGTATTTATTCCATTAGCTTAGTGGTCAGTCAGTAGTTTGACAGAACTTTCCTTAAATGCCTGGAGACAAAAGAAAAAAAAAAAAGATAAAAAGAAAAAATACTCTCCCCACTTTACAGACAGGTTCTCTATTGGGGAACTCTTTCAACACTTATCTGAGCTGTTTACCACTGTTTTAGTCTTCACTTCCTGTTTGGTCTGGGTGTAAATATTAGTATCAGCAAGATGTGAAAGATTAGAATCTTCTCAGGACTTTTCTGAACATGGATCCTGCCCTGGGTATGTGTATGTCCTTCTAGAGTCCCTGTTACATGTAGCATTGTTTCCAAGTCCTTATTCTCCAAAGTATTTCACTATCCAGCTTTTCCTTCCAGGCTTTCAGTGTGTGTCTATTTGTCACAACTTCAATCTTTTCTCCAGGCAGCAGTGGCTTGTTCATTTACTTTCAATGCTTTCAAGAAACCATTCTCAGCACAGCTACTTTTTCACCTGAGAGACTTCTGAGTTATGTCAACCGAAGGCAAGCCCCTAGATAGGTCAAAGCAAACACCATTTCTTAAGAATGAGGTCTATTCTGCTCCCTCCAAAGCCAGGAACCCACATAAGGAATGCAGGCTGCAGTCTTCAAGACCATTCCTGACTGGGGAGGAAAGAGGGTGAATTAAGATAAAATACCATTAAGCTATCCAGCTGAGTTTCAGTTGCTTTTTTAATTTAAGCATTTTCTTGGTTTAAGCAGTTGCTTGGTAAACTTTTTTTTTTTTTTTTTTAAACAAATTTCCAATAAAATAGAGTGTGACAGTGTTTTTTTTTTCTTCCTGTTTTTCTAAGGACGGGTATGTCCCTGGAATTCCTTGCTGTCATTTTTCCTGACATCTATGCATAATTTTTAATGGAAATAGATAGATGTATCCACATTTGGGTAAATGTGACATGATTTTCCTATTATGGCCGGAAGGTGAGATGCTTTGTTAAAACTTTGTACAGTAGTTGGACCCTTGGTATATGATATAAATATGTGCATGTATTTCAGACATAGAGGAATATCAAAAATTCATAAATGGCAGATGCTTGTGAATTCTATCATCAGGGAATTTAGGAGCTAATGAATGCATACTTGTACCCTTTGAGTGTGACTAGCTACAATGCTCATCCTTTTTCTACTATTAGAGAAAACATTATTACATATATTGGTCTGATCCAATATAGCATATTGCTGGAGTATGAAGAAGACCTTGTTTTACTATTTTAAACTTAATGAGCTCTGTGGACTTTGAGAACATTGAGTCTTCAAGCGTCAATTCAAGTATTTTGTCCCTACATGCTCCAGCTAATGTGTTCGCCCCAGTGACCAGTCCTTTTTAAAACACAATGTTTAATGTCATTGGTTGAAAAATAATTTGTCATGCCTTATTTAGAATAACCACTCCCTTCACGTACCCTTAGGGAGGTTTGCTTAGGTGATAGCAAGAAAAGGAATACTTGCCAAGCTCTATGGTTACAGCAACATCTAGTCTCCCCAAATCACCATGCCTGCTGAATTGCAATTGACAAGGGATGTTACTTCATGTGTAAAAGAAAACTGCAGTAAGCACAAAATGCTACTGGGCTTACTCATGTGAATATCTAATGCCAGGAACAGTATGTTGAGCAAAATGCAACAAGTTATTAATCAGATGTTATTACAAAATGAAACTCCTTTAGGTGGAATTTTATAATTAGGATTTTTCTTTCCACTGTAGTAGAAAAACAATTGTTAAACATATAATCAATTTTTATGACAGTTTGGAACGCACAGTGAATCTGGTTAAAAAGTGACACTGGAGGATATAACATACCAGGTACAAATCAATTATTCAATTCTCATTGTCTAGCAAAGGTAAATACATCGTATGTATGTGATTTTGCACGTTACATTCTGTAAGCAAACTATATGTTTGAGCCACTCTTTGCAATTCTGCCTATAGCATTTTCCAGTCAGTAACGACTTATGTTGAGGCAGTATATTTTGCTCTAGAATCACTTCCCTAATGTAACAGTTGTCTATAGAGAAGCCACAGCTTTTTAAACCATGAAATTCTGAAAAAAAAATATTGTTTTTATCACTGGATGTAATTTTAAATGCTCAGAGGAAATTAATTAGAAAATAAGAGCTAGAAAACCTTTACTAATATGGTATAGTAAAGTACTCCTTATCTATCTTAGTTATAGTGTCTGAGGATGACCTGACTTTGATATGATTAAAAGATTTACAGTGAGATTAGAGATAATTTGTAATATCATTTAATCAGCTGCATATTAACTGCAAGATAATTCTGAGATTTAAGGATACAAACAAAAGTGATTATAATTAACAAATGTTTAATATTTGTAAAATTTGACCTGAGAGTCTCTATGTATGAAGTTTTGAGTAAAATGTAAAAAATCTACAATGGATTAAGAATTACAGGTCAAGTTCTGCCTAGTGATAGGCACTGATCAAATGATTAAGTTCATCTATTGCTTTTCCATAAACGTCATTCCAAAACTAAATTTATTCATCTAAGTACATGAACTAGGAGAATTTATGTTATTTTTAGTAACAGATTTGGGAGTATGATTATAAACTTACAATTATTATGTAATTTTCACTGAATATTATGTTTTGAAAAGATAGCATTCATCCTGCTAGCACACACATTGCCCTGGGATATAACTTGATAAACATGCCCCAGTAGGCCTTTATATTTCCCATTCTTCATTGAATTCACAGATTTAAGTAAGTAAACTCAGTGGTTGTACACCCGTTTCTTGTTTGAGGCTGTATAGCTGGAACTCTCAATGAAAACAATTCTCCATGGTCTATTACTCAAATCTTAATGAAAATTAGATAACAAACCTTAAAAACAAAAAGCAAACACTTATTGAACTGACTGAAGAACTGCTTTCCTAAACCCTAATTAATTTGGATAACTCCACAGAATATAAAAATCCATGTTTGAGAGTTTGAAGGCCTGGTTATAAACTTTATTTATTTTTGGCTTTCAGCTTCCATTACTTCTATGAGTCAGATAAAATTTACATTTCCTAATTTACAAGGTTATTGTGAGGAAGAAATACCATAATGTATGTGAAAGTGCTTTATAAACTAAAACAGGATACAAACATAATAGTACATTACACTCCTATATTTGTTTTCAAGAAAGCTTCATTGAATCATTCACTAATCCTAGGATAATTAACCTTTTACCTGGATTCAAGGATTGAGGATTTGATGGAAAGCTGGTTGCATAAAACACATGAGCAAAATGGATATAGTGGGTTAAGTTTGCTCGAAAATGGATAGTGTGTTAAGTTTACTCTTATTTTTAAGTCTGGATTCCCAGAGGACATTTAAGTTTGAGAAATAACTCCTAGTTGTGGTATGTTGCTTTCATTGTCTGATGCCTTTGAAGCACACTGCTTTAATGCACATTTACTTTAGATTTAGATCTCAAGAAGAAGCTCTAGTCCTTGGTTAGGCATCCAAATTGTAGGTACCATTCATCCAGTTCTCTGTCCTATATACCTTTATCTAGTTATAATTAATAACAAAACACTATTCGTAACAGTGCACGTCCTTTATAACTGAAACTGAAGGAAGTTTAATTTTCAGTACATGACATATTTTCATGCATTTGCTTTATCCCTGTACAATACTAAGAATCTTTAACATACATTTCATAGGTTTTCTTTTCTAACATTGCGGTCCTTTACTAATGAGTAAACAGTTCTAAAACATGAATTCATAATTACATTGTCATTTATTTCAATCCTGTGGCACACACTGAATATAACAGGCTTGAAAAACACTTTGATATTTCCTTTGTAGATGACTAAATGCTACCATTGATTTCTATAAATTAAATTTACTAGGAAAACCCACAGTTTAAAAAAAGTACACAAGAATAAGCTAGCTGATCACAATGAAATGAATGAATTCAAAATAGTATAAAGTCAGGAACAGTTTATCTTCATGGTAAACATTCACTTTATGCAAATCCCACTTGGCTTCATTTAATTAAAAAGCTGAAAAAGAAAGAAAATTATTATGTGCTGAACATAGAACATAAGGAAAATACAATATGTTTGTTATTCCATTCTAAATTAGCACATGTAAATATAACATTAAAATGTCATAATTGTATTCAACTAATTGTAATTTTTACATCAGGGCAATTTTTCTAAACTAGTGCCTTTAACCAGATCAGGCTTAGGTTGGGAACAGGGTCAGGGTGAGAGAAGATGCTGAAAGCTTTAATTTGTGGTTTAAATTTACATATACATTGCTTTCATTGCTGGCTAGAACAGCAGTTAAATCAGCATTTAAAATGGTAATGTAGGGGAAATACAAGGGAATGGACTGAAACAAATGCGTGAAGTGGGTCATTTGAATGTCCTAAAAACATTTTTTCTCTAACCGTATAATTTAATCACTTGGTCTTTTGTTAATTTACAATTTCATCGTATTGAACAACCAAAAAGAGTATACACAAATCATAAATCATAAAACTTCTGATGAAACATCAGCAGAGATACTTGTACATATAAAAGTAAAAGATAACTATGTTATTTTTTTAAACTTCCCTAAACAAAGCTTTAATTTATGTAACAAAATTTAATTTTGTAAGATGGTAAATCAATTTAAATAACATTTATGAAGCTTTTGTTTATATTTGTACCTTTCTGCTAACACGTGGCATGTTCTTTTTGAGTCTTGACAACACAAGACAACTTTGCAAGGCAACCAGAGACAAACCAATTTTTAATTAAATATAAAAGCAAAAATGAAATTAATAGTTCTTGTAGTTAAAAAAAGAAAACAAAAAACAACAACATCAAAAAAAAAAAAAAACATGTAGCTGGAAAAATGTCCAAAGTAGGTAAGTTTTATATTTGGATGTTTAAATCATATCATCCTAGGCATAAATTGTTTCGTCTTTCTGAACCTCGGTTTCCTCATTAGTGAAAAGAACGTTTGTTTTGGATGATTCCCAAAGTTCTTTTCAGTGCTAATATTTTAGGATTCTGGTGATACTATGTACAAGAATAAATATGTATTTTAAAATGTAACATTTTAGTATAAAACATAAAATATATATTTAAATTATATAATATACAGTGTATATTATATAACATCAATTAAAATGTAAATAAAGTCACAGTACAATACAAACCAGAAAAATTACTCTTGTTAGCTGTTTCTGAGAAATTGTTAAATTAGAAGATAAAAATGATGTGGTGATATCAGGATGCAATGAGACGTCGCCTCTACTTTCAAGATAATAAGTAATGAATAAAGCGTACGATAAGGGTGACCATCTCCATGAAGAAGAATGTCAGCAGTAAACCTTGTCAGGGCCTTAAGCTGTAGTTGCTGTTCAGTCCGCATGATCCTTAAAAACACTGCTGGTAAAGCAGATAGATGTGCCAGCTGTACATGAACTGTGGCATTATGTTTTGAAAAGATAGCGTTCATCCTGCTAGCACACACAAGCCATCATCAGCTTGCTCTGAAGATGAAGCTAACTGAAGAATGAAGGTTAATGAAAAAAGAAACCTTAATCATAAAATGAACTGACACTTAAAACTAGGGATTTGTAGCTTTTTGTTGTTTAGTGTTTAAAGGCTCTGCAAATTTCAAGTTACGGAGCACTAAAGGTAATCTTTATTACTGCTAACGATATTACCCCTGTAAAAGCAAAAATACTAATTTGATCCATACTGGTAATTTTATACCTTCTAACTTTTCAGCAGTTTTATGATACTTAGGTATATTCACAGTAAAAGGATCTCTGTGAGTACTTTATTAATGTTATCTTTAGTTATGCTACTGTTCTTTTCATTTAGTAATTTTCTTAGCCTGGTGTAACAATCAGTTGTTTATATCATTATGAAATGATAAATACATATTTAATCTGAAACTGATTACTTGTTAGTTAGATGTATCCTTTATTGTAGGACAATTAGAGTACTTCCTATGCTTCTATCATTTTCAAAACTATCATTTTCATTTTAAATAGTTATAAAAATTTCTTTATTTGTTCAAGACACTGGAAACACTTGAAGCACAAAAATGTCAAAAATGTTTTGACTGGTTAAAACGTTTCTGAGAAAAGTATGAACTGCTGTTCTCTAATCAGTATTTCAGGATTCACTTTTATTTTCATTATATAAATATTAAATTATAAATATTAAATTTCCAAGGTATGTTCCAGTATGAATGTTTTATATTATCACTCAAGTAATTAGTCTCTCATTTCTAATCAAGATCTGACACGTATTTTTTTCCCTTTTCACATTTATCTGTCTAATACTTTTGCTTCTTAATCTAACAGTATAATAGTTCTCACAAACTTATGGTTCAGGAGTGCCTGGATATTGTTTTTTCTAATAATGCCTATCACAAAAATGTATAAATGCTATTGGATCATACTTTTTTAAAAAAAACTGCCAATAATGAAAACTGAATGTATTCCCCTGATGTGTGCTTTTCACTTTTGCGGTCTGCTTCCAGAATGAGTGAGAAGCAGCCTTGGGTACCATGATCAACTTCTGTGTGGACTCTGCTCCACGCTCAGTCATGAACGAATCGCACTGTAGTTATCCATAGTAGTAGTCTGCATGTGCATAGCACTGATTGCTGTGACTGGCTTATTCGCGTATTCTGAAGTGAATATATGCATGGTCAACTGTAACTCAGATAGTAATAGAAAATGGAAGCTAATTGGCAAGAGTAGCAAATTGCACACAAGGGATAAGATAGAAGGCTAGGACTAGCACAAATGTGCCCCCAGAAGCTCCCACTTCCCCTAGCCTAAGAGAAGCAACCATTCCTTTCTAGTCTGTGTCACTTTATTTTTGCTTAAAGTCCATCAGGGATGCAAAGAGACTGTTTACACAAAGAAGGAATGGGATGGCAACTTCAAACCGTTTCTCTCCTTAAGGCTGGCTCTCTCCTCAGCGCTCCCTCATGGTAGAAAACCACAAATTTAGATAAAAATGCTGCCTTTGATTTGCTAAGGATTAATATTCCATAGGTTTATTAGCAAGTTTATTACTTGAAATTCAAAAGATTTTTCTAGAGAAACATGCAAGTGTTAGCTATTTTCTTAATCTCAGGGCCCCCAAAAGTCTGTTTCAATCAGCATTTAACAACCATTGTGTACTAGATTCTGTGCATAGAAGCATGTTGCAGAAAATGAAATGATTGAAAGTCATGGCCCTTATATTTCTTTTAGCTAAAGGAAAGACCTGGGTGTGATTAAGTATGATACAGTGACACATTTGAGATGATGACGGTGTTACAAGAACTGAAAAAGCAAAACTCTGAGAACAAGTAAGACGCAGGGACAGCAGCCTCGACCAAAGAAACTGGATGAGGAAAGGTATGAAAGTATGGGAACATATTCAGTGCTGTGTTCAGCATGGCTAAATCGGGAGTTAGCGCATTTTCTGTAAAGAGCCAGAAGGTTAAGTATTTTAAACTTTGTGGGCCATGGGTCTTTGCTGAAACCACTCAGCTGAACTGTCGTAGTGCAAAAGCAGCCAACACATAAAACAAACCTGGCTGCGTTTCAGTGAAACTTTATTCATAGGCACTGATATTTGAATTTCATAATTTTCATGTCACAAAATATTCTTTGTTGACGTCCCACCCCCCCAATGATTTAGAACTGTAGAAGCCATTCTTAGTTTGTAGGATAAACTAACACAGACAGCAGTTACTTAGTTTCGTATTAAACCACAGGGTGTACTGAAAGATACACCATAAAAATCTGGATGGCATAAAACTTAAAATAGTTGTGGCAATTCATACATTGATATTACTACATAGGTGTAAAATCATATATATTGTAGAATGTAGTTAACTGCATAGGAATATGCTCATGATGTATAAAAGAAAAATAAGCAGCTTACAAAATATGTATTACATAATTCCCAAGGTTCAAAATATGTACAGGCTAAACTGATGACATTTGATGACCTGGGTGTTGGGATTTATGAATACATTTTCTTCATTTTGCTTACCTGTATCTTCTAGAAGGAACATGTATTAACTTTGCCTTCCTCTTTGTTATTAGCTATTAATGAATTTTAATGAAGCAGCAACATGATCAGCGCATATCTTAAAATAATTCTGACACTACCCTACAATAAGTGATGTATTATGGGGGATAATGACTAGATACTGGGAGACAATTTAAGAGGCTCTGTTATAGTCAGAAAAAGACACAAGGTACTCAAGACAGCAACTGTGGGAACAGAAAAGTAATGCAGACCAAATAACATAAAGAAGGATGAGGATGAGGACAAAATGACTTCAAGATTTCCATCTTGTGTGACTGTGACAATGACAGTGTCGGGGAAAAGGGGTAGAGAAAGAGATTTGGAGGCAGATGATAATGATTTTTTAACGTATTGAGGTGAACTGTTAATGTGGTATTCAGGTCTGGTTCTGGATGTCACGAGAAAGGTCAGGACTTGATAATGTATACTCAGGACTGAGAAATAATCTAAGAGAAAAAAGGAAGGTGTAAGAATGCCACGTTACAAAATCCAGGGTATGAAGTTTCCAAGAGGGGCTTGTCAACTAAAATGCTAGAAAGGTCACATGAAGAGAACTTTGGATTTGGTCACTGGTGGTTACTGGAGACCGCGGGTATATCAAAAGCTTGTTTGTTCCTTTTCCCTTCCTGTGAAATATCTGAACAGGTAAGCAAATAATGGCCTGCTGTTTGTTTGTTTTTTTATGTATCCTGAATTAATGACTCCATCTGTTTCTCATATTTGGAAAACCCAGAATGTACACAGTGTTCTGGAACAAATGTATTCTGTCCAAGTGGAAGCTGGTTAAGTTCCGATATCCTCAGCTCGACAGAACATTTTTGTGCACTGCTCTTCCTGTTCTCAAACTGGAGAGGAAGTCAGGAAGACCCAGTGGTTACCTAATGTCACCTGTCTCATATCACTTATGTGGGTGGGTAAGGGGCAGCTGCTCAGATTTCATTTGGTATCCAAAAAAGGTGCAAAGGGGAAAAAAGGTCTGGGTTGTTCACTAAGCACATATAGGCCAGTGGTTGAGTTTTCATTCCGGCCCATTGACCTTGTGGGTAGTGTAACTCACTGAGTCATTCTTTTTAATCTCTACTCTACATTCACATGTGTTCTACGAGAACGCTAGCGAGAAGTACATTGTGGCCCTTAGCTAGAATTCTTTAGCCAAAAGTCCTGGGGCTCTCTTCTCTGTAATAGAAGATTGCTAAACCCAGAAAAGTCTTTGAGTCTAAAACAAGTGGTCTTCTAAAAAGGCCTAAAGAAATCTAGGCCTTTATTGAGAGTAGGAAAAGATCTCTGGGAATGGAAGCTTTTTAGATCTGTCATTTCATGGGGCAACAGCAGTCCAGTCTCCTAGTGCTCAGGCCAATTTTCTACACAGCCTCCACAGAGAGGCCTATGTAAAGTGTTAACCACATTTAACAATGAGGAATGACCAGAACATGGATAGTCAATCTGGGGGGAGAAGAACAATAAAACTAGAATGCAGGGGATAAGGGACAGATGAAGAGCCAGTTCAGAACTCTTTTGGAACACAGGAGCTTCCCATTCCTTCCCTACTTTCAGTGGGTTGCTGAATGGTATGGAGCTTCTGCCAGAGTAAGAAAGCTGTATTACCACAATGGAATTAAGTCTCCAGAGCTGCTTTTGATGTGTTAGCCTAGACCCTGTGTTCTCTGGTCTTGAGGGGGTGGGATGTGCAGTGTGGAATCAAAAAACTGGATTGTGAATTTTCTGCAAAAAATTACTGTCAATTTTATATACATATAAAATTATATTTTTATATAAAATTATATATATATAAAATTGACAGTAATTATATATATATATAAAGTACCTACTATCTGTTTCTGAATTTAGCAAATGTTGATTTTAAAAAAGTTTTCAGTAAGTTAACTGTTTGTTTGGAAGACTTGTATTTTTTATTACCTTTGAATATTAAGGCTTACATTATTTGTTAATGGGAAAAAAGATTTGGCTACATTTTTCCTAGATAGAATTAAATATATTTGTTGACTGCCTTTTTTCCCTAAGTGATAACAAACAGAAGTTAAGAAAGTATATTTGTTTGGGGTGGAAGCATTGCATCTGTCAAATGATTAACTCCACGTGTCAGTCTTTTGGTAGACATTTTTATCTGAGGACTTCTCCCTGTGGCAGATAAACATAATAATGTAAGACTGGAATATGGAATCTCACAGTTAAAAGTTATCTTACATTTGTAAAACAGTAATTTACTACAACTTGTCTTATGAGATAAATGTTATAGTCTCTATATTTGAAAAATGAGGAAAACTGAGGCTCAGAGAAGATTAAAAGACTTGCCTGAGGTTATAGAGTTTTTAAGTGCCATGGTCCAAATCACATCTTCTCACTCAAAGTCCAGATCACTTTCCAATACACCACAATGAAATACAACAATATGGAAAAAATAATCCTTAAGATTGAATTTCCATTTGTACAATATTATTACAAGATTTAGCACTACATTCTTTATCTAGATAAGACAGGGGATAGATAATGGTGCCTTTACAGAATGCCAGCTTATCTCTTAATCATCTCTAAATCCTTGGACCTTTATAAGTCATTTTACAAAGCCAGGACTCAGCATGAGAAAGGTTAAGACCAGTGAAATTCTCATCAATGATGTGTACTGTGGACTGATCATCATACCATTTAGATATTATTGTTCTATTTGTACAGCTTAAGGTTGTTAAGATGTACAAATCAATGCAAAATTGCTATACCCTCTACATGCTGGAATTTTTGCCTTGCTGTACTTGTTCACTATCATACTTTTTTCAAAATTGGTATGAATGCCTTTCATTTTTAGCTGTTATTCTGTACATTTCCTTACTGAATATCATTCCATTTTCATCTCAAGGTAACCAACGACATTAGAAACTATCAGTTTCGTTTTAAGACAATGGAAGCCACTTTCTGTGTCCACTGTAAGCTTAATTTATATATTCTGTTTTTCACTTGTTATCACCCAGCTTAGAATTGGAACTGCGATACCTCTTTTTTAAGAATGAGTTTTTTTAGAGACAGGGTCTCAGTCTGTGGCACAGGCTGGAGTGCAGTGGCACAATCATAGCTCACTTGCAGCCTCAAACTCCTGGGCTCGAGTGATATTTCCACCTCAGCTTCCCCAGTAGCTGGGACTACAGGCGTGTGCCACCATGCCAGGCTAATTTTTTAAATTTTTTGTAGAGACACCATCTTGCTCAGACTGGTCTCAAATTCTTGGCCTCAGGAAATTCCCCTGCCTCAGCCTCCCAATGTGCTAGGTGTGAGGCCTGAGGTACCACGCCCAGCCACGACAGTTAGCTTTAGAGCTCGAGTTTGGGGTATAATTATTTTTCCACACACCTTCAACTATGAAGAACAACCTGACAACTCCAGGGGGTGTCATTTGGTATGAACTGCATCTTCTGCAGCTGTGGCAAGCCAGTAAGCCTCACTGTATTTGTATTTTAATGGTTCCAATTGCATTTAATGGAAGTAGACAAGGAATAAAATTTTCAAGTAAACAGATTCAACTAACAATTATATGATGAGCACCTACTATGTGCTTAGCACTTTGGAGATATATAAAAGGTTTTTATCAAAGACACAAATACCTTATAATCTAGAAAAAAAAGACAAAGACATGAAACAACTGTAAATGAATACTTAATGAAAAACATAATGCAACAAAGTACTACTGAATAATCAATTGCTGAAATGGCTAGTATAGTTGAAGAGGAGGTAAGTGAAAGTGAGTACTTTTTATTGAGAACCTACTACATTTCAGGGACTACAAATTGATTATATAATTTATCCCCATAAAATTCTGAGGTAGGTTTTATCATACCAAGTTTACAGATTAAGAAACAGGCTTAACCAAGTTAAATATAGAGAGAGAAGTAACTAGAGCTGCAGAAAAATGAGACTTGGAAGTTAAGTAACTAACTTTAAGCCCCAAAGTTAGTTAAGAGGAACCAAAATTCAAACCTGGATTTGTCTAAATGCAGAGCTAGAGCTCTAGCTAATACACAGAATTAAACCCCAACCTTGAGCTCGGGTCTTCTCCTAATTACTGTTATTTTTCCATTATATCATACTACCTCCCTAAGACAGAGTCTAATGAACAGTTAGGAAGCAAAGTGACAGAATTACTAGAAATGTCTCACGTCTCAAAAGCAGAGACTTGATGTATCTTAGATGTTACTATAGACATCTTCTAAAGGAAACTTTTGTGAGCACAGAGTGCCAGTGAAAAATATTGATAAGGTAGTTACCCATATGTGAAGTATATGATGTCCTTGCTAGCGCTTTGCTCTTCTTAGAAAATGGGGCAAGCACTAAAGTTCATGTAATATGTAAAATGAATTCAGTGCTACTACTGAAATCATTATTTCTTCCTTTCTGAACATAACACCTTCTACTTTTTTTTTCTTTTTTTAAGAAAATCACCTTTAGTAATGGCCTTTAGGCTCCAATGCCAAAGTACTTGCTTGGGTGTTATGCCTCTGCCTTTTAGCCCTCAATGTCTTCATTTTGCATTTTTGTGAATTATAAACTGTTGTTTATAATTGCTGGTTCAGATGGTAATTAGATCAAATTCATACTAACCCTCCTATTTCACTGACAATTTCAAGAGACCCAGGAGCCCAACTAAGTTCATCAAAAGGTTCAGGGAAAATCTTTTCTTCATTCAACTGAATCATGCAACTATAAGACAAAACTACTTAATCTTTAGCGTAAAGAAAAACTTTTTAGCAAAAGATTAAATAAAAATGAATTTAAATATTTATAGCAGAATTAATGATAATTAGCATCAAACATTTATTGAGTAATCAGTACTATGTACCAGGCAATGTGCTAAGTGATTTGCAAGCATTCTCTCATGTAATCTTTCTAATAGTTGAACGACATATGACAAATCATCTCCATTTATAAATGAGAACTTAGCTTGACAAAAGTTAAGTAACTTGCCCAAGGTCACACAGCTAGTAACGAGCAGACTGGGTATTCCAATCAGGGAAGTTTGCCTATTAAATTTAAAAGACAATCTGAGAGAATTTAGTAATGGCATGAAACAGATTCATACGTAAACTGTTAAGTGTAAACTTTAGGGTAAGATTTAAGACTATAGGATAAATATTTAAAGTAGATTTTTATCCTTTAGCAGGTACCTGTGTCAGCAAAGAAAACAACAATTTTGAAAGCACTATGAAGTACTGAAAAAATATGATGAAGGGCATAGATGTTTAAGGTTTTGTAAGGCTTAAGATTAAAATAAAAATGAATAAGCAGAACAGGATCACTTCAGATAGAAGAAATTAAGGACTGTATTCTAAATAAAATTCAAAATTGTGAGGAAAAAATGTAAAAAAAATTAGTTTAAAGACAATTATGATCATGGTTCTGTACATAATTATCTTTATGGATACAGTCCTGTATATCAGTGGTACAACAGTTTATAATTCACAAAAATGCAAAATGAAGATATTGAGGGCTAAAAGGCAGAGGCCTAACACCCAAGCAAGTACTTTGGCAGTGGAGCCTAAAGGCCATTACTAAAGGTGCTTTTCTTAAAAAAAGGAAAAAAAGTAGAAGGTGTTATGTTCAAATGTGCATTTTCACTAAAGGGTAACTCAAGTGTCTTATCCCAAGTACAGGTATGATCCAAAGTAGAAGTAGGAAGCTTTCCAAGAGCTACTGTGAAGAAGAATGTGCGTCTGTACTAGCACTTGACCTCTGCAACATGTATTCATGTTAAAATTGGGGAAGTCAAGGATACAGTCTTGGTTGAGAAACTATTTTTCTCCTCTTGTCAGCCTACTTCAATGTATTTCTGTCTTGGATGGTTGGAGTGGTTCAGCTCTTGGTCCCTAGAGTTTATGATTTACTATTGTACAGCCTAATGTTCTTAGAAAATGGACATCTACAAATGTCTTTGCAGAAGTACTAAAGGCCAGGAAATACCTTTGGGAATATGTGTTGTGCGTTTTCCTCTTTCTAGAATAATTCTTTCCTGCATTTCATTCTCTCATTTTCTACAGACTGCCTTTATCTGATGTGAGTAGTTTTTAAAACATGTCATATAATGCTGGTGCCACAGGTAAATGCTTCCAGGAATACCAAAATATTCTTTAACAACGTGGTGCTATGTTCACCACAGGATAATTCGATGGGAAAAGGTCTTTCTCTTCTTTATCAGTATCTCACCTTTCAACTAGTATCAGAATTATTTCTTCTTCTCCTTCATTTGTTCCCTCTTTGACACTTGCTTTTGCCATCACATTTGCTCTTTCTTTAGTTAACTAATTGAATAGATATATATTTGCTTTCCCTGTACTGTCAGGTTTTTGTAATTTGGCTCAGGGTGTGTCCAAATCTCTGCTATATATCTCTGCAGTCTTTTAGTCACATTTGTTTTTGATGTTTGTCAGGCAATTTTATCATAATCATTCACAAGAGAGTTGATAAAATAACTGAGAAGAAAACGAAAGCGTATTTAAAAAGGAAACTAATGCAATGGAATAAAAATATGACTCCAAGTAAAATATATTATTACTAAGTTAACTTTAGCACATATACATGTGCTAGACTAACAAAAGGGATTAAAACTTTTTAAATGGAAAACTGTTTTTTTGTTCATAATGCTCCCATGTCCACTGTATTTTGTTGGTTTAGGAGGATACTGTAAATGTCATGAAGGGAACAGTTATACTATATAAACCTGAGAGAGCAAACTAATTCACGTATGAATAATCACAAGAAGGGTTATCTATGAGCACCATAAGGATTTATGAAAGCAAGAAGGGTTATCTATGAGCACCATAAGGATTTATGAAAGCTTGCTGAACAATTTACAGTATATCCATAGAATGTAGGAAAACGATTAAATGACAGTTCTCAAAAGAGCTGAAGGGACATATTAGAAGGCTTTAATGTGATCTGGGAAGATATAATTAGAGGGATTTTTTAAATTGGACAGTAGAATAGCTGGATAACTAAGTCATTAAATTCAGATAAGAAAGAACAAATCTCAGAAATGATCTGAGGATACATGAAGAGAACATTATAGGATTAGAAAAAATATAAAAAGGGAATCACATCTATGTAAACTATAGCAGCTTTCATTAGTAAAGAATAAGATATAAAAATTACTTAAATTTGTTTAATAAGTAGATTTTGTCAGGGTCCCTTAGTTTTTCTGTAGATTTCCTTTTGTTTCATTGCATATATTTGTACTAAGTTCAAGAATAAGGAAGTTTTTCCTTGAGTAAAATCGTCATCTCTTGAACTACTGGAGCTCACAAGAATTGAAGAGGCCAAAGTAAGTTATTATCTTGGTGCTGAACATTTATCTAATTGTCAACATTTTTCTTAGAGGCTTTGGCTATCACATTATTGAGGTCATTATACATTTGACCTCATGTTATTTTCAGCTTTGATTCTGGGATAATTTTCTACTTATAGGAATATACGAATCACGTTTTTCTACACAAAACATGGCACAGGAGAGACAAGTGAGCTAAGAGTCAGATTTTCTGCTTCTGTCATAAAATAAAGATACTCTCTTGGTCTCATCTATAAAATGAATTTTCAATGATATGATCTCCATGATCCTTTGCAGTACTAAAATACCAGAACACTATGATGTTCTGGAAAAAAAAATCCCAAAAACTCATCTGGAAAAATAATTATTAGTTTTGCAAACATCTAGAATTTGAATTAGAGAATTGTCATAAAATTCACCCAAATTGGTTAAGAATATTTCCTTTTGTGTATATATCTTCCTTTTCATATATTTCTTTCTGTCTAATTAATGTATTTTAAACCAGAAACATGTTCACTATTATTACATATTAAGGCTGTCACACCGTAGCAGTATACTCATAATCCTCAGAATATACCAGGAACATATTTCTCTTCCCATTCCTTTGTACACAAATTATGACTTTCTGCTCATGAAATATCCTCAGCCCCTCCTCTCTCCTTTGTCTAAATGCTTTGTTGAATTTTAGCCTAATTCAAGCCTTCTTCTGGAGTCTTCCTTTCTCAGACCCACAGTGATCTTTCTCACCTGTAAATTATTTCCATACAACAGATCTGCCACTTAGCTTGTAACACTTTATATTGTTATTCCCTGGTTTATGGATGTATGTATTTTCTCCAAACAGAAGATTTCACAGTAAGCATTATGGCATGTCTATAAAGCATTTAACAACTCAAATTTAAAACTGAGAGGCAGTTGTGAAATCCTTTATCACTTAGTTCCCTAAGACAGGCTCATAAAATGGTTATATCAGATTTACCTGGGTAACTATTCACCTGATTCTTAAAACCCACACTTGGAGATTCTGACTCAGCTGCGCATGGTGTAGGAATAAGAAGCCACAGAGTTTTGAGAACGATCTCTTAGGATCAAAGGTCTATCCTGCACACCTTTTTCCCAAATACATGAACTGAATTAAATACTACTCTGGTCACATATTTGGTGGTGTTAACTTTTATAGGTGCTTGTCATTGTATTTGGCTTCTTTTGGATGTGCCTAAGAAACAATTAATTTACATTCAGTGGGCTCTTTGAACACCTTCAAGGAGTCCAAAGGGTAGACTGGCTTCAAAGTTCTACTTAAATCAGATGCCCCATACTGGGGGGTGAAAAACTTAGCCAATCACTTCCTCCTAGAAAATTCACAAAATCATGTTGAGAGAGTGAGAACCGGTAGTATATATAGGTGGGAGCCAAAGGGACATAGAAGGTTCTAATCAGCTGAAGAGAACAGTATAAAGACATTACTCAGTAATAGTGGAAGGATTGGCGCAAGAGATTAGCCATTTGAGTTACCTCTGAAGCAATGGATTTCTGTTGTTGAATGACCTATTTTCTGAACTTTTTCCAACATCTGAGAGATCTAGCTATGTGGCAATTATGTTTTTAATTGTCTTCCTTGCTTCTCCATATATCTCTCCAATAAACCTCCCATTACCTAAAATACCCTGATTGCCTTTTGGCTACTTGAATCTAAAATTGCCTAACAGAGCAACCAAACTCTATTTAGCTTGTCTAAGTCAATCTCGTAAACCCACACAATAGCACAGCAAATGATGGAGCACTGTGAAGAGCTGTTATAGCAGCCAGAGGCCTGCCTGCCATTTCTCTACACAGCATGTCACACTGTTTAGCACACCTGGTGTCCCAAGCTTCTTTGATAGGCTCTCTTCTGATTCTGTTTCTTGGCAGCTCCTCCTTAGGGTTTTCATCTAAACTATGTCAAATTTCATATTCACAAACCACTCTAAAAAATAATTTCCATCTCTGACTTCTTACAAGAGTTTCATCTATATTTCTAGCATTATGAGGCCTGCTGAAGGCAAATCTATCTCCTGTTAGGCTGGTGGGGAGTTGACAGGAGTGTGGGGCTGGTTACATAAGAAGACTGTTCAAATGCCACGTTCACACAGAAATAACGTAAGTGGCATGTATGCTGGTTCAGATGTGCTTACTATTTATATCTACGGTGAGGCCAAGGATATGTATTTTCAAAAGCTTTCCGTATAGTTTCTATGTCCAACCTCAATTAAAAACAACAACAACAACATAACCCCAGAGTAGTAGAGAGTTATTATACTAAATGACAACTACTACTTGAAAAAAAAAGTACAAACTTAAACTCTTCCTATCGTAACAAAAATAGGGCTGTCAAGTGCAACATTATAAAAAACTAGTAAAATATTTTTTTCTCCACTTTTCCTAGTCACTATATTGCTGTCAGATAATCTAGATAGGGAATGATATTTCAGTATCATTACATGCTCTGATATACAAGGAAAGTTAGTTAGAATTTGCCCTTTACCCTTCCCTACTTCCTGTCAACTAAATAGGGCTTAAGAATCTCAGCGGGGCGTGGTGGCTCACGCCTGTAATCCCAGCACTTTGGGAGGCCGAGGTGGGTGGATCATGAGGTCAGGAGATCAAGACCATCCTGGCTAACACAGTGAAACCCTGCGTCTACTAAAAATACAAAAAATTAGCCAGGCATGGTGGCGGGCACCCGTAGTCCCAGCTACTCGGGAGGCTGAGGCAGGAGAATGGAGTGAACCTGGGAGGCGGAGCTTGCAGTGAGCTGAGATCGCGCCACTGCACGCCAGCCTGGGCAACAGAGCAAGACTCTGTTTCAAAAAAAAAAAAATCTCACAGTATCACTTACTGTATAGTTTATCTTTTCATAAAAAGAGATACAACATTTCCTTTGAAACTGTAAGTGCTATAGATGAAAATGGATTAATTTTCAAGTGTTTTTGGCATCCTAGATAAAATACAGAGGATTTCTATTTTTCTGAATCTACAGTTTCCATTATAGAACACAGCTCAAACTAAGTACCAATCATACAAAAACATGATTCTCAATCCTAGAGCAGGGCGAAAGAAAAAAAAAAAACTTCATCTTTCTTGGGTATTACTTAATCTTGGATTTGACTTATTTCACATCATCAAAACCAAAATTGGCTGGCTCTCTAAAGTCAAGAGTAAAATGAAAAACCTGAAGACTCTGCTTGCCTCTCTGATAACCCTTGCTGCCCTCAGAACAGATATTTTAAAAAATTTACACTGCAGGCAGGGTGTCAGGAAATCTGATACCCACATTTCTTCCATTCCCTTGGTATACTTATTTTTAATGGGTGTGGGAAGAAGAGAATTGGAAATGTACCTCTGGCCATATATGAAAATAGAGGGGGTGGGGCTGAAGAGTCTTCTTCTTGTATTATAACCCCATAGTCAGATATCCCTTTTATGGGATTAGTTTTTTTCCCTGATAAAGCTATATATTGTAGCTATGATCTGTGTGGAAACGTTCTAAAAATATCCACTGTTCACAGGTGGAAGAAATGTAGGCTTTGAGGAGCTTTTATTTTCTATCAACATATCACTGGTTATCACTGGTTCTACTACCTAACCAGAGTCTTCAAAATCTCTGAAAAAGGAAATACTGAGCTTTCACTCATTAGAGAGATGAGCTAAGCTAAAAGGACTCCTTAGAGAAAGAAAAAATGTAAAAGTAATTTAAGAAAACTTGAAGGAGGAAAAAGCTCAAGAATGAATAACTGAACAACTGTAATCGGGCACATCTTCTGTAGTGTGCTTTACTGAAAGTATAGTTTGGTAATAATAATGCGGTCTTTGAATTTTCAATATCTTTCCATCTCCAATTACGACAATTTGTTGGTGAAAATCTTATGAGATACTCGTTATGATGATTTATAATGACCAGAAATTATTTTATTACTTAACTTTTCCCTTTCATGTTGGCTCTTATTTTGAAAAGTTAAAATTTTGTAGAATTCAAAAGATAATACAAAGTTTATTAGACAATGAACAGTGAATTATATGAGAAAACAATCTTGCAAATGAACTCGAAATCATGACAAACTAAGGGAAGATAAAATTTTCAAGTCCTCAAAATGAGCTTAAACCTCATTTGTTATATAAAAATATGTATGTCTAGAAAGAAACTATATGCTGTCAGGGAACAAGAACCATGCCTTATATCTCCTTTGTGTACTTCACTATGCTGAACACATGGCAGGTGCTCAAAAACTTGCTTAACTGAATTTAAAAAACCACACAGCAACTTTATATTCATCCTTAATTATATATTAACCACTGAAACTCTCTATTAGTTAAAAATAAAAACATTCATGTTAGTATAAAGATATTACCTATAAGGATAGCCGTGGTACTTGGAACGAAATATCGAAAGTAGAAAACTGAAGAAGAAGACCACCAGGCCCAATCCCACTAGGCAAATTACTAGAAACAGACAGAAAATACCATTAGTGTCTAAAAATATGCAAATGAAACCTCAATTGTTGATATTTTTAAATGCATTCAATTACAGTATACTTACGTTTAATAGTTCATGGTACATACAGGTACAACAAACCAGATTATCCACAATACAATGTGTTCATTATTTTCCACATTCTTCTCAATGAAAATGTACTATTTGGGGTATGAAAACAACAAAATTGACTGATCTAAGTCTTCTGGAGGTTTTCTTCTTTTATAGAGTTCTTACAAGTACTAACATACCCCAGAGTGATCAAAACAAAACATGTTATAAACCACAAACAAGATTATTGCCTCTTGCATTATGAAGCACTGGCTATATTAGCAGGAACATTTGCATTGTTAGAATGCTTAATATAATTTTGATCTTTTCCGATGCTATGCAATAATTTTAGGTTTTTGGTTAGTATTGCCTCAGTAAGAGCATGTTATAGAAAGCAAGGAATAAAAGCTTGGAGAGAGAAAATATGGTCCAAGTGAGAACCAGAGGGGAGAAAACTCCCTCCATGGCAGGTAATAGTGTCAAATTGTTGTTACTGTTTGTCTTACAAAGAAACTGAGGGCATATGTTTTAGTCGAATGTGCTGCGGTCTAGGTTTTCAATATTCCTCTGTCCCAGGAAAGCTGAAAATACGAGCAGTACTTTATTTTCTCATTTCCTTTTTAGTATGATTGAGAAGATTTTACTCTAAAGCAGATGCATAATAAAATATGTTTCTTTTGCATATGTATTTTGGATCTTTAAACAACATTCACTGCAATTAGTACAATCTAAACATGCTTACAAAATTTAAATACTTAATCTGAGCCAATTAAAGTACGTTTAGAATAAAAGACAAAGATATTTAAATAAAATTTATTTAAATATATTCTATAAATAAGTAGAAATTAGTGTTAATCTCTTAAGAAATATCTAAACATCTTTTAAGAACACATAATTTGCACAATACACCTTTTATTCACTTCAGAGAATTCTATATTCACTTCAGAGAATTCTAAACAATTTGAAAAATATTTGAAGTTATTTGTAAAATACAGTAAAATACAGAAAGATTAAAAAAGATTAAAGCAGAAGAAAATAAGGAAAATCAAACAGATCTATGTGATTCTATAATAAGGAATATGATTTTTAAAATTTTTTCCAATAGATAAACGAAACCAAGTTTAACTGCAATTCTGGCAATCATGGAGTACATAAGGTACCGCTTTGTCATAATATGGTCTGCAAATGTGTCAGTTTTTATGCAACTCTGCAGGAATATCTTCTAAGTTTTGAATATGAATTGTGAAACAACACAAACATTTAATAGCATCCAAGTGTAGCCTCTGACATTTCATTTCAGACAACACTCATGCAGCTGAACTTCAAATGAATATTGGGAGAAAATAAAGCAAAAAATGAGTTTGTGAGTATCATAAAATTAAAAAAATTTTTTGAAAATTATAGAATATCCCTGTATGACACATACCAGGACCCAGATACAGCGTAATAACAACTTTGTTTATAAAAACCTATAATTAATTACAAAATTATTTACTCTATACTTCCCAAATCTGACATTCTATCTAACACGTCTTTCTTTTCCTTCCATCTCCTTTTTTATTTTTCAGAAGAATAAAGCACTCTTTTCATTCCCTTTGCTCCTTTTTAGTAGCCCCATTGGGTTGTGCTCTATCAGAAATGAGGCTTGAAATATGTCATCAAGTAAGACAGAAGATAATTACTTGATCCTATGCAGTGGAACAAAATAATGCTACTCAAGTACTTGTATATGGGAAGGGAGAGGAACTCAGTGTAGGGAGGGGTTAATAATTATTAAAGGAACCACGGCAGCCACATGAGATACTACACCTGTGAAAATAAAATGCCATAATGAGGCGCAGATGCATTCTGACCTGGGAAATATTAATCATAGTAGTTGTGCAACATCAAAAATAAAAATCACATCAAAAAGGAATAATTTGAAAGTTTTAAAATATGTTTTCCAGCTCACTTTCATACACACACATGCACATACACAACATGAATAAACAATTTGGGGGTGGGTGGGAGCTGGAGTTAGAGAAACATCTACCAAGAGAGGAGTTGGAAATGGTGATTTAATAAATTGAGTATCATATTGCTACAATAAATATTTTAAGATTTAAAAATTTACTACATATTTCTTATTTACCTTAAGACAGGATATACAATAAACACATAATTAACAGTATCTCCTCCACACAGACCAATGGAACAGAATAGAAATCGCAGAAATAAAGCTGCACACTCCCAACCATCTGATCTTCAACAAAGTTGACAAAAACAAGCAATGGGGAAAGGACTGTCTATCCAATAAATGTTGCTGGGATAACTGGCTAGCCATATGCACAAGAATGAAACTTGGCCCCTACCCTTCACCATATAGATGAAAAGTAAATGTAAGACCTAAAACTTTAAAAATCCTAGAAGAAAACCTAGGAAATGCCTGTCTCAACACTGGCCTTGGCAAAGAATTTTTTTTACTAAGTCTCCAAAGGCAATTGCAAATAAAAACTGGCAAGTGGGACTGATTAATGAGCCTCTGCACAGCAAAACAACAAGACAGAGTAAACAGACAACCTACAGAATGGGAGAAAATTTTTGCTAGCTGTGCATCTGACAAACATCTAGTATCCAGAATCTATACGGAACTTAAATCCACAAGCAAAAAACAACCCCATTAAAAAGTAGAAAAAGGATATGAACAGGTATTTCTTAAAAGACATACAAGTGGCCAGTAAACATATGAAAAAATGTTCATTATCATTACTCAGCAGAGAAATGCAAATCAAAACCACAATGAGATACCATCTCACTCCAGTCAGAACGGCTATGATTAGAGTCAAAAAGCACATACTGGTGAGGTGGTGGGGAAAAGGGAATGCTTATGCACTGTTGTCGGGAATGTAAATTAGAGCAGCTACTGTGGAAAACAGTTTCGAGATTTCTCAAAAAACTTAACACAGTGCTACCTTTGGCCCAGCAACCCCCTTACTGGGTATACACCCAAAGAAAAATAAATCACTCCACCAAAAAGACCCATGCACTCTTATGTTTACTACAGCCCTATGCACAACAGCAAAAAAACGAAATCAACCCAGGTTGATTCCATGGTACATATATACCACATCAATGATGGACTAGATAAAGAAAATGTGGTATGTATGCACCATGGAATACTATGCAGCCAAAAAGAACAAAATCATCTCCTTTACATCAATAGGAATTCAGCTGGAGGCCATTATCCTAAGTGAATTAACACAGAAACAGAAAACCAAATACCTCATGTTCTCACTTGTAAGTGGGAGCTAAACATTGTGTACATATGAACATAAAGATGAGAACAGACACGACTAGAGTGGGGATGGAGTGAGGAGCGTGTAGGTTGAAAAAATCACCTCTTTGGTACTAAGCTCATTATTGGGTGATGAGATCCTTACCTAAACCTCAGTATCATCCAAAATACCCATGGAACAAACTTATACATACACCCCCAAATCTAAAATAAATTATTAAAAAAATAGTATGTCCTCATAGGCATAATTTGTCAATCCTAAGGACATGATGTTTATTCAAAAGATAAATAAATAAAATTCAACATGATAAAGTAATCTGCTCCTTTCTTTTGTAGTTTCTTTAATACAATAGATGATACCATAGGAAAAGAGGGCAGTCTAAACTGTGTATTACATCAAAAACATTTCTACCCCTGAGACTTTTAAGTATTTAGAAAGCACTATGATTTGTTTACACACATGTCAGCCTAGCTAAAAACCCATGAAGTCTGGATTTTTATTTTAAATATCTTAATAAATACTCTTTTTCAGATACCTATACTGCTCATACATAAATTTTGGGTTTTAAAGAGAGTTCAGAAATGCAAAGAAAGAAAAAAATAACAGGTTTGTGGACATATCAAATCATATAGGGACTTAATATTAACTATAAAAAGGTCTGTGGCAGGAAACAATCGACTGTCCTTTGCTCCTCAGAGCACATTTTCCCTGTGTGTGCTTCTCTTTTTGCTAGAAAACTCTTTTTACTTTTCAAAAACCTCATATATGTTTTTCTACAACTCTGAGAGAAATGGTCCCATCAAAGAAAAACCACAGAATTAACTTGCTTAAAAACATAATGCCGGAAAACTTGAGGGAGTTGTAAATCTTGGTATATCAATGGAAAAGGCAAAGACCCTGGAAAAGATAGTATCAACAGATGCCTTTTAAAAAACGTTAAAGGAAGCTTTGGAACGAATAGAAAGGTAATAGATTATCTCACTGTACAATACCTATGCAGAAGCTTCATCTAAGTCACGCTTTGAGTGCACCCCTGATTCTTGTAGCAGAGGGAATATGTTACATGCCAATAAAATCTCTGAAGACTCTGCCCTCAAAATTTTCCATCTCTCTGTGCCGGGTGGAATTACAACCAAGACTATGGCTTCAGCAGGGATGGATTAGAGCACCCTGACAAGGGTGAAGGACAGCTCCACTTTATAAGCAAATCCACAGAAAACGACCCAGTCCCCTTTGGAAGAAATATATTTTCAAGTATATGAACACATCCCAGCAATAGAAAAAAGTTAAAATCTTCTTCAAACCAGAACATTTCTTTAGAAGTTTGTTTACAAAGGGCTTTTATGTATTTCCCATTTGACTTAAATGAATCTTAAGACTAAAACGAAATTACAAAAATGGCAACACAGAGACTTACTCCGTCTTTTTCCAACATCGCCTTTCGAAGTTGCTGCTTCATTTAGAAGAACCATCCCCATGGTGATAGCGGCATCTGCAGTAGTTGTCAAGGAAGCCGTAGACATAGATGTGAATAAAATCTATTAATTTTTCTGGCTCTGAACACAATGCTCCAGAATGGTTAAATTACAAATGCACACAGAGGTAAATACAATGAATTACCTTTATATAACATAAAATTACCATTCTTTGTGAGCAAATATGCCTTAATTTTAAAAATTTATAACCTGAAACTTCAATTTGTGATATATTGAGAGGCTAATTCCAAAGGTTCTTAAATTCCACGATTTTCATAGCACATATAAACTATATGGACTCTCAAAACCAGTTACCACATTTCACATTATACGTAAAGATATGCACTGCTTATAGACATGACACATGTCATTGACACATTTCATTTTCATAACGTATGTGTACACAGTTTTTTCTTCTAAATGCATTTTTTCATAGATTTTGTTTAGTTGAAATCTTTATGAAGGTCAGGTATCATGTCACTTGAAAATCTGGGGTTATACAATTAACAATCTTACAAAAGCAAACAAGCATATTATAATAAAAAAATTTAATGAATCTAGCAGGACCCTGAGCTAAGTCAGCTAACTGATACCTTAAGAATGAGATCACAAAATTACTTGTTTTTAACACCTGCTTGCAACAGGATGGATATATTCATGCTATGTTGAATAATGCCAGAATTAAGAAAATGATGGGAAATTTTCATCTTCATAAAAACATTCTTTGCCATGTCATTACAACATTTTTCACATTGTCGACTCTTAAGATTTTAGAACTCATCAATTCTGAAAATGTATTTATGTATTTTGCCCAAGTGATTAATGGACTAAAAATTGAAGAGAAAAGTGAAACAATTCTAGCCCAGAACCTCCTCAATTTGCTTAATTTTATTATGATTCCCTTGTATTTGTTTCTACTGCTATTTGTGTATAAACAAACAGCATCAATGAATCTCCTGTGCAGGATGTCTCTATCAACAAAAGCTCAAAGGATAGTATTGGGCAATATACCAGCAAGTGGAGGAGGTCAGAGAAAATTCTGCAGAGAACGTTTCCTGAGTCTTGTTTTTATAACCATATTATTGAAATTCTAATTATTAATAAATTATAATGTTCATATTTGAGTCTGTCTTCATGACCATATTATCCAACTTCTGGATAATGATAAATGCCTGACTTCTCTAGTAAGGCATTTATGCTTCCATGACCTCTCTATACAAACGGTTTTTCAAACTATTGTATTTGTTTTAGCATTGGAACCCTTTCTAGAAAAAAGGAAAATAAAGAAAAACCTATGTTTGGGAGCCTAACATATACAAGAGAAAAGCCCCTGCCACCCCTGCACAACATCAACCCTCCCACCATGCACATACCATAGACTAGCACTAAACTTTTAGAGATCCATGCTACACAGCTTGAAAAACACTGAAATTTTTATGAAATTCCTGCCTTTCAATCGTGTAGGCAGTAGCCTGAAAAGAATATTGTAAGAGAATGACTGTTTTGTATTACCAGTATGGTAGTCTGTAGACTTTAAATTAAATCCATTATTCTTACAGTGTTTTGGACCATCTACTTGTATACATTACCCCGAATCCACAGACATGGGACATTGTTAATAACATGATAAAAATTAAAAACTTGTTTCACTATAACTGTTCATATGTAGGAGATTTCTACTGCTTAAAACTCAGTTTTCTAGAGCAGATAGATGTGACTGATATGGATCCTTAACAAGGAGTTACTAAGTTTCCCCTTTAATGATTTTTTCTGCAATATCTTTTATATGCATGTATAAATTTTTATCTACACATTTAAATACACATATTTAATCTAATAATTCAAATAGAATTGCAGATTATTTTACTATGACTTTTTAATTTTTTTTTTTTAATTTTTAGAGACACAATTTCACTTTGTAGCCCAGTCTGCAGTGCAGTGGCACGATCTTGCTTCACTGCAACCTCTGCCTCCCAGGTTCAAGCGGTTCTCATGCCTCAGTGTCTCGAGTGGCTGGGAGATCACAGGAGTGCACCGCCATGCCCGGATAAATTTAGTATTTTAGTAGAGATGGGGTTTCGCCATGTTGGCCAGGTTGGTCTTGAACTCCTGGCCTCAAGTGGTCTGCCTGCCTCGGTCTCCCACAGTGCTGGGATTACAGTTGTGAGCCACCGCGCCCAGCTACTAAGACATTTTTAAATATTCAAAACATAAATGGCATTTAAGATGAATTTATGTAGACATTAAAAGTAAAACATACACTCGTTTTATGATTCATCTGCTAAGCAGCTTCTTCCATTCGATTAATGAATCATGGGGGAAATGGCAGTATTTCTATTACCGGGGAAAATAAAGCCTACAAAATAAAATGTATGACAGTTTTAATGGGAGTAAAGCAATATATTAGTATGTTCTTAGGGTCAAATTTTATACACATATAAATGCACATGTACACAAAGATATGTTATCGGTTTATACACACACAAAGCCATGAACTCAGGGAAAAGTATATTTTACAGGGCATTAATTATGGTCACCCAAGTATAACATATCCCTATAAATGTATCTTCATATCATTTTTACTACTCTCCCTCTGTATTGTTACAATGTTGAAAACTATGAGTAACATGTTTCTCATTTGAATTGCTTAAATTCAAACAATGCGGTAACAGAAAATTACGTACATTTTCGTAAGAGTATACCATATTTTATTGCTTTATCTTACTGATGGCATTTGTTTCCAAATGCTTGCTACTACAAACATTCCTGCAAAGAACATATTTTCACAGGTCTCCTGGTGTACATATGCAATATTTTCTCCATGGCCTATAACCATAAATGGAATTTTTGAGAGGTTTGGTAAGTGTATTTTCAAATTCGCTACGTACAATCATACTGCTCTCTAAAATGAGCAATGTTAGTTCAAGTTTTCTTACATTTCACTAAGACAATACTACCCAATTATTGATTTTATCAAACTGATAAGGAAAGAGTTGTATGAATAGCTCACCACTTGGTTCTGAGCATCTTTTGATATGTTCATTCCTCTTTTTTGGGTTTAATCTTTGGCACACTGCTTGTTTTTTTTTTTTTTTTTTCTCCCATTTTTCCAAAAGCACAGTTGCTTTTTCTTAACTTGGAGGACAACACTTTTTTTTTCTAGATACGAATTGACTCAAGTATTGCATTCAGATTCTCCTTTATATTTGTATTTTAAATTATTCTGTCATGTAGAAAGCTTTAATTTTAAGGTGGCCAAATTTATGCATCTTTTCCTTTATGAGTTTTGGTGGTTGTTTCCTGCTTTAGAAATTAAATCCTCCTTCTAGGTTTCTAGCCTTTTCTCCTAATACCTTCAAAGCAAGTCAGGTAATAAGGAGATCTTTGAACTTGTTATTCCCACTGCCTGAGGTACTTTTCCCTGGGATGGCCATGTAATTTACTCCCTCACTTCCACTGGGTCTCTGTTCAAATTCAATCTTGTCAGAGAAGCCTCCTCTCACCTTTATTCTGATTTTTTTAATTATAACATTGTTTTTTAAAGAAATTTCAGATTGTATACGTTTTACAATGTACTTATTGTCTTTGTTCTAGCACTACAATTTTAGCTCCAAAAGGGCAGGAACTTTGTTTTATTCACTATCTTACCCAGTACCAATAACTCTCTGATGTAGACATTACCATCTGTTTACAAATAAGGAAACTGAAGCCCAGAGAAGTTTAAACAACTTGCTCAAAGTCACAAAACTAAAGAGTGAAAGATGCAAAGCAAAAAAGCACAAAGGTAATGAAGTAAGATGCTATCAGGATTAGATGAAAATGATAACAAGCATTGGGCAAAGAACATAATTGCTAGCCCAGTTTCAGCATGAAATATCTTTAGGCTAAGCATAAAAATCTTTTTCATAAAGCACAGAGCATTCAAATACATTTTACTACTCCATAAACATATTCCAGATTTTACAAATAAGTCTGCAATAACTCACAAAATTGCCATTTCAAAGATGTCTATGATTTTACCTTTATATCACTTATGTTTCACACTGCTTTAAATCATTTTTATAATTTACTATTTTTGTTGGGAGCAAATGCAGTAACAATATAGCATTTTTCAAATTATATGAGTTAAAAAAATATGCAGACTCCCTATGAACAGGGCAGAAAGGAAACAGAAACCCCAAGTCTAACATGAAAATTTTAAGATTTCAGCATGTCAAAAACCTCAGCAAATCATCAATTATCATTAATTATATGTGCCAGAAGTATGCTCATGAACTACACTCCTATAAAGCTATTCCCAAATAAATAAGGCAAAATATAAAATACTGAAAAAACTTAATATACATACAAAAATCTATTTTAGAATAATTTATATAGTGAAAAATTAAAATGCAAATGTCCAACTATAACATATGGGATATTTTTGTGATAGGTTAACTAGCCATATAAAATGAAATTGACAAAAATTCTTAATAACAAAGCAAGAGGCCAGGTGCAGTGGCTCACGCCTGTAATCCCAGCATTTTGGGAAGCCGAGGCAGGCGGATCACAAGGTCAGGAGTTCAAGACCAGCCTGGCCAATATGGTGAAACCCCGTCTCTACTAAGAATACAAAAATTAGCCAGGGATGGTGGCACGTGCCTGTAGTGCCAGCTGCTCAGGAGGCTGAGGCAGAGGAGTTGCTTGAACCTGGGAGGCAGAGGTTGCAGTGAGCCGAGATTGCACCACTGCACTCCAGCCTGGGCAACAGAGTGAGACTCCCTCTCAAAAAAAAAAAAAAAGAAAGAAAGAAAGAAAAAAAAAAGCAAGATATATTAATAGTAATTTTGTCACCATACCAAGTGAAAAAAGATGTATATGTTTGTATAATATGTATAAAAGTATATATCAAACCTGACTCCTTTAAAACAAATGCAAAGAAATGATTGCAGGGAATGAAAGATAAAAACAGTAACTGTTCATGGGTGAGTTAATAAAAGTGTGGATTTTTGTTTTCTTTATTGACCACACCCTATAGAGCAGAAGTTGCCATACTTTTTCAGGAAAGAGTCACAAATATTTTCCAGCTATGCAAGTCATACGGAGTCTGTTGCTATTACTCAACTCGTTGTAGTGCAAAAGTAGTCACAGGCAATACATAAACGAATGGGTGTTTCTGTGTTCCAATAAAACTTTATTTACAAAAATAGCAGGCAGGTTGGATTGGGCCTGAACTGGTCCTAGTTTGCCAAACCCTGCTGTAAAGATTTTAAGGTGATGTCAAAAAAACTGTATACCATTATGTCTCACTAGAATTTAGCTTTATTCTTACTTGACAATTTTTAAAAATGCAAGAATTTAGTAAAAATTTGTGCACACAATCTTAAAGTGGGAATTTTAAAGCAAAGGGATTACTAGACATAGGTTATATACAACCTCAAGATAAAATGTTTTGTTAGAAATCAGCAGGGTCAGTAAGTAAGTATGATCTCTTTCTCAGAATGTTGCTTGCAAAAGTGAGTTTTCTAAGCTTTAACAAGAAAAGAGCAGTGAGCCGTTTAAAAACCTGATGGGTGTAATTAAGACATATGAATTATACTAAAATGGCTTTAAGCTCGCTAACCCTCCCTCTCTATTATTTAAAGATACATTTTTTAACTCACTCAAGGCCTTTAAGAGTTGAGAATCGTTTAGCTTAAATTTCATTGTAGTAACTGAAACATTTTTGGCTGAAAGAGACTGAATAATACTTATCATTTAGGGAAAATTACATTTGTAACATAAAAATCTTAATTTTTATATAGAGGAAGAAGCTAGATGATCATCTCTCAGTGTTCTTACGTGGCATTTCTTTCACTGAGTGGAAGGCTGAATGATTAATGAAAGACCCTCCAAATCTGAAAAGATTCTACTTCTGACCAAAAAGAATGTTATGTTCTTTTTTGGTCATTAAATTGATGGGTGTAGCCATCTAGCTTTGCCTTATTGGAATATCCCAACATTAAAAGAAAATAACAGATGGACCTCTACCTTTTATCCTATACACACATACTTTGGCCTAGTTTTTGTATTACTTTGCACATTTTTATTGATTACTATCATGGCAATATATATTTAAACTACTGTGCACACTCCAGTTTCTTTGCTGATCCTGTTGATCATTTTCCTACTGCTTAGTCAAAATACTGACATGATCCCGCATAAAAAAGCTGCTATTTGTGTAAATTACATACAATATCCAGAGGCACTAAGCATTCTACGGAACTTAGTAACGAATATATTTACAAAACATTATAATCCCTTCTCAATTGCATATGGTAAGTTTACTGTTGCTCCTAGGAACGGAATCAAGATGTTTTCAATTTAAAGATAAATGTAAATAGACATTGAAAAAAATGTTAGCACATTATAGAAGACTTAAAGAATTCTAAATCTAAAATTTTCAACTGCATGTATTATTAATTTTTTTCTACAGTATGTTTCTCCTTGGATATAACACATTAAAATAAATGTTTGCTCTCTATAATAGACTAGAAACAGATGCGAATAAAATCATATTCTTTCATAATAAATGGAAAAAATGTTTTGCTCACAGAAAATGCAATGTGATCTTTATAAGAATAAAAATTTTAAATTGCTAGTATAACTTTTACTTTTATATAAATAATTTTACTTCCAACTAATATTTATTTCATGTCATTTTCTTGAGATCCTCTAACTTAGGTCAGAGATTATATAGTTGACATTAAAGCTTATCCTAGAACTCACGTGTTCTATATCCACTCATACAGAGAGACCATATCTTGGTGAATTCAGTGGGAACATTACTGTCTACGGAAACTAATTTGATCTGGTTGAAATTTTAAATAAAATTTTAAATGACATAGTTCTGCCCCTCCTGGACTGACTACTGACTGATAGAAAAAAAGGCAGATTAGTTAGGACAATAAAATCATACATATCTACAAACATTTCTCTAAATGTGAAATGAAGGTGCCTTTTTATTTTAGAAAACCACTACTTGTAATTACATGTTTGTTTTATTGTGCCATATTTATAAGTGTGTTTAGTAAGAAAAGCAGATTTCAGATTATCTCATTAAAATCATACATGAGGTTTTGAATTTCAAGAACATTCTATAATCAAAAACATATCCTACCTTAATTTTATTATTTGATACCACAGTTCAAATTCTCTACTCTGGGAAATTATATAAAGAGTTTTAAACACAATTTCATATATTTCATATACATACTAATTCTTCCAATTATGGTTTCAAAAACTGCATATTTTCACTTCATGATATTCCACTTAAGATCCATGTGCCTCAAGCCTGAGTCTACTGAATTTTGGACATTTGCAAACTTTTTAAGAACATAATTGTAAATGAAGAATTATTTGCACTGTCATTTGTTGTGTGTCTTCCTCTTCCTTTAGACTGTAAATGCCACACCATCAGACATCTTGTCAGGTTTTGTGACTCTTGTATCTCAGCACATAGCACATACACCTGCGTGTATGTGTGTATTTATATTTACATATCCCCACACACATTTGTTTTTATACTGCAAGAGGATATTGTGTTCTGTACAAAAATATGATAGAATAACTAAAGAAATATCGCCGGGCATGGTGGCTCATGCCTGTAATCCCAGCACTTTGGGAGGCTGAGGTGGGCGGATCACGAGGTCAGGAGATCGAGACCATCCTGGCTAACACAGTGAAACCCTGTCTCTACTAAAAATACAAAAAAAAAACAAACAAACAAACAAACAAAAAAAACATTAGCCGGGTGTGGCAGCATGCACCTGTAGTCCCAGCTACTTGGGAGGCTCTGGCAGGAGAATGGCGTGAACCCGGAAGGCAGAGCTTGCAGTGAGCGGAGATCGCGCCACTGCACTCCAGCCTGGGCGACCAAGTGAGACTCCGTCTCAAAAAATAAAAATAAAAAATAAATCAACATATCCACTTTATCTTTATTATGATGATCTTTTCAGATATTTACAACAAATACACACAATATATAATTTGGTGAGAACATTACTGGCCTATTCACCACAGAGGTTTTGATTTATTGGCAAAATATTACTATGTAGAAAAACAATGGGTTAAAAGTTTTAAGTTCTTGACTCTTCAGCTGATTAGCTTTATGATCTTAAGCAATTTAAACAAATTAATCCCTTTCTCATCAACCAATTATGAGGCCTAATCAATCTTAGGAACTTTTTGGGCTAAACATTCCCCTCCAAACCTTGTTTTCCTCCATATTTCTATCCTACAACACATAGCTGAACTTCAGAATCATCTCTGATTCCTGTTCTTGAACCTTACTTGTGACATTTATTATCAATTTTGTTTCTTCTTCCTCTAAAACAGCAGCTGAGTCACTCTCCATTCCCTTACTTAGGTTCATGCTGGAGGATGAACCACTGCCAGCAGCCAGAACGACTGCCAGCGACTCCTGCTTCCTTTGCTCTACCTTCTCTACACTATCCTTAATATTATTACAGGAGCACGCCTCCATTGGCTTTCTGTTCCCTAAACAGGCATGACGCTACTATTTCCCTTTCCACAGCCAAATTTATCAAGAAGACATGTGGGGCTCAACCTCGTAATACTTCAAAAAGAATTCGTAAGTTACCCAATGCCAAATATGTAAAATTGGCATATTAATTGCACTGCATCTACTACCTGTAGCTAAGATTCAAATTTCTCAGCAAGGTTTTCATTATCCAGCCTAACCAAACTTTCACCAATCTCCTCAAAATTTGTATCCCAGCCTTGATGAATTTATCTTCCTGCAATAAAGAATATTGCTGTCATTTTGATTGTGTACCTGTTGTATCTTCTACCAAAATAGGCTCCTTACTCATTTCTCTGTCTCTGAAACTCCTTTTTATACTTCAATATCCAGCTGAAAAGTCAGTGCCAATTCTCTAGACAGGGAGTTAGTTCCTCTCTTGCTACTTCCTTTGCCTTCGCATACATTTGTCTCACTGTATTATAGGTATTTTTCTGTCATCCTACCTTTCTGTAAACAGCAAGTATCTCATTCACATTTGCATTAGATGGTGAAAGCATTAAAAAAAGGAAAAATAAATGAAATAAAAATGAATTTTTACTTGCCAAACTATAAAGCCCTATGTAAGTTATTTTTAGATGGTTTACATATATTCCATATTAAAATATAATGTTTCTTATTTTTTCATATAGTTTTCTCTCAAAGACTACTTAGGATTGTTTTCTTAAATAAGGTACTGAAAAAATAAAACACTACTGATATGGAGATATTTTTATTCTTAGTAAATATAAATCTATAACCTATGATACAAAATGCTCCATCTGTTTTCTCTTATGGATTTTTTCAGCAAAACTTTGTATATAGCAACTGCATCTGATAATCTGACTTACTAAATTGGGACGAGAAATCCAAAAGATAGAAATGTTCTCTCTACAGATAAATGAAAAGTAATCATCTGGTATTTGTAATTTTGTGCCAGAAGAAAACAAAATACACAAATTACAAAGAAAATATGGATTGTTCAAAAAGTAGCAGTAGACTGTCAAATGAAACTAGAATCAGAAATTATTGAAAAATAACTTCTCTTTTTTTTGGAGACGGGGTCTCACTCTGTCGCCCAGATTCAAGTGTAGTGTGTGATCACAGCTCACTGCAGCCTTGACCTCCCGGGCTCAAGTGATCCTCCTGCCTCCGCCTCCCAAGCAGCTAGAACCACAGGTGTATGCCATCACATCTGGCTAATTTTGTAATTTTTTGTAGAGACAGGATTCCCCCTACTGTTGCCCAGGCTGGTCTCAAACTCCTCAACTAAAGTGATCAGCCTGCGAAAAGTGCTGGGATTGCAGGCATGAACCACTGTGCCTGGACTTCTTTTAAAGTTTTACTGATAATGACTCCACCATTTTAAAAGAATTTTTCTCTTTCTTAGTAATAGATATGTCTAAAATAAAAAACACAGGAAAAATGAAGCAACAAATAATGACTATTAGCATAAAGAGAATAGAGACTTTTAATTCTTTTATGTATCACTGCTAAGATCTATATGAAAAAATTCATACTGCTTGTGAAATTTCTTTGAATCCTAAATCTCAGCTTGATGTCAATGATCCATGAAATTAAACCTTGGAGAATTCCTGCCATACAATAAAATGATGATCTCAACACAGCTTTTCACCCTTCAGCTCGGTATTCCTGATGTGTTTCGATAAAGTCATCACTTTATCCAGATAAAGTATACTGCTAAGATGCTACATCATGGATTGAAACAAGTTAGGAAAAAACAAAAACAAAAAGAAGCTATAATATTTAAATAAATGAGTTAAAAACTTACCTGCAACAAATGCTTTATGTTTCTATCCATTTGCTTTAATGTTAACATGTTTTGCTTCCTGAATATCTTTAAATAGTAAGTCGAGAGTAAATACAGCTTTGCCCTTATTTTTTAATAGAGAGGAGTAAATATGTCTATAAACATATACACAAAGACTTCCTTTTCTCACCGAAGGCACCTCTGATGTGCAGAAAGCATTAATCTCTTACCATATTAAAGCAGGTGTGCAGAAACTGAGCATTTGTTGAAAAATACAACAAAATTTGTATTTCCAATTCCAGTCTATGAGACAAACTAGAGCCAAACAAGTACTCCTCACAGTAGTTTCTTAATTTTGAAACCATAAAGCATACAGGCAAGTAAGTAAATGTAAGCAAGAAATGGGCTGCAGATATGCCCAATTTCATGTATGTATCCAAGCATGCATCAGCAAGGGTGGAAGAAATAAAAATGTTGAGAATGGAGACATAGGAAGAAGATGGTCAGTGTTGTTCAATGAGTTTCAGCAAGATATCTTTTCGTTCTCCTGCAATATAAACGCGATTTGTAATCTTGTTCTTCTCAACTTCATTCCTTCATTTTCATTAAAGCTTGAAAAACAATGCCTTTTTATTATCTTATAAGTTATACAATTTAACGGGTTCAAAAATGTTGCTCTAGAAAAATTAAGTCATTTCAATGTTTACAGTTCAAGTTTTAGAATTTCGATAAATTTTATTAGAAGATGATTTTTTTTTTCCTGGTCATCTACACCTTTGTCAAAAGCTAGGTGTATTTGTTCTCATGCTGCTAATAAAGATATACATGAGCTTGGGTAATTTATAAGGAAACAAAGGTTTAACGGACTCACGGTTCCATATGGCTGCAGAAGCCTCACAATCATGGTGAAAGGCACATCTTAGATGGCAGCAGGTAAGAGACAGCATGTGCAGGGGAATGCCCCTTTATAATACCATCAGATCTCATGAGACTTACTCATTATCACGAGAACATCATGGGAAAAACCCACCCCCAAAATTCAATTACCTCCCACTGGATCCCTCCCATGACAAGTGGGGATTATTACAATTCAAGGTGAGATTTAGGTGGGGACATAGAGCCAAACCATATCACTAAGGAATCAACCCATATATATGTATTTATGCTTATTATCTGTGGCCACCAAAGTTCTGAGTAAGAAAGAAGGGAAAACAGAGGAATACACCAACTAGCCTTTTGTGATTATTGGATGCTTAATGTGTGCTATCTCATTTCTTCACACAGAAATCCCGTGTGGTCAGTATTGCTAATCCTGATTTTACAAATGAGGAAGTCTTTGAGCTTCTTGAGAATTCCAAGTGCTTCAAACATTTTCCATCCCTTTTCCCCACCATACCGTAATCACTATATACCACCACTTGATGCAGTGCCTAAAACACAGTAAGCAAATAAAATAGGTTGCTTGAATAAACTGAAGGGGTCAAATAAGTCTTTGCCGGTAGATTTTTAAAAATGCATTGTTATGACACAACAAAGTAATAAAATCCAAAAACTTCAATGTTGTTAAAAAGATAGTATTTTTCCTCCAGATTAAAAATAATAGGCATGACTAACATTCATTGGTGAAATTATATGTCACACACCATAATAAAGTATTGTACATAAAACTGAAGTACTTGAACACAAGATAGACCATGAAAAAGACAACTGAATTCTAATTCTAGCTCAAGTGGGCCTCCCTAACATAAGCCCTTTGTGGGCTCTAGTTTTCCTACATATAAAATGAGGTTTGGCCTAGATGAATTCAAAGATACTTAAAGATTTACACCTTTGGTTATATACAGTACTGGACAATTTGGTCTAGACTACACATTTGAAAATGAATCTTAGTAACCAGGATATTAGTAATCAAATTTTATAAAGAATACTAGAGGCACACGTTAAATTCTCATAATGAGAATCAATGTTCCCCCAAAACAGTGTCCAAACTAATTTTATTTCATTCTAAGAATATTCACATCAGATGCTTAACCTTACCTTTTTCTTACCCTGCTACTATTTTTTATCCTGTTACATTCTTCATCCTTCTAACTCCAAATCATAAATTACATTGTATGATCTGATTCACAACACTTAGTCTGACTCACTCTGATACGTTCCAAAAAGGTATGTTGAACCACTCTAAATCTCCTTCTTCTGACATACCATATATTTAAGGGGAGCAGTACGATAATACCTTTTTTAAGCTGCTATTTACATCATAAGGCACTTTTTTCTCGCCATTAGGATGCTATACGGAAAAGCCATATAAACTTGAAAAAATCTAGCCAGAGATCATCAATGTAGAGTAAAAGTAATACTCTGAAATTCAACACTCAGTAAAAAAAAATTATGATCTGTTAATGATACTGAATAGCAACAAATTATACTGTAATAGGAAATAATTAGCATAAAAAATAAAAATTAGTCATATAGTACAGCCTAAAATTTAATGTCTCTTAAAAGTCTTGATATTTACTGCCAGGAAAAATATCAATTTAAAAACATGTACCTTTAGTTTGCCCTTTTCAATTCGTCGGTATCTTAAAAGGATACTCAGTACCAGAATAATGTGTGATTCTGCCACAAACTGAGCCTGGCTGCTCCCATGAATGTAGCTCTATAAAAGAAGACAAACAGAAATTACAGTCTGAGAAGGCCTCATAATTATTTTGTAGTTTTAAGTCATGAAGATAAACAATAGAAAAATCTAATTAGATTTTTACTAATTTTTTATTACTTTCTACTAAGTTCCAATTATTTTAAATAATTATTAGATAAATGCAAATAGATGACAATGTTGGTTGATGATACTATTTTAAACTCTAGGTGGCAACTAAGTATCAAAAGCAAACTTAATATAACTTGTTAAAGGATTTATCACAAACATACACACATAAAATATGATTCCTGTAGAGGTATTGCAAAAGTACAAAATATAGCAAAACATTTTTATGATTTTTCATCCTTTAAAATAAGTTAGAAATGACCAAATGTCTAATCACTCCTTTCCACATTATCAAAGTTTTTAAAATACGGAGTCAGCTTTATAAATGCACATAATTCATTATAGCATTTAAATTTTTTCAAAACAAAATTATTAAAATTGTTTTCACCCTATTGAGTAGTATATAGTTGATAACAGTTGATTATAGAAAATCCAACACAAATCTCCATCTAGATTATTTGGCTTCTAAATTGATTCCCATGATCATTTCTGCTGATAATCTCTCTTACGAATATCAGTGACTATGCAGTTGTTTTAAATAAATGTCCTATTTTCTATTTATATAAAAAAAACTGGAGAAAAAATAACACCTTGGAGTATAAATCAACGCCTCAACTTTTACATCATTTATGATGTATAATTGTATCACATGCTTCAGATAGTTTTCTGAAGGTATCTTTTTTTTTCTCTTTTTCAAACTTTTTCAGGGGGTACATGTGCAAATTTGTTACATGGGAAATTGCATGTCGCCGGAATTTGATGTACAAATGATTTTGTCTCCCAGGTAGTGAGTAAAGTACCTGATAGGTAGTTTTTCAATCCTCACTTTCCTCCCACCCTCCAACCTCAAGTAAGCCCCAGGGTCTACTGTTCCCCTCTCTGTCCATGTGTACTCAATGTTTAGCTACTACTTACAAGTTAAGAAGATGTGGTACTTGGTTTTCTGTTACTGCATTAATTTGCTTAGGGTAATGCCCTCTTGCTGCATTCATGTTGCTACAAAGGACATCATTTCATTTTCTATGGCTGTGTACTATTCCATGGTGTATATGTACCACATTTTTTTAATCCAGTCCACTGTTGATTGACAATCACATAAAGTAGTTATTACCTGTCATCTTCCAAATGAGGAAACTGAGACATAGAAAAATTTACCTAACTTGTTCAAGATTGCACAACTAGTAACTGATGAAGTTTGGACTGAAACCTAGGACTGTTTGTATAGGTATGTATGCCCTTTCCACCATATAGTAACAACTTACCAAAACACAGGAGGAACGTCAAGTAAAACTTTGTAAAAACTTTAATTAAATGTTGACAGTTAAAGTAATTAACATCCATATTTACATCACTGACTAACATATCTGAGTTTAACAGTACAGGATAATATGGCCAAATTTACGTAACAACTGCAAAATAGTTTGCCTCTCTGAAGATCACAAATTTAGAGAATAACTTCAGACGTCTTCTAGGTGAGTGATTTATAATCTCTTCTGTTTATTTTCATTAACAGTATCTTCTCTGATCAATCTTTTGTCAAGGTCATCAATGGACTCCCCCATTACCAAATCCTATGGTCATATCTCAATGTTCCTGGCCTTAATCTACCTGAAAAATCTGCTTCATCTGACCACTCATTCTCTTTAATATTTTCTTCACTTGACTTCCAGGACCCCAGTCTTGAGGATGATTCTACCTCATTGGCTCTTCCTCCTCCGGAAGGAGAAGGCTGTTCCTTTCCTTCTTTCTAGACTCTGGAGTATCTCAGAGCTCAACAGGCTTAGGCCTCTTCTCTTTACTCAGCCTTCCCAGGTGTTGTCATCCAGTTTCATGGCTTTAATTATGTCTATATTGATTCTCACATTAGTATCTAATCTGATATACTGGAAGTCTGATAACAGCTAAAACGAAACTCCTGATATCCCTTTCTATCCCAGCACCTGCTTCTGTCCCATTCTCCCCTAACTCAGGAGAGTAACTTAATTTTTCCAGTTGTTTAGGCAAAAATCCTGGAATCACCTTTGTGTCTCTCTCCTTACTTTTCTTTCACTCTTTTCCTTGCCTTTATTCCCTCCTTCTCTCCTCCCTCCCTCCCTCCCTCTCCACACATCCAATCATTCAGAAAATACTGTTGGCTCTACTTTCAAAATCCATTCCAAATTCAACCACTTTTCACCGCTACCAGGAAGAACTAGCAAAGGAGGCTAAAATATAAGGCCCAAAGATTTGTCTGATCCAGCCACTCATCATCTCTTGCCTAGATGATTGCAATAGCCTCCTTTATTCTCCCTGACTCTACCCTAGAGTTGATCTGTCATTCAGATGAATACTGTCAAAACTATCCTATCATTACTTTGCTCAGAACCCTTCAATACTTTCTCAGATGTGTGAGAAAAACATCATATCATGTAATGCATTTTGTGTTTCCTGTCACAATAACAAGAAACCTATGTATTTCTTTTCAATTTAAAAATGCAGCTAGGTTAAAATAAATCACACTTTGTCCTTAGAGACTTATTTCATGAAACTGATCTATAACACTTGTAGCTTATTTCTTGTATACATAAGGCAGGAGAGAGGAAAGGCTTTGGAGACAGTCCTGAATTTGCCACCTACTAACTGTGTTATTATGAAGAAACTACTTAACCTCAATTATTTTTAAAATAGGATTAAGAGGATATTCTTCAAGATACTTCACTAAAAATCAAGTAAGATAGTATGATGTACAATAGTGTAATTGATCAAATGTAATCAAACAAATCATTTCATAGTTTCCACTTCAACAAACTTTGTATCTTGTTCACTTGATCTTAGCCAAAAGGCCGAGAAGCTGTTTCTATCTTCTAAACAAACAGCATTCAGAAATTCATTTCCTTTTCAAAAGTGAACTTAGTGTGTTGAACTGATAGTTTTAAAATATAATATTCAGGAAGGTATACTAACATTTGACTTTCGTACTTCTTTTTTTGTGTGTGTCTTCAAAATCACATCAAAACCAGATACCCTACGAGCCTTCAGGATTTACTTAGCTTGAATTTGTTTGCAAATTTTTAATTGATCAATTAGTATGTATCAGGCACCAATTCAGGCAACAGAAATCCAGCAGTTATAGGAAAAAATACCTATGTTCTCAAGCAGCTTACAAATTACACAAATTACAGCTACACAAACTACAAGAATACATTTTGTCTACTAATGTGCAACAAAGAGATTACTGGCACACACCAAAAGCTATAAGAGTAAGCACAAGAATACCAATGAGTAAGTATTGCAAAAGTCTTAAGGACTGACCTTAGATAGTTAGCTTTCATTTATGGGGCCCTTGAAGCAATGACTTAATTCACCTAAAATTAACCTTAGGTCTGCGATTTTAAGCTGGTCTGAAAAATTTGTATCTAACAGATGCATATACTTTCAAAATCCTTTGAAAGAGGGAATATTGAATAATGAATTCCCTGAAAGCTAAAGCATGATGTTCATTTATTTATTTTCCTCTCTGATTTTTTACTAATTCTCATGAGTGAGGGACGTATCAGTAACTCAGGATAATTTATTCTAAAATATATATTTAACTTGTATTTATAAGGGCAATGCATTTTCAGATCAGGTGAATAGTCAAGAAAAAAATGTGTGCAGGCTTTGATAATGGATACCGATCAATTCTTCCAAAGGAACAAATATTTTGAGAAACCATTAATATAAATGTTTTTTAGTTGTCTAATCCATTGAATATTTCTTTTCTTTTTCTTTTGTTTTTGAGACAAAGTTTCACGCTTTTCACCCAGGCTGGACTGCAGTGGCGTGATCTCGGCTCACTGCAACCTCCGCCTCCTGGGTTCAAGCAATTATCCTGCCTCAGCCTCGCGAGTAGCTGGGATTACAGGTGTGCACCACCATGCCTGGCTAATTTTTGTATTTTTAGTAGAGATAGGGTTTCACCACGTTGGCCAGGCTGGTCTCAAACTCCTGACCTCAAGTGATCCGGCCAGTTTGGCCTCCCAAAGTGCTGGGATTACAGGCATGAGCCACCGCACCTGGCCCCATTGAATATTTCATAGAGCATATGAACCAACATAAAATAAAAAGTGATTCAATAAAAAAAGGTTCATAAAAATAAGGTTATAACAAAATTCATTACCATGACTCATGACTTAAAGCCCAATTTTATGTAGAAGAAAAATAGCATAGCATAATATGAAAAAACAATATATATGAATGATACTATGTTCTTAATTTCAAGTAACATACTTGAAAATAAAAAATTATATATTTTGTTTAATATAGTGTTTCTATACCTCTTATATGGCAATATCAAGAATGAATAAAAGTAAAATGGAAATTAAGCTAAATATACTATATATCAGTATGTGAAATAAACCTGATTTCACTTAAGTTATTACTGAATTCTTGGGAAGATGACACCAGTCAGTACGTTCTGGTTTTTCAACATTTTTAAATTGTGCTAGTAGTAAATACTCCTTAAGGAGTCCTTTTAAACACGTAATGTTCTGAAAATAAGAATGGCTATGGTGGACCAAAAGGTTACTTGAAAAGGCAGCTAGGGTAACAAAAAGCAAACTAAACTTAGAAGTCAGTTTCCAGTGTTAATAATAGCCATTCAATTTAATGAAGTAGTTGTTACTTAATCAGTTCAGTAATTTGGGCCTCAGTTTCCTAATCTGCAAATTGGAAACTGACAGCATGAAGGAAACAATGTAGTGCAGTACTTTATAAAATGGATTTTAGTCATATTCCCTGAAGTCAATTCTCTGTCCTGGGTTTCATAAGTAAGTTCTTTAGCAAATTACTCTAAACTTCAAACTGTTAAGCTCTTTGATCAAAATAATAAAATGTGAGAAGTGAATTGATAATACATGTAAAATGGCCTAATGCCTGAAACACAGCAGGAAGCCAATAAATGTAATCTACCATCATCATCATCAGTCATCTAAGATTCAAACGAGATTCCAAATTTTAATGTCTTAGGTCATATGACTCACAGATGGTAAAATTAATCTCCACTGGTTGATGCCCATTGTTAATTCAGTAATAGCAAACTATATCTGAGTTAAATTCTCTTGCCAGTGAGTAATTTGTTTTCGTAAATTTATGCAAGTCCCTTATATACCCAACCTGATATTATCAGCCTTGAGAGCAAAAGATACTAACAACCAGCGTGTTTGATTAACCCTAACAATGACTGCTTTAGTTAAATGGGCTTGGGATCAAAAGCAAATTATAATATAAGCAGAGTGCAAAAAGTTGTTCAGTAATACATATATGCCAGAAAATAGCTATTTTGAAGACAATAATACACAGGGTGAAAATTAATTATTTCTCTTTTATTCACTGATAAAGCAGTGCTGGCGTCTCTGCTTTGGCATATAATCCTTACTAAAAAAAATTAAAAACGCTTCCATCGATCCCATGAAATTTTGGCATTTTGATCATTTTTAAAATTATAACTTATTTTAAAAAGAACCATTTATAACATTAAGTAAATGACAAATGAAACTAAGATTTGACAGTGTTGGATGATACCCAAATGATGATTTGTCTCAGTTTGGGTCAAATCCACAAAAACCCTTTTTGGTCCCTTCTTCTTGCATTTTAAAATACATGATTGCAAAATAAACCACGAGCTTGTCCGCAGCTAGAGGAAACATGGGTGATTATCTCTCACTAACTATATGAATTCTTTCAGTCCAATTTTGTCATGCAGTTTTATGCAAATCAGTATGAAATGACATGCAAATTTTTCCCATCTATTTTCTTTCACCCTCCTTGAAAACATCATGAAAAAGTACTAGTGTAAATCCTTTCAGCCTGTTTCAGTCCTTTATTCACTACCTGCCAGAACAAGGGCAATGGACATGCAAAATCTAAGAAAATCTTTTAAGTGATAATCTCTCAACTGTTTAGCATCTGATTCAGTACTCTTTATGAATACAAAAATTATTGCCAAAGCAAAAAGAAGGAAGAAAACATGATAATTTACTGTCAACCTAAAAACAAAACAGAGGGAAAAAATCTTGTATTTTCCTTGACAACACTTCTAAGAAGTCAAAGGGTTGCCTTGCTGTTTTTAAATGAACCTATCTCTGAATTTCATCTTAACTATTTAAGATTTTCCAGTAGAAGAGCCCTAGTTTTCCTGATCAATGTCTATATAAAATGACAGATCTGCTTTTCTGTGCATGACAGATTCAGTTTATTTTTACTGCGTGTCTTAGTCTGCTTGGTTGCCCTAACAAAATACCATAGACTGGATGGCTTAAACAACAGAAATTATTTTCTCACAGTTCAAGAGGTTCAAAGTCCAAGATGAAGGTGCCAATGGGATTGGTGTCTGGTGAGGGATCCCCTTGGGCAGAAGACAGCCAGCTTCTCACTGTGTGCTCACATGACCTCTTCTTTGTGAGCAGACAGAGATAGGTAGGCGTCTCTATACTTTCCTCTACTTATAAGGCCACCAATCCAATCAGATTAGGGACCTTCTCTCATGACCTTATTTACAGTTAATTGCCTGCTAAAGACCCACGTCCAAACAGTCACACTGCAGGGTTAAGGCTTCAACATCTGACTTTTAGAGGGACAGAATTCAGTTCATACCTCTCAGTAATTCTAAGTGAATAAGATAGCACTTCAAAACCTATCAGCTAGTGGGAATGTAGTCATGATACTAGTCCTGAGTCTCCTTTGTGTGCTAAAATACTAAGAATTATTTTCTTTTCAGTTTCTTTTTTAGGATACTAATGTCCAGGAAAGGATACTTTTGAACTCTTAAGATAGGAAGTATCTTGGGTCATCACTGTCACTGCACAAAATAAGCTTAAATCCCACTCTAACATTTTAATAAAAGATTCCTCTGTTTCCTACTAGTTACATGTTTGTAGTCCTATCCTTGGGGCCTTCTTTGAGGCAGCATTAGTTCTTACTAGGCTCTACACCAAATGGCAGATGTGATATAGATGATAAAATTCTCAGGCCAAGTCTTTCTGGATTTGCCTGAAAGAAGAGATATAAAGAGGTATTATCTACATCCAGGTAACAAAAAATGCCACTTGTTGGATTTCCCCAGAGGCTGCACATATCTTGTGCTTGAAATTCCTAAGCACTTCAATAAATATTTGGCTTCAACTAAAAAATGATTATAACAGAGAAATAAAACAGTTCTTTATGAAAACAGTGACAAATCTTGATTACGTGCCACTCAAAGAATTTTGTCTCTGTGAGGTGTCAGCAATAAGCCACCATTCTCTTTTCAGTGGAAGTTGCAGGACATCGTTTAGCAATGTCTCTGCTGAACTTACTGCACGATCTGTTGTGGAGTATGAAATTCTTACCTGGCCCAGGCATACTCCAAAAAGTCATCTTAGAATTTTATTTTCCTATTTGAGGATCAAAAAGGTTGATACTTAACCTAAGTCAGTGGTTCTCAAAAGAATTTCAAAATAGTGTGTGCATGAAACTGACCAGAGATATTTGTTTAAAAAACAGATTTTCAGGCTCTATATATGGAAACTCCTACACAATAGGTCTGTGGTAGGACGAGAAATTTGTACTACTAATGAGCTATAAGCTATGACTAAATAACACTAAATAACTACATTTTGTGGGAGGCTGTATGGGAAGCAGCAATGTGTAATATTGTAAAAGCTTTCAGAAAGGCTATATATTCAGGGAAAACTTCTCACTAGTAAGAAGGGTTTTTTTTTTTATTTAAACAGTTTTTTTAATAATAAATGAACTGCTACACATTCAGATAAAATATCTTACCAGTGTAAGATGATTTGTTTGTTTTTTAACAAAAAATTTCCATTGGAACAGTGGGAGTCCAGAGCTCTACAGACAGAAGTCATATACAGAGCTGTGGCAAGTTGCACCCAAGCAACAGAAGATTCTGTATACATGAAGTGAATCAGGCAGGTAAACAACACCACGTAACAAACGACATAGTTCTAAAAATTCAAATTGCAGTCATCCTGTCTAGTATTCTCAGAGAGTCTCTAGAATACTATAAGAGGCATGGTAAATGTTATAGGAAGAGAGAAACTGAGCCTTTTGGAGATGGAAGAACCAAATGGTGGGCTAGCAGCTCCTAACCAGAGACTAGATTCAGTCCACAGATTTTTGGTTAACTGTGACCCCATGCTTGGTCTTATTCAGTCCCTTCTTCATAAAAAGTTATCTGTCCTGATAGTAAAATGGAGAAATAGCTCTCCTGATGAGCTTTACCTTTATTACCCTGTCAATAAGACTGGTAGTCTAGGTGTTGTAGGTAAAGGAAAAAAAAAAAAAGAAAGAAACAAAACCCATCAATACTAAGGAAACCCTAAGCAGACTATGCTGAAATAATTCATGATAGCTGCCCCTCTGTAGAAAGTTAGCCAACAAAAACATAGACTGCAGGTATGGAAAACTCCCAGGATCCTAGGATAACGTAAAACAACCCTAAGCCCCAGACACTAGTGAGACAGCTAATGGGAATCAATTGTGTTTCAGCAAACACTTTATACTTTGTGATCAAAACTGTTAAAAGGAGAGCTTCTCATTCTACTATATTTTCCAAATAAATGTTGAGACAACAAAAATATAATACTATACTATTAGGATAGTATTATACTATCCTAATAGTATAGTATACTATACTATATATTTGTATATATATACAAAAATACTATACCAATTAGAGAGCTTCTCATTCTACTATATTTTCCAAATAAATGTTGAGACAACAAAAATATAACCTAGATGAAGTTTCTTCTAAACATTAAAAAGTCTGTCCTGTGACTGAACTGCTTAAGTAATTTTAGTAATTTGTGTTTTATTGATAACATATTTCTAGACTTACAGATTTCATTTTGTTCAGTAACAAAGAAAAACTGAAATGTATAATTACTTTCATAGAATTTTCTTGTGTAACTAAATGCAATTAAAAGTTCAAAATGAAAAAGTATTACATCCTTCAGCATTTTAAAATTCAACTGAATAGCTTTTAATGTGAATACAGAAAATACATAAATCTATGCTGGAATTACTTTTGTAGCTGTCACATCACGTATATATGAAAAGTATAATCTCTGTGTGTGTGTCTATTTTAATTTTTATCCTGGGGGAAAAAAAGCAACTTTATCAAGGAACATTAATATTCTCATATCATTATTATAAATGTAAATCCAAAATGCAAAACAAAAAAAACTTTTATGGCTTAAAATTTACATAATTCTGCATTAAGGATGAAGTTACTCATTTCATATCACCAAATATTTTGCACTTGTGATTGTCTAAGAACTGAATTAGGAACAGGTTCTCTGTGTCCTAATCCAGATTTGCTAATAAATTGAATGATTTCCCCAGGAAAGCTATGTAACCACTCTGTAATTCATTTTCTAAGTACAGATCATTTTTTCTTACTTATGGGGTGATTAGGAGATAAAAAAAGATGTTATTATCAAGCAACGTCTATAACATGTGTTTAAACAAAAAATAGGTAAGAATCATTGTCTTCTTCGAAGCATAGTCTATCTCTTACATTTTCTTTTTTTGATGTACCTATGAATACGAATGTCCATAATACTCTTCAGTATTCACATGAAAATGCTTTCATAATTCTGTCAGCACATGAATATGGATGACAAGAACCCTGGGTGGCCAGGGAATTACTCTTTAATAAGGAACCTTTTAACATATTTGTTATATTGCCCTTCGATCATTATCTGGATTTGTATTTATTTGTGGTCACTGCCTCAATCGCAATATAAGCAAAATCTCTTAGTGCCATTATATCATGCTAAAATGTCCAGTACTTCAGATAGCTTTAATTTACATTCTTGAAACTTCTCTTATATGGTCTCAAGAATGACATTTCCCCTAAAGTTCACCTAATGCCAGCAGCTTTAGAAATCTAATGTCATCCATTTGCTTTGTATGTCCAGGACCACTGCATTCTGATGAGCAAATCTGGAAAGTCACTGCTTCTAAATCTTTGACATCAGAGACTTTATCTTGACATCTGATGTGAAATATAGCACAACAGTATGATAAATGAAACGTGTCTAAGAAATAAAAATGGCACTGGTAAGGATTCAGACATTAGGCCTATATAACATGGTTGACAGTAACATGGCTTTGCTTTGCAGGCCTTCAGACTGGGTTTAACTAATAATGAGTGTTACTGGTTGAGGCTGCCCAATGAGACTTAAATTTTGAGGTAATTTTATATTTCTTTAAGCTTGCTATTTGAAGGCTACAGATGAACAAAATTCATCTTTATATTTAATCGGTAAACTATCAGTGTGAATCAAGGTATATGACAAACGTTCTCTGTGTGTGTGTGTGTGTATGTATATATATATATATATATATATATATATACATACACACACACCATATTTAACAATGATATATCACTTCTGCTTCTACTATAAATACTTTTTGGCACTCAGCCTGGGCAACACTTTGAGACACTCACTGTCTCTACAAAAAATAATTACTTGAGTGTGGTGGCAAGTGCCTCTAGTCCCAGCTACTCAACATGCTGAGGCAGGAGGATCACTTAAGCCCAGGAGTTTGATGTTATAGTTAGCTGTGATCATGCCACTGCATTCTAGCTTGGGCAACAGAGTAAGAGCTTCTCTCTACAAAAACAAACACAAACCTTTATAGCACTAAACACAATACTCATGTTTAACAGAAATCCCATACACAAATGATTTGGATCTCTGGTTCCATACCAGGCTGCTAGGCTTGAATTCTGTGTGGAATTGAGCATTTTATTTAGGCAACATATGGCGCAGTTTCCTGGCACGTGAAATGGGGATGAAAGGATCTCTACTTCATTAAGGTTGTTATAATAAGTTAAAGTTTTTAGAAAAGTGTGACATAAGCCTTCAGTGTTAGCTACTGTTGTTGTATGTTAGTTTATTTATTCTACAAATATTTATTGAGTGTCTAATACATGGCAAGTTACATTCCTAGGCAGGTGAGATAAAATAGTGAACAAAGCAATGATCTCTAGTCTCATGGGGCTGTGCGTGTGCGTGTGTGTGTGTGTGTGTGTGTGTGTGATGAACTGTATACTGTAAGTGCAAAGTGCTGTAAGAAAAGGGAAAGCAGAAAAAAGTAAGGGAGTCAGAAGTATTGACAATGGGGAGCAGGTTGCAATTTAAATAGGAAGAAGGTCAGGATAAACACCACAGAGACATCTTTGGCATCTGAGCACAGTTGTGAACAAGGCAAGGCAGTTAGTCATATGGATTCTGGGGGAAGCACATATAAGAGAGATGGAATAATGGCCAGCATGAAGGCCTTAAGATAGAAACATGTTCAAGGAAATGTAAGAGGGTCAATGTGCTGGTAAAGACTTAAATGTTATTCTGAATTACATGGTGAGTCATAAAAGCAAGACTGTAAGAAGAGTGACATGAACTATGTCAAGAACAGACTATAATGAAGCAAGCATAGAAGCAAGGAGACCAGGGAAAGTTTACTACAGTAATTCAGACAAAAGATGCTGATGACGTAAAGCAGTTTGATAGCAGGTGGTAAGAAGTGATCTGATCCTGGAACAGGTGATAAGAAGTGATCTGATCCTGAATATATTTTAAAGGAAAAAATATATACATATATATGTACATATTTGAAGGAAGAACGACAAGATTTCTTGTTTACTGTGTGTTTTTATACAAAAGGCAACAACATTAAAACTGATAGGATGTAAAGATTTAGTTATTTTAATGTCCAAATTCTCAGTAAACACATATTTGAGTATTTGTAGTAATACAAATATAGACCATTTAAGTTCAATTGAGGATATATGAATTTCAAATAAAATCAACATAAGTTATATATCTAAGTTTATGAAAATTAAAGAGGTCACCAAAATGGTAAATTGTATGTTAATTATAAGAAAAATACATGACATTATTTGTCCATGAAGTTCTACTCTCTTTTTATATTTCTCTCCTTTAGAAGATGTGTATCATTAAATTCAACAGCTCTTTTACATGAAAGATCCCATCCCAGCCAGGTCTATATTTTCACATCTTATGATGTAACTACTGGTTGACTACATTTTGACTTGATATCCCATTTGAATGTCCTAACACTCTAAAATCAAAACTGTACACATAAATGTCAATATTCTCCATGCAAACAAATTTATCTTTCCAGCACTCTATGCATCTATCAATATTACAACCATTCTTCTAATGACCTAAGCTTCAACTTCGGCATCTCTACCTTACAATCCATCACAAAGCCAATGGGCATTTCCTATTCTCTACTGCCACTTTTCTATTACTTTGACCCAACTGATTCTGTCTGAATGTTTAATGTATCATGCTTGGATAATCACTAATCTTTACTTTCCCATTCCTCACTTCTAGTTAAATCTTCCAAAATCACTACTTTCATCAATCTATTACTCACAAACATTTGAAAACTTAAAATTGCTTAGAGGTAATTCAAAACCCTTGGCAATCTATGTCAAACATCTTTGAATCAATCAATCAATCAATATCTAGTACTTAGATATTCTGTTTCATAAAATGCAAAACACAATACAAAACATAGTGTCTTGGCTCAAAAGGAAACATAGTATATATACTTAAAAATGTCTAATCATGCAAGGCAAAATAGAATCTTCATTCTCTTTTAAATATTTTGTTTAACACTCAAGATTTAGCAGAATATGATGTGAATCTGCGCTTGAGTTAACCTCCTTTGTAACTAGGGATAAAAGTATTTTTCTTCTTGAGAGGTGCTATAGGATTCAGCAGATCACAAATTAATAAAATTGGCAATTAAGTTACATGGTACGAAATGAAGAATAGAATTTTGGTGGCCAATTTAGCTATATGTCCAAATGAGTGCTAGAGAAATAAAAAGTTGAAATTACAGTAGGCTGACATGGAAAGACTCCAAAGATGGTTAACTATAAACAGAATATTTTAATGTAGATTATATTGAGATAAGTATGTAATACTGCAACAGGATTTCAAACAGGTACAATGTGACAAGGAAATTAATAGAGGATGGAAAGCAAAATTGTTTATCTGATCTTACTGGGAAGGAGTCTGGAGATAGACATGATTGGGATACCAGATTATGTACAATTTTCTTTACATTTCTATGAACAAAATCACATATTTCAGTAAAAGCAGTCTCTTCATTACTCTCAAACAATCCTACCCCCATTTTGACCTCTATACAGGTTCTTAAGGCTGTTCCATCTCTTTTCCTGGTTCATCTCAAAAAATGATGTTTCGTCTTACTGATAAACCAAAATTCACCTTGATTTTAAGGCCAATTCAAATTCCACCTCCTTTAATGAAGATTTTTTTCTAAAATTCTGCCTCAGGATAATATTTATTGCTATTAAACTATTCCAATACTTACTATCTATAACATTTGACCTGTATTTTAAACATACGTATTTATAATGTCATAGCGTTGTTTTCAAGTCGTAAGTCCAGAATTCTGTCTATTGCAGGGAAAATGATATTAGTTACAGAGGACAATAAAAGAGAACTGGTTTCAAATACATCCTTCAGTATATTTTAAAACAACTAAATACGCAATACATTTAAACCCTACAGTAAAATATTCAGGGATTTTAATTCAGAGCATCTAATTACAATTCTCTATTTTTTTAATTTCTCAAATGAAGCTATTATTAAAGTCCTCAAAAGGGTATGAAGAACACTTAAACTCAAAAAAATCGTATAAATAGTAGAGAAAAAGTGATGATTTAAATAACTACATAGTAAATGTTCTTTAAAATTAATAAAACCAGAGATACTCATTTCGTATTTACACTGAGTTCATTAAATAACGATTTTCTTTTTCGGTAAGCAGTTTTTTGTAAATGAAGTTTCTTAACAAATAAATATTGATATTTCGTAGTTAGTATATATTATTAGCATATAATTAAAATATTTCTCCAGAGATTTCAAAGTATATTTCATCATTAGTAATTAATGTATCACACATGTATCAGTGTATTACAAGGGAGCACTTATACATACTTATACACACTTACTCAATTTTTTACCCATAAATTGGTTTTATCAAATATACTTCCATTTTTCACAACTCCTTTTCTTTATAGATTTCAAAAATGTTACACTGACTTGCAAATACCAAAATCATACTTACTGAACAACTTTTCTTTAAACTGGCTTTTTTTTTTTAAGCTGGTTAATTCATACGAAATCCCTCAGATTTGTCCTTAATCAGAAATATGTATTAATGAAAACAAGAACATTCACAAAACTTCAATTAGAATTTTTGTTTTTTTCTTCTGGAGAAAGAGTCTCTCCCTGTCGCCCAGGCTGGAGTGCACTGGCACAACCTTGGCTTCCACCTACTGGGCTCAAGTGATTCTCCTGCCTCAGCCTCCCGAGTAACTGGGACTACAGATGTGTACCATCATGCCAAGCTAATTTTTGTATTTTTAGTAGAGGCGGGGTTTCACCATGTTGGCCAGCCTGGTCTTGAACTCCTTATCTCAAGTGAACCGCCTGCCTTGGCCTCCAAAAGTGCTGGGATTACAAGCGAGTGCCACCACACCCAACCCTTCCATTAGAATATGTAAGCACAGTCAAAACTCATTTTACATTGCATATTTAAGATCTTTGCATTTTTTTGTATATAAATCATACCTCAATACTAAAAAAAGATACATTTTCATGGAAATATTATTTGGAAAACCTTAGGAAAAACAAATGAGAATCGTTCCATCATATCCACAGAAAAGTATGCCCATGGGTTTTGCATTTATGATCTGGAAGCATTTTTTTTTCTAAAATAGAGACTACCGCTAGAAAAATGTGAAATATTTTTTTTTTTCTGTTTTACATCAGGAGATGCACAGTAGTCCCCCCTTATCTTTGGTTTTACTTTCTGTGGTATCGGTTACCTGCTGTCAACTACAGTCCAAAAATATTCAATGGAAAATTCCAGAAGTAAACAATTCATATGCTTTAAGTTGCAGGCTGTTCCGAGTAGTGTGATGAAATCTCATGCAATCCTGCTGTGTCCTCCTTGGGCTGTGAATCATGCCTTTGTACAGCATAACCACACTGTACATGCTACCTTCCCATTAGTCACTTAGTGGGTTGCTCAGTTATCAGGTTGAGAGATCACAGGAAGAAGAAGAGTGGGTATAGTACAATAAGGTATTTTAAAGGAGAGACAGACCACAGACCACATCCACATAACATAATTTATTACAGAATATTGTTATAATTGTTCTATTTCACTATTAATTATTGCTGTTCATCTCTTACTGTGCCTAATTTATAAATTAAACTTCATCCTGGTATGCATGTTTAGGAAAAAACACAATATATAGGGAGTTTGGTACTATCTGAGATTTCAAGCACTGAATGATGGTCTTGGATTAGGGTGGACTGTATAAAGATTATTTAATTTAATTATCAGAACAGGAAAAAAAGAAACCTTGAGGTGTACAGATTCTTCCATTTTACAGAAAAGGTTAAGTAACTTGTTTAATCAAGAAGTGTCAAGGGACACCTGCATTCAAATGCAAAGTTGTATAATATGCAATTTCATGCTGTTACCGTTGTATCATAGATTCCAAAATAATCCAGTTTAAAATTATAAAGAGTTATAAAGAGGAAGAAATCCTACCAAGAGAGCTATTAATAATAAAATGCAAAATTCAGTTCTGAGAATCTGAAAATATAAAACTAACCTCTACCAGAATTGGTTATGTAGCTCTCACTTCAGACATTCTCTGGGTTTAATATACATCTTTCTTTTGAACATTCATCTTCTCAATTAAGTTTACTGATTCTTTATCAAACTGAACAAACTGAAAGAAACCTTAAACTAGCAGACAGAGGACAAGAAATTGTATATTTAACATTCCTACTAAGAAAGAAGTATAACCTTGGAAATTATGTAGTACTGAAATATCTGGATTAATACCAGATGTTTTAAGATAGCTCACAATTCTTCATTAGTACAAGTATTTCAGAACCATGTTAGTATCACCTCTAAAGTTTCTCTTTAATAACCACTTCCAGCAGTTACAAACTACCAAATATAACGACTATATAAAATGTAGTGCCTTTACTGTAATGTAAAAATTTGTGATAATTAAAACACTTTCTGGCTGGAAATAGCGATGAGATGTCATTTTTTTCAATCTTTTGATGATGGCATAATAACTTCAACAAAATTGGGGTTCAAAAATCAAAATTTAAAAACAACATATATACTGCTACACTTGTTATTTACACAGATTTACTTTATGGATTAATCATTCAAATCCTTTTTAAGTGTGCTTGAGGTAAAGGGTTACAAAATTCTATCCTCATATTCCAATAATAGAGCATTTTAAGTTATATAATGCAATTTATACAGACTGTCTTCAAAATGCTTTGTACCACCAATAACATATCTCATGCTGAGTAAAGAGGTAGATGTTACCAAAAGTTGTTCTTAATTGTGTAAGACGTCTGTAGCTTCAATGAAGAGGTAATATCCTTCAAGGCGCACTTTCACTAAAATAAAACTTAATCAGTAAGCCATTAACACGCAAGTGGTATTTGCTTAAGTACTTTTCAAATGAGGCCACGGTTGTGAATAAGTGACCAATTATTTTCATGAGAAATATGTTTAACAAATGTCAACTGAGTATTATTGCTCTGTTAGAGGCTGAATTGAGTCCCTCCCAAAAATGCCTAAGTCCAAAACCCCCAGTACCTCAGAATATGACTCCTTGGTGAGAGAGTCTTTAAAGAGGTCATTAAATGAGGTCACTAGGATGGGCCCTAATCCAATATAATTGGCATCTTTATAAAAAAAAGATCAAGACACAGACATGCACTGAGTAAAGACCATGGGAAGAGTGAGGGAGGAGAAGGCAGCCATCTACAGTCCAAGAAGAAAGACCTCAAACTCGCCCTGCTGACTCCTGGGTCGTGGACGTGTGTAGGCTTCGTAATCCTGAGCAAATACATTTTCTGTTGTTGGAACCATCCAGTGAGTGGTACTTTGTTATGGCAGCCCTAGCAAACTAATGTATCTATTAGAACTGACAAAAATTATGCTAGTTTTCTTAAGATCTTTTGATCGATGCCACTAATGCCTTATGTTTATTGTCAGCTTTCTTTTGAACAATGACAGCAACACTATGCTTAGATTTTACTTTTAAAAATGTAATTTTAATTGGAAATGCTTACAAGCATGTAAATTAAACACATGTATTATATATACTTACAAGTGTAAATATGTGTGGAAAAGCACAGAAAAGAAATGAGAAGAAACCACATAAAACTGTAAACCACTGTTACCTTTGGAATGAGTATGATAAATTCGGAAAAGAATAATGAAAGGGAGGCTTTTATGTTTTCTTTTATATAGTTATGTATTATTTCAATCTTTTACGACTTTTACAAAAAAGTATTTGTGGATTATTTGGGATCAACATGTTCTTTAAAGAAAAGCAAAAATATTTACTGTTGCCATCAAGTTTACAATATTCTAGAAAAATAAGAATTACTTTTAAATGCTGTGGACATCCAACTGATTTAACAGCATGGAAATAACTGGTGACCTTAGAGAGTGTAATTATCAATGGAGCTACGCATAAAGGAGCCAGACTGAACTGTACTGAGAAGTGAACCAGAAATGAAGAAACTTAATGGACACAGATAACTCTTCTAGTAGTTTAGTTTACATAGGAAATAAGGTCATCAAAAGTGACTCTTACTGTGACCTGTGAAGACTAGAATAAAGGTGTGCAGGTAAGAAACTTTAGGAACAAACACTGTGGAATGTATTAAATCAAAACGTTATTTCTGACTTTCTACAGTATTTTACAAGTAGCAGCAAAGTAGGCAGTAAAGCTTAAAAGGATTGGGGACTGGCAAGAAGATACGGTTGAAAAGAAAGAGGATTGAGATTCTAGAGAAGGAAATCTTAGTGTCCTTTGGAGACCACGTAAATCCTTTTTAAAAGGGGTGATGGAAATAGGAACATAAAAGAGATCTAATAAAACGGTTAAGGAATAAAGATCTAAATAAGCAGGCATAAGAGAAGGGGAGAAACTGAAGTTAAACTCGATGTGAATTTCAAGTTGAAGATCTTGGTTTTGGAACTGTTACATGTTTTCATGAGGTTTCAAATAGTTCTGAAAAGAGCAGGTTAAGTGGAATGAACAGGTAGTGACAGAAGTTAAAGAGAAAAATGATAATACAAAGATAGTTTGCTAAAAGAATCAACAGCATGAGTACTCTGAACAAAAGCATTAAAACAAGGAAATTTATATCATGTCTGAAGACGAAGAATAAATTAATTAGATGATCTTTAAAAGTCCTCTAAGAGCCTCTAATCTTATTTTTCAAATAAGCTATTACTTATTTGAAATATATTACAATACTTGTAAAATAAGATTGTACTTTCTGAAAATACTATTAATAAGATATATTCAATCCTAGAAAATAAAAATTATTATGTGACGAAACTGTGCACAGCAATTTAGTATGTTTTCTTCTTGGAAGGAAAAGATTAAAAATCAAGGTCTGAACAAATCACATCAATAATATTCATGAAGTTCATAAAGTTTGTGTCTTGCTTATTATTTCCTTTCAGTTCCTGAAACTATCATAAAAACCTGACGATCAAACGGGGTGTGGCAGGGAGGAGGAAGCTATATATTTTAAAATATACTCTGAAACTATAGAGTAATTCTAATTGTCAATTAAAATTCTCAAGTGGAAAGCTTAAATATGCAGGTAAAATATATTTGCAATTAGCATTATCTTTATGGATATAAACACTCAAGATACTATTGTTCACAAAAAGTTATTTTCTTGAGCAAATCAGACAAAACAGGTTATATCCTTAATTTGCTTAGCAAACCATGCCTACACAGTGCAATGGTAAATTCTCTAAAGATGATGCTAAACTATCACAAATTCCAAAGTTAAGAATCTTAATGCTTAAGGCATTAATGCCATTTAAACAAATATATATACATATATTAAATATATATACACACACATATCAAATACACACACACACACACACACACACACACGTACCTTTTTGTTTCTCTAAAACCTGGTAACCTCTTTTCTGAGATAAGTGTTTGGTTTAGAAAAAGTAAACTAAATTATCAATGCCACAGATCCTTTGAAATTATGTTTATCCTTTCAATCTTCTAAATAATATTTGAAAAAAAGAGCAGAATCTTCTATGCCTAATGAAGAAATTCTAGGAATTCTACAAAAGAAGGGAGAGAACCCTTAAAATACTGCCTCAGCTTAAGTAGGTCAACATCGAGGAGAGACTTACAGGAATTTTTCAGAAGTTTTTCATTACTTTTTATTGCCAAGGAAAATGCTGGTAGTGAGAGGAGAGGACAAGAAAAAAAGGGAAAGCGAAGAAAACGGAGGTAGTAGTTTGGGGACTACTCTTTTAATATCTACATTATCAGAGACAAGCCTGAATTTAGATGAGAAGTTCTTAATTTACTATACATAAGACTCAGGAAACCCTTGAGGGGTGACTTGGGTGGCAGATTAGTTAACTGACTGCAAAGTTAAGTGAAATTCTGGAAAGCAGGCAAAATTCCATTTCTTGATTTGGTGCTGGTTTTATATATTTATATTTTATATTATATATATAATGCAGCTTAGTAATTTGCATGAAGTGAATATATATTTATAAATTCACTTCATGCAAATATATATTTATAAATATATATATTCACTTCATGCAAATTACTAAGCTGCACATTTATGATTTGTGCATTTTTATACCTATATATGTTTCTGTAGAAATTTCACTCAAATAACCTGGGAATCTTGCTACAAAGGTGCATTTCCAGATCCCATTTTCTGGAATCTGCATTTTAATAAGTAGCCTGGGGGTTTGCTCAGCCAACCTCTGGAACATAACTGGAAAAATGACAGTGGAGAGGTAAACAAGTGTTTCCTTTTTCATGTCAGCTATGTTTTCCTGCCATAGGAATTTCTGGCCCATTCAATGAATCTGCTTATTTTAAACTGCAGATTGATTACTCATTGCAGAATGAAGGCCCTTGTTGGGTCAGAACTCATTTCCACTCTCACTCTTCATTTTATCTAGGCTTAAATAGCACGAGGCCCTATACTAGAAAACACAAAAATGAGGAAACAATCATTTCTGACTTCAAGAAATTTAAGTTTACATTCCATTTTAAATAACTATATATTATCTAAACTACAAACCAAGCAAAAAATTAGGTAGCATAAGTGGTAGCAAATAAAGCATTATTAAATTAAGAGGAAGGGTGGAGAAACAGACAAAGTTTCTTGGGAGAGATCATCATAGGATGATTCTAGCCTCCAAATAAAACCTAAAGTAACATTTCAGCAAACAGAAGAAAAAGGAGGTAGGACTCCGAAAAGGGCAGGGAGGGAAGCGCACTAAGGTAAAAAACAGTATAGACTGTAGATAAGTCCACCAGGAGGGAAGAGGCTGTCACTACATTTGGAGGGATCCTGGAATAGGGGAGAAATAATGAATTTTGTTAAGTATAAGGAAGTCACAGAAGACTTTTGAATAGAAAGGAAATGTGATTGTAGGTCAATTTAGGAAGCTGAATTTGAGTGCCATAATGTAATGGACTGCAACAAGGAAAAGATGTAGGTGAGCCAGGATGCTATATTAAAGTGATGAGGAATCTGGACTGTGCAGTTAGACAGGTCTAGTTGCAGTGGAACCCTATTTAAATCAAGCTACTTAACCTCTCTAAGCCATACTTTCCTTACCTAATTGGGAGACAATAGTGGCAATTTCATATAAGGATACTATAAGGACTAAAGGAGATAACACATACAGCTCCTAACACATTAAAGGTAATTTATCATCATCATCATCATCATCCACATTTTCACATCATTCAAGCTTTCCTCATGCTCTTAGATATGGAGTATATAAATGGCTCAATGGGAGTTTCATCTGGAGCTAAATTCTGGCTGGGAATAATGAGTAAGTCAGAGGAGCAAAAATGAATAAGGCATAAAATACATATAAGAATATGGATTAACTAGAGCTAGTTCAATCAGCCAAAGGAGAACGAGGAAATACGTGTAGTCAAAATATACAAAATCTAGTTTCTCTAACAGGACTTATCTCATACTTGGATTGGGGAAAAAGCTTTCAGATTGGCATTCCTCCAATCTTTTTTACTTTCTAAAAAATAACAGAACTACATATTACTGTTGAGCTAATATTACTAACAAAAAAACTTTTTTCCAACAGTAACTAATTAGTTGTGCAGTGAATACAAATTTACCTACCTGATCTTCCAAGACAGATTATGTTGGATGCAGTATACCTTCCCAAACATAATACAATCTAACATTTGGCTATCCTCTCTCTTCTAGTCAGGCTATCTTTCCTGTACAAAAACACCATTTTTGTATCTGCCTTCCATCCAATCTTAATGATCAACTGTTAGTTGGAGTTCTATCTTCTTTTGAACCAATTCAAATATAATTTATCAAATCTAAATTAAGTACTACTTTGTCAATTTAGATCTAAAGTTGTTAATTTACTTTACATAAGACTCAGGAAACCCTTTTTATGGCACCTAACTCCACAGAGATCTTTTCCTAATCTGAAATTCTGATGTATTTATCAGTCAGATGTATTTATCATCAAGTTTACACACTGATTTGGATTGTTTTCTGTTTCACTTTTATCAGTATCATGACTCCACGTATCTTGTAAAGATCTTGAAATAGAAGCCATGATTATAATCTCCAAAGTATCTAGACTAAGGCTAGACAGAAAGCATTATTAAATAAATGTTGATTGACTGTTTAACCCAATTCTCTATTTAAAAATTGAATGTTTTATCTTTCTTCCACACCAAAATTCTTAGTTATGGCATATGTTATCAATTTGCCTCCCAAAGCATTCTCAAAATCATTTCAACCCTCTCTATACACTGCTCACTGAACCACAGATGAAGTTTAATAAACATCACTCTTAAATCACTACCACACTTTCATTTAGGAAGCCATTATATGTTACTTCTGTCTTCAGACTAGTCTTTTAAGTCTTTCAGTTTTGTGTGTCACTTTTCTAAAATACAAATCTGCTCATGCACCTCAAAGGTTTACAGGCTTCTGGTACCCAAATGCCTACAGCAGAGTCTAAACATCTTCCTGTGACACACAAGGTTTTTCCTAATCTATTCCCAATCAACTTTCTCAGTATTCCTCCACACTCCATTTATTCCATTTCCTCTAAATTTATTATCCTGAATCTATCAATAACTTTACATACCTCTAGGCCTTTGGGTATTTTCTTTACTTTCTTATGCTACTCTGCCCAGTGTAGTGAGGTTGAATGATGTCCCCCTCCAAAAATTAACTTGGAGTGTGACCTTATTTGGAAACAGATTTAATTAGTTCAGGATTTAGGTGGGCCCAAAATCCAATGAAAGTATCTTTATAAGAGACAGAAAAGGATACACAGAGAAGCAAAGAAGAAGGGGATGTGAAGATGGAGGCAAAGACTGGAGTGGGGCATCTATTAATACAAGCCAAGGAACGCTAGCAATTGCCAGCAACTACTAGAACCTACGAAAGAGGCATGGGATGGTTCTTTCCTTAGAACCTCCAAAAAAAACCAACCCTGCTAATCTTTTGATTTTGTACTTCAGCCTCCTGAACTGTGAGAGAACAAATGTGTGTTGTTTTAAAGTTACCCGGTTTGTGGCATTTTGTTGTGACAGCCCTAGAAAATTCACACACCCAGTGATGTACATGTCAAATTCCCACTTCAATGTAAACATCTGAGCTTTTCCATTTCCCATTCCACATCTCCTATACAGTCATCTAGGCAATAAGCTGCTGTTCCATCTTTGCTCCCGCAGAAATATATTCAACATTATATTTGATTGTTACCAAGCTGCATGGCTGTTGTCTACTTACATATCATTTCCCCTACAGGCCTGGGAAAACATCAAGAGAGAAAAATGACTTGTGCTTTGATTTCTGGTATTTAGTGGTGGTGTTTGCCACAATATATGATCAAAAATGTCTTGCTAAAACATAAAAAATATAGGTTTAAAAAACATAGGGCACAAAGCTTAGACATTCTTCTCTTGTATTCAATCACTGAAAAGACAGACTATATGATGCGACTCTTATTACAATGCTTGTTGCAGAAGTTCAGGACAGGAAACAAAAGTCCAACATAACCACATTTCAGATTTCTTAAATGTAAATTTTAAAGCTTACTGAGAATAGCTTGGCATAAGCATTTTTAGCTGTATATGCATTTACATTACCAGTTCAATTACTTTATGTAGGCATTATGAAAGTGACTAAATCTCAAATATACCATCTGATATAAAATTAGGTTAGTTTCACAGACTTTTACTAAACTACTAACCAACGGTGATAAAGCTTTGAGACACAGTAACTCAAAAAAAGCACTCAGGTAAAAACATGGGAGTCCAAAACCCATAAAGTATACTTTTATAGCAACAAATGATGACTTAAAATATGATTCAATGATCAAAAGTAGCATTTTCCTAATTATCAGTTTTTTATGTTGCTCTGGATGGCTGAATGAACTTCATGTGCCCTACAACTTAACTTCCCAAATTTAAAAGGACAAAATAGTAAAAGAATAAAGTTGATAGCTGAAATACATGCTTCTCTAGAAGTACTTTACTAAAGTGTCATTGTACAATGGAAGAGTGCTTAGAAAATGCTCGTGATCATATTTGCACAATCAAGAGTTCCATGTAGTTTGTTTCACCCATACAGAAGGCGTAATTATTTTAAGTTATGAAATATTTATTTGTATATTAACATCTTGTATTAAAATCCACATTTCAGTATGAGCTACACGAAATTGATAATACTGTTATCTTTTCTCCACTCCTGCAAATAGAATTTCAGAGTGGAAGCTTCTTCTATTAACATTTCAAACCCTTTTTAAGTATTCATATTATGACTCTGACATCTGTCTGAATGATAATAGCAAAGTCATGTAAAAAGTTTGAAGGGTTCTTTCTTAATTGGCTTACTTAAAACCAATATTTTAACATGGAATTGGATGTTCTTGTTAGATTATGAGAAATCTTTCTTTCATTTCCTGAGGAAAGCACTGCAAAATAGAATGCTGCTGTTGAAAAGATAACACTTTCTTTTCCTTTGCTTCCTTAATTGACTTATTGACAACATAAATACAAAGAATGAACACTATTAGACTCTCAAATGAAAATAAACAGCAAACACACAAATATATACCAAAATATACCATATATATGCAATAATAGTAATTTATTATTTACTGAAAATTTAGGGAAACAGTACGCAATATTATAATACATCAGAAGTACTGAGACAATAGGAGTTAACACCCCTGTCTCTAGATTACAATCTGGTTTAATTAGGTACAAAGGGTAACTATTTTTGTCAGACTCACAGCTAAAATTTGAGAGATCCAACCATGTATAATATGAGTATCTTTAAAGAGTACTTAACTGGAATCTAAAATCCAAACTTCTAAAATGTAAGAAAACAAGAATGTAAAATGGATGCCTCTGTTACGTCACAGCACAGAGATTCAAGGTACACTAGCAGGAAAGGCGGCATAGTTTTATCTGATAATATGTAAGTTGTAAAGCATGAAGGAGGGGATGAGAACCAAAAGAGAAGCTATTTCTGTAATACCTACAAACTCTGACAGACTGAAGATGATCCACCTGCCATCATCATTGGGCTGAAGCAGTACTATGCAGGATAGAGGCACAAAGACCAGTAAATATTGAAGAGATGAAGAGATGCACAAAGACCTTCTTTCTTCCACTCTATCACATAGGGCCATGCTCAAGGATGTTCAAATTCAGCCTTCTGAGAAACTTTTATCAGAGCAAGCTATCAGCGCTTTGTGAAGAATCATTTTAAAGGTAAGTCTTGTAGCTCTGACATATTACCCACCAAAATTGGTTACATACAAGAAAATATTTTATTCAGAGTTTATATAAATTTTTATTTATATACACTACACATTACTGTTAGGTGATCAATCTAATTTAATAGAATACTATATTCATTCTGATTTCTACAAATGGTTTCATAAAAATGAATAGATTCTGGATTGGTTTTCCATAACAATAATTTGAGCAGTCTTCTTGTTTAAATAGTTTTTGTTCAAAGTAAATCTTTTTTATTTTAAACAAATATACCACTGTGAAACTCCATTCATCATAAGAAGCCAAGAAAACATTCCAGCAGTGCTTCCTTTCATCATCAAATCAATGTCTCTGTACTCTTTCTTTAGAATAATTGTTTTGATAACTATGGCTCTAATTCCTGCCGTTAAGAAGGTCCGAGAAAAAAAAAATCATGCACCCAGGTCATTTTACATTATCTTCGAAGAAATGGGTCATGAAAATACAAAGACATAAATAATAATATCCTAATAAAATAAAGGTATAAAATATGAGATGCCACAGAGAAAAACCTAGTAAGTTATATAACAAGTGTTCCAAATAATAAGGACTTTTTTTTTTTTTAAAGAATACAGGATTAACAAAGAAGCCAGCGTGGGTTCTAACTGCTTTGTGATTAACTTGTTATGTGCTTTTGGGCAAATCACTTAACCCTTTTGATTCCCAGTTTATCTAAAAAATCAAACGTAAGAAATAACGATCCTTCCTATTCCAAAACTCGTCAGGGTCAATATAGGAGCAAACAATGCTCATTCTTTTTACATCCCAAGCATCATATATCTGCTGCCGAAAGGAAAAAGAGGGATAGGATTGGATGTACAGACAGACACAGGGGCAGTGGGTTAGGAAAGAGAAAAAGAAAAGGAAAAAAAAGAAAGTTTCATTTAGTTGGTATTTATGTGTTCTGTGGAGAACCAGCATTACAGTCTAGTTTAGTAGTTGCCATAAACCGAACGAGAACAAAGAACCAATAAAGTTATGTAGCTATCTTTCTCAAAAATAAGGGATTTTTAACATGTCAGATTATCTCACTCCTTGGCTTGATATCCTTCAAATGGCTTCCACATCACTTAGATTAAAATTCAAGGTCCCTAACAGAGTTTACAAGGCCTTACATAGAACACATGTCAACCTGTGCTCTTGCCCCTGCCCCACAGCACAGCACCGTGTCACTCTAATCATATCTACCACTCTCTTCCTCACTCTCATTACTACAATCATATTGGCTTCCTTGCTATTCCAAAAAAAAAAAAAAAAAAAACCCATTAAGAATGTTTCCATTTTGGGGCCTTTGCACTTGCTGTTCCATCTTCCGATACTATATAAATCACTCTCTCATTTCCTTCAGGTCTCTGCTTAAATGACTTCTTTTCAGATAGGCCTTCTCAGAACACTGTATAAAAAAGCATTCTCCTCAACCTTCTATCACTCTGCTTTACTTTTCTTAAAGTATTTACTACCACCTGACATATTTGCTTTTTCACTGTCTGTGTCCCCTGGCTAAAATAAAAGCTTTTTGAGGTTATAAGCTTTATCTATTTTGTTCGTCACTTATTTTGCACTGCCAAGCCAGACTGCTTAAGACAGCATAGAGCAGACACTCTGTAAACTTTTGCTGAGCGAATGAGCTAATGAATACAGTGCTATGGTTTGTATGTTTGTCCCCTCCAAATCTCATGTTGAAATGTGATCCCCATTTGTTGGAGGTGGGGCTTGATAGGAGGAGTTTGGGTCATGGGGGACTTGGTGCCACCCTCCCAGTAATGAATGAGTTCTTCCGCTATTAGTTTCCATGATTTAAGAGAATCTGGTACTTCACTCCTCTCACTCGCCATGTGATTGCTACACATGCTGGCTCCCCATAACTTTGGCTATGAGTGGAAGCAGCTTGAGGCACTCACCAGAAGCCATGCTTCTTGTACTGCCTGCAGAATGGTGACCCAGATAAAACTCTTTTCTGTATAAATCACCTAGTCTCAGGTATTCCTTTATAACAACCCAAATGGCCAAAGACAACAAGGCTGCCCAAAGCTGTTATTTTCAATATCACTAATGAATGTTTAAAAAATGTTAAAAACAAGACAAACTTCAAATTCTCCAACTCAACTGCAACCCAAAGTACATTAAATTTGAAGAAAAAATTCCCACTTAGAAGGGTTCAGAAAAGGAAATTAAAAGTATAGAGTAGCTGGAATATGTTATTTGTTTTACCTCTATTTCCATAATATTATAATCTGTAATTAGGCTCAAGTTACGTATCTCTTTAAAGTTTATAGCTATACTAATGTCTCCTGATACTTTCTCCATAACATTCTTGAATTCATAAAGAGTTTAGAAAGATACTTTCTTCCTTAATAATAGCAAGCTATGCAACTAAAATGAGATTCTGTAATCATCTGGGGAATCAACATGAAAGAATCTCAGCAGTTTTTCCCTATAGCAGAGTCTAAGTTAAACAAACAATAAGAAGATAGCCTCACTACTACCTCCATTGCACGACTGTGTGGTTTTTTTTTTTGTTTGTTTAATTAGTAAACAGGGACAGTATACTTCTTGGCATCATGCACGTAAACAATTTCAGCTAATCTTTCTGAAACTCTCAATCACTGTCAACTATGCCTAGCAATGCTGAAACCAAGTGAACCATGAGTATCTAGTCTGACGAAGCTATTAGAAAAGCTAAAGAGAAGTTAGTTGTATTTTTTTGTTGTTGATGTTGTTTGTTTGTTTGTTTCAATTTGTTATTTTAAGTAATATAAGTCTGGTACACAGAAAGAAAGGTAATACTTCCACTCCTCCCTGTTCAGAATGCATCTGGAGAATAGTATTCAACTTGAACGCTGCAGGTATTAATGGTGACACCGACAAACTGGAGAGCAAAGCAGAGAACAGAAACCAGGATAGGGAGACACTACCAATCTGTGGCATGATGACTGCTGAAAGAGCTGGAAACAGGTTGCCTAGAAAGAGAGTAGTGTGAACACCCACCTCAAATATTTGTTCAGCTGATATGAGAACCTTGGAAGGTATTTATACCATGAGATTCCAGAGGGAGGAAAGAAAGCACTATTAAGCATTTCAAAGAAACAGCTTTCAGCTCCATATATGAAACATTTTCTCAACAAATAAAGCATTCTAAAGCTAAAATTGGCTGTCTCATGAGAAAGCAAGTTCCCTATCTAAATTGTTTAAGAAGAGGCTCAACAACTATTATTTAATACCAATGTTTACAAAAGGGTTTCTTACTCAAACAGAAGATTCTGGCTTTGGTAACATTAGAGTCTTTTCCATCTGAAGTATCTAGGAAAAGTCTTTTAAGAGTAAATGCCAGAGTAAACAAAAAGAGTCTACAAAAGGAAGCTCCATCAGGCCAAGAAAATAGGCTCTCTTGATTTTGTTCTCCACACAGCCATGACTGGTCTCTTACATAATGGCTCTTCCATTCTCGTCCCATTTCCATTACCTTGGTAGTGGCCTTAAAAACCTCAAATTCATCAACAACCTCTTATCTCTGAGAACTGAGACCATCTGTGTCAACATGACTTAGTAGTTTATTCAAGGAAATCTTTGCCTGGCAAAGATAAGACTGTAAACCAAAAAGATAACCTACTGTTTTCTTCAAGAAATTCTCACAGACCAATTTATCAGAGACAACAGTCCATACACCTGGATAAACAGCTTACTTTAAGACTCTTGCCTCAGTGTCCAACAAACCTAAACTGTTCCATCAGAGAATTCGCCTAATCCACATAAGCTGCCTGTCTTAAAAAGCCCACCTTAAACCATTTCAGCACAGATCCCAAAGCCCTATAAATATCCTTCTTCTACTTCTTCCTTCTGAAACACTGCAAAGTTTTTCTTACTGCAGTTAAATTCTAATACATTTGGCTTTGTTTTATTAACAGATTGATGACATTGTGGGTAATTCAACATCTCCATGCATCTACTTCTATAATGAACCATCAAACAACCCCCAAACCCAAAACAGCTACTATATTGACTACAAAATTAACTTCCTTCCTGAAACACTATTCTTGTAATATTATTCTATGGCTTAAAAATGTTTAAAGTAAAAAATACACACATACACAGTATTTTACAAATCATCTTCAATTTCAAAAATATGTTAAGTAAAACTATCCAGACACATACTATGTGCTTCATTTTATGGGAACTTCAAGCATAGGCAAGGTAATCTATGGTGATAAAAATCATAACAGTGGCTTCCTATGAGGAATGGCAGATATACATGCAAGAAGCCCTGAGGAAATTTTGTGGGGGAATAAAAAGGTTTTACATTGATTATTACAGGGAAATATTCACTTATTAATATAGGCATTTAAGATCTGTGTATTACACTATTTGTACATTTTACTTCTGTAACATTTTTTTAAAGTCCATTTAAGATTTCTAATTCCAGACAAGATGGATGTACTTGTGTTTGTCCCTCTGGTTAAATACTGCCAAACACCCTGGACATCACATATAAAACAAACATAAGAAGATTCTGAAAGGTAGAGAGAAGAAAGCACACAGAATAGGGACCTCCAGACTAACACAATGATTTTCACTTCACATATCCTGGACTGGATGATACTGGAGAAGTGGGCAACCCAGAAACACCAACAGGCAAAGCAAAAAAAAAAAAAAAAAAAAAAAAAAAAAGCTCCAGCCACTCCCTCTAGCGAAAGGACCAGAAAAGGGACAACAAACATTCTTTTTCAGACAAGACAGATGTCTCTTTAAACAAACAGTTTCTTAGGTAACTACCCAACACCACTCTTTCTTCAAATCATTCCATGATTTCCTACTGCTCAGATGATTAGGAGCAAATTACCACAAAGCTTTCAAGGTCCCTCATAATCTAGTAACAAATTATCTTTCTAGTCTCATTTCTCAACACTCACAGGCACTAACCACATCAAATTACTCTCTGTTCCCTCAACAAGGCATATGGCCCTTCTTCATTCTGTCCTATTTTCCACTTGTCCATTAACTGAAGAAATTTAATTTTTTTCCTACAATATCCAGCCTAAGGAAAAGGCTCTTTCACTCCTACTTACTCTGTTCACACAGCACTTTGCTTATATTATGATTATAGCTAGTCTCATATTCTATCAGAAATTAACTGTAGAATCACCTGCAGCCCTGAATAAATTATGAACTTCACAAATACAGGAATTCAGCCCAGAATACTGTTACACCCCCAGAGCTACACAGAGGGAAAAGCACACCGTAGTTATTCATTGAATTGAATTAAATAAATGACTTGAAGTGTGAGTCTGTCTGGTGGAAAAGCATGACAAACCTTTTTCTGAGTCAGTGCAAATGGCTTCCTGGACCCAGAGATTATTTGGAGTTGAAATGTATTTGGATTCAGAATTTCATACCCTAAGCTGATGCTTTCACTGTAATCTTGTCCTGTTTTCAATCTAAGGAACACACACAGGACAGGATATTTAATCTCTATAATAATAGATTCTATTCAAATGTAGATAATAAAAAGATTATAAAAAGATTCTAACGTTGCAATATTGGAATGCCCTTTCTGCTGACTCAAGTCCTGTTTATAAAAAATGGGCTAGCAAGACATTATATAGAGGCTTTTGCTGATGCTTATATAATTCTTCCTTCTACAGCACTTGTTGAAAGGATAATCACTTGGTCAAAAGAAATCCATTTTAAAAGTTGTATTTAACCTCTAAGTGCTTTATAAAACATTAAATTAGACTTTTCCTGTACAATGCCTTAAAAAAGTCCACACTCTTTGTAAAGGGCACTAAATCTAACAAGCAACAAAGTATTCCAATGGCTTTTCACTCTTGTTATACAACTTCCTCATCTTTCAAACTCATATTAAAGGGAAAATGTCATGTGCTATCAGGATATAAAGTTCATTTGAAAATACAACTATTAATTAATAAGGAAATAAGTTTCTGCATATAATCTTTTTCCTGGAGCAAACAGCATTTTTTAAAAGTCACATCACTTACATCAGATCATATTACCATTGTTAATGCTAGGTTTTATGTTAGATTTTGAATACTGACAGGTGGACACTAAAATCCTAGTCTGTTTCACTACCATCAGCGAAACAGTACAGACAGAGCAAGAAACAGTGGTGAGAGAGTGCAGTCTAAAAATTTGAAAGTTTCGAGAACTATGGTGAATCAAAGTGCTAGGAGAAAATGAAAAACACTTTTTCTAAAATGAGAATGCCTTTATTACTGACTTAATAACCAGTAATAAAATATACATTACAAGTCACTGAATAGTTGTTACAGTTAAATGATTGCTAGTTATATTTACAAGTGTATTTTTAAAAAATTGTTCATTTAAAATAGGCTGAAGATGGCTGCACATGGTTGGCTCACCCCTGTAATCCTGGTACTTTGGCAGGCCAGTGCTGGAGTATCACTTGAGGCTAGGAGTCCAAGACCAGCCTAGATGACACAGCAAGACCCTGTCTCTACAAAAAATTTTAAAAATTAGTTGGGTGCAGTGGCATGCACCTGTAGTCCCAGCTACTAAGGAGGCTGAGGTGGGAGGATGGCTTGAGCCTAGGATTTTGAAGTTAAAAGTAGGCTGTGATCACGCCACTGAACTCCAGCCTGGGCCACAGGAGGAGACCCTGTCTCAAAAAAAAAAACAAAAAATGAAAAAAAGAGAATGGTCCATGCTTTCAGAACTTCATATGTTAACTTACTGATAAGCAAACTGGAGAAAAATAATGATTTCTATTTATAAGCAATAAAAGAGCATAATGAAGATGTATCAAAGTCAAATATGTAAAAAACATTTCATTTTCACCTAGTAATGAGAGAATGGCACAGAAAAAATATCTTAAATATCTAATATTGTCAGATACTCTAATTACCTAATAGAAAATATTCTGAGATGTAATAGTATAAACAATTTAGGTGCCGTAGAGATTACCTTGGTAACATAATAAAGACATTTCTGAACCATAAATGAGGTTTGAGGCAGTCTCATATAATGGGAAAAGCATTCCTGAGGTTGAAGTTGAGTTTATATTTTGAACCTAAAATTATAACTTAAGGATTTAGTAAGTATATAAACTGAAAATCAAGTCTCAAACACAATATATCGTTAATACTAATTTCATAATTGTTTTCATACGTTTAGTGAAAGAAATTGTAAAGTCCTAACTTATAGAGTTTTTAACTGATTCTTGCAGAATTTGATGTAGAACACAGTAATTTTTTTTCTTGGCAGAAATAAAATGTTGGTTTTCACAGTAATTGCTTCTTTGGGAGAGAATTACAGCATTTTTGCATTATTAACACAGCAGCTTTGGTAGACATCTATTAAAAAATTCATTTTAGGAACAGGGCTTACTTTGAATATTATAAACTTCAATAGTATTTTTTAAGTTTCATTTTAAGGGATAAAATAAAAGAGTATAAGTTATAGTAAAGAAAAGCAATATTTTAAATTGTTTTTAAATTTGTATGGTGTATATTAACTTTGTATTTCAACACACAGTTTGGGGTAAACCAAATTAAATATATTTTGGATAAGTCCAAAACTTTTCAAAGATATTAAACTCTGGTATAGTCTGTATAAGGTAATTTATTAACTAGACTAAATACTGATATTGTTAGATGGCTAGAAATAATTTCACAAATAATAATCTTTGCATTGTATATAGTCTGCTAGTTACTACGTAAATCAAAATAAATTTACTACGTAAATCAAAATAAATCTAAAACAATTTCTCCGGTTACTCCAAAAACAGGCCAACAAAAACGAAATCCTGTACATTTTATAAATACATAGGAAAACACAGGCAGCATTATGACCTAAACAGATAATAAAATGTACATAACCCATTAGGTCTGGTCATTTTCTATGCACTTTCTTTGGCTCATTCATTCACTCATTCAACAGGTATGTGCAGCCTTATAGAGAGGATTATAAAGATGAATACAATGCTGATTCTGTGGTCAAGATATTTGCATTTGAGAAAGTTGTAGCAAGATAGCCAACTAGACCCCCCAGCACTTGGCACCCTCACAAAGACAGCCAAAACCTATCAAAACCTCTGATATACAGCAAAGGCTGTGCAAGGAGGAAAGTTCATAGCCCTAAATGCCTACATCAAAAAGTCTGAATGAGCATAAACAGACCATCTAAGGTCGCAGCTCAAGGAACTAGAGAAACAAGAACAAACCAAACCCAAACTCAGCAGAAGAAAGGAAATAACCAAGATCAGAGCAGAACTAAATGAAATTGAAAAAAAAACAAAATACAAAAGATAAATGAAACAAAAAGCTGGTTCTTTGAAAATATAAATAAAACTGATAGACCATTAGCAAGATTAAGCAAGAAAAATAGAGACAAAATCCAAACAAGCTCAATAAGAAATGAAAAGGGACATATTACAGCTGACACCACTGAAATACAAAAGATCATTCAAGGCTACTGTGAACACCTTTAAGTGCCTAAATTACAAAACCTAGAGAGATGGTTAAGTTCCTGGCAAGATGGAACCCTCCTAGCTTATTTGATACCCTGAGCAGATCAATAACAAGGAGCAAGACTGAAATGGTAATTTAAAAATTACCAACAAAAAAAAGTCCAGGACCAGCTAGATTCACAGCAGAATTCTACCAGACATTCAAAGAAGAATTGGTGCCAATTCTACTGACACTATACCACAAGACAGAGAAAGAAGGAACCCTCCCTAAATCATTCCATGAAGCCAGTATCACCCTAATACCAAAACCAGGAAAAGACATAACCAAAAAAGAAAACTACAGACCGATATCCCTGATGAGCATAGGTGCTAAAATCCTTAACAAGATGCTAGCTAACTGAACCCAACAACCTATCAAACAGATAATCCATCTGAACAGATGATCAAGTGGGTTTCACACCAGGGATGCAGGGATCCAGGCACACAGTGTAAGCTGTGACTGTATCTACCATTCTGGGGTCTGGAGGATGGTGGCCCTCTTCTCACAGCTCTACGAGGCAGTGTCCCAGCAGGGACTCTGTGTGAGAGGGCTTTGACCCCACATTTCCCTTCCACAGTGCTCTAGCAGAGGTTCTTGAGTTCCCCACCCCTGCATCAAACTTCTGCTTTGACATCCATGTGTTTCCATACATCCTCTGAAATCTATGCAGAGGTTCCCAAACCTCAATTCTTGACTGCTGTGTACTCACAGGAACCACATGGAAGCTGCCAAGGCTTGGAGCTTGTGCCCTCGGAATCCACATCCCGAGCTGTACCTTGGCCCCTTTTAGTCTCAGCTGGAGCGACAAGGATGCAAGGCACCAAGTCCCTAGGCTGCACACAGCACGAGGACCCTGAGCTCAGCCCACGAAACTATTTTTGCCTCCTAGGCCTCTGGGCCTGTGATGGGAAAGGCTTCCCTGAAGACCTTTAACATTCCCTGGCGACATTTTCCCCATTGTCTTGGGGATTAACATTCAGCTCCTCATTACTTATGCAAATTTCCACAGCCGGCTTGAATTTCTCCTCAGAAAATGTGTTTTTCTTTTCTATCTCCTTGTCAGGCTGCAAATTTTCTGAACTTTTATGCTCTGCTTCCCTTATAAAACTGAATGCGTTTAACAGCACCCACCTCACTTCTTGAATGCTTTGCTGCTGAGAAATTTCTTCCACCACATACCCTAAATCATCTCTCTTGAGTTCAAAGTTCCACAAATCTCTAGGGCAGGGGCAAAATGCCACCAGTCTCTTTGCTAAAACATAACAAGAGTCAGCTTTGCTCCAGTTTCCAACATGTTCCTCATCTCCATCCGAGACCACCTTAGTCTGGATTTCATTGTTCATATCATTATCAGCGTTTTGATCAAAGCCATTCAACAAGTCTCTAGGGAGTTACAAACTTTCCCACATTTTCCTGTCTTCTTCTAAAGCCCCCAAACTTTTCCAGACTCTGCCTGTTACCAAGTTCCAAAGTCACTTCCACATTTTTGGGTAGCTTTTCAGCATTGCCTCACTCCACCAGTACCAATTTACTGTATTAGTCCGTTTTCACACTGCTGATAAAGACACACCCAAGCCTGGGAAGAAAAAGAGGTTTAATGGACTTACAGTTCCATGTGACTGGCGAGGCCTCACAATCATGTCAGAAGACAAGGAGGAACAAGTCACGTTTTACATGGATGGTGGCAAGAGAGAGTTAATGCAGGGGAACTCCTGTTTATAAAACCATCAAATCTCATAAGACTTATTCACTATCATGAGAATAGCATGATAGAGACCTACCCCCATGATTCAATTACCTCCCACTGGGTCCCTCCCATGACATGTGGGAACCGTGGGAGTTAAAATTCAAGATGAGATTTAGGTGGGGACACAACCAAACCATATCAGATGGTGCTAACTGCATGCCTTCCTGTACCCGATCTTTCCACTGACACCACCACTGCACTGACACTAGTGGCCTCTCCGCAAACGCTGCGCTGCCACTGCTGCGCTGCCACTGCTGCCAGTGTGAATGGAGGGCACATGCCCAAAAGATCTCCACCCCTGCTATGACACTGGCAATGGTGCAAACACATGCTTGGATGCCACCACACCAGCACACCCAATACCTCAGCTTGGGCAACGAGCATGCACCCTGCCAGGCTGCTGCTGCTGCTGCTGGCATAAGTGAACCAGCACAAATCTCACTGCCACCTTCCTATGAAGCATTTTGGCTGACACCACTCATGGGAGTGTTGTGACCAGCGATCTGGGAACAACTCACCCCCTCCAGTAATCAGGAGGGACCAGAGAACAAAGCTAGGGCCTGAAACCAGCCCCCCAGAGTTAGGGCATGCAGCTCGGGAGTCCTGAGTTAATCCATGGCCCCCCAAAATCTTCCAGAATCAAAGCCAGTCAACCATGCCCACCTTATACCATAATCAAGGCCCCAAGGATATCAAAGTGGATAAAAGAACAAAAAACTCATCCAAAGGATGACAGCTTCTAAGATTGAAGGGACATCAGCCCACGAAGATAAAAACATCCAGTGCAAGAACTCTGGCAATTCAAAAAGCCAGAGTGTCTTCTTACCTCCAAATGGCCACACTAGTTCCCCAACAATCTTTTTTTTTTTTTTTTTTTTTTTTGGATGGAGTTTCCGTCTTGTTGCTCACGCTGGAGTGCAATGGCGTGATCTCGGCTTATTGCAGCCTCCCAGGTTCAAGTGATTTTCCTGTCTCAGCCTCCTGAGTGGCTGGGATTAACAGCGCACGTCACCATGCTTGGCTAATTTTGTATTTTTAGTAGAGACAGGGTTTCACCATGTTGGCCAGGCTGGTATGAAACTCCTGACCTCAGGTGATCTGCCCACCTCATCCTCCCAAAGTGCTAGAATTACAGGCATGAGCCACTGTGCCCGGCCAACATGGTTCTTAACCAGGCTAAAATAACAGAAATACAACATGGAATATGGATAAAAACGAACATCACCAGGATTCAAGAGAAAGTTGAAACCCAGTGCAAGGATTCTAAGGAATACAATAAAATTATACAGGAGATGAAAGACAAAATGGCTATCTCAACAAAGAACTAAACTGAGCTGATTGATAGAGCTGAAAAACTCAGAGAATTTCAGAATACAATCGCAAGTATCAACAGCACAATTGAGCAAGCTGAGGAAGGAATGTCAGAGGTCAAAGACTGGCTCTTTGAAATAACTCATTCAGAAATGAAGAAAAAACAATAAAGAATGAACAGAACCTATGTAAAATATGGGATTATGTAAAGGGAACCAAATCTAAGACTCACTGGTGTCCTTGTAAGGGAGAGAAAGCAAGCAACTTCGAAAGTGTATTTCAGAATATCATCCGTGAAGATTTCCCCAAGCTTGCCAGAGAGGCCAACATTCAGAGTCAGGAAATGCAGAGAACCCCTGTGAAATGCTATACAAGATGACCATCCCAAGACACATGAGATTCTCTAAGGTCAAAATGAAAGGAAAAAAAAAAGTTAAGGCAGCTAGAGAAAAGGGCCAGATCACCTATAAAGGAAACCCCCAATAAGGCTTAAAACAGCAGAAACCCTACAAGCCAGGAGAGATTCAACCTATATTCAGCATTCTTTAAAAAAAAAAAAAAGAACTTCCAACCAAGAGTTTTATATCCAGCCAACTTCAGCTTCATAAGCAAATAAGTAAAACATCCTTTTCTGAAAGGGAATTCATGACCACCAGAACCACCTCAATAGAGGTTCTGAAGGGAGTAGTAAATGTGGAAAGAAAAGACTGTTACTGGCCACTATAAAAATATACTTAAATACATACACCAGTGACACTGTAAAGCAACCACACAAACAAGTCTACGTAATAACCAGCTAACAGTAGGATGACAGGATCAAATCAATACGTATCAGTATCAACCTTGAATGTAAACAGGCTAAATGCCCCAATTAAAAGGCACAAAGTAGCAAGTTGAATAAAGAATCAAGAACCAATGGTAAGCTGTCTTCAACAGATCCATCTCACACGCAGTGACATCTATAGGCTCAATGTGAAAAGATGGAGGAAAATCTACCAAGCAAATGGAAAACAGAAGAAAGCAGAGTTTGGTATTCCAATTTCAGACAAAACAGTCTTTAAAGCAACAAAGATCAAGAAAGACAAGCCCTTTACATAGTGGTAAAGGGCTCAATTCAACGAGAGGATCTAACTATCTTAAACATATATGCACCCAATAGAGGAACACATGTTCTTAGAGACCTATGAAGAGACTGACATAACCACAGAGTCCAATAGTGGAAAACTAGTAAATTGACCACTAGCTAGACTACTAAAATAAGAGACAATATCCAAATAAACTCAATCAGAAATGACAAAGGGGGTGCTACGACTAACTCCATGGAAATATTTTTAAAAAAAAAAGCCCTCAGAAACTACTACAAACACCTCTATGCACACAAGCTAGAAAACCTAGAAGAAATAGATACATTCCTGGAAACATACAACCTCCCATGACTGAACCAGGAAGAAACTGAATCCCTGAACTGACCAATAATAAGTTTTGAAATTGAGTAAGTAATAAAAAGCCTAACAACAAGAAAAAGCCCAGGACCAGGTGGATTCAAAGCCAAATTCTACCAGATGCATAAAGAAGAGCTGGTACCATTCCCACTGAAACTATTGCAAAAAAAAAACAACAAAAACAAAAACAAGGGGGTCTCCTCCCGAACTCATTCTATGAGGCTAGCATTATCCTGATACCAAAAACTAACAGAGAAACAACAAAACAAGAAAACAGTAGGCCAATATTTTTTTATGAACATGGATCCAAAAATCCTCAACAAAATACTAGCAAACTAAATCCAGCAGTACATCAAAAAGTTAATCCACCATGATCAAGTAGCCTTTATCCCTGGTATGCAATGTTGGTTCAACATACACAAATCAATAAATGTGATGCACAACGTAACAGAACTAATAAAACAAACCACATATGCCAGGCGTGGTGGCTCACAACTGTAATCCCAGCACTTTGGGAAGCCGTGGTAGGTGGATCACTTGAGGCCAAGAATTCAAGACCAGCCTGGACAACATGGTGAGACCCTGTCTCTACTAAAAATACAAAAATTAGCCAGGCATGGTGGCAAGCACCTGTAATCCCAGTTACTTGGGTGAGGCTGAGGCAAGAGAATTGTTTGAACCCAGGAGGCAGAGGTTGCAAAGAGCCAAGATTACACTACTCAACTCCAGCCTAGGCAACAGAGCGAGACTCTGTCTCAAAACAAAAACCAAACAAAAACAAAAACCACCTGATCATCTTCATACAGGAAAGGTTTTCAAAAAAAATTCAATATTCCTTCATGTTAAAAACCCTCAACAAACTAGACACTGAAGGAACATATTTCAAAAAAATAAGAGCCCTCTATGAAAAACCCACTGCCAACATCATAGTGAATGGGCAAAGCTGGAAACATTCCCCTTGAAAGCTGGAACAAGATGAAGATGCCTTCTCTTACCACTCCAATGCAACATGGTACTGTTAATTCCTAGCCAGAGAAATCCGGCAAGAGAATGAAATAAAAGGCATCAAAATAAAAAGAGAGGAAGTCAAACTATCTATGTTTGCAGACAATTTAACTCTCTATCTAGAAAACCCCATAGTCTCTGTCCAAAAGCTTCTTGATCTGCTAAACAACTTCAACAAAGTTTTAGGATAGTAAATCAATGCAGAAAAATCAATAGCATTCCTATACACCAACAACATCCAAGGTGAAAGCCAAATTAAGAATGAAATCCCATTCACAACTGCCACAAAAAGAAAAAAATACTTAAGAATACAGGTTACCAGGGAGGTAAAAGACCTCTGCAATATGTCATAATTATAAAATGTTGTTCAGAGAAATCAGAGATGATACAAACAAATGGAAAAACATTCCATGTTCATGATAAGGAAGAAACACTATAGTTAAAATGGCCACACTGCCCAAAGCAATCCACAAATTCAGTGATATTTCTATCAAACTACCAAGGACATTCTTCACAGAATTAGGAAAAAAACTATTTTAAAATTCATATGGAACCAAAAAATAGCCTGAATAGCCAAGGCAATCCTAAGCAAAATGGGCAAAGCTGGAAGCATTTGGCATTACCAGACTTCAAACTATACTGCAATGCTACACTAACCACAACACCATTGTACTGGTACAAATATAGACACACAGACCAATGGAACAGAATAAGGAGCACAGAAGTAATGCTGCACACCTACAACTATCTGATCTTTGACAAACTTGACAAAAACAAACAATGGGGAAAGGATTCCCTATTCAGTAAAGGGTGCTGGGATAACTTGCTAGCCATATGCAGATGATTGAAACTGGATCCCTTCGTTACACTATACATAAAAATCAACTCAAGATGGATGAAATACTTAAATGTAAAACCAAAACTATAAAACTCCTAGAAGATAACCCAGGAAATACCATTCTGGAGATGGGATCTGGCAAAGATTTCATGATGAAGACACTCAAAGCAACTGCAAGAAAAAGAAAAATTGGCAAATGGGACATAATTAAACTAAAGAGTTTCTGCACACCAGAAGAAGTTATCAACAGCACAAACAGACAACCTACAGAATAGGAGAAAGTGGCTGCAAATTATGCATTTGACAAAGGTCTAATATTCAGAATTTTTAAGAAACTTAAATAAGCAAAAAAAAAAACTCCCTTTAAAAGTGGGCAAAGGACATGAACCGACACTTTTCAAAAGCAGACATACATGTGGCCCACAGCATAAGAAGATATGCTCAACAGCGTTAATCATTACAGAAATGCAAATCAAAACCACGAGATGCTACCTCACACCAATCAGAATGGCTATTAAAAAGACATAAAATAATAGATTTTGGCGAGATTGTGGAAGAGAAGAAAGTTTATACACTGCCAGTAGGAGTGTAAATTAGTTCTGCCAATGTGGAAGGCAGTCCGGCGATTTCTCAAAGAGCTTAAAACAGAATTAATTACCATTTGACCCAGCAATCCCATTATTGTGTATACACCCCAAAAAATATAAATTGTTCTGCTATAAAGACACAGAGATGTGTATGTGCATCATAGCACTATTAACAGGAGCAAAGAAATGGAATTAACCTAAATGTCCATCAATGGCAGAACAGATATAGAAAATGTGGCGCATATATATATATATATTTATATACACACACACACACACACACACACACACACAACCATGGACTATTAAGCAGACATAAAAAAGAATGAGATCATGTGCTTTGCAGAAACATGAATGGAGTTGGATGCCATTATCCTAAGCAAACTAACACAGGAACAGAAAACCAAACAGAGCCATGTTCTCACTTTCAAGTGGGTGGTAAACACTGAGTACATATAGACACAAAGAAAGGAACAACATCTCCCAGACACTACCACAGCCACGATTGCCAGGCATGGTGTTGGTGGGTTGGTGTCTGTGTCGTTAAATTGCACGACATGGCTGAGCAAGATCCATTCGGTGTCCCTGCTGGCACCCCTGGGGATCCTGTCCTGGGGAACGGAGTGGCTGGCGCCAGTGAAGAAGACCCAGCTGCGGCCTTCTTGGCACAGCAAGAGAGCAAGACTACGGGTATCAAGAACAACAAGGTCGCCTTCGACATCCTGGATGGTGTCACCCCCAGGCCCCAGCCACAAGGTGAACAGCTGGGAGTCCAGATGCTGTTGACGGAGTGATGATGGTGACTACTACCAGGAAAGTAATGGTCCAAGAGACAATTATGCAGCTATTTCACAAGTGGATCAATTCCAATCCAGCCTGAAAATATATGCAGATGGAAAGAAGAGAAAATGGAATGCTTAGAAGCCCTTGCTGCTTATTCTCAGAAGCAAGAAGCAGAGTGGAAAGAAAAAGTGATAAATGAGCTAGAAGAATGGCGTGCAAGACGAGCAGCTACAGAAAAGAAAGGCAAACTACAGGGCAGAAGATTTTGTAAATGACATTGACGAGTCATCCCCCCACACTGGGTGGTAACAGGTGGCCCGGTTGTTTGACTGTAACCCCAAGTCAGCAAGCAGGCCAAAGAGGTCTCCTGCATGCACTCAGTCCTCAACTCCCTCAAGCAGGCGACCCTTGGAAACACTACATCTGCAGTATCTTAATCCTACCCAGTGAAATTCTACAAAGTAACTGGATTAATTGCGCTGAGTTCTTTTGGACCAAACTTTTTTGTGTTTACAGCTGATCGTTGTTTGTGATTGCACGTTTCCTTCAACTGTGTCCTCCCTGGCATACAGAGAGGAGAGGAGAAGGAGGAAATGGAAGGGAGGGAAATCTCCTAACAGCAGCCTCAATGTGTGCTTTTGTGCGTTATTCTGAGAATAAATTTTTATTTCAAACAAAAACAAAAGACCAAAGACAGAAACAATAGATACTAGGGAGTACTTGAGGGTGAGGATCATAAAACTACCCATCGGGTACTATGCTGATTACCTGGGCAATGAAATAATCTGTACATCAAACCCCTGTGACACACAATTTAGCTATATAACAGATCTGCACATGTACCCTTGAACCTAAAAGTTAAAAAAAAAATACTGAAGTGTTAGTTTTTGAATGTTTATTTTATGTAAGGCTACGAAAAACTTACTAAAGTCATAGACTAGCATTATATGGAGTCAAAACCTAATGATGCTTGATAAACATGCATTGAAAACAATTTTTCTGAGTTATTGAAATGTACATCTTATTCTGAAATTGTAGAGTTATAAATGAGAAACGCTTTTTTCAATCCTGAATGTATATAATTATGAGTATCTTCAATATAATTGTACTCAACTTTATTGATACGATGAAAATAATATCTTTGGTTTTTTTAAGACCACAGGACTCTTTCCAATGTACTACACAATTTTCCTAATAGGAAAAAAATTAAAGAATATGAAAAAGTTAACAGGTAATTTATCCCTTTCTCTGTGGGAGGACTGATTCTTCTCTTTTTGTTCTTATCCTTTCTCCTCTGATGTAATATTTCTTCTTGATACTCAGAGAATAATTAACTGTATTAGATGAAGTTTGACATATTAAAACACATTCTCATTATGCAGTTCTATAATCCCTCTGTGCATGTGGTTTTAATTACAAACAAATGTTAGCAGGGAAAACAATTTTTTTCTGATATACTTAACATTTTGAAAGGCTAAAGATATAATTTGAGTTCCTATTTGCAAATAAAGATTTATTTATCTATGCAGTATCATTTATTTAGTATCTGCCATGTGTGAAGTGCTTTGTCATGAAGTAAGGGTACAAATCACAAGGTTCTTCGTTGTAATTAATTGGTAGGATCATAGATAGGCAGCAACAGTTGAAGGGAAGTGTAAGAGCAGTCTGGGCTGGCAATCAAGATTCAGTCAGACGTTAGGATCAAGAATGCATGTAATTTAAATGGTGACACTAAAAATTAAAACCAGGTGGAAAGAAGGAATGAGCGGCAACAACAGATGCTAAAGATGGAGTTCTACCAAAGCTAACTAGACAGACACAAATATGAAAAAATAAAAAGGAATATAAAGATTAAGGCAGAGTTTGAAAGACATCAGACGCAGTGTCACAGCCATAAAATGACCATGGTGCTGAGGCAAAATTCTAAAACAATTCCAGCCTCAAATATCATGTAACTCAATAAGAAGCGAGGCTCTGAAGACTGAGACTTGAGGCTAACCGATATCATATTATGTATCCCCACTAGATGATGAGCTGCATGATGTATCTGTACTACTACTGGAAACAGAGTACCTAACAAATATGTTAATCAGATGGAAAAATGGAGGCATAAATAAATAAGAGGGAAGAATCTGAATTCCAAATACTAACATCAAGATTTCTGTATATCCTTAATGTATGTCAATTACTCTTGTCTTACCATTTTTTTGGTTTTTTGTTTTTTTTTTTTTTTTTTGAGACGGAGTCTTGCTCTGTCACCCAGGCTGCAGTGCAGTGGCACGATCTCGGCTCACTGCAAGCTCCGCCTCCCAGGTTCAGGCCATTCTCCTGCCTCAGCCTCCCGAGTAGCTGGGACCGGACTACAGGCGCCTGCCACCACACCCGGCTAATTTTTTGTATTTTTAGTAGAGACGGGGTTTCACTGTGTTAGCCAGGATGGTCTCGATCTCCTGACCTTGTGATCCGCCCGCCTCGGCCTCCTAAAGTGCTGGGATTACAGGCTTGAGCCACCACGCCCGGCCAGCTGGGTTTTCTTGTTTAAAAATTTCAGGATAATGTTAACATTCTCTTTGCTGGTGGTATGAAGACTGTAATAAAGCTACTGAATGCCCTTTGTAAATATTTCTGTTGAAAATATAATAATTATATTTAATCTAAATCAGTCTATATGATTTTTAAGTTTTTTAAAAAATGGGATGATAGCATCCTTAATGACTCTCAAAGACCTAGCATGTGCAAAATCCCTGAGGCATGAAAGTGAAGAAAGTTGGATAAAGTGCAATATGACTGCCTAAGAAATAGAAAAAAAAAAAATGCCTCGATGATAAATTTTAGACTAAATCAGCCGGTCATTTTGCAATAAAATGTTCTGCATGTGCATGCAGAATATAACGCTTAGTTTTACTCACAACTGAATTATAATGCAGTGAAAATTTTTGGACTATATCTGGCAAACCCATAGCAATCCTCAAGCAGTAGCTAAAATCCAAATCTTGAAAATAACGCATTTGTTCACGGTGGGAGTTACAGCCTACTCATAAGCTTTATTTCATTAAATGCATATTGTTAAAGATTATTGCTTTTTTAACAACAAAAATTGTTTTTATGTCCTATGTAACCATATGTTTGTATAGTTTCCCTTTAGCTAAACAATAATGACTGCTTTTGTGTTGATTTTCATGCTGTTAAGTGGACCATTAGTACTTGACTTGTGCCATTACATAGTATCTTAATAGTGACAAACAAATCAACTTGCAAAGCAGCACAGCATCACACTGCCTGCACTATTAATTTTCTTTATATTCTCTGTATTCATTTACATTTAAGCTCAATGAAGAAACACTTTGTGAATATCTTCAGGTTTTCCTAGACATGTTTGATTTCACAATTAATATATGAAAATGTGAGCAGAGTCACTAGCCTTACAAATACCACTAATTTTTCAAAAAAAAACCTAAGAACTAAATGAATACCCAACAAAATACTCCTGTCTTTTATTAAGCTTGTCAGGCCCAATTTGCTCAATGCAGTTGGAAAATTAAGCTATTAAAGATAGAATCAGAATTTCAGAGCTCATATAGGTCTGTTATATATTGATTCTGTTGACTGCCACAAACTATGTGCCATTCTAAGCAGTGTTTCCCCCAAGTGTACACTGTTGATGTTAAGGTCAATGTGTAGTAGAAATAAATAGCCCAGAGGAATGCAGTGAATACCACTTTTGAAAAATACAATTCAAAACAAAGGCCCTGTTGACAGAGCATCAATAATAAACTTTCTGTTAAGGGAACAAATTATCTATCCAACTGTTTAAGAATTTTTAAAATCTTCAAGATGTCTAGAAACAGCCGGGAACTGTCCACCAAGAGGAACCAAAATATCAAATAAACCATCACACTCTGAATAAAGATTTTGTGAGAAAGCATCAAGTCAATAGAGAAGAGATGGACACTGTGATTAAAGAGGGAGGAAGCCAGAAAGCCACTCAGAGTCGCTGGGCACTAGGACCGGCCTCCTGTACTGAACCAGACCTGAGGAAGCGGTGAGTGAAGGAATTTCGGCACCACACTCCCACCACATACCTCTGGGATCCCAGCTACAGGTTTCCCAAGACCCCCAAAGACCTCTGAACCGGCAGGGAAGCCACTCAGATAATAGGCAGAAGCACAGCTCAAACTTGCATGCACCCCCAAATGTTTCACTACGCAGTGAAGCTGCAGCAAAATGTGACCAAAGGTGTTCATGCCCCGAGGTGTGCCATGCTGTACTGAGTGGCTGTAGCTACTGCTGTCTGCTAGGATGCAAGAGAGCAGGGCCACCATTGCCACAGGACTGGGGTGCATCTGATCCATGTAACCCCGTGGCCCCTCCTAAGCCTGCCTGCCTGAACGATCTTGCAGAAGTGTGCCCACAGCACAGCCTCCATTGCCCCATCTGAGTGTTTTGCTGGAGGTCTAGGAGCAGTCTGCTCTCCTGCAGCACAGCTGCTGCTTTACATCCAGGGGCTAGAGAACAAACCCCTGGATCTGGTCCCAACTCCCCAGGACTTGACCACACCACCCAGGGATACCAAGCTGCAGATCTGTGGTCTTAGCTTGAGTGGGGAAGCAGCCCTCAATCTCAGAACACAGAGAAGACTGTGGCATGGGCTCATGTGCTGACATGAGAGCTGGGCATCCCTCCTTTCATAAGACCAGTCCGGGAGGAACGCTGCCTGACAGCCAGCTGCAGCTTCTTCCCCAGGGAGTCCCAAGGCATCAAATGCCTAGAACAGTGATCTAGGTGCAGAAGGCTTATGACAAGCTTAGCCGGTTGGGCCTGCTCCTGGTGCAGACACTGGCGGGAGACCCACCAGGTCAGGAGAACTCAAGCCTGCTGGGCTGCCAGGCTGAAAATATACCAGTTGTACACACGGTGCCACTGCCCTGGTCGGGATCCTCTGCCCTTCCTCTACTGCATCACCAGACCACCAGTGAACACACTCCACAACTCGCTCTGACTCTGGCAAATACAGAGGAACAGTGGGTTCCCAAGGAGTTGTGACTCTCCTGGACTGCTCTACGGGAGGCAGAAGCACAGCCCATTAGAGCCTGCCCCCCACCCACCCCTGGGGCAAGGTAAATGTTGGAAAGGCACCAGTAGTTGAATGGGTTACCACCAAATCTCAGAAACCAGAGAGGCAGTCATATATGGCCCCCGCCTTCCCTCCCCAGAGCACTACGGTGAATGCAGTGAAATACAAAAGTGGAGAGCACGACTAAGATCCTATTTTCAGGCCCTTATCTCTTAAGTGTCAGCTGGTGGACTGCACTCTGAATTACACCACCAAACAAAACCACATTGCTTCAACACTCAGAGCCTGTGAAACCCACCACAGGAACCTATTTACAACCAAAGAAACCATACAAAGTCTTGGCCATATGAAAGTACTCAGAAACGAAGCCAGCTGACTATACACACCATATACCATAGTCAAACCTTCAAGGAAAAAAGAATATAAAAATAAAAAGCCCCAACAAAACAACAGCAAATTCAAAAAGAAAAAGAAGCACCAGTTCCTTCTGAGAAGGAATCAGTGCAGGAAGTACAAGAATTGAAAAAGTCAGTGTTTTGTAATGTCCAAAGGATTGCACTAGCTCCCTAACAATCGATCCTAACCAGGATGAAATGTCTGAAATTAAAGATATAAATTCAGAACCTGGATGGCAAAGAAGCTCAATGAGATCCAAGAGGAAGCTGAACTCCAATCCAAGGAAGTCAGAAAAGCAATCCAAAATTTGAAATACAACAAAGATATAGTAAGAAAGAAACAAACTAAACTTCTGGAATTGAGAAATCCACCATAGGAATTTCAAATTACAGTTGGAAGTCTTAACAATAGACTAGATCAAGCAGAAGAAACAATTTCAGAGCCTGAAGATCACTTCTTCAAATCAACCCAGTCAGATAAAAATAAAGAAAAAATAATTTTAAGAAATGAACAAAGCCTCTGAGAAATAAGAGATTGTGTAAAACAACCAAATGTATGATTCATTGTGCATTCTTAAGAGAAAGCAGAAAACATGGAAAACATATTTGAGGATATAACCCACAAATATTTCCCCAATGTCGCTAGAGAAATGAAAGTGCAAATACAAGAAATGCAGAGATTCCCTGCAAGAAACTACACAAGTTGACCGTCCCCAAGGCAAATAGTCATCAGCCTTTCCAAGGTCAATGCGAAAGAAAAAATCTTAAACGCAGCTAGAGAAAAGGGTCATATCACCTCTGAAGGGAACCTCATCAGGCTAACATAGTACTTCCTATCAGAAAACATACAAGCCACAAGAGAGTGGGGCCTACTTTTAGAATTCTTAAACAAAATTCCAATCAAAAATTGCATCTCATGCCAAACTCAGCTGGTAAGTGAAAAAATAATGCCTTTCCCAGAGAATCAATCACTAAGAGAATTCATTACCACAAAACTGGCCTTACAAGAGCTACAAAAAAAAAAAAAAGAAAGTTCTAGACATGGAAACAAAAGAACAACAGCTGCCACCACAGAAACACACATAAGCACACGGCCCAGAGACCCTATAAAGCAAGTACACAATCAAGACTAAAAGTTAACCAGCTAACACCACCACGATAGGAAGAAAACTTCACATATCAATATTAACGTTGAATGTAAACAGTCTAAATGCTCCACTTAATAGACACACAGTGGAAAACTGCATTAAAATATGTTCCGTCTCCAATAGATCCATTTCACATGTAACTCATAGGCTCAAAGTAATGGAAAACAATCTAACACTCAAATGAAAAACCAAACAGAGCAGAGGTTGTACTTATACGAGATAAAAGTGACTTTAAAACGACAACAGTTAAAAAAGGACAAAGAAGGTAATTACATAATGATAAAGAGTTCGATTCATCCAGAAGACTTAAGTATCTTAAATATATATGAATCCAAAATTAGAGCACCCAGATTCATAAAACATTCATAAAAAAATTCTAGACTTACAAAAAGACTTGGACAGGCACACAATAATAGTGGGGAATGTCGAGACCCCACTCACAGCATTAGACAGATAACTGAGGCAGAAAATTAACAAAGAAATTCTGAACTTAAATTCAATGCAATGGACCTAACTGACATCTACAGAATACCCCACACAACAACTGCAGAATAAACATTCTTCTCATCTGAACATGAAACATACTCGAAGATCAATCACATCCTTGGTCACAAAGTAAATCTTAATAAATTCAAAACAATCAAAATCATACCAAACATATTCTCAGATCACAGTGGAATAAAAATAGAAATTAACATCAAGAGGAAATCTCAAAAACACAAAATTACATAGTAACTAAACAACTTGCTCCTGAATGATTTTTGGGTAAATAGCAAATTAAGACAGAAAACAAAAAATTCTTTGAATCAAATGACAGCAAAGATACAACATACCAAAATCTTTGGGATACAGTAAAAGCAATATTAAGAGAAATGTTTATAGTGTTAAATACCTAGATCAAGAAGACAAAAATCTCAACAGTCTAACATCAAAGCTGGAGAAATCAGAAAAACAAGAAAAAACTAGCCCACAAGGTAGCAGACAAAATAAATAACTAAAATCAGAGCATAATTGAATGAAACTGAAGCCCAGAAATCCATATAAACAATTAATGAAACCAAAAGTTGGTTCTTTGAAAGGATAAACAAGATCAAAAGACTACTGGCTAATAAAGAAAAAAAAAAAGAGAAAAGATCCAAATAAGCACAATCGGAAATGACAAAGGTGACATTACAACTGATGCCACAGAAATAAAAAAGATACTCGGCACTATATTAATGCCTTGTTGCATAAAAACTAGAAAATCTAGAGTAAATGGATGAATTCCTGGAAACATACACTCTTCCAAGACTGAATCAGGAAGAAACTGAAACCCTGAACAGACAAATACTGACTTCTGAAATTGAATCAGTAATAAAAAACCTACTAACCAAAAAAAGCCCTGGACCAGATGTATTCAGATGAATTCCATAAAATACATAAAGAAGAACTGGTACCAACCCTACTGAAACTATTCCAAAAAAAAAAAAAAGGAGGACGGAATCCTCAGATGAATTCAAGATGGATAATAAAGAAGAGCTGACATCAATTTTACTGAAACTATTCCAAAAAAAAAAAAAATCAAGGATGAAGGAATCCTCCCTAACACATTCTATGTAGCCAGCAGCACTGATATCAAAACCTGGCAAAGACACAACAACAAAAATTTATACACCAATATCACTAAGGAACATAGATGTAAAAATCCTCAACAAAATATTATTATAGCAAACTGAATCCAACAGCACATTCAAAGGTTTAATTCACTATAATCAAGGAGGTTTCATTTCTGGGATGCCAAGTTGGTTCAACATACACAAATCAATAAATGTAATACACCACATAAACATAATTAAAAACAAAACCATATCATCACAATAGGCACAGAAAAAGCTTTCAATAATGTCCAGCATCTGTTCATGATAAAAATCCTCAAACGCATCAAAGGAATATACTTCAAAATAGTAAGAGCCATCTATGACAAACCCACAGGCAACATCATACTCAACAGGAGGCAAAAGCTGGAACCATTCTCCCTGAGAACTGGAACAAGACAAGGATGTCCACTCTCTACTCCTATTCAGCATAGTACTGGAAGTCTTCATGAGAGCAACAAGGCAAGAAAAAGAAACAGAAGACATCCAAATAGGAGAAGAATAAGTCAAAGTATCTCTCTTTGCAGACCATATGATTCTATATCTAGAAAACCCTAAATACTCTACCAAAAGGCCTTATAAACGATTTCAGTAAAGTTTCAGGATACAAAATCCATCTACGAAAATTAGTAGCATTTCTAAAACACCAATAACGTTCAAGGCGAGAACCAAATCAAGAACGCATTCTTATTCACAACTGCCACAAACATACACACACACACACACAAATTACCTAGGCATACATGTAACCAAAGAGGTGAAAGATCTCTATAAGGACAACTACAAAACACTGCTGAAAGAAATCATAGATGACACAAATAAATGGAAAACCAACCCATGCTCATGGATTGGAAGGCTCACTATCATTAAAATCGCCATTCTGCCCAAAGCAATCTACAGGTTCAGTACTATTCCTCTCAATTTATCATGATTTTTCACAGAACTAGAAAAAAAAAAGCTATTCTAAAATTCATATGGAACCCAAACAGAGAACAAATAGCCAAGGTAATCCTAAGCAAAAATAACAAAGCTGGAGGGATATTACCCAACATCAAACTACACTACAAAGCAACAGTAACCAAAACAGCATGGTATTGGTACAAAAATAGACATGCAGACCAATGGAACACAATAGACAACCCAGAAGTAAAGTTACACATCTACAACCACCTGATCTTTGACAAAGTCTACACAAACAATGGGGAATAAACACCTATTCAATAAATGGTGCTGGAGTAACTGGCTAGCCATATGCAAAAGAATGAAACTCGATCCCTAGCTTTCCATATATACAAAATTAACTCAAGATGGATTAAAGACTTAAAAATACCTAAAACTATAAAAACACTAGATGAAAACCTAAGAAATATCCTTTTGGACACTGGCATAGGCAAACATTTTATGACTAAGTCTTCAAAAGCAATTGCAAATAAAACAAAAATTGACAAGTGGAACCTAATTATACGGAAGAGCTTCTACACAGCAAAAGGAACTATCAATTGAGTAAACTGACAACCTACACAACAGGAGAAAATACAAACTATGTATCTGATAAAGGACTAATATCCAGAACCTATAAGGAACTTAAAAAACGTAAGCAAAAAACAACCCCATTAAAAAGTGGGCAAAGGATATGAACTGATATGTGTCAAAAGAAAACATGCAAGTGGTCAATAAACATGAAAAAATGCTCATCAACACTAATCATCAGAGAAACGCAAATCAAAACTACAATGAGACACCATTTCCCACAAGTCAGAATGGCTATTACAGAAAAGTCAAAAAAAAAAAGATGCTTCCAAGGCTGTGGAGAAAAGGGAATGCTTATACACCACTGCTGGGAATGTAAATTAGTTCAGCCACTGTGGAAAGTACTTTGGAGATTTTTCAAGGAACTAAAATTAGAACTGCCATTCTACCTAGCAATCTCGTTACTGGGTATATACATTAAAGAAAATAAACAGTTCTACCAAAAAGACACATGTACTTGTATGTTCACTGTAGCGTTATTCACAATAGCAAAGACATTAAATCAACCTAGGTCCTCATCCATGGTGAATTAAATAAAGAAAATATGGTACATATACACTAAGGAATACTATGCAGCACAATAAAATCATGTCCTCCAAATCAACATGAATGCAGCTAGAGGTGCAAATTCACACAGAAACAGAAAACCAAATATTTTATGTTCTCACAAGTGGGAGCTAAACCTTGGGTGCATACGAACATATACATTAGAATAACAGATGCTAGGGACTCCAAAAAGAGGGAGTGAGGGAAGGAGGCCAAAAGCTGAAAAACTTCCTATCTGTGTGATGGCCTCAGTAATGCCCAGTCCTCAGCATCACACAATATACTCTTGTAACAACCTGCGCATGTACTCCATCAATTTAAAATTTTTAAAAAGACTTGTTAAAATGTGAAATAAAGACAAAATTTCCTATAGAGATAGATGTTCTTAAATATGCATACATTTTTCTACTTTATTCTGAAGGATTGTTTACAAGATATATGATATTGGCTTAAAAATAAAACTATATTTAATTGATGAGACTTTTATTTGTTGCTTTTTTTCCAGTGCATATCTTGAAATAAAACCAATACCCAATGTGGTTTTTTCATTATTTTTTTCCTCTCATTTGGAATCTACTAAAAAAAATAAACTAATATAAATTGTAGTAAATACAGTCTATGAGTAGTATACCGCCCATATTTCTTTGCCCTTAATGCCTTAGTGTGTTCCAGCCTGACTTCCACCACCAGCACCTGCATTTCTTTGACTGGATGGCTTTGACAGACAAAGTCCACCAGTGCTGGAGAAGTAATAACTTTGCCAAGAGAATAGCACTCAGCAAATGGCTGATGAGATCTGGCGTATATATACCTCAGCTCCCTTACCACTGTAGTAGGAAAGTTGACATACATGCTCTACACAGGCTCCCAGAGATCCCATAGCAGAATTAAGCTTCAGTGGCTCACAATACTGACTGGATAAACATGTTTTTTGACTGCTTTCCTTCCTAGACTCAGTTTCCCTCTTTTCTCTCATGTTTCCTTAACCTCCAATATGAACTTCTTTCACTTAAATCACTGTCTTTGGATCTGTTCTGAAAGGACTTCAAAATAAGACAAGTGTGTTTTCAACTTTTAAAAGTGCTTATGCAGACGAGGCCTCTCCAACCAGTGGATGTCTTTGTCTTTCTCTTTCTGTTCCTCCCACCCATGGCACCCTTCTTGGTGCCTCCAGCGTCTGCCTATCTTACTACTCCCCACCTTTCCTGCCCCTGCACTAAGCCTACTGCTGGCTTGGCCCTGGTAGCTATGTGTCATAGGACCTGGCTCTGTCTGACACCACCTTCCCTCTTTGCCTTATGGCACTGCTATCTACCAGGTTTGTGCTGATATGGGCATGGACAGAGCCATTCTCAGCCCTGTATTTATTATCAGATTTTATCTACCAAAAACTACAAACTAAGAAAAGCAGAATTCAACTCATTTTACAGAAGAAGAACAGAGAGAATAAGTAACTTCCCCAAAAAAGACAGACCTGGTAAGAGTCAGAGTTTGGAAAAGAACCCTGCTCTGTTTTCTTTCTGTTTCTCTTTGCCTGCACACTTCAGGACAAAGGCATAAAAATGTCTCTGTGAGCCAGAGTCTTTACTTTCTCTTATCAAAATCTCTTTTTAAGCATATAAAATGTCACAGATTAAATCATATTTACTAATGCATAGTAAAAGAAAACCCATTTACAGATGGGCACAGTGGCTCAGGCCTGTAATCCAAGAACTCAGGGAGGCCAACGCAGGAGAACTGCTTGAGTCCAGGAGTTCAAGACCACCCTGGACAACACAGTGAGACCCTATTTCTTGGGGAAAAACAGAGGCCAGGCACAGTGTCCGAGGTACTTAGGGCACTGAGGCAGGAGGATCACTTGAGCCAGGAGTTCAAGGCTGTGGTGAGCTATGATCGTACCACTGCACCAAGGTGACAGAGTGAGACTCTAACTCTATAAAACAAAATTTTAAAAAATTTAAAAAATAAACATTTACAAACAAATCATATTTACTGATGACTTTCAATATATACAACCATCCTAAACATTAAATGTAGGTCAGCATGATCCTAAGCTCTAGCTATTTCAGTTTTTCAAATTTTCTCCTTTTTGCAGAAAAAGAAAATCATTCTTTGGGGTTACATGCTAGATGGATTAGTTTTCTTGGCTGCAAAATATGCAGGAAGTCAAAATTACAACTAAGTTTCTCTAGGCTTCTCACTTTCAGTACTCTGATATTTGGAGCTGGATGATTTTTTAATTGGGTATAGGAGGCTGTCCTTTGTATTTTAGGTGTTTAGCAGCATTCCTGGCCTCTACCACTAACTGCCAGTAGTCGGCATTTGCCCTGAAAGTTGAGACAATCTAAAATGTATCCAGACACTACCAAATGACCCCTGGAACAACCCAGGAAATACCATTCTGGACACTGGCCTTGGCAAAGCATTTATGGATAAGACCTCAAAAGCAATCTAAACAAAATAAAAAATAGACAAGTGGGACCTAATTAAACTAAAAGGCTTTGGCACAGCAAAAGAAACTATCAACAGACTAAAAAGACACCCTACAGAATAGGAGAAAACATTTACAAACTATGTACCTGACAAAGGTCTAATATCCAGAATCTATAAGCAACTTAAATCAACAATCAGAAAATAAATAACCCCATTAAAAAGCAGGCAAAGACATGAACAGACACTTCTGAAAAGAAGACAGATAAGCGGGCAACAAATATATGCAAAGATGCTCCACACATCATACATTTAATTTCTAATAATTTAATTACATACATTTAATTTCTAATCATCAGAGAAATGCAAATTAAAACCACAATGAGATATCATTTCACACCAGTCAGAATGGCTGTTTTTTAAAAGTCAAAACATAATAGATGCTGGCAAGGCTGTGTAGAAAACGGAACACATACACTGCTGGTGGGAATGTAAATTAGTACAATTATAATGGAAAACAACATGAAGATGTCTCACAGAACTTAAGATAGAACTACCGTTCGACCCAGCGATCCATTGCTGGTATATACCCAAAGGAAAATAAATTGTTCTACAAAAAAGACACATGCACTTGTATGTTCATTGCAGCATTATTCTCAATACCAAAGATATGGAAACAACTGAGGTGTCCATCCACAGTGTGGATAAAGAAAATGCGGTACATATACAACATGGAATACTACACAGCCATAAAAAAGAATGAACTCATGTCCTTTGCAGCAATATGGATGCAGCTGGGGCCATTATCCTAAGCAAATTAACAGAAAAAGAAAATCAAGTACTGCATGTTCTTATAAGTAGGAGCTAAACATTGGATACACATGGACACAAAGATGGGAACAGACACTGCAGGCTATTAGAGGGTAGAGGAGGAAAGGGCTGAAAAACTACCTATTTGGTACTATACTCAGTACTTCGGTGACAAGATCATTCATACCCCAATCCTTAGTATTATGCAATATACCAATGTAACTAACCTGCACCGGTATCCCCTAACCTAAAATAAAAGTTCTAACAACCAAAGAAAAAAAAAGTCTGACACCCTCCCAAAAAAAAGAATACAATATGTTAAAACATTTCATAAGAATGATGAATAATTTTTCGTATACTTTAACAAACCATAAACAATAATGAAAAGTAATGCCTTAATATGTTTTATACCTAAAGAATACTCTTAGAAGAATATTAAAAGGCAGTAACAAAAATTTATAAGATTTCCTAAATTTACAATGTTAAGTGTCATTAACACAATAGCGATCAAATCTTTGCATCAGGCCCTTCTTTATGTAACAGAAATATATCAGTGACGAAAACTGATAAAATCCATTCTTTCAGAAGCTTATATATTACTGGGGTCATGGCAAAAGGCAAATGGACAAAATAACACATTCAGTAAATTATGTAGCATATTGTAAGGTGACAAGTACTGTGGAGAAAAAATAAAACAGGAGAGGGAGACAGAGTATAGGGACCAGGGAGGAGGAAGAGAGGAAAGGGCTAACTTTAAATAGTGTCGTCAGGAAGGGTCTTGCTGGGAAGCCAGCATTTGTGTGAAAAATTAAAGGTAAGGGAATAATTTATTGCTCTAAAATTGCTTCCAATTATTTTTCTTTGTATAACTGAATTTTGAATATTGAAGACTTTCTGAAATTACTCTTCTAAATAATGCCAGATTTCAAAAACATATAAATATAGCAAAAACTATGTCTAACTTATTATGGCAACCAATTATTCAAAGAGGCTAGCTTTAACTCCATATCCTTGTCTTCCACTACAGAAATCTGAAAATGTTCCCAAAAATATGGGACCAAATTGATTATTATATAGTAATAATAATTATTTTATTATTAGCAGGTGGACAGAAAGAAAGATGAAACAAGAATAGTTATGAGAGCTGAAAAAGTCTAGTGATGGGTACAAGAAGCCATGCCATTATATTATTCTCAAAATATGTATCTTTTCCAAAAGAAAAAGCAGAAAAGGTTAGAGAAAAAACGAAAAACTGTTCATCTTCACCACCCTAATACTGTTTCAAAGACAGTATGTTTCTATGTCGATTTATCACAGTATTTCCTATTCACCAAACGTAAAGAGAAGGCAACAAACACAGTTATGTGAATTCGGTGGCAGTTACTAACGTGAACTCTGCTACTAATGTAACAACATATCAATTTCACTTTTAATTCTGTGGCAAAGAGTTCCTAACATTCTAATACAATGACCACCTGGGTTCTTAATAATGTCTTAATCCCTTCTGAAGAAAATTAAATTTACCATGGATGGGAGGGACATTGGCTATAAACTGTTCCGATTTCCTCTAGTGGGGTTACATATTATCGCCATAGCAGCAGATAAACTTGAAAAAATAGTGAATGCATGTATATTTGATAAGGTAGATATTAATTTTTTAAATCAACACCAAAGCAGCCCTCATCCTAAAAAAAGTAATATTGTGTGTGTGTGTGTATATGCACATGTGTGTATAGGTGACACAGGTAGTAAATGAGAAAGAATATATATTTTGACTGACAAACAGAATCTTTTCCTACTAAATACTAAACATAATTTCTTATTCCTAAATTAAGCTGGATTAAACTTCAGAATATTCATGCTTATAAATTACACTTACCACTTGTCCATTGTGTGGGTTCTTATGAGCATATGGAGGTCCACGGATATGGTTCCACATCTGGCCAGAAGTCATAGCAAAGACTATACACTGAAAAACAGGGTGCAATGTTTCAATATGTAAACCAGAGAATACCAGAATAATGCATTTCTAAAAGACAATGGTCATCATGAAAGTATCTTTTAAAAATCATGTATCAGCTCACACATTTTAAAAAATTTCACTTATTAATTATGGGACTTTGAGTAAGTTACTTATTCTCCCTGCATCTCAGATTCTGTATCTATAAAATTGGTATGCCAGCTCTGTTAAAGAAATATGTTAATGATTACATCGGATAACATAGGTAAAGCATCTGGCCTGGTGACAGGCAATCTGATACTATGTGCTCACCTGAGCCAGTCAGAAGCACAGATGAGACACTTGATGTTCTAGTGATATTTTAAAGGACATGATAATCATCTTCTATATCCTCTAAACATCATTCTTCTATTAGTTTGGATAACCAAAACCCTACGTTCTTGGATTACGGTACTTAAATCTCCGTAAGTACCTAAATACTTTCAGCAAAGTTTACGACACAGTAAATTCAGAAGATGTTTAGAGATGGAAGAAATCACAAAAAGACATAGCCAGGAATAACTCACAAAGATTATATACCTACTGAATATATCAGACAAAGCCGTATTTGGAAAACTAATAATGAAGATCCAAGGTATTGCAGAGAGGGTGGGGAGAGAATGTATAAACCAGAAGTCACAGTTCAATCAGTATAACTGAGGTGTCAGCATGTTTTGTTTAAGTCACAAAATATTTCAAAGTTAATGAACTGGGACTCCTTTAGACTAAATGTGTTCTCTAGGTTAAAACAGTACCTGTACTTCCTGCTATCCTATAACTTGCCCAATCACTCCTTACTTCAGCTTCCTGGCTCTGATAGGCATTTGTACCAAAAATAACAATAAAAACACGAAAAACACCAAAGACAAGAACGAGCAATGCATGACTGGGAGTCTAAATATTCTAGTTTGCACAATTTTTTAAGGGAGAAAACAAGGATACAAAAGGGAAGAAGATAGGGCAAATAAGAAATGATATCTAAACCCAGAAATTAGAGAGAATCTAAGAAGTCTCACTTTTTTTGGCTATAAAAATATCTAACTAACTAAGATATTCACAAACAGGAGTATCTACCCAAGAACCTTCTGTGCTCTTAAGACCCACCACTGGTATGTTTAAAGTACCTTGCCTAGAATTTTATCATAATAGTTGGGAATGGAGGCTTATAAATTATAATACTCGAGTTGCAGATGTATCTTCAGCACCTGTGCAACCTTGAGCAAGTCCATTGCTTTGGGCCTCAGTTTCCTATCTATAGCATGAGGATAATATTGGTATCAATCTTTCTAAACCGCAGGGGTTTTAAGTAGGTTAATCCATGTAGAGCATTTAAAAATTGCACACAATACACAAGCTCAATAAATATTATTATTCCAAATCCCCCCACAATTTGCTCCCATACTCCTTAAATAGCTCCAGGTCCTACCGCTCCTTAACTGGCACTGCACGCTCCACACAGGCCACTCTTCTTGCTTCCCCCTGCATCCATGATGGTAATGCCTGCATCCACATCTTGTTCATGCTATGTCAACCCAGTCAATCTCTAAAACAGGGTTAACTCATGGCCCAGAAATGGTTCTCCATGGAACCCTTCATTTTATTCATTTGACAATTACTTACTGGAGGCACTACTGTATAACAGGTATGTTACTGGACTCTAGAGATGTAAGAATGAATAAGACAAAGAGGCTTGCCATCCTCAGCTAGAAATCCTGAATAAGTGACATGTCCCCTGACATAAAAAAAAGTATCATTTATTCATTCAAGGTTTATTCACCAAGAGCTTACTATATATTTAAGAACTAATTTAGAAGCTGAGGATAAAGCGATGAACAAAAACATGAGACAGAAAACTGTCATTAGGAAGCTTACATTCTACATGCAACAATACTATTTACGGTATGTCACCAGTTTAAAAAATCATCTTAATACATAATTAATCAAGATTCCAGGAAATGGTTTAATAAAACAAAACCAGGTTCAAACCTGGAATAATACGCAGAATCATCTGAAGTAGTGGCAAATGTATTTACTCACATAGCGCTGGCACTTTTCATAAGAAACAAGAAAACACTGAGTAACATGCACTTCTAAAATGCAAAATAGCCTAGGTTTCAGTTTATCAAAATTCTCATAACTGATGCATCCTTTTTTGGTTGTAACAACTGAAATGTCACCATTTCATTACTTTCAGCAATCTGGAAGTTTTAATTTTGCAATTAATTTGACTAAAATATTTTTATTTAACTATATTCATACAAAGAAGGGCATGAGTCATAGTTATAGCTAGATCAATTTTCACAAAGCACACTATCGGAAAGACAGGAGCTCTCTTGTGTCTCTTCCTAATCATAATCTACATAACCTGCCCAAGGTAAGGAACATTTTCTTGAAAATTCTGTATCACAGAGTATGTAAATACTCAGCTTTAGTAGATAAAACCAAACACATTTCTCAGGAGGTTGAACAAAATTTATATTCCAAATAGCAGTACATGAGAGATCCACTTGATATCCATCTTTACCAATTATTGGTATTAGCTGTAAGCCTCTGTGTGTTCATTCTAGATCTTCTGGCAGAGGTATGATAGTGTCACATTGTCATTTTATTTGCATTTCCCTGATTAATAAGGTTGAATACCTTTTCATATGTTAATTGAAATTTGGACATTTTTGTAAAGTACCCAGCAAGTCATTTACCTCTTTTAAAATTTCACTGTCTTTTTCTTGTTTTGTCAAGGTTCTTTATATTTCTGGGTACAAGTTCTTTGTTAAATATATACATGGCAAATAGTCTTCACCAAACATAAGGCTTGTCTTTCTTTTCATCTTATTAATGGTGTTTTTGACAAACAGAAGTTCTTAATTTTAATGTAGTTCAGTTTATCAATTATTTCTTCTATTATGGTTATCACTTCTTATGTTCTAAGAAATCTTTGCCCACCCACCAGTTATGGAGATACATATCCATGCTTTCTTATAAAAGTGCTAATGTTCACATTTTACTTTTAGATTCACGATTCCTCTTGTGTATGGTGGGAGGTAAAAGTTGAAATTCATCTTTTTCCCATATGGATATCCAGTTGGCCCAGCAATATTTATCAAAAATGCCATACTTACTCACTGCACTGCAAGGCCACTTTCGTTACAAATCAAGTGATTTTATAAGTGTGAGTATGTTTCTGGACTATAGATTCTGTTCCAGATGGCTTTATGTGAAATGAATAAATATTAAAGATCTACAATAAATGCTGATATCTGTAAGTGTAAGTTCTCCAGCATTATTCTTCTTTCATATTGTCTCAACTATTCTATTCATTACCCTCTGCTAAAATCTCATTGTCAATTTCCACAGAAAAAAATCTGCACAAATTCTACTTAAGATCAAGATGGGTATCTTTACAATGTTGAGTCTACCAATCCATTATCAGGTTTACCTGCCATTTAAGTTTTTAAAAAATTTATTTGAATAAATTTTTCAGTTTTCAGTGTGCATATCTTTTATTAGATTTATTCAAAACTTTTTGTGATGCTATGACAATAGATTTTTTTAAAACTTCTTTTTTTATGATGCATTATGATATGAATCATTATTATTTACTATGTATTCATTAACCTTACCCAATTTACGAATTAGGTCTAATTTTTTTTTTCTATGTACAAAATCAAATCATCTGCTAAGGAGGGCAATTTTATTTTTACCGGGATATGTGTGGGTTTTTTGTTTTGGTCTTAATGCAATGCTCAGGGTCCCAGTAAAATACTCAAGAACAGGCATCTTGTATTATTCCTTATCTCAGGAATTTTAGTAAGTTGCCAAATATGATGTTTACTGTATGTTTTTTAATCAGATTAAGGAAATTCCCTTCTATTTTTTCTCTTATTCCCACATAAACACTGAACCTATTAAGTGCTGATATGCATATATCAAAGATGATCATATTTTTTTGTTTAACTATTAGCACAGAGAATTACACTGATAATTTTCACATGGTAAACCATTCTTGTATTAGTGAAATAACTTGACAAGGTATTACCATTTTTATTTATTACTGTCTGTAATTTCTTTGTTTAGAATAAATGCATCTATATCCATGAGAAAGACTGGCCTATCAGTTTTCTATTTTTAAATGTCCCCGTCAGATTTTAGAATCAAAGTTAGTCTTGCTTCAGACAATAGAGGCACTTCCTCTTTTTTTTATTCACAGAAAAGTTTACCTAAGATGAGTATTATTCCGTCTCAATTGCTTAGAAGAGTTAGTCATCATGGAATGAAAGTTTTAGCAATGTTGGATTCAATTGTTTCAGCAATGGATTCAATCCATACTGGAGTATGCAGACTTTCTCATTCTTCTTGTGTTGGTTTTGTTTGCTGGTTTAAAGTTGTTCAACTTCCTTGATATTGTCAACCTTAATAGTGATGTGTAATCACCCTAATCTAATTGGGGAATGTACTGAGCCATGGCTGGATGTGGCCCTGGCAAAGCTCTGTCTACATTTGATCTCAACCACTGAAGGTTTTCCAATAAGAGTCCAGTGGGTCCCAAATTGTAACTTCTAATTCACAAGATTCCAAAATACTCTATTCTGCTTTTTAGAAGCTTTCCACTTGGGCAACTTATCCATTTACCACCAGCATACATCCCGAGACTCGAGACTTGTGAAGTTTCTAACCAAAAACTCTGCTTATTTTTTTGTTTCTCCAGAGAACCAGACACTCAGGTATCTAAAGTTTCATACAGCATCAGAAATGGTTCTTTTTGAACTCTGGCTTCAGGACAAAAGTGACACTAGACAATAATCCTGAAAAGGGCAAGAATAAAACAGCTACTCAGATATTTGTTGCAGTTAATTCAAAGAACACCCTCAAAGCTAGTCCTTTTGGAAGTATTTTGTTTTGTACATTTGTGTTTTCTTTGAGAGTTACAAATAATACCATCTTGGGACACCAAGATTTTGCACATATGTTCATCAAAGCATTTGTATGTTACTGATATACATTATCTGATTTACCTTCCTCACTACACATGTAAGGTCCCTGTGGGCAGGGCTCACGTGCTAGTCTTTTTCACTTGTCTTATCTTTGTATCTCCACATGGTTCTTCATAGATTTTCATACACGTAGCTTTCAAACTCTTGTTGAATGGTCAACAAATGAATAAACATGAACAAACATAGAAAAGGTAAATGCACTGAAACAAAGAATCACTATTCTAAGACTGATCAATATGTGAATATGTAAGTTAAGATTTCTAGAAAAAAAAGTACTAGTCCCAGCCATGACCTACAATGCTATAAGTAACAGTGAAAAAAACAACCATGTCTTAAAATGTCCTTAAACCTATTTAGTCATGTAACTTTCACTCACTCAACAAATATTTACTAAACACTTTCTACATGCCAGGCACAATTCTAAATGCTGTGGCTACATGTACAAAACAGATACCAATCCTTCCACCTCACTGAAGTGGGAGAACACTTACTTTCAGCATTTATATAGCAGGCAAGCATTCAATAAACACGACTGAACATAACCACGTGTTATCTTTCTCACATCTAGAGGTTTCCATAGCCCTGTGGTGAGCTGAGAACACCATTGGCACAAGGCATCCTCCTTTAACCGTCTATTTTCCTTGTTTTTCAAAACAAACTGCTCAGATCCTATAGTTTTCCAAAGGGTCAAGATGTTCACACCCACTATAACTACAGCAACTTTGCTTTTAACTATTCTATACAACGAACTTTCATAAGCGATTTGGTTTGGTGAAAACATTTCACAATGTATTTTAAAAAAAATAACCATTACATGCTTTGAACACTTTGGGTTCATAATTATTTCATAGATTTCCACTATGCAGTTGATACAGCTTTGAAAACAAAATTTAAATAAGACCACGAGTTAATCTGAAGGTATCTTAATCAGCTGAATATGAAAATAAGCTGCTAGTGAAAGTGAAAATTTTAATGCTAACTATGCAGAAAATATGTAATATTCTATACACATTTTATACAATCCTTTGTATATTCCATGTTTTTAAAATATAAAAATGTTTTTAAGTTATAAGTAATTTAATGACATTACTTAATAAACAGGTGGTATAAATCAGCAGAGTAACAGCAGACATGCAATGCATATCAGTGAATTTATACACTGTGCATTTCTACTATTCACAAGTGAATTATTTATTGTTCATTTTTTAAAACTTGGTTTCAGTGTTATACAGAAATACTATCATTATTTCTTTCATTTATACTCAATCTATATACTGCTTTAGTTACAAAAAAAAAAGGAAAGGTGAGACGTATCTTTACAGTCATTTCAGCAACAGCAACAACAAAAAGCTTAAGATTAAGTCTTTAATTCCATGGAAAGGAAATTATGCATTGAGGATAACAATTTCAACAAGTATTTATAACCACTATTGAGTTGGATTAAGGAGATGAGCCGTGCATGAAGTGTAGTAGATCCATGTATGGAACTTCACAGTGAGTCTTATTCAATTGTGACTTTATAATAAGATAAGCAAAAACTCAGCCAAGAACATTCAAATGCTAAAATCTATCCATATATGAGTAGTTTTAAAATGTACTTTTTAGGCCACTAAAATGTAGTTTTTGAGGCCACTGCTTACTCCTACTACAGAAAATTAAGAATTAGATATATTAAGTATATCCTAAAAATATACAAATTCATTTTATTTTCTGTTTTCCTAACTCTTTACACAAATGGCTATACATAGAAATACCTGTTTGCAAAAACCATAACTAACTCCAAATGGCCAAATGACATAGTTGCCTGATGAGCAGAACTGTCTGGGGCCATCCGAAAACAACATTATTTCATTGAAAAAAATATTATCAGAAATTACTTGCTTCTCATTTTTAAAGAGAACAAAATAAAGATTATATGTATATATTTAAAGTTATATAATTTTATTCAAATAAATGCGGATGAAAAAAAGACCCTTTTCTACCCCCATTTGAACTCAAAGCCATCTGTAACTTTGAATGGTCACAAGAAATAAATTTCTACTGATAAATCACAATGTGTACATGCCAAAGTACCTTTCATGAATGTAAATACTGTATAATGACATATACTAATCTCCTATGTTGAAGATTTTCAAAAAATTTAATTAAAATGACATAATTTATTTGGGGCAAAAGAAACATGAGGGTGTATGAATCATCCTACAATACACAGTATTAAAAGGCAGAAAACAGCTTCTATCCTATGGTGATTTACTGTGATAACAAGGTTGGGTTATTACATTATTTTAATGATGCTTTATCTTTCATGCTTTTAAGTGCATATCCTTAGGATATTTTCCTGTATTTGAAATGAATGTTATTGCTTATCCTACTAATATTTTCTGGCTTGAAATGACAGTCACCTATGAGGACCTTTAGGTTGCCATGAAGATCTTCATTATGTGCTACAAAACATAGATTTTAACTCATTTTGGTTCCAAGTCAATATTGTTTTCTCAAGACCATAAACTACGTATCTATGCTACACTCTGTGAAATTATGTACTAGTGTATTTCAATATTTTACTCCATCATTCTACTTTAAATTCATCATAAAGCAAGTAATGTATATGCTTATTGTCCACCATCCTCCATGTTTATGGGGTGAGGGAAGGCAGAAGGGAGTGAAACCAGAACCAGAACCAATCAATGATACATATTCTATTCCATGAACAATCATCAGGATCTATAAATAGTAGTTAACAAAAATTTTTCCCCCTTAGAAAGCATGAGACCAGGAAGATTTACTTATGAATACCTTTAGCTCTTTTTTAAAACTCAGAACCAGGAAATTCTAACATATATGTATGTTTTAATATGTACATATATTACTTTGCAATATACTGCAATATATTACAAATTTAATCTCACTGTTTAACTATATTGCAAAGTAATATATTTGCATATATTACTTCCACATATTAATATTTACACATACTAATTTCCTATGTCAGGAAATTGCAACCTTTCTATCTCCATCCTACACCCTAAAGCATATAACTTCCACTCCCTCAGCACACACTTCTCTTACCCTACCTTTAAGTCATATACAATAAAATAATACAGTAAAAAAAGACAAAAAAAAATACGAGCCTTAGAATACAGTCTACCCAGGACTAAGTGTTCACAACACTAAATAATTCTCCTTGGAAGTACTTTTGTATAGGTTCAGTGATAAAAAGACACAACTGCTAATTGTACCTAGACTTGTCCTTTACTAAAAAGTCAGCATGGGGCCAGAGATTCCGTACCACACATTTCTCTCATTCATTTTCCTCCCTTTGTATAAATTTTTTTGTTCTATGGAAGTTGTCTACTCTTACAAGGTTCATTACTGTTTTATTTTAACAGCTTTCCTTTTACTGTCCAGTCAAAGGCTTTCATCAGAGTTTGTACAAGTCATATGACAATATTTTGGCAAATTTAAAAATATACATTTTTTTCCTTACTTTCAAGAAAAAATGAGATATTAGTTATTTTAAACAGACAAATGTTTGAGAATCTGAATGAATAGGTCAGCATTTTGGACAGTCTCTTAACTTTCTAAGGAAATCTCAAAAGTAGGATACGAAAAATTACATATGAACAAATTCAGTTTTTCAATTTATAAGCAACAATCAAGTTTGGTGGTGATGGTAATGGTGGTGGTATCAGGTAGAAATGGTAAAGAAGACCCAATTTATATATTTATATACACATATGTGTAACACAAATTATATATACAAATTATTTACATAAAACATAAAATGTAAATTATATATTATATATTTAATCTCATTTTTTAAATGATTTAAAGAGTTTCCAAAGGCCATCAAACATAAGTATCTCCGTATTAATGAGAAAAACTGCAAGAGATGCAGAAAAGTATTACAAAAGTTGTTTAATTTAACATTATATTATCAGTGTAGTGTTTTCAAACACACTGTTAGAAAACATGTCTGTTCTCTGCAGCCTTTTATTGACTTCTAAAAGGCTGTGACTGGGGAGCAGGCATACCTGCCAAGGTATCTTAGAATTTATCTTCTGCCATGCCAAGTTAATTCGCTTTCCAAGATTCACAGTAAAATAGCAAAATAATAATAATAATAATAATAAATCTGTATAACATAGCAGAGGTTTTCAAGAAAACTGATCAACTGAAGTATTCAACATCTATACATCATATAAAGTTCTTCTATGAATTTATTTGTAGTCATAAGGGCTCACTGTATCTACTGGGTTGAATGACCAACATATAAGACACATGTCCAGATTTAAAGAAGCCCAGCTTTGTGTAAACAATACAGAACTTGCAATCAGATGAATGAGATCAAATCTCAGTTCAATCACATTCTAGCTTTGTAAGCTTCTACAAGTTGAGATTACTGAATCTTTGTTTCCTTGTTTATAAATGAGGACAATATAAATTCCTTTGCACAGTTATGAAGCATACCCCAAAGAAGAAAGAGATCAGTAAAGAGTAATGCCAACTATTACTAGCTTACAATGCAATAATTCTGGCCTCTTCTTGAGGAATAAGAATAATGTAAGGATGTTAATGTTATTTGAATGTAATTCAGAGATGAGACTATATCAATTTTTGGTAGACTAAAATAGTGACAAGATTTGATATGACATTAACTCTTAAATACCAAAGAAGTTTTGATTTTGCAACAACACAGTGAAAGTACTGCATTTTTACCAAGAAACCTGGGTAGCTTTACTGCATTAAGCAACTTGAAAACTAGCATGGAAAAAAGCCAAAACAATTTTGAACTTAATGACTAAGGTAATTAAGATCATCCATAGTGTCCAATAACTTTAAATACAGTACAATTAATTAATCCATTTTAACTCATTCAGCAAAAGTGAGAAAACAATATTAAGAAACTTTCTTTAAAAAAATCTTATCTTCCTTGCTCTTAAAAGGCCAAACATCTAATTTGTATTTTGACTATGTACTAGAAAGCCACAGAGGTTCTGTCTGAATTTCTAAGCTCTAGGTATTACTTCAGAAAATGAAATTGCTTCAAGGTGACTCTTGCCTGGGCTGCTTCTCAGTCTGTCCTATCACTTCCAACTTAGTCATCAAGACCCCTAATTTTTTGGTAAAAATAAAATGGGAAGGATGAAGGGCTACTGCAAGAAAGCAAAAGAAACAAACTGACAATTAGCTGTAAACAATCCATTATGTTTTACAGATATAATACATTGTATGTAGTTATATCTTTAATATAATAACATTTTATTATATTACGGACAATACTTAATCTATAACATATACACTGATATATAATGTATTTATCTAGATATATGTATATGTATCTAGTCTCAATTCCAACATTCTATTTATAAATATTTCATACATTTTGTTAGATTTATTTTTAAGTACCTTATATTTTTCCTTCCTATTGTGAAAGAGATTTTATTTTCAATTATAACTGAATTGTTTTGTGTATAAAATCCTAATGAGTTTCGGCTATTGGCTGTGAGCTGGGAACTGATGAACTCTAGTGTCATCTCTTCCCCCTCCTATCTTGCCATCACTGCTGTAGCCCCACACAACTGTAGTTCTCTGAATATCCCAGGCTTCACTTATGTTGAATACTTGGCCTTAACGACTTTAGAATTTCATTTTCTTCTACAGAATTCAGCTCATGTCACAATCTGGGAAGCTTGTCATGATTCCCTTTACTCTAGATTAGGTTTCTCTCCTGTGCATTCCTGTAATACTCTGTTACTTACTGCCGTCATAGCACACATAACCGTTCACTCCATTTGTTGATTACTCTGTATCCCCACAATGCATTTCTCACAGGCAGAGTGTATTTCTTAACTTTATATCCTCAGTATCTAACATACATCAGTCACACAGAAGATACACAAGAAACAGTTGTCAAAAAAGAAATAGCTGAATTTCCAAACCATGTGCAAATTATTCTGAGCTATTAATTCTGATCAAGTCTTATCATATTTCTAGATGTATTCAACATGTATTTATCTAGCACTTGTGCCAAGTACAGAGGGACAGTACATTTTAGCACTGAAAAGTTGAAGGAAGATAGCACAGTTTTGATTGACAGAAAACTCAAACTAAATTATCCAAGTTCTAAAAAGTTACTTCTCATTCAGACTTAAGTTCTATTATAGTTATAATCTGGCTCATTTTGTTAATATTATACAACTTATATTATTACACAAAGAATAGGAAATAAAAAAAGCACAATGTATTAACATACCAGAGACACCATGGCCCAACCAGTCTTGTTATAGATGAACTCCAAGTTGTTCCTTCTTAAATAAAGCAAACCTCCAACAAGCGACACTAACAGGGCCAAAGCAATGGTACCAGAGTAGTTGGGTGGTCTGAAAACCCGAATCTGCAAAAATGCAAAGAAATTTCAAAAGTGAAAGAAAAACAAAATTTTTCTTCTGATCATATTCTAGTCCTCATAATTTTCAACGCAAAGAACTCAGAAACATGCCACCCAACTTTTCATATGTGACACTAGCACTACTTTCATTCTGCCATAAGATATATGGCTTAAGACATAATGGCTATGTAAAACGACTTTGCACTTCCCTGATGACTAACAATGCTGAGCATCTTTTCATGTGCTTATCGGCTATTTGTATATTTTCCATGAAGAAATGCCCATTCAGATCTTTTGCCCATTTTGAATTGGGTTTTCTCTTTTTAAGTTGTAAGAGTCATGTGTATATATATATAGACAAACTAGCTGTGAGTATCTTATAGAAAAATTATTTGCAAATATTTTCCCCCATTCTGTGTGCTACTTTTTTGATGGTATCCTTTAAAACATGAAGACTGTAGTATAGTATAGTTTTTACTACTTACTATATCCACATAGACAGCTTATTAATTACAAAGGAGGACCAAAAAACAGTAATTATACCATGAAAAAATGGGAAACATCTTGATCAGATATTTGAAATTCGTATCATCAGTGAAGGACAGATGGACATTACGTGCCTATAGAGGTGATTAAAACAAAACAGGACCTATGTAATATTATACTCAAGGATGCGTGAGCAGAAGTCAATCATGAACAAAGATGAGGCAGATCAAATGAGGATCACTCTATTTAAAAAGTAGCAAAGGACTATATTCTTCAAAGTGTCAATGTTTTTAAAGAGAAAAGATAGGCTACAGAAATATTCCGGATTAAAAGAAGCTTACAAGACATGACAATTAAATGAAATATCTAACCCTAGACCAAATCTTGTACTGAAGGTGGACAATGTAAAGGGTATTAGGTTACTTGACAAAATTGTAATATGGGTAGTGGTAGCTCAAATAAAAGTATTATGTAAATGTAAACCTATGAAGTTGATAACTGCTTTGCTTATTTCTTTCAAAATGCAATTCACCCTAATTTTTTTCAGAAAGAAAAAATTGTGCGTATGTGTCTGCGTGTGTGGAGAGAGGTAAAGAGACATGGGGGTACAAAGCAGATGGAATAAAATGTTAACAATAGGTGAACCTAAGTAAAGGGTATACATTGGCATTATTTGTACTGTTTTCATTTCTAAAACATTTTAGAAATTGTTTCCACATATAGTTTTATGGGTTTTTTTTTTTTTACAAAAGTTTATCGACTAAATGCGTAAGTCTGCTAGGGAGACAGGTTAGAATAAGTTCTGATTAAAATTTAGTATTTCTTATAAGGAAACAATAGTACCCTTTCAATATTACTCTTAATGTCTTGCACCAACTAAATGATACATTGCATAACAAAATATTTGCCAAATCATTAAAAAATGACAAGAATTAGGAAATAAGTTTAGTCACCAAAATGTCATTAAAACCAATGATATAATTTTACAATGACAGTGGTACCATGTGGGCAATTACCACCTTGACTCAGAACAAACGTGTTTATATCTTATAGTAAAAATTAACGCTTCTGTATTACTGCCTGCATGAACGTACTTTTACAATAACTGGCTCCAATTGTTTACTGTCAAAAGTAGTTGTGAAAATAGAGAAAAAATGGTCATAAAATCTCCAAGTAAGTATGAACTACCATCACCATTTAGGTTCATTTCCTTCCATAATAAATTGTCTATGTCAATCTATACTCATATTTGCACTTTATGAAAAACTAATAGATCATACTATTAATTAATACTATTTTTCTAACCTACTTTGAAATGTTTTACACCTTGAGCTTCATTCTAGGTAAAATATTCTTGTAAATCATTTTTTGGCTATGCCATAGTATATTTACTTATTCTTATTTTTAGACATTTGATTTATATTCAATTTTTCCCAATAAAATGAATATTATTTTCAAAATTTCTATGGATAAAAATTTAAATCATCCTTGATTGCATCCTTAGGTTAAATTCCAAGAAGCGGAATTGTTAAGTTAAATTACATACAGACATGACACATGCTATTAGTATGGTTACACCAATTTATAGTCCCAAAAGCAGTAAATCTGAGTAGACATTTTTCCACATAGCTTTAAGGTGGGTATTAACCTTTTCTGTTTGCCCAAAAGATAGATAAAAATTATATATCTTGCTTTTTAATTAGAATTTCCTTGATTACTACCACTGAAACGTTTTAAATGTTTTTTAGCCTCTGAAATTACCTTGTGCTTAACTGCTGTATTTTTAATGGCTTTTAAAATATCAGTGAACCATTATCTTAAAAAGCATCTGAATTCAGCTAATAGTCCAAGTTCCACTTATCATTTGCAGTAATCGAACACAGTTTTCTCTATGCAAGGAGAAACAACCACAGACAAATTAAAAAGTATTACTGTGGCCTTATTAAAATGCTCCATAAAAACAAACTAACCAGCCTATTATTAAAACTGTGAGGAATAAAAACATACATGAACATCCGTTCTGTCAGCAATCCACTTTGCTAGTTGTTCAGCTGCAAATCCAATTCTTTGGAGGTCAAAAGTATCAGCTCTCTTAGGTCTGCCTTTTGGAGGAAAATGCATGAATGTAGGAGCAGAGTTCATGTTGAGCTGTAAAACATGAGAAAAAAATACTAAATATAGGATCATCTTATCATTAATCCAATATTTTACACTTTTTCTGTAGAAATTTGGGGAAAACAGCATTTATTATGAAAATCCAAGTGGTTTTCCAGAGGTAAATTTCTGTTTTGTCTTAATTCACTACTGGATGAAAAAGAACTCGTAAATTTGACTAAGTTATCTGAATCCTCACATTTAACATACATCATTCAAATTATGCATTATATTCTGTATATTTTATAAGTCATTTCATTCTTTTTCTTTCTTGAATTCTATAATTAGGGTAAAAAAAGTGACTGAAAGTGCAAAGTAGAAATATAGCAGTTTGGCAGTACACGAATTATTTTACTTCTTAAGCAGTTATTTTTAAAAAGTACTGGAATTTGTTTTTAAAAAATAGGCATATTATGGAATTAATTTCCAACAAGTTATAAGTAGATTGAATTCCCTACTACAAATGTAAAGACTTTACTTTTTTGTAATGATGAAGACTATGAAAGAGAAACCAACATTTCTGCTCTTAAGTTAAATTTACCAGAGAATGAAGAAGAAATCCTCAATTAACACTTTTTCTGCTCAACTGCTCTATTAACTCAACTGTGTTAAATTGATTATATTTCAGAAATATTTTCTACAGGTAATTTCCATTTGAAAAGTATACTAAACAGAACACTACCCTCGTATAAACGGTGCTTATTTAACAATATCTAAAAACATATATTAGGTTAATTTGCAGTAAGGAATAAACTACAAATATATATATTTGTATATATGTGTATATATATTGTATGTATGTGTATATATATATTGTATTTGTGTGTGTGTGTGTGTGTATATATATATATATATATATACACACATACACGAATTAAATTTCTGTTGCCCAGGAATTATAAAAAAAAGTTTTAAAATGAAAGGCCAAGAGATTTTTCAGCCCTTGACTTGCAATACAGTTCAGTATTTTCTAATAATGAAAACAAAAATCAATATATAAATATACATTAGATCACAGTTGATATCAAGCAAACGATACAACAGTAAAAGCTTAGCTCCCCATAACAACAAAGTTTAATAACCAAGTACACTCAAGACCAAAACAGGTCTTGCCCTACAAATGAACTCTGACTACAGCAATCATATTTACAAGACAACTCCAAATCATTTGACAGAGCTTCACACAACTTAGCACAAACAAGCAGAATACCCAAAAGAAATGGCTCTGTATCAAAAATTTCTCATTTTTAGTACTGCAAATGCAATCAAATTTCCATTATTTACCTCCATGTTATCTACATTAGTGCTCTTCAAACACTATTGCTAAAGATTAAGAGTTGGTCCATGTTTGCTATGGTTTGAATGTTTGTCCCCGCCAAAACTCACGTTGAAAATCTAATTGCCACTGTAGCAATATTAAGACGTGGAACCTTTAGGAGGTGATTAGGCTATGAGGGCTCCACTCTCATGGGTGGGATGAGTGCTATTATAAAAGTGCAAGTTGAGCCTGCTCTTGATTCTCTCTCACACTGTCCCCTCCTGCCATGTGATGATGCAGCAAGAAGTGCCTGGCAAGATGCCGGCAGCTAAATATTTAAATATTGGACTTTCAGCCTCTAGCACTATGGGAAACAAGTATCTGTTCATTATACTTATCCAGTCTCAGGTATTCCGTTACAGCAGCCCAAAATGGACTAAGACAAACACTGGTCTCAGAGGCACTGGGTGCTGCTACAACAAATACCTGAAAAGGTGAAATGGTTTTGGAACCAGATAATAGGTAGAGACTGAAAGAATCTGGAAGAGCATACTAGAAAAAGCCTAGATTGCCATAAACGGAGCACTGAGGGTGATTCTGGAGAGGGCTCAGAAGAAGAGGGGAGGTGCAAGGAAAGTCTACAACTTCTTATTTAAGTGGTTATGATCAGAATGCTGGTAAGAAATATGGACAGTAAAAGCCATTCTGATGAGGTCTCAGACGGAAATGAGAAACAGGTATTGAAATCTGGAAAAAAAGACCATCCTTCTTACAAACTGCAAAGAACTTAGCTGAAGTGTGTCTGTGTCCTAGGACTTTATAAAATGCAGAACTTAAAAGCAATCAACGATATTTGGTAGAAGAGATATCTAAGCAGCAAAACATTCTGGATGCAGTATGGCTTACTTGAAATGCATATAATAAAATAGAAGACAAAAAATGATTTAAAGACACAATTTATAATTAAAAGGGAAGCAAAACATAAAGATCTGGAAAACTCTCAGCCTGGCTACGTAAACAATAAAAAACATGTTCAGGAGAGAATATGAAGAATGTGGCCTAAGGACTATTTATAAGGAGATTAGCAGAGATGGAAAGGAAGCCAGGTATTACTCATCAAGACAATGGGAGAAAGACCCTGAAGGCATTTCAGAGCTCTTTGGGGGAAAACCTGGGGTATCTATGGGACCTCAAAGCTCACTGTTCACAGCCACTTGGGGTGTCCACTCCCTGCATTCTACTGTAGTGCTCCTCAGCTGCCCTCACCATGGATCAAGTAGGCTCAAGTGTTGCTCAACCCACTACTGTGGAGGGTGCAAGCCATGAGCCTTGGCAGCATTCTGGGCACTAGCTCTGCACGTGCCCAGAATGTAAGAGCTGAGGAGGTATGTCTTCCTTCACCTAGATTTCAAAGGACTTTGCAGAGAGCCCAAGAGCCCTGATGAAGACTTGTTGCAGAGGCAGAGCCGTTTTAAAGAATCCCCCTTAGTGGATCTACAGCAGCAGGGCCTCTGCTGAAATCCCAAACTATAGAGCCAATGGCATGCAACACCAGCCTGGAAGAGCTGCTGCGTGGGCTTGGGCCTGGCAAAGCTATAGAGGTGGGTGGGGCTGCCCAAGGCCTTGAGGGTTCAATCTCTGCCCCAGTGTGCCCAGATGATGGGACGTGGAATGAAAAAAAAATAATCTCCAGCTTTCAGATGTAATACTGTTTTCCCAATCAGTTTTTGGACTTACTTGGAGCCAGTTACCCCTTTTTCTTTTCTTGCCTATTTCTCCCTTTTGGAAGGCAATGTCTATTCAATGCCTGTTCTACCATTTTATTTTAGAAGTAGTTAATTTGTTTGATTTCAGATACACAGCTGGAGGGGAATTTGCCTCAGGATGAATCATGTCCTGAGTCTCATCTATATCTGATTTTCTTAAGACTTTGGACTTTGCAATTTTGAGTTGGTACTAGAATGAGTTCAGACTTTTGGCAGTATTGGGACAAAATGAATGTATTCTGAGTGTGAGAAAGACGTGAGTTTGGTAGGGTTGGGGCGGAATATGATGGTTTGAATGTTTTTTACTCATTGTTTGAATGCAAAACATTCAAACCATCATATTCTGCCTCTGCCCACCCCACAAACTCCTGTTGAATAAATTAGCCAGTCTCAGGTACTCTGTTGTAACAGAACAAAATGAACTAAGACAATGCTTAAGCAGTTAGCCCTTCCAAAGGGATTCCTAGGTAATCTTTTCATCGTTTCTTTCCTTTATCTTCATTCCTTTACCACAACTTTTAATTATTTCTACAGAATTTAGATTTAACCAACTTATGCAAAAATAAGGTGGTTTGGAGAAGAAGGAAGGCTACACACCAGTATTATTGCTAATGTTATGTAATAGTAATAAGAACTATTTAGCATATATTTATCCATCAGGCATAGAGCTAAACAGCTACATATATTAGTGTTAGCAGTGGTGAATCCCTAGGGGTCTGCAGCAACTTGATTCTTGCCTCCTCAAAGGAAAGAATTCATCTGAGGGTTATAAAGCAGAGTTAGAGACTGAAGCAAGTTTTAGAGCAGGAGTGACGTTTATTTAAAAGTTTTGGAGCAGGAATAGAAGGAAGTGCACTTGGAGGAAGTCCAGGTGGGCAACGTCGAGACATCAAAGTGCACTGTTTGGACTTTGACTTGGAGTTTCATACACTGGCATGACCCCAGGGTTTGTCTCTTCTCCCTTGATTTTTCCCTTTGGGTGGGCTATGTGCCTGCACAGTGGCTTGCCAGCACTTGGGAGGGGCCGTATGCACAGTGTGTTTACTGAAGTTGTGCACATGCTCATTTGAGGCATTTTTCCCTTACTAGTGGAGTGTTCCCCGAGGAAGGTCATGTAACAGATAAATGCCGCCATTTTGTCTCTTGGTGCGCATGCTTGAGCCTACTCACTTAAGTCCTAAGATCTTAGCAGGAAGCTGCTAATCACCATCTTCAGGTGTTTTCTATTTAATGGGAGAATGCCTTTCCTAGCAGCCAGCTGCAACCAATTATTATTTTAGCAAGACAGTTTAACAACCACCTGATCATCACATGATGGTCACCTGACATCCTGGGGTGAGGGACCCTCTCCTGCCCTGCTCATGTCTGCATAGCTACCTACTCTAAAGCTAACATCTTATTTTAATCTTCCCAACAGTTTTATGAGAAAGGTACTATTATTTTCCCTCTCTTACAGATGAGTAGAGGCATATAAAAATAAAGTGATTTACCAAAGGTCACACAGCAATGAAGAAGTAAAGATGGAAGATGAACTCAGGTTTTCTGACTCTAGACACTTCATTACCAGGATATCATAATACCTTCTGAACTCTATCTCCATTTAATGAAAACTATTTTATTTATTTTATTTTTTTTCAGATGTTGTCTTGCTGTGTCACCCAGGCTGGAGTGCAATGGCACGATCTCGGCTCACTGCAACCTCAATATCCTGGGTTGAAGCAATTCTCCTGCCTCAGCCTCCCCAGTAGCTGGGATTACAGACATGTGCCATCACACCTGGCTAATTTTTGTATTTTTAGTAGAGACGGGGGTTTCACCACGTTTGCCAGGCTTTAACAATATTTTTTTCATAAACCTTTTTTAATAAGTTCATTAGAAGACTGATTTGTAAACACAAGCTCCTGCGATGCAGTGTAAACATCAAACAGATTATAACATACAACATGTATATATAACATATATAAAAAATATATCTCTAATGTATCTAATAAGTGTGATATGGCCCTGTACATCAGGAGTCTATCTTATTCCATTCTCCCAGCAGTGGGCTTCCATGTAATGGACATTTAGCAACGTTCCTTAAACTGAACAAAGCACATAGTTACCAGTTCCTTTCTTCCCTGTGCTTCTCCCATTCCATACTTTGTTCATGTTTGTTTCTCTCATGGATATACGAGAGACGTCTATAGCAACCATGTAAATACAAAATTATAAAGCTGAAAGTCCCCATCTTCCTCACTCCCCACATGAAAACTATCAGAAAATCCATACTAAGGCCTAATGTTCTAAAACTTTAGAGGTTCTTAAAAACTCATAGAATTCAGTCTTTTTTCTTAATTAAAATGCCCAATTCCCCAGGGCTACCCACAGCAGAGCACAACATAGACCTGTTTCCTGGATGAGAGCTCCTTCTAACACACCATATTCATTAACCCACTAGCCTATCATCAGATACCTAGCCTCAGCCATTCCTATGGGAATCACATATAATTGAAGTTACTTCCCCAGTGAGTCCCCAACAACCTAGAAATTACCAAGTTTCTGCACTTGTTATTAATATTATCTTCAGACACCACATTACTGCTACAAGTGCTTTAAAACATCAATTCAGAGACAGTACTTCAGCAAAATATGATTTAATAGTCAGTTGAAAAAAATAAGCATTAAAAATCTTTTAGTGTTTCTCAAGTGAAGCAAAACATATACTTCTCCACTTCTGTAGATGAAAATTCCTCATAAAACTCATTAACTGCTATAACTTTTACACATTTCTGCATTTTAAAATGAAAATTCTTGTTGCTAAGCCAAAGGCTAGATTTTGGGAAAGACAAGGCAGTTCTATACCAGGATTCCTGCTGAATCAAAATTAACCTGAGGAAATGTTTCAATTAAAAACAACTGACATCAACTCTTATACGCTAAACTTTAGAATAATTATGTCTAAAGCATACAAAAGAATTTAATGATTATATGTAACCATTTATTTATATGATTATATACCAGCAGCCTACATTCAGTACTCAACACAAAGATAATAATATCATAGAAGTTTTTTAAAAATATATGAATTAACTGCCAACATTTTAAAGAGAGAAATTTCATATAAAATTTTTTATTTAGGTCTTTTCTTGAGAGAGATCTAGCTACATGTGGCCTACATTTCTTCTACAGAGCTGATGCTGAGCTGCGCCTCTCCCACTGAGGTCAAGCAAATCCTCTCTCCAATCTGCTGTAGTCCCCACCCACACCATACTGCTTCCTCAACAATGACACCAAGGATCAGATGCATGGTGTTCTGGCAATTTTGTTTCTTACAGTAGTTAAGAAATAAAAGTATTTTGAAAAAGTGAAAAATGAGTGTTTCTGTTAAGGATTTTTAAAAAGACATACCAAGAAAGGCATTGTTTTAATAAAAATAGGAGAAAGCATATTTGTAAAAGTAAATAAGATGTTTAATACACTAAGTATGTACTTAGTACATTAGGTATCATAACAAAACAGATAATGTATTATCAACAAAAACAGCATAACAAAGATACAATGAAACTAAACTAACCCAACTCCCTGTCTTCATTTAGTCCACAAGTCTAGTCATGTAAGATATTTGGGCCTCAAGACTGTGCTCTAGCAGTCTTGTTGGATCTAGAAGACTGTTTGCCAATATGATAGAGAGGATTCCAGTATACATTGAATAGCACTTCTATCTGATGATCTCTAAGGCCAATTATCCTGAGATTCTATAGAGATCTATTACTTATATGAAATAATATTTGGTTCTTACAGTACTCCAATTTTCCTTTATAAGTTTATTTGAAATTACATATTTATATGTTTTATTATGATACTATTATTACTATTATCATTAGCTCCCTAATCTGTAAGCTGCTTATAGAGGAGAACTATGTATGCTGTTCTTGCCAAATTTATTGCTCCTATAGAATAGGCACTATAGGAGCAAAACTATTTGCTGAATAGATGAATATAAAGAAACATTCTAAAAAGGCAAAATAAATTTGGAGGAAATAAGTGAAGAACACTAACAGAAAAAGAATGTTGAAGGCAAAAAGAGAGAATTTATTTAACTAGAAACTGGCCAGAAGAAATAATCAGGATGCAAATAAGTAAAAATGTTCACTAATGGTGATATACAATTAGTAGGCTACATTCTTTACAGAACTGCATGCTTTTCCATGACCTGGTAAGCATTATACCAAAGAGTATCACATGTGAGATAGACCAAGATACCCAAAAAGATCAACCCCGGAACTGCAATAAGTTTTGCATTTTAAATGGATTGATCACATAGTAAAAACATTTTAAAAATAATAATGAACTGCAGGGTAACAGCATGATTAAGGCTAGGGCTCTGGGAGCCACACAGTTGAGTTCAAATTCTAGTTACACATTACACTAACTTTGTGACCTTGGACAAGCAACAATTTCTGCATTCCTTATTTCCTCACCTATGAAATGGAGCCAGTAACAACATTTCTCTCACTGTGAAGCTAGATGAAATAATACATAAGTTGAACAGTGCCTGGACATAAGCTCTCGATGTCAACAATGATGATGATACAACCATGACGACATCGATGATAATGAGCGTTCCAATCGCAAGTCTAATACCTTGCTCTATAGAGAATACTGGGTAAATAAGCTTATTAGTTTCTTGAGTTGCTACAACAGAAAATTCCAGAATAGGTGACTTAAAGAAGAGAAATTTATTTTTCACAGTTCTGAAGACTCAAAGTCCAAGAGGAAGGTGCCGGCAGAGTTGGTTTCAGGTGAGGCTCCTCTTCCTGGCCTGTGACCATCTTCTCGCTGTGTTCTAACATGCCCCTTTTCTCTGTGTACATGCACTCCTGCTCCCGATTCCTCGTCTTATATGGACATCAGTCCCTTTGGACTAGGGTTCCACCTTTATGACCTCATTTAACTTTAATTACTTCCTTCAAGTCCCTATCTTCAAATACAGTCACGCCAGAAGCTATGGCTTCAACTTATGAATTTGGGGAAATATAATTCAGTCCATAACAGAGAGAAAATACTTGTCAATAAATATTTAATCCTCTATATGTAAAATTCTATCTGCCACATTGGAAAAAATAACAGTTAAGTAAAACTTGCAATAAATTTTATATAAAATGTCACAAATCTGTGCAAAATACTATCTATAATACACTACCACCTATAATTAAATGCCAGAATAAGACCAATGCATGTAAACTGCCACTGCATGCTGAAAAAACACATTTCCTCTATGTTGCAAAAGTTAAAATGAATTTATCATAATGGCAAAAACCTGTACAATGATAAAAATAAGTTTAGCCATAATTATGTTAATCACATCACAAAATGTATTATAACTACTTATTGTATTAACTTATTGAATGAATTGTATTTGTGTGTGTGTGTGTGTGTGTGTGTGTGTGTAAAAGTCTTGCTCTGTCCCCCACCTGGAATGCAGCGGCACAATCTCGGCTCACTGCAACCTCCGCCTCCCAGGTTCAGACGATGAATGAATTGTATTTTCATGTGACAAACAAAAATGTATCGACCACAAACAACTATGTTAAATATATGAATACGATATAACTCTTTACCTGCTGAAAAACGTCTGTCCCCTCATCATAGTCCACCATACTGAAGAAGAGCTTGTTACAAAAAGCAGATGAATAGCGCCAGGAGTTCGCCAATATTTGATATTCTTCATTAGCTTGCCTGATAAGAATAATGGGCCATAGTAGAAACACATCAGTACTGAAGCATCTACAAAGCAGTTATTAAAACAGACAACCCTAGGACAAGCACTGGCCAGTTTTTGTATAGACTGTAAGAAAAGCATAGTTTTTAAAATGTTTTTTTTAAAAAAAGGATTCTCTGACATGAAAATTACATAAAATTCAAATTCTGATGTTCATAACTACAGTTTTATTGCAACACAGCCACATTTATTCATTTACATAATGCTTATGTGCTATAAGGGCAAAGTTGTAACAACAAGACAGCAACTACATGTATCACAAAGCCTAGCCCTTTAAATAAAAATTTTGCCAACTCTTACTCTAAGGAATTAAAAACATTTTGCAGCATTCCCTATACACATAAGTTAAATATTCCAATAATGTTTAGTAAAATGCAAAGACCAATTTTTAAGAATATCTGCAACTTAGTTTAACAGAAAAACAAAATTAATAGTTTTAAAATTTTAAATACTTATACTCCACCTTATTCATTCCATTTATCTAAAAATGCATTTACATTCAAACCAACAGTAAGCAAAGATTTCTCTTTGTAGCTAAACCAGATGCCACAAACATTCCTTCTCTAAGATGATATTTGTTTCTACTTTGAACACATTTTTATTAGATATTTTGCTAATTTTCCAGATGATTAAACTTTATGTAGGAATAGAGAAGAAACAGAAAAAATGGCATTTATAGGAGGATGTAAATGCAGTAATAGAAATAAGAAGCAACAAGTTATTGCTAAAACATTTTTAAAAAATAAAATTGCTTCTTCAGTATGGTTGACTGTTCTCTGGAGTTTATCTCCTCCCTCTCCCCAATATGAAAATAAAGAAATAAAAAGGTACAACCTAACAATAACAAAAGGACTTGGAGCAGAGTCAGCAGCAGAAAGAGTTCCACAAATATCTGAAAAACTGAAAGCTGGTGAAAAGTTTTGAGAGGAAGTTAGACTCTCAAAGGAGATTACAGTGCAATAAGAAGCTAGAAAAACATTAGATTCAGAAGCAGCAGAGTCTGGAGATTTAAAAAAAAACATGAAGCTAAAAACAGATGTCATAATTAAACTTTTTTTTTTTTTTTTTTTTTTTGAGACGGAGTCTTGCTCTGTCGCCGAGGCTGGAGTGCAGTGGCGCGATCTCGGCTCACTGCAAGCTCCGCCTCCCAGGATCATGCCATTCTCCTGCCTCAGCCTCCCGAGTAGCTGGGACTACAGGCGCCCACCACCAAGCCCGGCTAATTTTTTCTATTTTTAGCAGAGACGGGGTTTCACCGTGTTAGCTAGGATGGTCTCGATCTCCTGACCTCGTGATCCGCCCGCCTCGGCCTCCCAAAGTGCTGGGATTACAGGCGTGAGCCACCGCGCCCGGCTAAACTTCTTAATACTCAATAGTAGACCAAACTTCTGCACCCTCCCCAACCAGTCCCAATGTTAGCCTTCATCCCCCCCCAACGAAAAAAACATGTATTTGAGGAAAACCTTATGTGATTTCTTAAAAACTTCCCAAAACAAACAGACTCTAAAAGAACGATCAGAAAACATGAAAATGAAAGTGTAACTGTAACTAACATACTTATAAAAATTCTGTCAGAAAAGATATTGTATTTATCAAGAACTGTGCAGGATCTGAGATTTTACCACATATATAATGCAAGCTAACGACCTAGCCTGTTACTGTTTCACGGATGCTGGCAGAAGACATGAGACTCCTGGGTCAGAGAAAAGGTACTTTATTAGTTCATTTTCATTAGTTCTCTATCCCCCAAGTCTCACACGGTAACACAAAGGGCTCTTCATGGACTCCTGCACATACAGGTGACTGTTACAGGAGAGAAACACCGGGTTTAAAGGAATTACTGTTTTTATGGTAAGTGATAACAAGATGATGCTTTGTTCAACGGGAGATGTCTTTTTTTTTTTTTTTTTGACACAGAGTCTTGCTCTGTCACCCAGGCTGGAGTGCAATGGCGCGATCTCGGCTCACTGCAAGCTCCGCCTCCTGGGTTCACACCATTCTCCTGCCTCAGCCTCCCGAGTAGCTGGGACTACAGGCGTGTGCCACCTCGCCCAGATAATTTTTTGTATTTTTAGTAGAAACAGGGTTTCACCGTCTCAGCCAGGATGGTCTCGATCTCCTGACCTCGTGATCCGCCGGCCTCAGCCTCTCAAAGTGCTGGGATTACAGGCGTGAGCCACCGCGCCCAGCCAACGTCTTATTCCTTAAGGCTTGTCACCACACATACAACCCTCAGAGTCTGCCCACGTCTAGTCAGGCCTTTGTATTCTCGACATACCCAGTGAGAACATGCAGACTGCTTTGTTCATGGGTATTCACATGAAGGAAAAAACAAAAACAATATCATATAAAAAAGGAATAAAGATAGTAAAAGAGAAAGCACTTATATAGATTTCAAATATGACTGCCCAAATAAAACACCAATGTTAGAAGACAGAGTCGAATAAAATTCACAGAACAAAAACAACATAGGTGGAATATATGACAGAAGGAGAAGGATCTAGAGATATAATCCAGTAAGTCCTTTTTCAAACAGGCATCACAGAAATAGAGGAGAAGTGAAACAGAGAAAATGGTATTTCTGTAAACAATACAATTAAAGGAGATTAAGTCTTCAAATTAAAATCATTTCCCAGTTATGAATAAGAGGAATGAGAAAAGAACAACCTGGAGAGATACTGGGATATACCAAAACACTATGGATAAAAAGAAGATCCTAAAAGTTCTCAGAGAAAAAAGTTTCCTAAACAAGCGCAATCAATGAGATTGGGAATGGACTGATCATTAGCAACACTAGATACCGGCAAATAGAAGAATTCCTTCAGAATATTATTTTCTATTTAAAATTGCACGTTGAGACAAATAATCAAGTTTGAAATAAACATGTTCATGGAAATGTAAGGAATCTGAAATTCACCCCCACATTCTTAGAAAATTACCTTAAATATAATTGATAGAAAAGGTAGTGTGAATGAAAAACTAAGAAAACTTAAGACTATGATAGAGCACTGTAAGAGAGGAAAAAAGGCAACTAGAAATGCAGTGAGTGAGGTAGCACGGGGAGAAGATGTAAAGAAGCTGTAGTCTGTGAAGCTATGATGCAACCAATACAAACTAGAACAGGAATTTTAGACTTCAAGATGAAAAGAATAGATTCTAAGTAATCATTAGAATCAGAAACAGCTAGAACATATTAAATCTATAGTAAGAAAACCGTATTTATTCCCACAACAGGAAAAATAAAAACAAAAAAATGAACATAAGAGACAAGGTTCAAATATGCAGCTTATTAAAATGTATCATAATTTTGATCAACTGGTGATTAGAAAGATTATTTAAATATATTCTTTTGAGCGGGTCAGGGGTTATCAACAATGGCACTGTAGAAAAGGAATCATAATGATAACCTACTACTTTGCCATTGATGCTATTTATGCAGAAATAATGTAAATGCTGTTTATTCCCTTTTAACTTTCTAAATCAATCTATAAGCAGAACTCAAATGTAGTAATTATGGTTATAGTATGGAATGTACATATTATGAACTATGACAATATAGAAGGATAGCCAACAGAATTTGGTAGGTAAAAGAGAAGAAGAAGAGGTAATGGGGAAGAATATGCGTGCTCATCTTTATATCACAATGCGGGAATCAAAAAACATCATCCATAGGTAATGAACAAAAAACACAAAGATGTTATTTAGTGTTACAGTGATAAACAAAAGAATAAAAAAAAAGCAATGAAAGGTGAGATGAGTTCAATCTTCACCTATCATAACACGAATGTAAAGATAAGTTTACTGTATAAAATGTTGTTAGAAGAATAACATTTATAGCTATTTTTTAAAAACAGAAGAAAAAAATCACAAAGCAGAAACATTCTCTGCTAGGATCATCTCTGGCCTAGCCTACCTGTGTGCAAATCAGATGAGTGCAAGGGCCTCTTTTGCAGTTCTTTTTTATAAACAAGAAGGACATAACATTGTTTTGATTAAAATATGATGTTTTAAGAGGGTTAAATATGAACAGTACTATAATCTAAAAACTTTTAACATAATACAAGTATTGAATACTAAAATGTAATTTTAAAAAATTAAAAAATAAAAAGTGATAAAGTAATGGGGAGTCAAAGAGCATGAATTCAATTTGCCTTCAAACTCTGTATTCCATATTACTCTACTTTTTCCGATTTAATGTCCCAATAACCAATTTGTAGATTCTAGCCTCTATTCTAAAGTCCAAAAATGTTCCCCACTACGTACATAATGAAGATAATGGGAAGAATAAAAGTCAAAAACCTCCATACCTTGGCCACAACTTACATAATCTATGTCTTTATAAAAATACCACACTCAAATGGTCTGTGTTTCACGAACATACTACGTCCATTCTTAACCACGTGCATGAAATACTTCACTTAGAATGTCCTCCCTTCTTTCAGAAGCTTGCTCAAAAACTGCCTCTCTTTCGGAAGTCACTTCAAATCTCTATACCTACGATGCTTGTTGATGCAAATGTCTGAAACAGAAATTCTCAGCGACTGTGTAGCACTACTGATTTTATGCATAGCTGTTCTTATTACATATTGATTGTCCAATGGCTAGGATCTAGTACAGAAGTGGCATTTAATAAAGGTATAATGATACTGATGATGAATAATATAGTTTCATAGCCAGTCACTATATCATAAATACCCTAAAGCTAAGTTTACCACATTAGAATTTCTGAATTCTAGAGAGTCTACAACTCATTTAGTCAGATTTATGTCACTGGATAATGTCTCTTTTAAGGCAGATTTCCTTTACTTTAGTTATGGTGTTGAGGGGAAGAAAAAATGAAATTTTACATCTGTGTACTATCACAAACATATGCTGTTTGTCAAAGGAATAGTGTTCATGACTCAAAGGTTACAATGACTAAATCATCATGTGATATCCTATTAGTAATGACAATTTCATAACAAATGTTGAATCCAGATCTTAATCATCAGTGAAATTTATACTCAACATTTTCATATGTGCTGCAATAATAAAGAAGTATACCTCACAGTCTCCACCTTTAAGAGGTTAGAGTAAAGAATAGATACTCACTCTAGTACATAAATAAGGTATATATATTTTAAAGAGGAATGTAGATTGTAGGTGCTATACAGCATACAGAGGATGAGATAATAGTGAGCTGGAACAGTTCGACAAAGTATGAATGTAAAAAAAATTGGAAAATAATGGCGGTATGTCTGGAAGGACTGCACTTACAACAAACAAGGACAGGGAGAGAAAAGTAAGGTAATAGAAACAGTATAAACAAAGACTACGCTGTCTGGAATGTGTATTCTGTGTTCAAGTAATAGAATGTAAGCTTCAGCATAGAAAATAAACTCTGGAAGTGGTAGAAAGATAAACAGGACCCAGCTTTTATTCTGTAAATAGTAAACAAGTGTTTCTGAAGTAAGTAGATTATGCAAAATACTATTTGAGAATGCTGTATCTCACAACAATATGTATGATATACTGGAGGAGAAGAAAATGAAGGTTTGGAACCCACTTTCAATGTTGCTATAATGGCCTGGCTGGGAAAACATATGAGACTATTAAAATATTATGTAAATGAAGATGTGACCTATTTCACATAAATTCTCCATTGCAACCTAGCAAGCCATAGCATCCAGCAAAATTTTCTAGACAATATACTTAGGAATAGCTCTGGCTAGAATAAAGAATTCCACAGAAGCTAAAGCAAATTACATTTTCTTGACTCAAATACAATACTTGGAGAAAATTTAATACTGACAAGGCAAATGGGGGCTTTTTTCTGCTGCGTGTAATTCAGTAGAAACAGGGTCAGTAAACAGATCGGTATGTCAATACAAATAAATAAATGAGCCCGAGGAATATGTATTTTAATATTAATGATAACTCTTCAGAGTACAAAAGATTCGTTAGAAAAAAAAAATGTGCCCCAATAACAAAGACCCTATGCTTACTTACCCCCATTATCCCTTATGCGCCCTCCATATCCCAACTTCTTAATGTTTAATAGGGGACAGAGAAAACCTAACTAATGACAGATAAAGAAATTCAGAGGATCCTTGCATATGTTTCTGTCAGCTTGGACTGATGAGCAAAATGACACATTACGAAACCTTATTAGCACACTTCTGACCTCACTACCATCTGAAATGGCAAGTTAAAAACCACAAATACTCCAAGCACTTAACTAAAATGACTACATTTCCAACACTATTAACTGAAAAATATTTTGTTGTAGTAGTTCACAGTAATAGTAAAGGCCTAACTTCATGAATGTAGTGAACGCCATAAATTCTAATATATACTTATGCAGCCTGAAGAGGGCAGTCACGCTGCGTCAAAAGGATCCAGGAAGGGTTAAGCAATAACTGCAGGGCACTGTTCTGTTAAATGTGTTATATTAAATCTTCTCCATATTTTATTATGGGGAAAAAAATCACTTAATCTAAGTGCTACAATCTTTTATGTTATAATGCTTTTTAAAAGGTTATGTAAAACTAAAAAGAATTATATCATCTATAGTTCTACATATTTATTTCCCATGATGAATATAATTTTTAAAGAGATGTTTTAAGAAGTATAGCTTCTCTTTTTAATGTTAATCAAACTTCTTATAGCAGATTCATATGAAAATACCATTGTATGTCTTTACAGTTATATACGTAAAATGAATTGTACTTATGCCATAATAAAACCCCAAATAAAAAAATTCTATAGACAGTGATACACAAAGATCTGGAGCAAGCAGACTCACCTATTACTTAAGGTTCTGGTCCCTGAGAAGAAAAAAACAACTGATAAACAACACCCTGCACAAAGACTTCTAACACAGTTGCTCCTCTGGTTGCGCTATACATATCAGGGCCCAGCTGAATTCACTGAAATATATTAAGTAGACCTAAGGCCTCTGAAGAGCTGAGAAATCAACAGTTCACTACCATATTGTAATTGACTGAATAATTCACTAGATGTAAGATAAAGAGGTTGTGTTTCTTAAAGCTGTTCCCTGTGCATCCATTTTCTTCATCAGACCTAAGTAGATCTTTCCTTGGAAAACAATTCTAACATATGTGATCCAAATACATATTTTAAAGCAAAACTGTATATGAACATAAAATATGTTGAAGTGTATACAATATGCAGAGTTAGCACTCAGTTTTTGAAAGTCAAAGAAATTTTGGTTCTCCTTAAAAAAAAAAAAACTAACAGTAACATATTAATGCTTAAATGTGGTATGCCAAGAAGGATGTCACACAATGTAGTAAGGAAATCATTTAACACATTGTTCGTTTAACAAGTTTTCTTACTGTATTAGTCCATTCTCATGCTGCTAATAAAGACATACCCAAGACAGGGTAATTTATAAAGAAAGAGGTTTAATTGACTCACAGTTCAGCATAGCTGGGGAGGCCTCAGTAAACATGATCATGGCGGAAGGCAAAAGGGAAGCAAGGCACCTTCTTCACAAGGCGGCCGGAAGAAGGAGTGCCAAGCAAAGGCGGAAAAGCCCCTTATAAAGCCATCAGGTCATGTGAGAACTCACTCACTATCATCAGAACAACATGGGTCCCTCCCAAAACACATAGGGATTATGGGAACAATTCAAAGTGACATTTCTGTGGGGACACAGTCAAGCCGTATCATTTACCTACTACATATGATTATAATATGTATTTAATATTTGTGCAACTAATAATAAAGAATTAGCAAGTAAATGAATAAATGGGTGAATTAATTCAATGTTTGGAAGAGGTAAGACATACAGGCCATTGCCTCAAGATACTTCAATCCATTATAACACTTATAATCTTAAATAATAAAAACAAAACAACAAAGCAATGTAAACCTTGTTTATGATAACATGCCCAGGAACTATCATGATACTCAAAAAATATCTGTTAAGTAAATTCATATACATATTGTAAAACCTGAGAAGTCAAAATGAGGAAAGCGTTAACTCACATCTTAAATCCTGCAGGATTTCCCAGTAAGTCTATTCTTCAGCTTCATGCGGTAAAGAACAGAATATAAGCAGACTTTAAAGACCTTTATTGTAATGAATCAAAAAGGGAGACACAAGATTACAGAAACTGTGTCCCGAGAGATAGAGATTATGTCTTTTCTAGTCAACTGATAGTATTGCCATCACAAGAAACATTCATGGAGGTTTAGTGTATGCCAGGAACCCTTTCGTGTATTTATTCATATTTATCTTCATTTTTTTAACTTTTCTCATCAAACTTATTTTTAACAGACTATTTTTAGAGGAGTTTTAGATTCTCAACAAAATTGAATAAAAGGCATAGAGATTCACATACTATTCTTAAATAATTTTTGAACTACTGATTAACCAGTTAACTATCTGAGTATATGCATTATATATTGTATAGAGAGAAATCTATCTTGTGATACTACAAAATTCCATGACAACCAACTATTCTACCCAGTAATATTGTTTCGAACATCTCTAATTTTATTAATGAACTTCCAGACTACCATAGGAATATCTTATGCTAAACACTGAAGAAATGTTCTTGGACTATTCTTTTCCCCCAGCTTCAATGAGGTATAACTGGTATATTAAAAAACCCACACAATTAATGTATATAATGGGTACAATTTGGTGAGTGTAGACATATGTCCACATTCATGTTACCACCACCACAGTCAAGTTAATAAACATTTCCATCACTTCCGAAAGTTTCCTTGCGTCTCTTTTTGTCTGGTTTTGATTTTTGGCAAGGCCATTAGATACATATAAAATAACCATAATACTTTTAACATGACTTCCAAACAATGTAACACTACAGCTATTATTATGATGTGGCCAAGTAGAAAGAACATAGGTAACACATGAATTTTGAAAATCTGGACTTGTGGACTGGCTTTCAACTTTATAATGTATAAACTTGAGAAAGTCACAAATGCTTTATTTTCCCCTTTTTAGCATGACAATACTAGTAATTTCTCTCTCAACAGCTGTCATGAGGTTAAAAACATGAGGCATAACGAAGTCTCTAGTAAATGGCAAAGGAGTATGAAAACCTTGGGGTACCCATCATCTAGCTTAAAATTCATTGACTATTTGCATTGTCAGACCTTACTTCTAGTGTCTTCCCCTCTCACTCTCTGCACCAGACCCAAATTTTAATTTCCTTTGATAAACTAGGCTTACTCTTGATATAGGATTTCTGTGAAATTCCTTCCTTCTTCTCAATGCAACTTTTCTTTTTTTTTTTTTTTTTTTTTTTTTTTTTTGAGACAGAGTCTCTCTCTGTCGCCAGGCTGGAGTGCAGTGGCACAATCTTGGCTCACTGCAACCTCCACCTCCCTGGTTCAAGTGATTCTCCTGCCTCAGCCTCCCGAGTAGCTGGGACTACAGAAAAGTGCCACCACGCCCAGCTAATTTTCTGTATTTCTGGTAGAGACGGGGGTTTCACCATGTTGGCCAGGATGGTCTCGATCTCTTGACCTCATGATCCGCCCACCTTGGCCTCCCAAAGTGCTGGGATTACAGGTGTGAGCCACCGTGCCGGGCCTCAACCTAGCTTTTCTATAGCTACAGAGCACACATGGCACACAATACATATAACACACTCAGTATACATGGCAAAGAGGTATGTCTAGTACATGGGAGCAGATAAACATGCCTCATGAATTCCTAGTCTTCCTGTATAACTTAACACTGCAATTTATCACTCCCTTAAATAAACCTTTTTGAACACACAAATTAACAGGAAAAACCAGGATCCTCTCATAAATCTCTGTGCTTTTCCTTCATGACATTTACGAACTAGACTCTGAGATAATGAGAGCAGCAGCCAGGTCAGTTTGTTCACCATCATGTCCCCTTGGATCCAGGAGAGAATTTATACATAGTGACCATTCAGTAAAAATTGGTTCAAAAATATATGCCAGTATCAATATAATAGCACCATACTAGTATCCAGTTCCACGACAAAAAGCCACAAATTTATAAAATGAGGTTTCTTTTTGTCCCTAGTTCTATTTAAGATTCTTTAGGGGCAGGGGAGGCTTCTTCTACAGATCTGAAAAACTAAATAAAAACTAAAATGAATATTAAATATATAACTTCTTGCCAAGACCAGGAGAAAACATTTCAGAATTATTAAAAGGTTGTGTGTTGGGTGTCCCCAGTACCATCACCACGTTTGGTGATTCACTAAGAAGACTTAGAGGAATCAGCACATGGTCACATTCATGGTTGAGATTTACTACAGAGAAAGGACACAAAGCAAAATCAGCAGAGGGAAAAGGCACACGGTGCAGTCTGAAGTGAACCAGATAAGCTTCCAACAGTGACTCCCTGTCAGGTCACACAGGATCAATTCCGTTGTGACACGTGTAAAGTGTTTCTACCAGGGAGGTTCATTACAGATTCAGTGCCCAAGAAGGTTGGTCATGTAGATGCCCTCTGCATAGTAGGTGGCAAAATTCCAGACTTACACAAAAAAAGCAGGTGTTCAGCATTAACCACATTGTTTGTAAACAGTTCAGGGACAGTGAACCACCCTTCTCAGCTAAGTAATGGTGGAAAAATTCCCAAAATCCAAGATCCCATATGGCAAGCAAGGGCCACACTTGGGAGCTCCCCTTTCTAACAATAACAATCTCAGGCCTGCTATGTTAACTCTCTTCTGCATGGGCACATGATAATCACTGTCTTCTGATAAATAAAAAGAATATTATTTTGTTCCCTGTATTATGGTGACAAAGACAACAACCTATCACAAGAAAGGACTATATCTGAAGTGGTTTTACTCGTATTGACTGATTGTACTAAGTCATCCTCATGGGTCCAAAAAAAAACAAAACGACTCTTATGCATCTAAGAGAAATTATTTGAGGACTAAGGTCTGAGACCATGAAAATTAGTAAATCTCATTTAATATGTTAAATGACTAACATACACTAAAGTCATTGAAACCAAGGATAAATGCTTAAAAATAATACAAAGATTAATTGTAATTTATGACTTTATATAATAGTTGCAGCTTTAGATATAAAAATGCAGAAAGTTTTATCTTTAAATGCTTAAAAGCAGCTATCAAGATTAGAGTTTTAAAAGTCATTTTTTCATTTATTTCAGTTATAACCTATATAAATAAAGCATTTTTGGAGAAATAAAGCACTGTTTTATATGATATTTACTCCTGTAGCTGTCTATCAAGAAACTTTTCAATGAGTTTTTCATCAATATGAAAAAATTCTCATTCATTTCATTCAATAAAATCCTACTAAGCACATAGAAAGTCCAAGGCCCTGAACATCACGTGATCTAGCATCAACACATGATCATCATCACTGAAGCCCTGAACATCACGTGATCTAGCATCAACACATGATCATCATCACTGAAGCTCTGAACATCACGTGATCTAGCATCAACACATGATCATGATCACTGAAGCCCTGAACATCACATGATCTAGCATCAACACATGATCATCATCACTGAAGCCCTGAACATCACATGATCTAGCATCAACACATGATCACAATCATCAATGTAATGCTAGTATTTGTCCTCAGCCAGGTACAGTGGCTCAAGCCTGTAATCCCAGCACTTTGGGAGTCCAAGGCAGGTGGATCACTTGAGGTTGGGAGGTCGAGACCAGCCCGGCCAACACGGTGAAACCCTGTCTCTATTAAAAATGCAAAAATTAGGCAGGCGTGGTACCACATGTCTGTAATCCCAGCTACTCAGGAGGCTGCCGCAGAGGAATCACTTGAACCCAGGAGGTGGAGAGGTTGCAGTGAGCAGAGATCATGCCACTGCACTCCAGCATGGGCAACAGAGTGAGACTCTTGTCTCCAAAAAAAAAAAAAAAAAAGAAAAAAAAAGTTTGTCCTCAAAGAACTTCCTTCTGTGTGGTCAGATTCCAATTTCTCCTACAAAGATTAAAACTATACGTGAAAATTACTGAGTTCCTGTAGGATAATGATAACCAACAAAGAACTCCAAAAACCATGTAGTTCTCCAAAAAGCATAACCAAAACTACTAATGCCAATACAGTAACTGGGATAAAAAGAATCCTACAGAATATAAATGTAAATGGAAGCGAGGAAATTAACATTTATAACTTCAGTAATCCATGCAAGAATAGGAAGGTGGAGACTGTACAGGGAAAAAGGGGTAAGAGGGATCCTAGCAGAGGCGAAATACGGGGGGCGGCGGGGGTGGGAATCACCCCAAGAAAGACAGAATCTCAGCTGAATTGGAAAACACTGAGAACAGGTCTATAACATGGTGGGCAAGAACAGTGGCTACTGTGGAACATAAAGAAAGGGGCTTGGAAGTACACAGGAACAAACATGGCAGTCTTAAGAATGCACCACTTTGTGGGGAGTGGGAAACAATTTAGAAGAAGCAGACATGCATTAGTGGGTTGGTGATAGAGTGAAACAGAGAAGCAGGTCATGAAAATTAAGGGACCTGTGGAAACATAAATTATCTCAGAATCAGAATATGCCACTGCAAGAAGGAGGAGAGAGGAAGAAATAGGAGGGAGGAAGAAGCGAGCGGGGGAGAAAAATAAGCTTGCTGAACTCGACCTATTTCACGTTATGAGCAGAAAGGGTACTTGAATTAAGAAATCAGTAGGCCACTCAAAAGTCTAGCCATCACCACCCCACATATAAACTATGGTTTCTGCTCTGGTATAGGAAAGGGGGAAAAAAAAAAGTTTTAAGAAGCAGCAAATGATCAACAGCATCTGTACAAGGCTACTACAAAAACAAATCAGAAAGAATCAAAATTCTTCAACTGATAAAAAATTTCCCTAAAAACAAAATCATGAAGAGAAAACTGAAACAAAATACTCCAACCTAAAGTAAATATCATTAAACAAGCAGTTGAAGACAGAAAATCTCAAATCAGAAATTAAACAACTAGAAATAGAAATAAAAAACAAAAGACGATGCATCACAGTTGGTAAGACTCAGGAAACCAGTATGTTTCAAAAAAGCAAAACAGAATCCACACAGAAATGAAGTCTGTATTACAAAGTCTTCAAAGAAAAATGGAGTTGACTGAAAATAAATAAAGGACATTAAGAATAGGATTAAAAGCAGGTAAGAGAACAAAAACAAAATAAAAGTTTAAGAGGGAATGGGGTGGATTTTAAAAGATTAAACATATGGAGAATTAGAGTCCCTGAAGTAGAAAAACGAAACAATGAAATAGAACTGGTATTTTAAACTATGATATAACAACATTTCTAAAAATAAAGTCCCTATATACATATTGAAGAGTTCTTTGTGTGCCTGAAAAAGGCAACCTAGAATAGTCAACTGTAAGACATAGTATAGCAAAATTATCAGCCTTCAGTGAAAAAATTTAAAATATACTTTGGCCCACAAGGCAAAAAAACAAATCACATTCAAAGTAAGAAAACTGGATCAGCATCAGTATCTCAAGAGCACCAAATAAAATTTCTTGGGACTATGTGAACAGACTACAAACACTCAATTTCTCCAGCAGTGAAAGAAAAAACTGCTATCTCTTCAGACTTGACCCCAAAAAGAAGGCCCAACACCTTAATGAACTCTTTAGGCACTGAAATAAGTTAATCTCCCACTGGAGCATTCATCTTCATCATTTATATAGACTAGCCCACAAACCAGTGTCCTCTGAAAAGGAAACAATGCAACAGGCTGCACTGCAAATGTTCAGCAAACCACACCCCGTATCTTTGGGGACACACAAACCTAATGACTACTTCAAACTACAGTCTCCATGACTGAGAATTCTGCTGACTAATGCCTATGGCAACATGAGTTGTCTTCCATGTACCAACGCCAGTTTGATATCTGGATGGCAACTGCCTGACAAGACCACCAAGTACAAACAAATGCCTAATATCTCTATTCTGGGGTTGGTCTACTTGGATCTGATGACTAAGGTATTAAGCGTCCACCAGGCTTTCCTTGTGGAAATGGTATATTTAAGAGTGCAGCTGACCCTGGCCACCCATCAGTTTTACATTAAAAAACAGCAGCTATCTCTTGTAGCAAACTTTATCCCTAACTCTGCCACCCAACTCAAAGTCAATGGCCCAGTCGAACCCTCAATTCACAGAGGTTCCCTAAATGCCCAGGCCTGGGTAACTGATGATTCTGCTAAGTTGAAATCTGATTGTGCTTAATGGGCTGCTGTGGCTGTTTCCCCTCAGAAACAGCTGTGTAATACCAAAAACAGGCGTGGTTGTTCTGCTCAGTGGGCAGAACTCAAGGCAGTCCTCATAGTCTTGACCAAGACCCACTTTGACAAATCTTCCCACATTTGTACTGACTGTTGCCACTGGCCTAACCATATCATCTGCCACTTGGAAGACTACAGACTAAGAGATAAAGACACCGCCCTTTGAAACATCTATCTTTTGAACAACAAATCACACATGCGAACTAGTCACCAAGACGTCACTTAACGTAGTCGCCCACAGTGAGGACCCATAATCTGACAAACCATCTGGAATCAAGCTGCTAATTAAACCTACACTTACCAGATCACCACCATTGCTACCTGGCTCCATTACTGTAAGTTCATGCAGAAGCTACAATGAATACCAGACTTGAGACTCTTATCAAACATTGGCCTGTTTACCTTGCAGGGCAGGAGCCACGCTAGTCAAGGCATCATACCCATCTGTTCTTAGCAAACTGACTTTGTTCTTTTGTTGGGGCTACCACTGGCACCTTACTACTATTACGACTCTCACTGTGAGAGTACAGTGTGTTAGAGTACATTGTGCTAGTTAACTGTAGCCATTCCACTGTGAATTTTTAAATTAAAATGTCATTATTTCTGGCTTTCTGGACTATTTTACAGTCTAATAATACTGTGCCTTTTGCCACAAAAGCCACCAAAACATAAGCCAATAGGTAAGGCATTCAGCAGTCATTCCATGTGCCCTAACATCTGCTAGCATCCAGCATTGTGACATGCATTTGAGCCACCTCAAAAATTAACATGAAAATATGTGTGACTCGACTTCCTCTCCTCTTTTTGTCCACACACCTTAACAAGGCAGTTTGGTGACTAAACGCATCTATCCAAAGAAAGAGTTCATCTCTTCTTGGCTACTTCCTAAGAAATTATCAATGCAAGAGATGTGGGCATTATTCAGATCTATTTTGAAAATTTAAGATTCTGTCCTGATCATTCCCGGGCATAATGCTTCCTTTCCTCCCTTGACAGTTACCTTGAGGAAACTCAACCAATATATCCCCTGGGTGGCAGCCTAGCTTTGGGGAAAAAAAAAAAAGGCTTAGGAAATTCAAATTTAATCTGGGTTCAGTCACTGAGTTCTCTTGTTTTACTGACATGGTCTTAGTTAATAAGGATAATGACCACTTGGCTGAGTGTACTTCACACTAAGCCCTCCTGCAGTGGCCTACGGAGGCCAAAGTGAAGGATGTAATCAGTCTCTATAAATTTCATTGAAATGCCCTTATATCTCTCATACTAAAACTCTCCAGACGAACATCTGATAATCTGGGTGTTAGTACGGGATAACTGGAGAAAACGTGAAGTTACAGATACTCAGATGGAGACACTGATTTCATGAGGGTAAGCAAAAATTCTAGTATGTGAAGATGAAAATACAGATCCTAGGAGGTAGAGAGGGAGAGACAGTAAAATCTTTTGTCTTTGAGAACCACCTTTGAAGACTTCCTCACATGAAAAAACACACTGGTGCAGCTCTCTGAAACCATCGACTGCTGGATCTGCCATCTTCAACCAGTGGGGTCTGAACAAACTTTGTCATTCTTCTTAATCTTAGGAAGGAATTTATGGAAGTGTTAATGGAAGACCCCAGCTTTCATGCAAAATATCAATTGCCCTCTCTCTCATGTTTCTCTCAGCCCCACTCCTGTGGCCACAGCTCAGTCTTTCTTAGGAGGGAACAAGGGATGGCCTGTTAGTGGCATAGTCAATAAAACAGATTGGAGTAACTACTCCCTGCGGGTCTGTCTAGAATCGTGGACACAATATATTCATCAAACTGAGTTGGAGGAACCAAAGTCTATCAGCCAGCCAAGAGGCTACACTGAAGGCACTGCCAACCTGGGTTTCTTAATGATGAAGGTCCCATTTGGGAGACCTCAATAATTGTAAGCAAAACTTCACAGGGGCACTACATACACTCCCCAGGGCTGGACCTCTCATGCAAAAGTTTAATACCATCTTGTCTTTGCTCCAATACCACATTAGGTATGATGAACTATACCAGGAATGGGTTATAAGAGACCTTCAAGTGTTTATGGAAGTATATAGCCCTCGGATCACAGTAGAAATCTCTCTAAAATGAGGCTAGCTTTCAGATACTTGGGGGAGCTGCCCCAGAGGGATATTTGACTTGTGTTTATGCATCCCTTGTGGGATGTTTTGTTTATGGTGAGAATCATCCAGTAGGTAAACGGTGGTGTATCAGTTTCTCTGGGTGGCCATAACAAAGTATCACAAACTGGATGGCTTAAACAAAACAAAAAAAACCTCATAGTTCTGGAGGCTAGAAGTCTAAAATCAAGGTATGAGTAGGGCCATGCTCCCTCTTAAAACTGAAGGGGAGAATCTTTCCTTGCCTCTTCCTAGCTTCTGATGATGGCTGTCAATACTTGACATTCCCTGGCTTCCAGCTAAATTATTCCATTTCCCCACCTCTGCCATCAAAAGGCATTCTCCCTGTGTGTCTGTAACAATGCAATAAAATAGAATTTAGTAAAAAAATTGCCCTCTTTTGCTGATATGGCATCGGTCATATTGGATTAAAGGCCTGCCCTGCATGACTATCACCTCATCTTAACTAATTACATCTACAACTATCCTATTTCCAAATGAGGCCACATTCTGGGCTACCTGGGGGTTAAGAATGCAGAATACCTTTTTGGAAAGAAACAATTCCACCTATAACAGGTGGTAAGAAATTTATCACTAACTTTCACCGAAGTGATCAATAATACCACTTCAACCTCAACTCACTGAGGCATTCACATCAGCTTCAACTCACTGAATTGCTATGGATGAGAGAACTACCCTAGACGACTTCTTTATGGACCAAGACAGATCCTGCTATACCTGTATTAATGTCTCAGGCCAAGGAGATAAAAGTATGGAATGAGGGAAAGAGAGAAGAAAACATGTAATGCTCTGCTACAATAATACGTATCTAACTGAAGTCATAATTTTAAAATACGTATACACATCTATATACACACACACATCCCCACAGAACCATATCCCTTAGCTCTACTAAAAAGGCCTCAAAGCAATAATACTACCTCAGCAGTAAAGCGTACACCTAGCAAAGTTTTTGCTTTCTAAATATCATTTCCTACTAAGAGGAACCAGGGCTCCTTGAAAAAAGTGCTGATTACAGTTCCACGGCAGAGAACATACAAAGTAAGCTTAGAATATCTTGTATCAGAAAGTAGACTAAAGGAGATACACTATGATATAGGAGTTGGTTCCCACAGGTCAAATTTAGGACAATCTGAACATGAAGAAGAATAATCCTAGTAATGAATTAGGGAATGAAAAGAATCTTTGAGTTGGAATACTCAAAACAAAAGGTAAGTGAGGTTGGCAAACCTTGCCTTTACAGAAGAATGACAACTAATTAATGTAGAAGAAATCACAGAATTTGAAAATCTCCATTTCACAATCACTAATGTAATATCAAGTTCAGACAAAGATTATAAATGAATACTACAAGTGCTGGGTAAAAAATTGCTGAGAAACAGGATATTCAATTGATCTCCCTGTTTCCTTCCTCCCAAGCCACTTATCTCCCCAAATACTTAATAAAAGCAAAAAAAATTTCCTTGTACAATGGAGAGATCTGACAACCATCACCCTAATCAAGTGATTAATCTCAGCACTGGTATACGAACAAGCTAATATTATGGGCCTCCTGATAACATATAATAAGAAGTATTCCAACTAACTGCTATAGTACTCTTCCCTTCAATATAATCAGGAAGAAACAATCAGACAAATCCAGAGCATGGGACACTATAAAAGGCAAGTAGCTTGGATTCCTCAGGGAAAAAAAAGTCACCATCATTAAAACACATACTTTCTTTTTTAAGTGTGGAAACGTTATAGATTAAAAGAAAGAGGTGTAACAAATGTAACAGATGAACCTCAAATGGATCTCACATGGCATGGGGGTGGGGGAGTGAAATAAAAGACATTTTGGAGACAAATGCAAAATTTAAATATGAATTATATAGTAAGATTATATCATTGAACTAATATTAATTTACTTAAAAGTTATAATGGTGTTCTAATTATATAAGAATAGCCTTGGCCGGGTACGGTGGCTCACGCCTGTAATCCCAGCACTTTGGGAGGCCAAGGCAGGCGGATCAGGAGGTCAGGAGTTCAAGACCAGCCTGGCCAACACGCTGAAACCCCATCTCTACTAAAAATACAAAAAAATTTAGCCAGGCATGGTGGCAGGTGCCTGTAGTCCCAGATACTTGAGAGGCTGAGGCAGGAGAATCGCTTGAACCCATGAGGCGGAGGTTGTAGTGAGCCATGATTGCGCCACTGCACTCCAGCCTGGGTGACACAGCAAGACTGTGTCTTTAAACACACACACACACACACACACACACACACACACACACACACACACAGAACAGTCTTAAACTCAAGAGATGCATTACTGAAGTATTTAGGGACAATAGTCATGATGTATGTAACTCATAGGTAGTTTTTTGCTAATATTTGACTGATTTTTTTTACCTATACTTAAAAGAGAGCAAAATGCAAAGTGGCAAAACATTACTAATTAGTGAATTTTGGTAAAGGGTAGCACAGGTGTCCACTGTACTAGTTTCAATTTTCTGTAAGCTTGAAATTAAAAAGATGAAGAGATTATAGCTGGACTTTAAATGGAAAAATTATAGAATATAGGTAAGAATTCAAGGAATGCTACAATGTCACATATATAATGAACGTTTGTTGTAAACAGTAAAAATGGTGGGATTATCCTATCTGAGGAAGAGACACCTAGGAAGAAAGTTAACACACTAAAGTTACATCATATGCCTTCAATGTAAAAAATAAGAAAATTAAACTACATAGCTCAGCAATAACTTGAGGGCATCATTTATACCAAACTGGTCATGGATTCACTCAAGCCTGAAACATGGCTCATGTTAGCCAAACCAGAAAAAGAACATGTAAAAGGCATGACAGTTCCCCAGTCTTGCAAAGAGGTGAAATACCTTGTTCAGGTAGCCAAGAAATTTAAGGAAACTTAAAAATTAAGGGCTATGAAGAAATGTTATCAAAGGTAAGAGGAAATGATAAGGGTTGTAGTACCAATCCAAAAAAAGTAATATACTTACAAGTGCTTTAAGTGATGTACAAGGGACCCAAGTTTACCTTATTTGTTAATTTCACACTCTAAACCCATGAGAGGTGTGACCTCTCTGTAAGGAAACAAAAGGGTGATAGGCTCTTTTCCACGTGATTTTAGCCAGCTGTATTCAATTCACCAGTCCCCACTATGAGACACATCCCTGAATAAAAGCTTTTCATGATCATACAAGTTTAGGATATGCTGGCGGAGGGATCACTGCCCTAAGACACTAATAATCTTGGTTAGGAACACAAAAGCAAGACACAATTACAGTTTACAGAATAGGGACAATAATAAATATGTGCACTTAAGAAAAGCATTAAATTCTAATAGCTCTGGAGTCACAAATCCCAACCCTGAACAGTTACTAGCTGTGTGACTTTGAAAAAATTATAACCTCTCAGCTTTAATATTCTCATTTATAAACGAGTTTTGTTCATATCTAACTTTCACAATAATGAGAATCACATGAGATAATATATATACTGTATATATAAATGACTTAACATAGCGTCCCCAATAGTTTACACATAATAAACAAAAATTTTATTTTGTTGGGAGACAATAAATGTTAGTTAATATGTAATGTATCAATGTAATGTTATTTATTCTTCTCAAAGTATTTTGTAATTTATCAATTCTTCATTTAACTGGAGTCCAATTATATATTAATCTCCAACACATCACCAAAACTTTGGTTATACAGGCAACCTGCTTGATTCTACATAAGTTCTTTATTTCCCTTCAACTGAATTTTCTTCTTAAATCTACTGATCCATAGTAACATCCTTCCAGGAGGATATTTCGTACTTAGATTTTGTAATAAACCCTGGAAGAGATGAGTAACTTTGTAGGAGAATACATCTAAAAGAGTTAGCAATTATGAAGAATATTCCCTACAGTATAATTTGATTTAAAAAAAAGTTTGGAGCTAACACTTAAGGGAGGTGAGAATTATATCGAGTAGTCTTAATTAACAACTTTATTTGGCCGAGGAGTTTGATGTTAGCACTGAGGGAGGTGAGAATTGAATTCCAAAATTTGTGAATAAACTGACTGTGTGAAGGAAGAGCAGAATTATCTGCTAAAAGGGCTTACAAGAAAGCCAAAAGCTCATTCACCAGCCTTTAAGCAAGGAAAATCAACTGAAGAATCTAAATGCAAGTTAACTCTAGAAGAAAATTTCATTTTTTTTAAAGAAAAGAAAAAAGGCAAGTCTCACAAAGGAAAGTACTATGATTTTTAAATTCTAACTATGAACTTTTCAAAGATCCTAAACAATTACAAAGATTATGGCAGTGTTATAGAAGTGGTCCAAAAGTACACTGACACAGAAGGACCCAGGAGGAGTAATTCACGTGAAAAAAAAAAAAAACAAGATGGCCGCAAATGACAGGGTCTCTTTCTCAGTGCATCTACAACTCCCTCTGACGCTTCATTTATTATTCAGAAATATAATTTGAATAATTTTTCTTGAAAAATATCCGTGGAAATTCCTCTTCACCTTTTCATCTTAGTTGTCACCTTGAGATCTCTTTGGTCCACTCTGCCCACTATCATATGGATTACAGAGCTCTCCTGGCTCAATAACAATAGATCTCAAGACCACTTCTCTACCACAATTACTTAACAGATGCCCCTTTGAAATTCATATTATCCTATAATATAAATTTTCATCCTCATCTACAAACTCCAACGCATCCCTCTATAATCTCACTTTTTTCCTCTTCAGTTACCATACCATCCTAATATCAACATCTCATTTTATAATCTAGATATTACCACAGTCTCACAGTTCAAGCTTCTTTATACCATCAAAAATCACGTATATCATACTTCAGCAAGTTACTTATTAAATAAACCCTTTATGACAACTTGCTAATTTTCAACCCTATCCTACTTCTACACAAAACCTGTTCTTCACCCTTGTGGAAATCTAGCTTAACTGTATCACAACCAGTTTGTCAACTTTCCCCAGCTACCTCTGACCCTTGTCCAACTTTGAAACCATAGCTACATATTTCCCATATTCTCTCACTAGCACTTTCTACTCATTTTCCTAATCTACTTCACACCATGAAGAAAATAGGACCATTCCAAAGGAGCATGGTTCTTGCTACTAAATTGCTCAGTACTAGGAAAGAAAATCATTTAATTCTACAGACTCTTCACTAAGAAGGTAGGTATTCTAGTTTCAAAAACGGTCCTCAATGCTACATGGTTATCCAACTAGTTAAGCCTTTCCATTTCCACTGGTTCTCAGTGAATAAAATACAAAAGCTACACGTCATGAACCTGCTCCTCACCTTCCCTTTCTCTATACTGCTTTGCACAATAGATTTTAACTTTAACCTGTTCTTTCTTCTCTAACTATCCTACCCCGACACTGACCCATTAAATTTTCCAAGAACTTCAATCTCTTTCTCTTATAAATCCAAAACTCTTCTAAAATGCTAAGTTTCTTAAAATAGGCTATAATGAACAAATAAAAAGCAAATAAATGAAAAAAGTTGTTATAGGCTAGATGTCATTAAAAAATTAAGGGTCTGTATTTAACAAATGATTTAACACCAAAATGCGTTAAGTAAAATACTATCCAAAGAATGCACCATTTAACAGTATGTTATGGTTTATGTTATTACAGTACATATAATTATATGTAACAGTGAAATAAATACTTAGATAATAAAATATTTCTAGATTGTTATAAAAATATAATGATTAAATATTTCTTCACTATACTAGTGATTTTAGGAAATCAATACATTCAGTTTTTAGGAACAAAAAAAGATTTTCCTAAAATATTTACAGTATTTTTTAAATGCCTGAAATGTTTTATTTTTAGGGGAAAATGAACTGATATACCAAAATGGTAACTAAGGTATTTTGTCTGAGTAGGGCTTTATAGCATCCCTTAATGTTACAGGATCCTTGGGGTGTCGCTTCGCCAGATGGAAACCTCTGTGGCCAGGGGCGCCTTTGCCTGAGGTTCACTCTGGCCCAATGGATTCGTTTTATCCACTCAGACTGGCAGGCTCCACTCAGCTCCCGCTACCGGCCAGGATCCCATGCCTGCCAATGGCACACCAGGAACAGAGCAACAAGGAGTGTGTGAGTGAGCATGGGGTCTGGCCACTGCACACAGCCAGGCATGCTGGCTACAGCAGGGCGTGCAGCTCCAGGAACTGGAAGAGACACCAGCTCCCTGTGAGGCTGCAGGTGGACTGCAAGCAGCTTCCCCGGCCGGCACTGGGGAATGCAGTGGCACCGGAAGCTTGGAGACACCAGAAACCACAGGGCCCCAAAAAGGGAGTCACAGCCCTGGCTCAGGAAGCTCCCAGGTCTGGACTCCCCAAAGGGCCACAGCTATTCTCTTCTTCTCTTCATCCACAACATGGCAAGCGAGGGGCATGTTCCAGCCCTCTTTGTATTACAGCTCTTTTAGCCTTGCCATTTGGCAGGTCCCAAGTTCTTGTCCTGCATCCAGGAAGAAAGAAGCACACAAACAAGCGGAGGGTGAGTAAGACAAAGAGGAGCTTTATTGAGCAAAAGAACAGCTCAGAGGGAACCTGCAGTGGGCAGCTCCTCTCCATAGCCAGGATGTCCTGACAAGTCTTCAGCTCTCAGTAGGGAGGGTACACCTCCTTTCTGCCAGGCAGGCTGTCCTATAGTCTCTTCAGCTCTCAGCAGAAAGAGCAGCACCTCTCTGCATCTGGTCCTACCGTTGTCTCCTCAGCTCTCAGCAGAGAGGAGACCCCGGGGTGGGCAGCTTCTCTCTGCAGCTAGCCATCTCTTTGTCTCATCATCTCTCCATCCTCTTCTCAAGTCTGGCTGAGTCTGAGGTTTTTATGGGCCAGATATAGTGTGCGCTGACTGGTGCATGGGTGAGAGTAGGAAAAACTACCACACTTTCCCACTCTGTTCAACGGGACCGGCAGCCCAGTCCCCAGGCTTCAGGCCCTCCCAAGCTTGAAGGTGGGGTTTCATCAGGACCCTTCCACCCTGGAGCCTGTCTGCCTCCTGCCACCATTCATGGTGCCCAGGTTGTTCTTGCCAAGGGGCACCTGCAGGCCAAAACCAGACTTCCCTCAGGGTCCCCCTCAGCCACTCTCCCATGCTCGTTTATGCCGAAAGTCCAGAGGGGACTGAGTCAGCAGGGGGCTGGCATGTCAGCTCTGCCCTGAGCATGCACACACCTGGCCAAGCTCCAACAGTGCCCAATCCTTGCTCCAAGACTGGAGCAGCCACCAAGAGCAGGGAGAGACCAGGCAGTGGAAGCAGACATCTCCAAGCCTGCAGGGGTAAGGGGGGCCTTCCTGGGCCACTGAGAGTGCAGAGAGATGCCTGAGTCCGCAGTCGCAGGTGGGCAGTTGCAGCTGCGCCCAGGAGGGCAAAGTTGCTGCCTGCTCCCTGCCCCAAAGAGCACAGGGATATCCTGGTCCACAGCCATGACTTGGAAGGCTGCAACCATGCTCGGCAGGGTAGGGCTACTGTCTGCTCCCAGCTCCCAATGGCTCTATGGAGCACAGCACTGCCCCAGACCCAGTTCCACCTTGGGGTCCCCTCTCTGCCCACCCCTCCATACCTGACTGCCCTGCTCTCCCACCAGCAGGTGACTTGGCCTGGCCCCATTGCAGTGGCCCCCATAGCTTCAGGGACTGTCTGGCTTCTCCCTACTCCCTGTAGAAGTAGCAGGTGACAGCAGTGACCAGGGACAGGGTCTGGAGTGGCAGAGGCTCCAGGCCTGGGAGTGGGTCCTGCCTAGGCTCAGGAGGGTGGGGGGTGGGGGTGGCACAGTCAGCTACCTTGGGGACACAGGGCACAGGGGGTATGGTACACACGGGTCTCCCCACTGTCACTGCTGCTCCTGCAACCACTCCCACCACTACCACCCAGCCTTCCTCGCCACAGCTGGCACGATAGCAGTGGCCTCTTCGGATGGCCCGCTGCTGCCATCGTTAAGGTATATATACTCTATCCGTATGTGCTAGCCCAATTCTGACAACAGTGTTTATACACTCTCAAGTACTGGTCCTCAAATTTGATAGTAATAGAATTCAAAATCACCTAACGTGCTGTTTTTCAAAATATTTTGCTCACCATGTTCTCTACTCACTTTTAACCATGCCCCAACATACACTCATTATTAGGTTGTGATAAGATGCTTCTTAGAAATTTTAGAACACTCTCATTCCCTTTCTACCACCTAACCTGAGTAAAACTGATTTTCTACATTGACCCAAGTTACTAATAACTTCAGTCTCCACTACAGCTCAAAATGATTTAGAAGCCTAAGCCAAGTCTACAATGAATATACAACATGGACAATGCTGGCACATGCAGTTATAATACAAAATGTGTTTGTTCTTGAACGTGTTCAGCCAAGAAGATATAAACAAACTGTGCTGTGCTTAACCATCGAGGAAATGGATTACGTAATTTATAAGTTTCTGGAAGATATCTCCAGACCCAGATGATTTTACTGGAAAATGCTACCAAACACTTAAAGAAGAGTTAACACTAATTTTATACAATATTTCCCAAAAATTAAAATAGGTAACATTCCCCAACTCATTTTATGAGTACAATATTACCCTGATATCAAAACTAAACAAAGACACTATAAACAATAAAAACTACAGACCAGTGTCTATCATTAACTTAGATCAAACTTCTTCAAAAAAAATTAGCAAACTGAATCCAGCAACACATAATAAAATAATACGACACAATTAAATAGTATCCATTCCTGTATGCAAGACCAGTTCAACATTTGAAAATCAATCAATGTAACTGATTATATCCATAGGCAAGAAAAACTACATAAAGTGACAACAAAAAGATTTTTTTAATGCAGCACCTCATTCATGATAAAAACTGTCAGCAAACTAGGAATATAGAGCAACTTCCTCAACTTGATAAATACCACCTATAAAAAACCTACAGCTAATATCATACTTGATGACAGATTGAGTGCTTTCTTTCAAAGAGCAGATCAAACTGTAAAACATCAAACTAGAAAATTTTCAGAAAAAAAACAGAAGATCTTTGGGATCTAGGGCTAAGGAAAGAGTTCTTTAATTTGACAACAAAAGAAATAATTTTAAATGGATAAGCTAATAAACTGAACTTCATCAAAATTAAAACCTGCAAAAGACCTGTAATGAGGAGGAAAATACAAGTCACAAACTGGGAGAAAATATTTGAAAACCAAGTATCTGACGAAGGACTAGTATCTAAATATATAAAGAACCCTCAAAACTCATTTAAAGAATCCAATTAGAAAGGGGCAGAAGACTATGAACAGATACTTCATTAAAGATGATACAAAGATGACGAATAAGTACATGAAAAGATGTTCAACACAGTCATAGGGAAATGCAAACTTAAATCACAATGAGATATTACTACAGTATCTATCAGAATGGCTAAAATAAAATAGTCACAACAGCAAATGCTGGTAAGGATAAGCAGCAACTAAACACACTGATGGCTGGAATGTGAAATGATACAGCCATTCTAGAAAACATTTTGGCTGTTTCTTATATAACTAAATAGAAACTACCACACAACCTAACCACCACACTCTGTGGCATTCTTCCCAGAAAAACGGTAAGTTCACATCAAAACCTGCAGAAAAATGCTCATACCACATTTATTTGCAATAGCCAAAACCTAGAAACAACCCCGATTCCTTTAACAAATAAATGGTTAAAGAAACTGCAGTACATCCATATAATGGAATATTACTCAGTAATTTAAAAAAAAATTATTGATAAATATAACAACTTGGACGTATTTTTTTAGGGAATTACAGCTGATTTTTAAAAGCCAAACCCAAAATGTCATGTACCATACAATTCCATTTACATAAGATTCTTGAAATGACAAAATTATAGAAATGGAGAACAGATTAGTGACTGCCAGAGGTCAGAGGTCAAATTCGACAGGTAAGAAGTACAATGGAGAGTGGGTGTGACTTTAAATAGCAAGAAGTATTCCCACAGTAATAGAGCTGTTCCGCATTTGTCTGTATCAATGCCAATACCCTACTTGTGAATTTGTACTATAGTTTTACAACAGGTTACCACTGGAGAAAACTGGGTAAAAGATGTGTACATACAATTATTTCAAAATAAAAATTTCCATTTAAAAAAGTGTTTGTTGTATACTTTTGGACAAGTATTTATACTTGTCCAAAGTTTTCTTTAATTTATTGCTCCTGACAAGCATTTCATTCATTTAAAACTGTTTACTTCTACAGCATAGAAATTTCTAATCACTGGCAGTATCAAAAATTAAATGGGCTACACTAGGTAAAAGTGAGTCCTCTCTATTAAAAATTGATTATATTTAAGGGGGCTACTTCATTAACCATAGCTATAACTGAGTGACCTACAAGGCAATCTGCAGGATATCAAGATGATAAAACAGTTTTATGATTATATGTGCAACTGGTCAATGAATATTTTACATGCCCACAATAAAAGAATATTAGCCTATATTTCTAAAATACACTGATTTTTCAGCTTATTTTTAAATGCACAGTTATATTTGACTATTAAACAACTGTTTATCTTACATATATTTATCTTAAAATGAACATAAAAATATATATGTAAACCATGAATAATAGTTTTTAATATTTTTTAAATACATAAATTACCTGCACACAGAACACTGCCGCTGAGGCTGAAGAGCAGTGAACATAACAATCATGGAATAGTTTCGAGGTGGTGCCTTTATAAATTTTCGGAATTTATCACCATTCATTCGGAAGATTGAGCGTCTGGAACTCCATTCCATCAGCTGCTCTACTTTTTCAGCTAAAAGATTCTGCAATTAAACACAGAAATTAACATTTACAAAGAGTCAAAGTCCTTTTGTTTGAATTTCATATAAATGCATAAAATGTTTTATTTTCTTTTTCCTAATGATATCCAAGTTTATAGAAAAGATAAAAGACCATATTTCTGCTCCTAGAAAGATAGAAAGGATATATATTTTTCTAATGTTGGGTTTTCTCTTGGCCTTATATATCCCAGACCAGTTGCTAGAGAAGTCAGCAATCCAAGAATGCCAATGGGGGTTGACATAAAAAAACAGAAGGCTCAAGAAAAGTAAGCTCTTGCTATCCAAAGGACAAAGAAAGGAAAAGCCCAGTAAAAATATTAACTGCTCTACTCTAGTCTAGCCAAACATCACGGCAAAAGGAAAACAAAACAACAACAAAAACTACAGCCTCACAACCACCCCCACAAACACAAAGCTGCAACTATACACAAAAGAGTGTTGTATGACTCTACTTAAAGTCAAAAATAGGAAAAACTGATGTACTGTGCTAAAAGTCACTATGGTGGCTAGTCTGGGAGGCACAGTGACTGGTAGACAGCACAGCTGGAACTGGGCTATTAGTAATATTCTGTTCCTAGGGAGGTTTGGGAGGAGACAGCACTGTAGCTTCTGTATAGAAGGCTCTTATAGGCTGGGAATGGTGGCTCACACCTGTAATCCTAGCACTTTGGGAGACCAAGGTGGGAGGATCACTTGAGCCCAAGGAGTTCAAGATAAGCTCAGGCAACACAGTAAGACACTGTCTCTACAAAAAAAAGAAAGAAAGAAAGGGGAAAAAAAGGCTCTTATCTTTAGAACATTCATTTTACTTGAACAAGCCTGAGAAGTTAACAACTCTACAACATTGTATTCCTACAAGACAAAGAAACTGCCTGCCATTTTAAAACCAAGCAAGTATAAGCGGTCAGGAGAGAGAGGTTTGAAATGTGTCATTTAACCAAGCTTACTCTAGAAATCAGAGAGAAAAGTAATCTCTTTCCCCTCTCCTCTCAAGTGAAAAAGGAAAAATGGCTCACAGAGACTGGGTGCATATACGTCAAGAAGAAAGAAGGGAAGGCAGACATCTTATCCTGAGTTAAGGTAAAAGACTTGTTGCAGTGCTTTGCACCCACTTGAACAGGAAAAAGATAAATGGAAAGAAATGGAAGGGAGGAAGGGAAGGAAAGTAACCTGGCCAAAGAGCACAGTAACCTGCAGAGACAGAACATTCAGACATGCATGCATGCTAACAGTATGAAAAAGAAAAATTATAGCTAATGACTCGGCTGTGTTTTTTTTTTTAAAAAAAGACACAATTTTGCCACAACCAAAGGGCATCAACTGAAATTGATCTTAACCTCAAAACAAACAAATTACTTGCATTTAGATTTACATATATAGATTTATATATAAAAATATATAGCTATAGATTTATCTATAGATTTATCTATATATAATATTTATGTATAATTTATATATATAAATCCATGTATATATTTGCAGTCTGAGTTAAATATATATATATAACTTAGGAAATATACTTTATATATATATATATTTTACATATATTTATGTGTATTTTATAGATATATATTTCCAAAGTAAAATAACCTTATTAAACTGAAAATGAAAACTTACTTCTCTGGCTCATCAATATACCCAAAACAGTAGAAAGTGACATAGAAGGACTTCTCCTAATTGTTCTTAGTTTTAATTTTGAGAAGCGAAGTGAGGTTATTTTCCATGTTAAGCACCATTTAATAGTTTTTGCCTTATAGAAAACTGTTACATATTTAATAAGATTTAAAGTCTCCAGTATTTACCAATAAACACAGTGAACCAACTTACTATATAAATTCTTTTGAGCCTTGAAAACATTTTAAAATAATAAGATAAAAACTATATAAATATTTATTTTTTAAGTATGTAGAGACTGTGACCCTCTATGGAAAGAGTGGAAATCAAGCAGGGTAATCCACTAATGAGGGCAGAAAAGAACTGGTCTCAGAAAGTTACTTACGTATGAGTTACCTCAGTATTTTATGCTTTTCTCATTACATACATGCACAACACACACTCACACAGACACACACCACACACAATCTTTTAATACTCTTTGAATTTCTACAATAATCTTACTGTTTTTCTCATTTAAAAATCCCATTTATACCAAATATGTATCTATGAAAACAGTAAGTAACTGTAAAAGGTCAAAGATTTCACTTTACTTTTAAATAATCAAAGAAACCAGCCCCAGGTTCATGGATGCTGAAAGGAATGAGACTCCTGAGTCTGGTACTCCTATTTCCCATGCTTCCCAACTTCAAGGTAATACAAAACTCATTTACTAGCCTGATCACAAATGAAAATTCCTCACAGAGGAATAGTTCTTATTTAAGTAACAAAGGACTAGGTAAGTTACAAGTGCCTTTAAAAACCAAGCAAAACACAAGAATGCATACTCTTAACTTGGTTTAACTGAATTTCTTTTTGTAGTACACTTCTAGTTATCATACAATTACTATATTCCTTCAGAATTAGGCAAATATATATATGTCATTTTTCTAAATATTGAGAACCACTGTGCTACAGATTTCAGGGTACACAGTCATGTTTAATATTAAAAAAATCAATGTAAAATATAATTTTTACACAATCACATCTTGAAAAATGTAGAATTCTAACTATATGTAATTTTCCCATTACAAATATTCTGGAAAAAATCTTTTAAACAAAATGCCTATTAGTCCCATCATTTTGCATCAATCTTGAGAAACTGTTATTTTTCATTACCATGACTACACTTCCTTACAAACACTATATCAGTGTGAAATTCTAACGCTATCTGCAATGTATTAATATATTAGAGTGTGAGATTCACTATACCCTCACCAGATTAGGGTATTCATTCTTATTCATTTTCTATCTCTTTATGGTGTACACATATGCGCACACACACTTCCAAGTTAATCGAAAATGGTATCTTATTTTAATTTGCAGTTTGTTTGTTTGTTTCTGACACAGTCTCCCCTCTGTTACCCAGGCTGGAGTGCAATGGTGCAATCTCAGCAAATCGCAACCTCCACCTCCAGGGTTCAAGGGATTCTCATGCCTCAGCCTTGCACTGTTATTTCTGGCAAAATTGAGTCATTTTTTCACAATTCTGAATGCTCTCTCTTTCTTACTAATTAAAACTCATGTCCATTATCCTTGATCTATTCATAAATATAATCTGTCCTATACAAGAGATTAAAAAGTATATGGAATAGGCCGGGCACGGTGGCTCACGCCTGTAATCCCAGCACTTTGGGAGGCCGAGGCAGGCAGCTCACAAGGTCAGGAGATGGAGACCATCCTGGCTAACACAGTGGAACCCCATCTCTACTAAAACAAACAAACAAACAAACAAAAAAATACAAAAAATCAGCCAGGCGTGGTGGCGGGCACCTGTAATCCCAGCTACTCCAGAGGCTCAGGCAGGAGAATGGCGTGAACCCAGGAAGTGGAGCTTTCAGTAAGCCGAGATCATGCCACTGCACTCCAGCCTGGGCGACAGAGAGAGACTTCAACTGAAAAAAAAAAAAGTATATGGAATAAAACTCTTTCCAGACTAATCAATGTTAAAACTAGGATAAAATTTTGTCACTTCTAAATTGTTTTCTTTCTGCTTATAGGGTAAACGAGGAAGAGCAGAGAGCAATTATAACTGAGAAAAGTAGTATTTTAAAAGCATGTATTATATTTGATTACATTTTGTGAATTATTTTTCTTTTAAAAGTCTCAATCTATTATATGAAAAATATCAATTATTTAAAAGCTGGAAACACAAATCCATGTTCTGGAATAACAATAAATATCAAATTATAGTGAAAATAAGAACTGAAATCTCTCTCCTATTCTTAGTATCCCAACTGCCTTAAGGGAGAAACACATTTCTCCCTTAAACTAGACTAAAATACCAGTAAAATCCACAAAACGATTTTTCTTTGAATTTTAAGTATCAAACTACTTTTAATAATTTCTTCCAAAACACAGCATATAAGGTAATGGAAGTGTTCCGACTCGTGACTAGTGGTAGAGCCATGACTGCATTTGCCAAAACCCACAGAAATACAGTCATGTGTCGCAGTGATGTTAATCACTTAACAACAGACTCCATATACAAAGATGGTCCCATAAGATTATAATGGGGCTGAAAAATTCTTACCGCCTAATAATGATGGGCAGCCGTGGTAACACTGCAGCACACCGTTTTACTCCTGTGCTTGTGGTGATGCTGGTGTAAACAAAGCTACTGGCTGCCAGACATATGAAAACACAGCACATACAATTACGTATAGCATATAATACTTGATAACGATAAACAACTTTGTTACTGGTTTTATGTATTTACTATACTTTTTATCTTTAGACTGTACTCCTTCTGCTTATTTGTTTTCTAAAGTTAACTGTAAAACAGCCTCAGGCAGGTCCTTTACAAGGTGTCCAGAAGAGAATGTTATCCTAGGAGATGACAGTTCCATAACTGTTATTGCACCTGAAGACCCCCCAGTGGGACAAGATGTGGAGGTGGAAGATAGTGATATTGATAATCCTGACCCTGTGTAGGCCTAGGCTAATGTATGTGTGTCTTAGTTTTCAACAATAAAGTATAAAAACTTCTTAAAAAATCAGAAAAAAGCTTACAGAATAAGGACATAAAGAAAATATTTTTGTACAGCTGTAAAATGTGTTTGTATTTTAAGCTAACTATTATTACAAGAGTCAAAAAGTTAAAAAAATTAAAAACTTTAAAAAAAAGTTCTAGTAGGGTAAAGTTAATTTATTATCAAAGAAAAATCTTTCGATAAAGCCTAAGCATGCAGAGTTTATAGAGTCTACAGTAGTGTACAGTAACATCCCGGGCCTTCACACTCACTCACCACTACTGACTTATTCACCCAGAGCAACCTCCAGGCCTGAAAGCTCCATTCATGGAGAGTGTCCTAGACAGGTGGACCATTTTTTTATCTTTTATACCATATTTTTGCTGTACCATTTCTAAATTTAGACGTGGTTAGATACATAAATACTTCTTATTGTGTTACAAATGCCTACAATATTTAGTAGAGTACTACTGTGTACATGTACAGCTTTGTACCCTAGGAGCTATACCACACAGCCTGGGTGTGTAGTAGACTATACCATCTAGGTTTCTGTAAGCATACTTTATGATGTTTGCACATGACACATTTCTCAGAACGTATCCCTGTCTTTAAATAACACAACAGTAGACAACACAAAAATGGTTTCTGCCTTACATATTTTTAAATGATCAGCCAAGGTTGGGAGGATGGTTTCAAAATAAAAACCAAACTTTAACAACTGAACTTGACTGCATTACTAACATAAACATAACTTTGGAAAACAGTATTTGACTGGATATTCTTAAAGCCAAAGAGAAAAAGAAGCTGTATACAAATAACATACTCAAGTTATTTTTGTTTCTCACAGAGGTATGTATTACCACTTCTGTTACTTTATGAGTACACCACAGTTGAACAAGTAAGTAAATATACATCCGGCTTTGTATCACTGTCATAAAAGAACTCACAAATAAGGAAAGGGGGAGGGCCAGAATGCATCTTGTGACGTTGGACAGGAGTTGGAGGCATCCATATTAATGTGTGGCTTTTTAAACAGGAATACAGGCCAAGCGCGGTGGCTCACGCCTGTAATCCTAGCACTTAGGAAGCCTAGGCGGGCAGATCAAGAGGTCAGGAGTTCGAGACCACCCTGGCCAATATGGTGAAACCCTGTCTCTACTAAAAATACAAAAATAAGCCAGGCATGGTGGCACGAACCTGCAGTCCCAGCTACTCAGGAGGCTGAAGCAGGAGAATCACTTGAACCTGGGAGGCAGAGCTTGCAGTGAGCGGAGATCACACCACTGCACTGCAACCTGGGCAACAGAGCAAGACTCTGTCTCAAAAAAAAATATATATATATACACACCCACACACACATTTTACAGATAGATACAGAAACAAATATAGACTCCTATGAGTGAGTGGATTAGTGTACATCTATTTCCTCCCTCTGTCTGCTGATTACACAGGATTCTTTCCAAGCCACTTCGCTAGCCGGAAATCTCTGTGGCCAGCGGCGCCTCTAATCAGGCTTTGCTGGGCTCATTCTGCCCACTCGGCCTAGCAGGCTGCGCTGGTCTCATGCTACTGGTCCAGATTCTGTGCCAACTGCAGTTCTATGCTTGGCCTGTGGCTGGGCCAGGCATGCGGCGACCTGCTTCTGACTTGGAAATTAACATCTGGATGAGGGGAACGCAGCGGCACCCAAAAACTCAGAGATGCCAGCAACGGCAGAGCACCAAGGGGTGTTAGGGCTCTTGCTCAGGGAGTCTCAAGGTCAGAGCCCCCAAGGACTGTTGCAGCGCTCTCTCCTTCCTGCCACCCACAGCACAGCCAGAATGAATGAAAAATACTTCTAATTGAGCTTGATAGTTTTAACATATTTGCATTTATTTTAAAATCAATAAAACAGATTAATTTTTTTTTAAGATGAACTCTCACTCTGTCACACAGGCTGGAGGGCAGTGGTGCTATCTCTGCACATTACAACCTCCACCTCCCAAGTTCAAACGATTCTCCGGCCTCAGCTTCCTGAGTAGACTGATTACAGGCGTGAGCCACCACGACGGGCTAATTTTTGTATTTCTAGTAGAGACGGAGTTTTGCCATGTTGGCCAGGCTGGTCTCCAACTCCTGACCTCAGGTGATCCACCCGCCATGGCCTCCCAAAGTGCTGGGATTACTGGCGTGAGCCACCATACCTGGCCTGATATTCTGAAACACATATATAATATGCAAATTTCTAGGAGTAAATTTTGTATAAAAATACATGTCACTATAAACTTCTAAAACAGAAATTAGTCCCTACTGAAAAAAAGCAAAAAAATCAAGATCTCTACTTTTATTCTTTAAGAGTCTTCATTTCTGAACCTATTCCTATACCACACTAAATTATCTACTTTTATTCTACCTTCCTACTCTGTTATCGACCATTAGAACTTATTCCTTCACCAGCCTGGACTGCAGCACAGTGAGGCCCCAACTCTACAAAATTTTTTTTTTAATGAGCCAGTCTTCATGGTGTGTGCACGTGGTCCTAGCTACTCAAGAGGCTGAGTCCAGAGGATCACTTGAGTCCACAAGTTCAAGCGACGAACTGTGGAGCTTATTCCTTCTATCTAACTACATGTTTATATCCTTTAACCAGCCTCTCTTCATTTTTTCATTTCAGTACTTATGGGATTAACTCATTTTTGTAGTATTTTAGTGTATAAACGTCCTGTATTTTCTTTTTTCCTTTTTAGTTGACACGCAATAATTATACATATTTATGGTAGAGAGGGATATTTCTACATACTATACAATATGTAATGATTTAAATCAGGGTAATTAGAATATGTATCACCTCAAACATTTATCATTTCCTTGTGCTGTGAACATCTGAAATCCTCTCTTCTAGATTTGGAAAATATATAGTATATTAGTGTAAACTATATTCACCCTACACTGCTTATAGAACATTAGAACTTATTCCTCCTATCTGTAATTTTGTGGCTAAATAACCTCTTCCTATCCTTCCCTCCTGCCTACTTTTCCCATCCTCTAATAATTGTAATTCTACTCTCTACTTCTGTGAGCTCAATCTGGTTTTTGGTTTCTTTTTAACTCCCATATGAGTGAGAACATGTGATGTTTGTCTTTTTGTGCCTGACTTACTTCATTTAACACAATGTCCTCTGCACTCATCCATGTTGCTGTGAATGGCAAGATTTCATTTCTTCTTACAGCTGAATAACATTCCATTGTGTATATACGACACTTTTGTTATCCATTCGTCTACTGATGGACACTTAGGTTGATTCCACACTGGGGGTATTGTGAATAATGCTTCAATAAACATGAGAGTACAGGTGTCTCTTTGATACACTGATTTCCTTTCCTTTGGATAAATAACCATCATTGAGATTGCTGAATATTATGGTTGTTGTATTTCTGGTTTTTAAAGAAATCTCTATACTGTTTTCCATAATGGCTGTACTAATTCACATTCCCACCAAGAGTGTACAAGAGTTCCCTTTACTACGCAGCCTTTTCCGAATTTTGGGGTGGTTTTTTTTTTCGGTCTTTTTAATAATAGCCTGAATAGCTGTACTTGTATACTTTCAATATATATAAAAAGTAAATTGGAAATTTCAATTCTAACCCAAGGAGTCTGTTTCATGTATAAATTATTATGTAACTATATCCTTAGCAAAAAAGAATAATAATCCAGCATTTCACAGATTACTATGTCCAAGGCAATTTACAAACTTGTACAAGCATGACTTTAAATTTAAATGTCATGAAAACTTAAATTTTCATCAACTGTTGAATGGATAGACAAAATGTGGTAGGTCCACACAATGGAATACTGCTAGGAAATAAAAAGAAGCAAACTTGTAACTGCCACGACATGGATAAGCCTCAGGAACATTATACTCACTGAAAGAAGCCAGACACAAGAGACTACACATTTTATTCTTCCATTTATATAAAAAGTCTAGAAAGGCAAATTTATAAAGACAAGAAGTAGATAAGCAGTTGTCTGGGCCTCAAGGTAAGAACAGGGATTAACTGTAAACAGGCACAAATATCTTACTGAAGAGATAAAATGTTCTAAAACTGATTTCTAGTGATGGTTGTACCACGCACTAAAGTTACTCAAAGTCATTTAATCATACACTTAAATGAGTGCATGTTAAGAAATGTAAAACATACCTACATAAAGGCTAGTGGGCATAAGTGAGCCTCATCCAATAATAAAGACCCCCATCTCAGCCTAGACTCAGTGTTTCCATGAGGTGATTAAAAAAACAGAAACCTTAATTAAAATAATATGTGTTACGGCTAATGCAGAGAAAATACTTAGTTCTCTCAGAAACACAATTTTGGTACTAAATAATCTGAGAATTCTCAAGTCTTTAGGGGAGAAAAAAATAATTTTCTCTTCTATCCTTCAGACCCCCACCAAAAAAAATAACAAAACACCAGAAGCTTAACAAATGTATACTTCCTGTACACATGGGAGATAACACAGGAAAAATGAGTGAATCTCTAAATTAGATCTCAAAGGCCTAATTCAAACTTCTCTGTTTAGGTGTCCCTTTTGGTCTTCTGAAGAAAATTATGCTCATGAATCTCAGCTCCCTATTCCCAGTGAAGAATGAAAGTTGGGTCAAAAAAGTCCATGCTTAAAGGGAATGTTAAAGTTAAAGGAGAACAGAAATATCTATAAGATGGAATATAATACAACTCTTACAAAACCTGAGATAATGCTATATGTATTTGTATTAGTCTGTTTTCACACTGCTAATAAAGACATACCCGAGACTGGGTAATTTATAAAGGAAAGAGGTTCAATGGACTCGCAGTTCCACATGGCTGGGGAGGCCTCACAATCATGGCAGAAGACGAAGAACAGCAAAGGGACATCTTAACATGGCAGCAGGCAAGAGACAGCATGTACAGGGAACCTCCCCTTTATAAAACCATCAGATCTCATGAGACTTGATGTTTGTAAAACTGCATGGGCCAATGCATGGAAAACTCTTAGCACTGCATCTTACAAATGCTAAGACACTCAAATTCCTTTTCCTTTTCTTCAGGTCATGATCTAACAACAACACAGATCACGTTGCTAAAAGAATTACCTGCAGTGGGAATTTTTTAAATCTCATTAATACCTTCAATCTCAGAGTTACCTAATGTTTCTGAGTATTACAAGAAAAGCACTGTGCTAAATTTACTTTAAAAAAAAAAGCACTGTAAAACACGTTACATGAAAAGATAGATTATCCCATTGTCCCCAAATTTGGCACAAATAAGACAGATCCTACTCTCAAGGCCTTAAGGCAAATAAACTCTAGCACTAAAAAGTGTCCATGTGTACACACACACACACACACACATATACATATAAAATACATATATATCATATATATATATAATATGGCTTATATTGATATGTGATGGCTGTAGCTTTGCTGTTAAGTAAACGGCTTAGTGCCAACTCAGGAAGGGATGGTAAAGAATATATTATTTCTGTGAACATTAACTGATATTGTGGCTCCTTTAAATTCAGTGCAGAAGATTCTGAAGTCTAGATTGGTCCGATCAGTGAAGAGTGGGTGAACGGTTGGCTTTGTCTGTTACTGATACAAGATGGGACATACAGACAAAGATGCCATAAATCTGTCACATCAGAAAAGGAAAAAGAAATCTGTAACTTAGAATCTTCAAAAACAAAACAAAACAAAACAAAAAAACCCCATCCTTGTTACTTTATAAAAAACAAAGGTTAGCAGGTCACATTTATGAATGAAGTTAATAGAATCAGTCATAGTATGTTCAGATGCCCATTCCTCTTTCTTATATTTTTTCCTTCTTCTATTTTTATCTTAATATTTTATGAAGGTTTAACTTTATAGCAATTCAGTATAATAAACAAGCTGGCATAATCTATATACCAGTCTCCAAATTATGACACCACTCCATTTTTTCTCAATTCACATTTTACTACAATAACCAATTTATAACCAAAAATACAAGAAATAGTACATTTGCATTAAACAATAAGTAATACAATGGTTCATTCCAAAGTGAAGCTTAAATAGAATAAGAGCTCACTAATCTAATATTTTTTACTCTTTCTTGTTTGTTTGTTTGTTTCAACATTTTATCCCTAGGAACATGACCAGATGTACCAAGGCAAAAACATATGTGGTCTCATGTCTTTAACCAAGATGCCTCTGCCAGGGGGACAGCTATTCACGTGTTTGTTTACCAGTCACGTATACAGTACTTATTCAGGTACCTGCTATCTGAATAGCAGGTACTCATCAAAATAGCCATAATATAACTTGCTTATAGTAATTCAGAGCATGCAGATCTGGAATGAGAACAAGAGGTACATGTTGAAGGTATCAACTGGTAACCCATAGAAACAATATCATGACCCCTTCTGTTCTTCTCATATTTTTAAAGGAGTCTCTAAGAGGACAAGAAGCCTTTACTTTTCAAGACTCTTAATATTTAAGGAGTTCAATGAAAACCCAACGATAAACCAAACATGAGCAGCCAGACGCATATCGTTTTGCATTTAGTAGAAAAGTTATCTTCCATGTTGGAAATTCGATCTTAAAAATCTGTATTCATATTTCTTAATATTATGTCATATTTAACAGATTTAAAAATATATAAAGGGCAATTAATGCTTCTAGGAACCAAAAAATGAGAGATAAAGCACTATACCACCTCATCTACATTACAAACTGATAGTTCAATAAAGACCACCACTACCTTTAAAGGCACTCAGAAGACCACAATGAGCTATACAATAAATAAAACAAATACACCATTTTTATCAGAAATATAAAATGCATACAGCACACATGCCATACAGAAAGCAAAAATTCCAAGAGGTTAATCAGTTAAGAACTCAGCAAATCATGGTCTCTCTAGAGATAATGTAATCAGCAATCCATCAGAAAACAATTATCATTACATTCAAAAGCAAAAAGGTAGCCAGGTACGATGGCTCACGCCTGTAATCCGAGCACTTTGGGAAGCCGATGCGGGCAGATCACGAGGTCAGGAGTTTGAGATCACCCTAGCCAACATGGTGAAACCTCCTCATCTCTACTAAAAATACAAAAATTAGCTGGATGTGTGGCAGGTGCCTGTAATCTCAGCTACTTGGGAGGCTGAGGCAGGAGAATGGTTTCAACCTGGGAGGCGGGATTTGCAGTGAGCCGAGATCACGCCATTGCCCTCCAGCCTGGGAGACAGGGCAAGACTCTGTCTCAAAAAAACAACAACAGCAACAACAAAAAAGTTCTTTGAAATATTTGATATAGAACACTATAAAAATTAAAGAAAGAAATACTGTAAAATCCCAAACCAATTCCACCTCTGGGAAGATCCTAAAGACCTTTTGTTTGTGTAAAGTTATCTAATGAGAAATAGAGAAATTAAGTTATTCTAATGTCACACTTTTTTTGAAAAAGAAGCTTTCAGTGGATGGTACTATAATATTCAATTAAGTGAACTTTTTCTAGAGACATATTAAAAATAATTCCAGTAACACTCTTTTAGTTATGTGTTTATCAACCTGAACTCTCCTCAGAAATTTTCCCTGAGGAGAGATCCACATTTTGACCATCTCTGTACCCCGGAGAGCATCCTGAACACTGGTGGCTCCTGAGAGGCCCTCAAGCCCTCCCTATACCTCTACTGAATTAATGGAAAATTTGTAAAACTTTTACGCTCTAATATAGGAATTGGTAACCCAGTAGCCCTATTCAAATGTCACTTTTTTAAAGGGGTTTACTTCAATTTGCCAGTCTCTTTGCTCTATTTATTCTCTGGTTCAAAGGCAGAAAAAGAATATTTCGAAGTAACAACTGTTTCCTAAACTTGCATATGTATCTCACTTATATATAAAATCAGTATAACAATAAGAACTTAAGAATTGCTGTTGCCAGATGTTAAATTAATATTCCAAAGATTTAAAATAAATCAAGTTTGCTAGTATTTCCTTATTCATAAAAATTAATAAAGGAAGCAGTGAATTCACAGAAACACATCAACATTAAATTCTACATTGAAAATACCAGAAATGTTTCTCCATGAGAAACTTAACTACTCCCTTGCAGCAATAATTTTAAGAATTCTAATGTTAGATGTTGCTACACCTTAATTTTATCAGCGAAAACATCATGCAGTATACTGAAATATTTTGCATTTGATACTTGCGGTAATAACAAAATTGGATCAATGAATGTATGCAATTTTATGGATTTCAAAGTATACTATGAAATAAATCCAGTGCCTAAAATGTAAAGCCCCTCATAAAAACAATGATACAAAATACATTAAACTGATTATAATTTATTCATCATACCTTTCTTAATATACCTTAAAAATTTCCAAAAGAAAAATAGTTAAACCATATAAACATAGTTATGTGATCGACAGCAACAAAAATAAAAACAGCTAGGAAATAAAGAGCATAATAATACAATAAAATATCACAGACTAAAATGAAATGTGGTGACTAGTAAGAAAATTATATCATAACAGTAAGTGGAAAGATAGAAGGTAATATATTCATAGTAATATATTAATATCACAAAAGTATATCTGTTTATTGATAAAGATAGGTCATAAAGTCATGTAAATAGTTGAAAATGGCCTTTTTTTGGTTTTGGGAGTTACTCTGTTTTATTTTTAATGTACACTGAAAACATGTTTTTTTTTTAAATGTTTGTTGTCCTCCTGACAATTTTTCACTAAAAAATTGCTTAAGTACAATACCCTACTATCAAGAGACAGTATCATTATAATGGGAATCATGATACTTTCTCTGAAGACTCAAAATATGAAGTCATTTTAATCAGGGACAGTCATCAAATGGGTCAAATGAGCTTCCCATTTTTTTTTTCCACCACTGCATTAGCTTCTGTCACCATTTTTCTTGAACTCTTTCATATCCTTCTGTTGGACATTCATTTAAAAATAAATATCTCATTTTAAAACAAGTACCAGATATAAGAAATGAGAGCAGCTGTTAAAAGCTTAGAAGAAAATCTACTTCCAGCTGTACACAGCCATCTGGCCTGACTCTCCTGGGAATACAGATTCAGACAAGATGACTATTAACAGTGTAAATGAGTATAGCAGGTACTCTACTGTAGTAATACATTATATCATAAAATTATCTTGCACTGCTTTAGAAGTCATTGTGTGTAACTCTTCACTATTAATGGCCACATATTATGTGTCACAGCTGAAAAAAACTTTTACTAACAGAATGTGGGAAAACAAAACCGTAACTATACTCATAAATTGCAAAATTGAGTTAATTTTTTCAGTGACTTTATTCTTGATTCACACAAATCAGTCAGTAAAATATGTAACGCTTACATTGTCAAAACAAAGAAAAGTTCAATAGAATCCAAAAGAAAATCAGCCAAGAGCAAAGTTTTAAATGTACTTTAAAAAATTTCCAACCCTTGTTTTTCATCAACTTAAATAGTGTTTAATTCTACCAAGTTTCTTCCAAATGGCAAGAGCAAGTCAAGTTTTTTGGGGGTAGAATCAAAGATTTCTTCTGGTTATTTTGTACAAAGGTATATATATTAGTCAGTTTTTGCACTGCTATAAAGAAATACCCAAGACTGGGTAATTTATAAAGGAAAGAGGTTTAATTGACTAACAGTTACGCATGGCTGGAGAGCCTCAGGAAACTTACAATCATGGTGGAAGGGGAAGCTGGCACATCTTACATGGTGGCAGGCAAGAGAAGTGAAGTGAAAGCACAGGAAAACCTGCCACTTTTAAAACCATCGGATCTCACGAGACTCACGCACTATCACAAGAACAACATGGGGGAAACCACCCCCATAATCCAATCACCTCCCATCAGGTTCCTCCCGTGACACATGGGAATTACAAATGAAGATGAGATTTGGATGGGGACACAGAGCCAAACCATATCAATATACAAAGGTAAAAATCTCCGAAGAAACTTCTTACATTGCACTTTATGTGGAAGAATGAGTAATATTAGAGATAAGATTCTAGGCTCACCCCTAGCCCTAGGATGTCCCTACTATTGTTCAATTTATCCCTATAAGACAAACAACTATTTTATATTGGAATTTATTGTTTACAAAAAGCACCAATACAAAGTAACAAAGCAAGCAAAAAAAAATTAAGGAATGTAGTACACATTAAACACTCATGGAAAAGAGAGGAACCTCTTGAGGATAAAATATAACCAAGAACTGAATCAAAATAAGGAACTCAGGAAAAGAGAAGCTATGGATAAAATTCAGCCAAGAGGTGAATCAAAATCAAGAACTCAGGAAATAAGCTATGGTAAAAGCTAAATGTGAACATAGTGCTAATTAAATGCAAATACATTTAAATGTAAAACCAAGAATAAACTACTCTGGCATTTATTGTTATAGACATTCTCACCACTCTGGTTTGCTAAGGAAACCCCAAATTGCACTTGCTGTATCACTGCACGCTTATCAAAAATATTCCAGTTCAGGTAAATTATACGGGCATTCAAGATATGACACTTAATGACGTTCCATAACTAGACAAAGTAACTTATCAAATATTTGCTGACAGGGAAGAGAATTAGGGAGGAAATGTAAAAGTACAAAATTTCTACATTTTTAATAGCATATAGTCAATCAATACAGATTTCACTGAAACACAGTGCTGCTTAAAACAATAGTTCATGTTATGCATATTGAAGGAAGGACACTTTTCTCCAGCTTACTCTAAAATGCATTTAAAAAGACAGAATGATTGCTGATACATAAGATGGAGTTGCGATAAAGCAAGCACAGTCAATTGTTAATTGTAGAATCTAGGTAGTCGATATCTGGGTATTCACTGTAAATTCTCTCAGCTTACCTTTATGTTTTAAAAGTTCATAATGAAATGTTAGAGGAGAAGTAAATTTTACTTAATGACAGTTGTTTGTAGGTGGTGACATGTTTCAATAAAATTTTTTCTCATCTTTATTTCTATTTTGCTTTGTTACATTAAATTATTTTACAAATGTATGTAAACTATACACACACTTTACAAATGTATTATAACTGTAGTTTGTAAAGGAGTTGACTGTTTTGAGCCACTTAAAAGTTTCTATCACTAAATTATAAATTCTTGAGAGCCTAGAACTGTCTTTACCATCACTGTATGCCCAGTGACAAGGCCGGTGCCTGCCTCATTAAATAAATATTTGTGTAACTAATTAAGTGATGAAAAAATGTACTGAAAATACAGAAATAGAATTAACACAGCTCTTTTCTGGTCCACACGTTTCCTTGGTTCAGACGCTCTCCCCCAACCATTTGTGGCAGGAGAAATGCCCTTTTTAAAACATTTGGGATTACGATCAGAGAGAACAGCACAGGGTAAAAGCTTACTACTGAAACTTGCGGGTCGTCTGTACATAAGATACCATCCATGTTGAATGCTAATATTAACTGGATTAAAATATTATAAAACATTGTACTTTGTTTTATAAGTATATATATACACATACACACATACACACACACAATGTTTTATTAAAAATACCACTGGAAAACGTAAGTTAAAACTGTACCAAGGGATACAATATGGCTATGCATTGGTAACATCTTTCAAAAAGTCACATTTATAATACATACGAAGCTTTAAATGTGTGTTTCCTTTAGTTCATCAATGCCATTTCTAGGAATTTATCCTAAAGAAATAATCAGACAAAGTACACATGTAAATATAAAAGGATATTCACTGAAGCACCGTTCATAATTCCAAGTATTTGGATATAATATTTATGCCTACAGAGAGGAATCTGATTACATCATAATATGGTATGAAACAAGACAGTATTATAGTTATTTAACAAGATGAAACAGACTTACCTACAAGAATATCCACAATTTGTGTGTGCCTATTCACTCATTAACTTTTTTACATACATGCTAAATATTTGAAATAATATAGAACAATGGGAAGGTTAGGGGCACCCACACAGTCAAAAATCACGTGTTAAGTGTTGACCCCCCAAAAATTGACTACTAAAAGCTTACTGCTGACCAGAAGCCTTACCAATAACATAGTCAATTAACACAGATTTTGTACATGTATTATATGCAATATTTTTACAATAAAGTGAGCTAAAGAAAATGTTATTTAGAAATCATAGGACAAAATACATTTATAGTACTGTATTGTATTTACTCATACTATAAGTTTCTGTCACCTGTTTACAAGATGAATCATCTATTTAAAATGGGAGCAACCACAGGTACAGATCTCAATCTATGGTATCTATCAAGCAACTCAAATTTTTCTTGTAATGTCATGGCCTGTCTGCTTCTTGGGAGCACTTCCAGCATCCCTAGTGGCATTTTGTTTGCGTCCCATGGTGTTATTCAAGGTTTACACTATTACATTAAACAGAATGAAAAATACAGGAGAACCTCGGGTGATCACTGTTTACTGCAATATGCAACTCAGTGGAGAGATGAAGGGCTCACATGGAGACGATCAGTGTCATAAGGCATTTTAAGTGGCTACTGCAACACTTAAGCTCACCCTAATAGCAACGGAACGCAGCTACGAAGTTATGACAGTAGCCCATTATGCACTACAGTTAATTTTATGTAGTTGTGATGTAATATGGCAATCTTATGTTTGTTTACATTTCTCTCAACTGCAAGTGGTGTCATGTGTGATTTGTAACTGTGTGTCTAAGTTTTGACAAGTTTTGACCTTTTTATAATAGATTTGTGTATATTTTATGGTAGTAAACGATGAAAATAGACTAGTATATATATACATTTTATGCCCTCTTGACATACTTTTTTCTCCATTTTTTTGGTATCTGTAAGGCAATGCAGTCCATCTTACAATGCTTTCAAATTGTCACATATCTTCAAAAAATTTTCCAATATATTGATTTGAAAAAAATCTATGTATAAATAGACCCACGCAATTCATACCCATGTTGTTCAAGGGTCAACTGTGTAGCAAATCAATAATGGTTTCCTTCTACAGGAGAAGATGAATGGTTATGTTTATTTTTACTTTATGAATCATGTGATTTGAAATTTTTACCTGTAGTGCTTTATAAACAATAAAACAACAGTTATTGCCAGCTAGAGACAGTTTAAGAGACATGCAAAAAAAGAGTAACTAAAAGACAAGTAATTTTGATTCCTCTAGGAAAAGATATGAAACAAAGCCAGGTAGCGGCATGAGTTACTCTGTGCTTCTTTGCTGTTCCTACACTAATCTTCCCATCTATTGATTGATTCTACTCTTTTGGAAGCGATGCTCACTTCACGCTTGGGGTCAGGCTGCTATTTGAGAAAATGAGGATGTTTCACTATATTCTAACTTCCACAGTCACTACTACATTCATCTTTATTGACTAACACCTTAGTTCATTTCAGTAAAAATGACCTGGAATATCAGAACTTCTCTACAATAACCAGAGTTTTATGTATCTCTTTACCAAAAAACTGAAGAAAGCAATCCCAGATATTTCAAAACTAATTTAGTGAACCATTAGAGAAAAACAGATACAAGAAACCAATATAAGCCCAACAAATAAAACCATTTTCCTGGGTCTTGTAAGATAAAGTTTTGAGATTCTCTGGTAATAAAAATGCCAAATATAGAAAAATTTAGGGCTATTAAGTTACTGCAGAATACCACAGTCCTAACCATATTCAGAGAGTTAACATTCTGCTACCATAAATATCAACGACTGTTCAAAGGCTTACTTTGACATTCTAAATAGAAAACCAAAATGCAAGAAACACTTGGCATTAACTAGAAAACAATTAATTCGGTAATTATTCAGTAACCCATATGTACCTGAAGCAAATGACAAAAGTTAATCCCCTTTGCAACTGATAATCTATCTTGGTGCCACTTGTATTTTTATTAAAATATTTACAATAATTATAAGAAAATATTTTCTTGTTAATAACTATTATTTTGAGAATTTGGGGAACTATTTTAATGCAGAAAAGCACAAATAATAATACAACAAAAACCCACATACTCATCAATGACAATTATCGAATAAGGTCTGTTAGTTTGCAATCTATTTGGTTTATTTCTTAACATAAATAATTAAAATACTACAGGTACCTCTGAATTCCTTTATCCCATCTTACTTTCCCCCTCTTTTCCACTAAACTAAAAACATTGTTTTTCTCAAATCTATCTTTATGTGTATAAAGACGCACCCATAAACAGGTACATAAAATCACAAACCATACAATAAAATGTTACATATGTCTTTAATTTGCACAATACTCTATCTCAATATCATACTGAAACTTTTAATTCAAACTTTTGTTTTAGAAACCTCTGCATATTGACTCTTATAGGTAAGTCATTTATTTGCATTGCTGTAGTGTACCCCATCATATTAATAGATTACATTTTTCCATTTCTCTTAATAATGGTCACATAGGCTTTCTCATTTTTCTAATAAGCAATAATAGAATCATTATCATTATTCATGAGTAAAAGTCACTCTAAAAGGGTTCTTAAACTGGCATCTGTAAGTTCTATGATTCTAACGCAAGGAGCTGATAAACTTGAAAAGGGGGGAAAACATCTTCATTTACATAAGTCTCTAAAATTTAACATTTCAGTTATAAGTGGAGGCAAAAAAAAAAAAAATAGAATTAGCAGTCCCTGTGACTTGGTAAACCATAGGAATCGCAGGTACTCTCCTATTCCAATCCATTCATTGCTGATATCTCAAGACACAGTTCATGTTCATCATCATTTTGAAATTGTAATGGCTATCAGACCTGTCACTAAATTCTTGTTATAAAATTTCTTCATAAAAATATTACCATATCATATTTTTATATTGTGATAATGGTATTTCAATATGACTATCTTTTATAATCCTATATATTGTACTTAAAAATTTTTTCTGCAAAGAAGTACACAGGCTTCATTCACCAGACTGTCAAATATGCCCACAGAATACAAAAACTTACTAACCAATTACAAGATATTGCCAAACTGTTTTTCCAAACTAACTCCTACCAGCAACATGCGGGTTCCCATTTTCCCACATACTTATCAACACTAACACTGTCAGACTTTTCGCATTCTGTTGCCAGGATGAAAAGTAACAAATAGCATCTCAATATTCCTCTAATTTTCATATCCACGATGTTTAATGACATTATACATATATTGTTTATTAACAACTCAGGTTCCAGTGATAAACTCTGATCAGATTATCTATTTTTCAATTGGGTTCTCTTTTCTTATTAATTTGTAGTTGTTCTTTATTGGTAATTAACTAGTCATGTATTAGTAATTAACTACATGTGTGGCAACTATGATATCTTCTGTCTAGGACTTGACATATCAATTTACTTATGGTCTCCTTTGTCACACAGACTTTTCTTTTTTTACTGTGGTCCAATTGAATCCATTTATTTATAACTTGTACTTCTCTCAGTCTTATTTCAAAAGACCTTCCCTACCTTGATATCGTAAAATATCTACTAACATTAAAGTGTTATTAATACTTAGGTTTTTATTTTTTATTTATGTTACAAGGTAATAATCTACTTTTACTTTTCCACGGATCACTTTCAGCTCCTTTTTTCTTTGTATAAAACGAATACAATTAATAACATGTGATAATAAAAATCGCTAATCTAAGTTAAACTCATACTACATATTAGGTTCCATACAACCCATATTTTGTGTACATATGTATACACACGTATACATACATATATACACACACACACACACACACACACACACACATATAAATATTTTAATCTTCACAACCCCAAAAAGAGAGCACCTACTACAACTCCATTCAACAAGATTAGGCAATTTGCACAGTATCACAAAGACAGGTACTTGTGCCTCTCTGACTGCAAACCCCATGTTACTTATCTCACAGCTCTGCATTACTTCCTCCTTCCACCAAGAGAAATCACCTCTAAATAAACACAATACTTTTTACAAGTTGATGTAAAATGTAAGATGTAAAAAGTACAACCCATTTGATAAACTGTGGGAAAATAAAACCTATTTAATATTTTTCCTCATAACTGTATTAAAATTCATGATGGAAGTTTGTCCAGACAAATCAAACTTTAATCATATATTCTGCGCTAGAATCCACAAAAGCTAAATAGTTCTGCATGAACAACAGGCAATAAGAAAATAGATTTATTCATAAAGGAAGGCCTATATATAGGCTGAGTATCCCTCATCCAAAATGCTCGGGAAGAGAAGCATTTTGGACTTCAGACTTTTTTCAGACTTTGGAATGTTTTCAGGATGGCTACTGACTGAGCATCCTTATTCTTAACATCTGAAATATAAAATGCTTCAATTAGCATTTCCTTTGAGCATCATGTCAGTGCTCAAAAAGTTTTGGGTTTAGGGTCAGATTTCAGGCAGACATCGTATTTTTAGATCAGGGATGCTCAATTGATACAAATTATAATGTACAAATAAATGCTAGTTCTGCGTGTCAGTTAATTCTGGAAACTAAAAAAAAAATACATAAATAACCACAATATTATATGAATATATTCTTATATAATATGTACACACGATACAAATCTATCCATAAAAAACTGGTAGAAAGCAAGCCACAAAATCTCAAAACCCATAATTACTTCAGAAACTCAGGAAAGCTCTTAATACCATTCATTACATTAGAACCATTGTTACTACACATAATACCACTGTACATTTCTTTACTTCCTTCCCAGTCTCCTAAGATTTGCCTTCAACCGAATAATAAAGCCATGCCCCTATTGCTACAGAATAGATTTTATAAATAGGTAATAAACTTAAGAAAAAGGTAACAAATTTAAATATAAATAATTATGGAAGTAACCCAGTTTCTACCCCTGATCAGCTGTGTGGCCTCCAGCTTATTAACTTCTAAAACAACCAAAAATTCTCCAAAGAAAGCATCTCAGTTTTGCTGTCATGTTTTGGGTTGCCAGCCTTTGCCACTAGAAGGGAGTCACTAATAAATTATTTCTTGTTCAGTGTGCCTGGATCTCTCCCTAGATCCATTCAAACTATAAACCTGTTGCTTTAGACACTTGGGCCTTCCATTTCTACTACATGTGCATACTGGTCACAGAACAGTTTGAGGAAATGGTTTTTTATAGGCAATGGGGGGGAAACAATGCATTTTATAGACTGACAAATTCAAATATAAATTACCCAGCCATGATAATAAGTAAATTCAAATACTGCCTGTCAAATTAATACTCTTTGGAAATGAGTTAAAAACTCCTCCTACTAGAATCTTTTAGGTAACAGACTAACCTTAAGCTTGCTACCTATGGATACTGTAACAAATCTGCTGACCTTTAACAAAGTTAATTCATATTTTACAGTTCTCTAGTGTTATAGCTTGCACTCTGAATTACTTCTCTTGATTTCAGTGAACCTGTGTATTTCTTCTGAGAAAAAAAATATTACTTTAACTAAATACAAAGTATTTAGCACAGTATCTGTACACATTGGCTCTCAATATGTACAATTATTATTATGCAATTTGGGTTCATCATTTCTATTGTTATTAAGCGATTTTACACTGATAGCACATTTAACCAATCTACAAAGAATAAAATTCCTTTATAAGCAAGATCAATAATGCTAACAAAATAAACATTAAAAAGTTTAGAATCTACAGCTAGTAGCTTAACTATTTGTTGAGAGGATGCAAGAAGAGAAAGTGATTTTAATTCTTAACTTACATGGCAAAACAGTATCTCATACTTCGTATCTTATAACCATTACTGAGTTACCTCCTCAAATGTTCGTGTATGTTTATCCCTCTCCCCTATCTCCCATCCAATTTATTTTAATCTGTAACCCACTAAGACAAAGCAAACAAGAATAAAACAGCATCTTCTATTTGCCTAACAAATTTAACGGTCACAATAATGATAAAAATGTATCAAGGAAGAGAAATTTACATACAAAATAAACTAAGAATCACTACCCAATTCTAATTTTCCTTTAAGTGGGTTAGGATTATGTTCATATTCTCTAAGCCTACTGACATCCTAATCAAACCTGTTTGTCCTTAGATGAAGCACCTCTATTTTTTATTCTAATTCAGTATTCAACATTTTTCTTAATTACCATTACTACCACAACATTATTTTATCTTGCTGTCATTACAAAGGCCATAATTCTCCCTACTGTCAAATGGTCTTCCATAGACTATAGTTTTCTAATAGAAAACATATTTGGAAAATGAATTAGAATTTTATAGGACAAACAAATGCTTATAAAATAATTGTTTTGTTTTAAAAAGCATTGTCCATGTCCCCTCTACCACTTGTTTTCAACATCATACTAGAAGTCCCGGCTAATGCAGTAAGACAAGAAAATGAAATAAAAGGTACACAGATTACTAAAGAAGAAATAAAACTGTCTTTGTTTGCAGATGGCATTGACTGTCTTGCAGAAAATTCAAAAGAATCGACAAGAAACCTATTGGAACTAATAAGTGATGATAGACAAAGTTTATTTGGAGAAGTAAAAGAGCCATTATAGCCAACCAACATTTAAGGAGAACAGACTTGGAGAATACTTCCCAACCTCCAACCTCAACATACACTACAAAGTTACAATAATAAAGACAGTGGGGTACTGGCAAAATAACAGATCAATAGTACAGAATAGAGGGCTAAGAAACAGACTGACATAATCAACTGATCTTTGACAAAAAAAAAAAAACCACAAGCAATATAATGGAGCAAAGATAATCTCAACAAATGATGCTAGAACAGCTGGCTATCTACATGCAAAAAAATGAATCTAGACTTTACACCCCTCACAAAAGTTAACTCTGTATGAATCAGACCTAATGTGAAATGCAAAACTATAAAACTACTATAAGAGAGCATAAAAGAAAACCTAGGTAACTGGGTATGGCGATGACTTTTTAGATATACCAAAGGCAGGATCCATGAGAGAAATAATAAGCTAGACTTCACTAAAATTCACTAAAATTTAAAACTTCTGCTCTCCAAAAGAAATCGTGAAAGAAATAAGAAGACGACTCACAAACTGGGAGAAAATATTTGCCAAAGAGACATCTGATAAAGAACCGTTACAAAAATATACAAAGACCTCTTAAAACTCATCAATAAGAACAAAACAACCCAATTTTAAAATGGGCCAAAGACCTTAAGAGACATCTCACCAAAGAAGATATACAAATAGCAAACTAGCACATAAAAAGATCCTCCACATTACATGTCATCAGGAAATGCAAATTAAGACAATTATAAACCTATTAGAATGACCAAAATCCAGAGCACTGACAACATCAACTGCTAGAGAGGATGTGTAGCAGCAGGAATTCTCATTCATTGCTGGTAGGAATACAAAATGGTACAGGCACTTTGCAAGATGGTTTGGCAGTTTCTTATAAAATTACCATAATTTTAACCACTTGATCCAGCAAATGCATTCCTTGGGATCTACTCAAAAGGAATTGAACACTTAGGTCCACACAAAAACCTGTAAATAGGTGTTGATAACACCTTTATTCATAATTGCCAAAACTCAGAAGCAACCAAGACATCCTCTGGTAAGTGAATGGGTAAATAAACTGGTACATCCAGACAAGAGATTATTCAGTGCTATAAAAAAATGAGCTATCAAACCATGAAAAAACACAGAGAAAACTTAAATGTACATTACTAAGTGAAAGAGGCCAATCTGAAAAGGCTATATACTGTATGATTCCAACTTTATGACATTCTGAAAAAGGCAAAACTATGAAGACAGTAAAAAGATCAGTGGTTGCCAGAGGGTGGAGACTAGAGAAGGAGGAGGTATGAATAGGTGAGACACAGACGAGTTTGAGGGCATTATCCATTATAATGATGGATACACTTCATTAAACATTTACCCAAACCCACAGAATATACAACACCAAGAATGAACCCTAATACAAAGTACAGACTTTGGGTAATTATAATGTATCAATGTAGGTTCATGAATTTTAACAAATGTACCACATTGGTAGGAATACTGATAATGATGGAGATGACGCATGTGTGGAGGCAAGAGATATATAAAAAAACTCTGTACTTTCCTCTCAACTTTGCTGTGAATCTAAATCTACTGCAAACAAAAAGGTATTTTATTTTTAATGGTAAAGTATCATGCAAAATATGTATAGAACAAAAAAAAGCCAGAAGAAAAACTTTCAAGGTACTAATTGATAAACATTTGGATGGAGTGCAAGGACAGGGAAGAGATAAGGTTCTAGATAATGACAAAGATCACATAAAACCCCAACTGGTATTATGCTCTGCAAACTCTGCTTTCAACGAGATTTACTCAACTGGAAACTCTTAAAGAAATAACTTGATTCTCAAAGCATTTATTTACGTTGAATCTAGAAACAACAAACTTACGTGAAAAGCAATTTGAAAATATCAATGCTAGGACACAGAATAAGTGTTGTGTGTGCATGCGTGTAAATATACAGATATAAATGCTGATCAATAAACATTTACTATATACTATTATCTAAAATTAAAGGACAATATTAGCTAATGTTTTTCCCCATTACCAACTTAGAATTCCAAATGCCTTAAAAATGTAGGCCATACTCATTTCTGACCAATGATAAAGTACGGAATCATTAGAGGTCAAGAAATTAAGACTTAGCCATATGCTTTCAAGTATCTGTCTTAATTCCAGTGTCAGATATCTGGTCATTTTCAAAGAACAAAGTCATGAAGGTTTTGTTTTTCTAACTACTGTCAATCTAATATCAATGTGTATTTATCTTACTATACATATCCAATGCTCAAAGCTTATACAACTAGTATTTTAGATGTTAAGTTGTTAGTATTTTAGATGTTGTTCATATTTTATAGGCTTGATTCTCTTAAAAAATGATTTGCAAAGAATTTTATTTAACTTAAAGCTCATTGTGCCAAAGGCAATAATTTAAAGAAAGACAAAGAAAAAATACATCAATGTTCTCAATAAATTAGCAAAGCATAACCGAAAAACATACATATACTAGCAACTAATATTTAGGAATGCAGTGTCCAATTGGCTCAAGAAGTATATCAAATTTACCTTGAGGAAAACTGTCCCAGATTACACTCTGATAAACCAAATTATACTGATTTAGATCTCTTAAGATCTAAGGGCCACAGACTTCAAAATCAGTGTGAAGACAGATCCTGAGTTGGACTGAGAGAAATTTAAATCACCTCCATTAAAATCTGCAGCAAACCTCTATCATCAAGTGAGCCTCTCTTTCTACTGTCATGATTCTGACCTTGGACAAGGTGCTACCTCATCTCCATATTCTATTTATCACTGTATCTCTGACCTCTTCCTACTGTACCACCCCTGCTGACATTCTCAGACAAGTCTGACTTCTGCTGAACTGACCCAGCTTTTCTTTAGCCTTCCACAACTAATTATTAACTTTCAACTGGTGCTACCTAACCAAGCTTTAAATTGGACTATTAACCTTGTCACCTGCTACAAAGTATCTATCACAGCCTGCTGTCAACTATGTTAAATTAAGAAAGATCTTCTATTATTTGAAATAATAATTAAGTACAATTAGAAGATTTTTATTTCATAAAACATTTAGGGAAGGGAGAAAAAGAGTTATCAGTAACACTATATTCAACCCCAACCAAAACATTATATCCAACCAGTTCAGCAACATAAATTCTCTGAATACCCACACCACATCTCTCACTCTCAACACCTCTTTATAAATCAATTAAATAAAATCAATTAAAGAAAAATATAACTAATTAATATACGAAGACATTAACATAATAATAGTGTTAAAAATTAAGGTTACAACTTACAGTGGGCCCCACAGTATCTTAAAATTATAGTCCTTCCTCAGTATGCACAGGGTATTGGTTCTAGGACAGCCCACATGCCAAAATCCGCATATACTCAAGCCCTGCAGTTGGTCTTGCGGAACTTGCATATAAGAAAAGCTGGCCCTCTGTATGCGAAGGTTTTGCATCCAGGAACACAGGGTCTTTAGCTGCATTTGGTTGAGAAAAATTCTGTGTAAAAGTGGATGTGTGCAATTCAAACCCATGTACTGTACTACTCTTACACGGCATGTTAACTGAAGTTCCAAATAATTTTTTACTAAAACACCCCTAAAAACATGGCATATTTTCTTTCTCTGAGCAATTATTCAAATGAAGTAAACTTTTAAAAAGACAACCATTTCAAAAACATCATATCATTATTTTAGATGGATATATGTTCCCAATTAGAACTTGCGACTATAAAATAGGAAAGAATACTTAAATTTGTTAATGCCTCTTGTAAACTCATTCTGAGAAAATAAATGTTATATCACTTTAGATGAGAGACTAGAAAACTTTCAAACTACATGTAAGAATACTGGCTATAACCTTGGACCTATTTTACCCACAACCTTAATTCTGAAGTCCTGAAGAAATATGTTAAAGATATACCTTTGGGACCATTACTATTCAATTGGTCAAATCACTAAGTTCCTATGGCATACCTGGACCTTATTAAGACTGTCATTTTAAATCTTACAGTAAAGACAGCAGAAGTACAACTTGTAAGACTAAAAAAATTATCTTAAGTCTATTTTTATTTCCACACACATAGAATTTTACTTCTTGAATTTTTGAGAAAATCTTACAGAAGTAGAAAGCTAAAATAAGTGCTACATTGTATTACACTAGGCTTAAAAATGACTTCCTCCCATTTCTCTTATCAATCTCTGGATGCTTTTGAAATAGCAACAGCAAATATACTCCTTCCATTTCTGGCCAAGATACAGCAAAAGCGACTGATTTGCCCACCTGCCTGAAACAAACAAACAAACAAAAGGAAACAAAACATATGTAACAGTTTTCAGGACTCTGGTCATCAGGATATAAAAGACGCTGATGCCTAAGAGACAGGGAACAAAGTGAGCCCTATGTCTGTTCCACCCTACTCCCTTGAGAGATTCAAGCCTACAGCACAGAGAGGGAGAGTACAGGCAGAGACCAGCTGACTCCTGAGCTATGGAAACAGAGGGGAAAGTCCAGGTAACCAAGGCACCTAGAATCACAGGGCAGAGTACTAAAGAGGAAAGATTTACACAAAGAGAAGCCTGGAAATCTAGAGATTCCCCTTGAGTATTCAGCTGAGTGCTGATCAAATCCTATGTGTAAAGAAATTACCAGAGGCTGGGAAAAGTATCTATCTGAAAGCATAATGAGAACTACAGGACAGTTCTCCAAACGGCCTTAAGAGCCCAGCTTTCCGTATTTTTCTCACTTGCAGTTTGAGAATAACAAAGTGATGGGAATGCAATATTCTGAGAAAGGGAGGGACTGGTGGGAATAGCCCAAGTTCTGTTCCAGTCCCACTTAGAAACAGGATGTCCTTCAGAGCTTTAGCCCAGAGTATCATATTGCCCCAAAGTATAAAACCTAGGGTAGACAACTTTCCAGGGTCCCTCAATTGCAGTGAAGATGACGCGCACCCAGTCAAAACTCCATCTGTCCCATGAAGTTTCCGTGAGCCGTGGGCAACCAGCAATGAATCCTAGGCTTCTGTGGTCCTTTGCTGCCTGCCTGTAAGTAATAAATCTGTCTTATGTAACTTGTTGCATAAAAAGACATTCCATCTCACCAAACTCAAGTTGATAACTAGTGTGCAGCGAACCTGATTCATAAGAGTAGTATCCAGCACTCACAGAGGACCAGTAATAGTGCCTGTTCCCACCAGCCAAATTGAAAAATCTCATAAGACATTATGTAGAGTATTCAGATGCTCTGGCAATAGTAGGGAATAATTATCGCTACACTGAATGTTGCTCCAACCCTGCCTAACAAATCTTATAATCAAGAACTTAAAGGATCAAAATACTTGCTTGCATCACAGCCAGAACAAACCTCAATGATAGTCACAGGAAGACAAAATTATCCAGTATCCAACAAAATGCACAATGCCTATGATCCAATTAAACATTTTGAGGCATGCAAAAAAGCAGGAAAATACATTCCATGACAGGAAAAAAAATCAATCAATCAAAACCAACCCAGAACTGACACTGATGTTAAAATTACCAGACAAGCACATTAAGCTGTAATCTACATGCTCAAGATATTAAGTATACAGATATAAAAAAGAGCCAAACTTCTGAAGATGAAAACTACAACATCTGAAATAAAAAATACAGCAGAAGGAATTAACAGCAGATGAAAAGATTAAACTGAAGCCATTCCAAAAAAAGAATCTAAAATAAAAAAGACAAATTTAAAATTGCAGCAAACTATGGGACAACTTTAAGTGGCCTATTAAATGTGTAATTACAGTAATATACAAGTCTGGGAGAAAGGGTATACAAGTAGTATACAAGTTGGGGAGAAAGGATACATAAAATATCTCATAATATAGTATCGTTAGTACATGCCAAAGTTAGTTATGCAGAAATAGTGACAGGGAGATATAGTGATTTTAATGATCAGGAACAACTTTATAGAGTAGATTAATGCTTATAGTAGATCCTCACAATTAACATTCTGATTGGTGAAGAAGAAAAAAAGGAGATGGCAGCAGTTAAAATGAAAGGAAGAGAATATGAAAGGAGGGACTGGATGATGGTAAACAACAGTGCACAGAGCATAAAGAATCAAAGAAAAGGATCTTGGATGTAGAAAGGGAAAAACTGAAAATTAGCAAAATAATTTCAATATAATGGTAGAAATGAGGAAAGACTACAAGAAATGAAGGCACAGATAACAGACTTATGAGGAAAAAATTATGGCTATGCAGATTACAATTGTATTATTAAATTAATCTTTGGGACAATACATGGCAAATAACTCAAATGGTTTCAACTTTAAACAACGTTTAAAAAATAACAATGAACTCAGAATGTAGATGACGTATACATAATTATTAATGGCTTACTTGGATATCTCAGTGGAAGTATATAATAATGCTCTAATCATGGTGAAAATACAGGCCACATTATTTTACTAAGTGATAAACACTGTTTAAAAGCACACTAATATACTGACCGGGTGTGGTGGCTCACGCCTGTAATCCCAGCACTTTGGGAGGCCGAAGCAGGTGGATCACCTGAGGTCAGGAGTTCGAGACCAACCTGGTAAACATGGTGAAACCCTGTCTCTACTAAAACTACAAAAATTAGCCGGGTGTGGTGGCACGAGCCTATAATCCCAGCTACTCAGGAGGCTGAGGCAGAAGAATCGCTTGAACCCAGAAGGTGGAGGCTGCAGTGAGCCAAGATCACACCACTGCACTCCACCCTGGGCAACAGAGTGAGACTCTGTCTCAAAAAAAAATTTTTTTATAAAAAGCACATTAATATATAATAAAGAGTTTATGTTAAATATTATCTATAGGCTAATGAATCCAAAAATGTTCATACCCCCAAACCTGACCTTTCCTCACACTCAAAATTCATAAGCACTATAGCTAAGTGGTTTTAAGTGCATGGGCTCAAGAACCAAAACGCCTGAGTTTGAGTCCTGATGACAACACTACTGGCTGGCTAGCTTAAGTAAAATAATTCATCCTGCCTCGTTTTCCTCATCTTTAAAATGAGGATTAAGGGTACCTGTATCACATGTTTGTTGTAAGGCTTGAGTTAGTACATTTACAAGAACTCAGAACAGTACTGTGTTGGTCCATTTTGCACTGCTATAAAGGAATATCTAAAATTTGATAATTTATAAAGAAAATACGTTTATTTGGCTAGCAGTTCTGCAAGCTGTACAAGCATGGTGTCAGCATCCGCTTGGCTTCTTATGAGGCCTCAGGAAGCTCACAATCATGACAGAAGACAAAGGGGAAGCCAATGTATCACATGGTGAGAGCGAGCAAAAGAGAGTTAGGAGGAGGTGGCAGGCTCCTTTAAACAACCAGCTCTCACGTGAACCAACAATGAGAACTCACTTATTACTACAAGGAGGGCACTATGTCATTCATGAGGGATCCACCACCATCACCCAAACACCTCCCACCAGGTGCCACCTCCAAAACTGGGATCACATTTTTACATGAGATTTGGAGCGGACAAATATCCAAACCGTATCAAGTGCTATTCACACAGAAAACGCTTAATAAGCATTAGTTGTTACTACTATTATAATATGCAATTGTCTGCCTTGAGAGCTACACTGTTAAATGAATAGGAAAATGTACAGATCCAAACTGAATTTCTGACTTCTTTTCAAAACCTATTCTTCCTCCACTTTTTCCCATTTCACTAAGTGGAAAACAACTATTCAAGTCAAGAATCTAGGAAGTATCTGCCATTACCTTCCTTCCTCAGCTTCTACATCTCCAAGTCCAATGAATAACTTTCCTTCTCTTCTTCCAGTCTACACTAATAGCTGCCTAGTCAAGCCATCAATATCTCTTACCTAGACTACTATAGCTGCCTCCTGAAGGCTTTCCCCATTTCCACTTGTTTTCTGCCATTCTTCCTCTGCATTATTGGAAGAGTAATTACTTTAAAATGTAAAAGAGATCATGTCACCTCCTTGATTTAAACTTTTAACCATCTACTCTTGGCACTTAAAATAAAAAGTAAACTTCTTAACATTACTAAGAAGGCGCTACAACGTTCTGGCCTCTGCCTACCACTCCAATCTTATTATAACCACTTTCCCCTTGGCTCACTCTGCATTATAACTAGAATATTCCTCCCCTACACAGAATTTTTGTGTCTAGAAGATTCTTACTTAAAAGTCAGATCTGCACTGAAATGTGGACTCCACAAGTCAAAAATAAAGCTTTTCCCAATTACTCCCTCACAACAATCTATTATTTTCCTTTAACAGCACTTTATGACAAATAATATTTATACATTTAACTGTATGCTTACTCGCTTGATACTTCTGTGTTCTACTAGAATTACCATTGACAGGAAATATTCACATCTTGCTCATAATATTTCTCCAGAGTTTTGTACACTGCCTGTTGCATAGTAACTACCCAACAGATATTTTGGTACAGAAATTAATAAATGAATAGATTAAACTTTGTCCAAAAACCTATTCTATATGACATGTTTTATAGGAGAAAGCCTTTCTAAGTGAGGATAACTTTTTAAATACATAAATGTAGACATAATAAACCCTCAATTTATCCAAACCTTTAAAAATTGAAAAACTATTTTTAATAAAAAGTTATTTAAATAACTAATTTAATTAAAACCCCAAACGATTAAGCTGAAAAACACCCAGGAATGATCTGTTCATTTTTGGCAACTTTTAAATCTTCAAATATTTTTTCTGAAATAACCAAAAAAAGGACCTAATGATGCCAAAAATAAAAACAACTACCATTTGTTCACCACCTCCTATATGCCAAGCATCATACTTTCTTAAAAGTACTTTAAAGAACTCAGCATGGCAAAGATTTCTCCTACTTCTTTATATCAGATCTTGCAAAACAAATTATAGGCTGGTTGCAGTGCCTCAAGCCTATAATTCAAGCACTCTGGGAGGCCAAGGCACACAGACTGCTTGAGTCCAGGAGTTTGACACCAGCCTGGGCAACATGGCAAAACTCCGTCTCCTCAAAAAATACAAAAAAATTAGCCAGGCACAGTGGTGCGCACCTGTTGTTCCAGCTACTTGGGTGGCTGTGGTGAGAGGATTGCTTGAGCCCAGGAGGTAGAGGCAACAATGAGCCAAGATTGCACCACAGCACTCCAGCCTGGGCAACAGAGCAAAACCCTGTCTCAGAAAGCAACAAACAAACAAAAACGAATAATAATAATAAATAAATAAATAAAAATAAATATTTATAAATACTTTGAAGAATCCCCCACATAGAGCAACATGGCAGACTGGTGTTCAGGGAAATTCCTTCTATTCTAGAACCTCTAAAAATAGTAAATAAAATTCAAAACAAAAATTAAATGTTAATGGGGGAATTGGCAAGAAAGAATTTATTTTCTTAGATGCTGGGAAAGAGAAGAAAGTTAGAATCCGGGAGAGAAAGAAAACAAAAGCTAATGTTCACTCATGACGTCTCTCACTAGGCATGATGGCCTAAAGCTTGGGTTTTGCATAAGAAGAAGCCTGGGTTTGACTTTGCCATAAACTGTCTTTGCCATTAACTGGCTATAAAACTTCTCTGGAGATACTCTGGAATTCCTCATCTGCAAAATTAAAGACTTAAAGAGATAAAGGCCTGAAACCAGAGCAGAGTGAAAAGTCCAATCAGAAACTCCTGTGTAAAGCATTAGCAAGCTGTATATTGGAATTATCTAAGATAATTTTAAAATATCCATAAATGTCATCTATCATCTCTGTTACAATACAATTTGTGACCTCCTAAATACTAAGTCAGATGCTTTTAACAGAATATTAATAGAGTGGGGCCTAACTCAAAATTTAAATGGAATTTTCAGAGAAGCATTATGAAATTACAGACAAACATTATAAAGTGAAATCTATGCCTACCAAAAAGATCAAGTCTACATTAAGTTAAGGTGAAGTTGATCTGTTCTTTCCTATTCTATCCTCACTAGGGATAGTGAGAATTTATACTTATTTCAAACTTTTCCAAAAGAAGTTCTAGAATCAGAATTTTGTTCATGGCTTGGCTCAACCATTAACTCACTTTTGGTAGGACACTGACTATATTACTTAAGTTGTCTAAGGCTATATGCTTATTTGTAAGATGATAATGATTATAAGTGACGTACAAAAAACAAATAAAATAATCAGACACGCATTTTTTTCTTTATACTGTAAAGATGTTTTAAAAACTTTAAGAACCTAACTAATATAGGTTATAATAGCATTAGCTTAAAGATCTAGTAATTACTTATAAATTCCAATGTGGCAGCAAGCTAATTGTCTACCTCAAGGCAAATTTAACATTAATTTAAAATTTAAATTGTAATTAGCTACTATTAACCTCATGTTAAACCCCTCTTTATACTATACTTTTCCTTCCTAAAACTTGCATCTTTATGTTTCGAATTGATCAATTTACCAAAATTGCTCCACATGCTAATCTTAACCAATGCTATTCTCTACAACAGTGCTTTTCCAACTTTAACATGCGTATGGATCATTTCAGGATCTTGTTAAGATGCAGAGTCTGAATCAAAATGCAAACAGTTTTAAATTCCCCAATTAAAAGTTACAGACTGGATAGATGGATTAAAAACACAAGATCTGGATGTATGCTGCCTACAAGAAACTGGTGTCACCTGTAAAGACACATATAGGCTCAAAGTAAAGGTATGCAAAAACATATTCCATGTAAATGGAAACCAAAAGGGTGTAGGAGTAGCTATATTTGTATCTGAAAAACAGACTTTAAATTTACTAAGAAAATAAGAAGAGACAAAGAAAGTCGTTGCATAATGATAAACTGCACTCTGAATAACCAAAGCAATCCTAAGCAAAAAGAACAAAGCTGGAAGCATCACATTACCCAACTTCAAACAATGCAATAAGGCTACAATAACCAAAACAGCATGGTGCTAGTACAAACACAGACACAAAGGCCAATGGAACAGAAAAGACAATCCAGAAATAAATCCACATATTCACAGCCAACTGATTTGCAACAAAAGTGCCAAAAACAAACAGTGGGGAAAGGACACCCTCTTCAATAAATAGTGCTGGGAAAACTGACTATCCACCCATATGCGGAAAGTGAACTGGACCCTGTCTCTCACCATATACAAAAATTAACTCGAAATATAATGACTTAAGTGTAAGACCCAAAACTATAAAACTACTAGAAGAAAACACCGAGAAAATGTTTCAGGACATTGGTCTGAGCAAAGATTTTGTTGATAAGACTTCAAAAGCACAGACAACAAAAACAAAAATAGACAAATGGTACTACATAAAACTAAAAAGCTTCTGAACAGCAAAGGAAACAACAGAGCGAAGAGACAGCCCACAGAATGGGAGAAAATACTTACAAACTATTCATCCAACAAGGAACGAATATCCAGAATATACAAGAACTCGAACACCTCAAGAGCAAATAAACAAATAATCTAGTACTAAAATGAGCAAAAGATCTGAATAGACATTTCGAAAAAGAAGATACACAAATGGCCAACAAGTATCTGAAAAAATGTGCAACATCACTGATCATCAGGGAAAAGCAAATCAAAACCACTGTGAGATAACATCTAATCCCAGAATGACAAGTATCAAATGACAAAAAATAACAAATATTGATGAGGATGTGGAGAAAACAGAACTCTTATACACTGTTGGTGGAAATGTAAATTATTACCCCCATTATGGTTAACAGTATGGAGGTCCCTCAAAAAACTAAAAACAGAACTACCAAATGATCCAGCAATCAATCCCACTACTGAGTATTTGTCCAAAGGAAAGGAATCAGTACATTAAAAAGATACCTGCAGCCCCATGTTTACTGCAATGCTATTCACAATTGCCAAGTTACCAATCTAAATGTCTACCAACAGATAAATGGATAAAGAAAATGTAGCATATATACATAATAGAATATTATTTAGCTATTAAAAATGAAATCCCGTCATTAGAAGCAATATGGATGAGCCCAGAGAATATTATCTTAAATTTTAAAAACTCAAGCACAGAAAGATAAATAATGTATGTTCTCAATCATATGTGGAAAAAAATGAGTTCATACAAGTAGAGAGTAGAATTATGGTTATTAGAGGCTGTGAAATGTAGGGGGAAGGAGAGGATAGGGTGAGGTTGGTTAATACATACAAAATTACAGCCAGATAGGAGGAAGAAGTTCTAGTGTTCTATAGCACTGTAAGGTAAATACAGTTAACAATAAATTACTGTATATGTTCAAAGACCTAGAAGAGAGGATTCTGGATGCTCCCAATACAAAGAAATGATAAATATTTGGGGGTGCTGGATATGCTAATTACCCTGATTTGATCATTGCACATTGGATACATACATGGAACTATCACTGTGTACTCCATAAATATATACAGTTATTACATGTCAACTAAAAGATTTAAAAATATGAATGGAGTGAAAAGACTGTGGATGCTTTTTTAATGTAAAAGACAGAAGCAGTAACAAAACGTAATGTGACAATGCTACTTAAGTGCAAAAGGTACATTTCTGGAATGCTAACATATCCAGAAAGAAGTTTCTAAAAAAAATAAACTCAAGATCAGGATGGATACAGGGAGAGCAGTGTAAGGAATAAGGTCCACTAACAATTTCATTAGTTTGAGTTCTGTGCCATATTTACAAGAAACCCAAGTTATAAGTAGTATAATCCAATAACACAGCAAGTTAATTATGAAATTACTATTAAATAATTTGTTTCAGGACAAAATAAAACAGAGATTCCTTAATAGAAGAAAAAATGTTAGGCATGTCGAAGGGAGTAAGAAAAACTGGCTATTAAGATATTAAGAAAAGCAGTGGTTTTCAAAGTGTAATCCCCCAACCAGCAGTTCTCAAACTTTAGCATTCATCAGAATCACTAGGATGGCTTATTTTTACAAAATTAAGAATTTCAAAATCAGGAGGTTGGTGGGGCCCAAGAATTTTAATTCCAGGAAGTTCCCAATAACGCTGAAGGTGGTGGTCTAAGAACTACAATGAAAACTACTGGATTAAACAAATGCTGTTATCACTTAAACACCTACTGATCCTGCTCCCCAAATGCTCGTCGGTGTCAACCCTGGCTCCACACAATAGGTATGCTCAGCTATGAATGACAGATATTTCAACAGCATTCAGTTCTCCTGACTCCTACTTCATAGAGAAAATTGAAACCATGTTGCATTAATCTCCTCAGTTTCTCACTCCAAATGATCTGCATTCACAGTATTTACCTCTAGCGCTCCTGATCTAGATAGAAGTGTGTGTCCTGCCTGGGCCTGAGGTTATGCGACCCTCTTTACTTGTGTTCCAGGAAACCAATCATTCCCAGACCTTGATCAATCATTTAGCCCTCTTCTATCCCACTCTCCTATCTTACTTTACTGGCTCCTTCTGCTGTTTTCCTATAAAAGCGAAGTAGTCTCTCCATCCCACCCCACCCAAGAACCAACTCCTCTTTTGAATCTGCATTTACTTCAAGTTAACGGTGTTGTTCCCTACCCCACTACAACAACGGTGTTTTTCCCCACTAATGACTTATACAAGCTTCTCTGAAAGGTAAGCTGTTTGTTTTCATGTTGAATTCACTTCTTAACTCACAACATTCAGTCCTTCACAGTCACTACTGACTTAAATTGTTTCTGACCAGCTAAAAATGACCTTTTAACAGGCAAATATATGGATACTTCTCTGACTTGACCTTACATGAACATAATATTTAGCACTGTTAATCATTCCATCTTTAAAATATTTTTCCTGGTTTCTGACATACCATACTCTCCTAGTTCCCCTCATAACTCCCTGACTACTTCTCAACCTTCTTCACTGATTTTCTTCAGAATTCCATTTCCTTCAGCCATCTTCTCTCTTTACTCCATAGGAATTCTATGGGTGATCCCACCTACTTTCATGGCTTTACCTCTCTACTTACACATTATGGCAGCTATTATTGACAGAGGAGAAAGGAAAAATCCCGGTCACGCTCACGCAGGCAGTTAGGGTGGGTCCTCAGTTGAATCTTTTCAAACAAAAGAACAGTGTGCAGGCACAGACACTGAGGGGCTTGACTAAGACATTCCCACAGTCGAACAGGTGAAAAAGGCTACAAAGGTGACTTGCCCAGATAGTCCCACAATGGAAAATTCCATCCCCTAAAACATCCACAGTAAGGGGAACAAACCAATAGGGAGTGATTCAAGGCTAAGGGCCCACAGGCACATTAGGAAGACAGGGTGGAGCTACAAGAAATTCACGCTTTATGCAAATGAGATGCCCAGCCCTCATCAGTTTCCTATAAAAGCCTTTGCATTCAACTGTAAAAAACGACAACCCTCTTCCAGGTCCCCTCTTCACAGCAGAGAGCTTTTTATCTTTCGCTTATTAAACTTTCGCTCCAACCTCACCCTTTGTGTCCACGTTTCTTACTTCTCTAAGTCATGAGAAAAAGAACTCCAGGTGATACCTCAGAATAAGAAACTGCTACATTGTGGTGCATTGGTGAGACTGTAACATTATCCATCTCAAATCTGTACCTCTCTCTTGAACCTTTATTGAATGAAATTGCCAAGGACTTCAAATGCCATGGATCTAAAAGTGAACTGTGTCCCCCTATATAGCTCCCACATCTGTATTCCTAATGCCACTCTATTCCTAACGCCAGTTAGGCAACTGATGAATTTTTTACTCTATCCCCTTCTCTTCATTTCTAACATAGTAGCAGCAGCCTTTCATTATCTCTTCCGATGTAATACTTTCATAACCATGATTTCAAGAATCTTATTTTAGAGTATTTCTAACACAAAATTCCTTCTACACTAATGTAAAGGTTATCTTTTTAATATGCAGATATGTAATATCTCATATATCTGTATATTATCATTCAATGTCTTTATGTCTCCTACAATATAAACTTCAAACACTCCAAATAGTATTTCAGATCTCTCAAAGCTTTACCTCCAATTATATCTTTCCAGACTCACTTCATAAATCCCAGTAGAACCCTGTACATATAAAAGATCCCACTATTTGAAATTCCCTAAACTCACTACACTTTCAGATTGCCTGTGTCAATGAATCCTGCTCACACTACCTGGGATTTTCCATTCACCCTCCTCCTTCACCACCTCCACCCATACACACATATTCCAGATCCAACGGGCAGCCTCCATCATGTCACACTCTTCCTCATCTGTCAAAACTGTATTCAGTCAATTACCTAGGAAGCCTTTACCATTTCTTACCATTCAGAGATACAGACTTCTTATTAGCTCATAAAGTGGCTCTATCGTAGCACTTATATTGCTCTTGTTAGTTTTCCTGTCTCCCTCACTAAAGAGTCTCTGAAAAGGAAGTACTTTCTTCACCTTTAGATTCCCCTGAACATGTAAGAGTGCTAGCACTCATTTAATGCATGATCAATGACCAAATTAATCAAAACAGATAAGAGAATTATAAGACAATTCCTACATGTAAGCAGAATCTTTTCTCGCTTTTATAATAGAAAAAAACGGGGGGAAGAAACAACAAAACAAACACCCCTATCCTTCTGGATCACCCTGCCTTTAAGTCAATGTTGTGCTGAGACTGATAATTTTATAACTAACTACACGCCAACACATTTGTTCTCTAATTACTCAAATTAACCATAAAAATACTTTTATGATGTTGACAATTAAGAATGTTAAGGAAATATTAAATAAGTTTAACATCAATTAAACATCTAAATATTTCAAATTCCCACAGAAATATTAAAACAAGCTGCTGTGTTTGATTACACTGCCTTTAAGTACCTGTTTAAACAACATATTCTCACAAAATACTGCCCCTGCAATACAGAGGACAAACTAGTGACACTATCTATCATGAGATTTAATTCAGCACATCTGCTAACTAAGGTGCTACTCCTCTTATTTCCTTTCCTGATTTTTCCTTCCAAAAAACTCCATCCTCATTTTAAGAAATATCTCTAATAAAATAAGGGTTTGTGGTTTTTTTCTGGTTTTAGGATATACATAAATGGCTTATACTTCTTTTAATGTACTCTTCCAATACTTGCTTAAGAAAAAAAATCCATTTTAATTAAATCTAATTAAACCTCCCACACAATATGGCATGTACAGTCTTGACAGTTGAGCACTAAAGGTGAACACTTCCAGTACAAATTAGCTTGCTATCCTGCTATCCCACTAAGCAGCCAATTCCACTTCAAAACAATGATATTTCAAAATTCTTCTTTCTTACATTGAATGCATATGTTTACCATCCATGGGATCTAGTTTTGCTCTCTGGAGCTACAAAGAATAAGCCTTAAACATAGAACACATTTTTATAATTCAAAGGGAACAATAATAAGCCTATTATTTTTCATTTTCCAAGCTAAACTTGGCAAATTACTTCCAGTAATCCTCATGTAGCATGATTTTCACTTTTACCATCACTGTCAATCTTCTCTGCACTAGCTCTAGCTTTCAAATCTAAAGTGAGTTTTATTAGTTCTGCATTTTATTACAAAATGACTATGAACTTAAACCAAAAAAGCATAGAAAAGAATTGAAGATAATTCTGAATTCTATAATCACTGTGATCAAATATTAAATGTTTAATGTCTTACATTGCTTTTAAAAGATTTCTAAAGTATACTATTTAATTTCATTTTTACGACATAAAATCTCACCCTGTTTGCATTAGATTTGTTTAGAACAGTTCTAGTTTATTTTTATTGCCATGGGGTAATTTTTACTAGCCTCTCCTTTCATTCTCAAATGTATTCCAGTTCTATTGATCAATTTTATGGTCACCTAGCTACATGTATCTTTACATGTTGTTGAAATCAAAATAAAAATGTACAGACAAATCTCTAAATGTAAGATTTGATTTGGGAAGCAAGAATTGCAATTTGGGGTATATACAGACTGAGTGGTCTTCAGTATGTCTGAAGAACAAAGAGAAGGTTGTAGGTTTTCTAAAAAGGAGAAGTGTTACATATCATATTTAAAGAAAGGTCACTGGCTCTAGTAAAGTTCTGGGGAGCTGGTGAGTGACTGTAACAGATAAGACTAATCTTCGATTGCGGCAGGTTGTTCCAGCAGCTGTTAGATAAAACTGGTTTCAGGTTACAGCAGGCAGTTTCAGCAGCAGGCTTGCAGAGAATTACATTCTCAGAGCAATGTCATGTGACCAGTGCTTTATCCCCCTAGCCTCTTGACTCTGTTTTAGTTGGGTGTGCCAAGATTGACCCAATTTGTATGATCAACCTTCACAATGTTATTTATAGCATCTTTAATGATTAGTCTCTTTGAGCTTTAATTTTTAACTGCCATTTAAAATATAAATATAAATTTTTAGAAACTTATTAAGTGTTGATATTCAAAGTGGTCAAAATGTCCTTCATTATAGCATGAAGGTACGTATCTTCCATTTCCAATAACAGTAAAAAACAAATTCATAAAAGACTCGTTTAAGTCTCATCCTTCAAATACCTCACTGTTTACACCTTCACAGAAAAAGCAGAGGATTCTTAATTACCTACCAAAAGAAAACCAGTTCATCAACTAGTGAACTAATAATTCAGTCTCTCATAAACAAGCAAGAATTCTGCACACATCATTCAAAAACTCTGATTCATTGCTTTAACAAGAGATCATTAATTAGAAAAATTAAAATGGAAACTTCAGTAATAGTTCAAATTAAGAAATTTCATCATAACTTCTAAATTTCAAGAGGAAAAAGCTGAAATCAGTTTCAAAATGTGAAACAGTAATATTACTCAGTTATTATATCAATTCACAATAATTATTGAATATATAAATCATAAATTTGATTATACCTTTATAACACTTTCCCCAATGTAAAATTCATTTCAATCTTGGGCATGGAAACAATTTTTAAAGCCTAAACATGTATAATTTCCACAAAAAAATGATATAAACTATGTATAATATTTGCAAAAGTACATCTCAGAAGAATTATTTATTTTAAGGCAGAGTCTCGCTCTGTCACCCAAGCTGGAGTGCAGTGGAACAATCTCAGCTGACTGCAACCTCCACCTCCTGGGTTCAAGTGATTCTCCTGCCTCAGCTTCCGGAGTACCTGGCATTATAGATGCCCGCCACCATGTCAATTAACTTTTGTATTTTAAATAGAGACGGGTTTTCACCATGTTAGCCAGGCTGATCTTAAACTCCTGACCTCAGGTGATCTGCCTAACCTCGGCCTCCCAATGTGCTGGGATTACAGGCGTGAGCCACCATACCCAGCCCTCAGAAGAATTTCTGAAATAAAATATATATTATCCTCTTACAATGAAACAATGAATGTACACACATATATTAGATATTTAGTTTAATATTTAAATTAGTTGCCACATAAAAATTCCATTTGACTTGAAAAATAAATTTGAATATCATTGCAAAATAAAATCAAATAATTCTCATTGAGGAATCTTAATACAACACATTGGCTACATGACAAAGCAGTCTTAGTCCTTTTAAAACAATGTGTTAAAAATCAAGTACACAAAATCCACTTTAATTCCTATTAATTCCAAACATAAAGTAGTATAAGTTTATATGCAAAAAAAAATCTATCGCAAAATTATTCAGTTCATAATGTCCCATAAAATGTGCATTTTACATGACAATCTAATAATATTTTTTAAATCATTAATTGCTATGGATAAGTTTACAGTCAGTATAAAAATTTTCTAAATAATTCAAGAAATAAAAATGAAGCACAGCAGAAAAAGAACCACCCCAAAGTTAAACTCTCTTTTCTCCTTCAAAATAACCTTAAAATACAGTAACACTAGAATAGTTAGTTTCACAGCAGGAGACACTCCTTATAATTGAAAGTATAAAGTTGAATATGTTTATTAGGTTCTAACTGGCTGATTGCTCTAAATGTTTTCCAAGTGATTTACACCTGGATAAAAACCCATTTGAACATAAAGTGTAACATCTAGCTTAAAATAATGTTTCATTGATCCATTTCTCTGTAGTATAAACTCTCTCAAATTCTCAAAAGAAAATGAAAAAATGTTAGCTATCAAATAAAAGCTAGCTCTCATGGAAGCAACTATGGGTCAAAACCCTAAAAGTAAGCTTTGTCAGACAGTTATCGGAAAAATTACCAACTTATAAAGGACTCTCAAGGGGTGAACAGGCAGCTGAATGCTTTACTAAATAATATCTATTGTCCAGACCCACCCTAACCTAACGATTAAAAATAGAAAACAATCTTCCAGTTACAGGAAAGGGCCTAAGCAAAAGAGAGAGTCTGAGGAACACTGTTTTAGGGAATAAATGAGAGCAGGATGACAACAACACATGTAATAAGAATGTAAGTTGACCACTAAAATATAATGCCTCTTGACAACTCCATAATCTGTACAACTTACCCATACTCATCATATTTATTTATAATTGTATATTTTTGGTAGCAACAATGAAGAATGCAAAAGGTGGAGTCTCTATAGATTGAGAGAAAGAGAGAGAAGGAGAAACCCAAGAGGAAGGGTGGGAGTAAGGAATTAGGGAGATACTATAAATTACTGAGGGCACTCACTGTGCACAAAACACTAACAGGTGACTGTGAAATGGATTGACAATTGAATGCCAGTGAGCTTCCCTTGACGGTGAATGCTGAACTTCTCTTGTTAGGTCCACCCAAGACAATAAGAGATTCAAACAAAAAAGTCTGGAATAACTTCCAGAAACAAAACATCACCAAAAAATGGCATGGAAGTGCCTAAAATTACCTAAGAAAAGGACTGGCTTAGTCAGCTTCTTCATTCTCTACCATCTACTGGGAAGAAGATCATATTCTCTCCCCCTCCTATCACCCCCCATATTTGGAACTGTCAGGAAAGCTGCAATATGACATGTTCTGACGAAACAATTCTCCATGACATTTCTGCACAGTTTTCTTCCAAAGTATGTTTAGATGATGTTGGCATAAAAAAAAAATCAGCCTTCAGAAGCAGGGCTTCCCTGAGGCAGAAGACAGATTTGTTTTGTTTCCTCATCAGAATAATAAAGCTGTATCTCCTGCAGGGCAAAATTAGAGGTTTGCTAGCAGCCCCTTTAAAAGCCTGAGGGTTCATAAACAACTTCCTCAGCTGTGACACCAACCCACTGAGTTAAAACATCCACCAGCGGCTCCCTCTGCATTGCCCTCAAGGAATGAGGGGGGAAGGAGAGACCATCTGAACCCAAGCCAGCTAGGTTCAGGTTCAGCTAACTACTGTGCTCTGAAATATAAACCCACTGGGCTCCTTCTGTCTTCAGCAGCACAATCTATGGAAGTGTGGCAAGCCAACCCAGCCGTTCCCACCACCACGCTATTGTGTAGGAACAGCTTAACTGCCTGACACAAACAAGCCCAGTGAGGTTAAAACTGGTAATTACCCTGGATGTGGACTGGAAGGCAGCTCTGACTCCCTTTCTCAAACAGAATAATCCTAGGACTCCCGGGAGTGACTTGATGGTATGCCCCAAAAAAAAACTTTTATATATATGTAGAGAGAGAGAGAGAGAGAGAGAGAGAACACTATCCTGAAGCAATAGTTAAGCAAACATACTTCCTTTTATTGTGCTTTGCTTAACTGCGCTTCACAGATAAGGCATTTTTTACAAATTGAAGGTTGATGGCAACTCTCCATTAAGCAACTCTATGGGTGTCATTTTTCCCACAGCATGTGCTCAGTCAGTGTCTATGTCACATTCTCGTAATTCTCCCAATATTTCAAACTTCTTCATTATTATTATTTGTTATGGTAATCTGTAACCAGTGATCTTTGATGTTACTTTTGTGATTGTTTCGGGGCACCACAAATGGTGCCCGTAAAACATGGCAAATTTAATCGATAAATGTCATGTGTATTCAGACTGCTCCACCAACCACCCATTCCCCACCTCCACTCTTCTCACGCCTTCCTATTGCCTAAAGCATAAAAACACTGAAATTAGGCCAATGAATAACCCAACAATGACCTCTAGGTGTTCAAGTGAAATGCAGAGTCACATGTCTCTCACTTTAAATCAAAAGCTAAAAATGATTAAACTTAGTGAGGAAGGCATGTGGAAAGCTCAGATAGGCCAAAAGCTACACCTCTTGCATCGAACAGTTAGACAAGTTGTTAATGCAAATGCAATGTTTTCAAGGAAATTTAAACTGCTACTCCAGTGAACACATCAATGGTAAGAAAGCAAAACAGCCTTATTGCTGATACAGAGAAAGTTTAAATAGTTTGGATAGATGAAATCAGTAACAACATTCCCTTAAACCAAGCCTAATTCAGAACAAGGCCCTAACTCTCTTCAATCCAATGAAGGCTGAAACAGGAAAGGAAGCTACAGAAGAAAAATTTAAACCTGGCAGAGGTTGGTTCATGAGGTTTAAAGAAAGAAGCCATTTCCATAACATAAAAGTCCAAGATGAAGCAGCAAGTGTTTATGCTGCAAGAAGCTGCGGCAAATGACCCAGATTTAGCTAGCATAATTGACGGAGATGGCTATACTAAACAACAGATGTTCAGAGTAGACTAAACATCCTTCTACTGGAAGGTGATGCCATGGCTAGAGAGAAGTCGACGCCTGGTTTGAAAGGACAGGCTGAATCTCTTGGTAGGGGCTAATGCAGCTGGTGACTTAAAGTTGAAGCCAACGTTCATTTACCATTCCAAAAAGCCTAGGGTCCAGCCCAATTAAGCTAAATCTATTGTGCCTGTGCTCTATAAACGGAACAACAAAGTCTGGATGAAAAACAGCACATATGTTTAAAGCACAGTTTACTGAATATTTGAAGCCCAGTATTAAGACCTACTGCTCAGAAAAAAAAGATTCCTCTCAATATATTACAGCTCACAGCCAAAGCACCTGGTCACTCAAAAGGTCGGATGGAGAAAGAACGCTGCATAAACTTAGTTGATAGAGCAGTGGCAGGGTTTGAGAGGACAGACTCCAATTTTGCAAAAAGTCAGACTACGGGTAAAATTCTGTCAAACAGCATTCCATGCAACAGAGGAATCTTTCATGAAATAAAGAGGGCATCAATGTGGCCAACTTAATTTGTTTTCTTAAGAAGTTGCCAGTTGCTCCCACCATCAGCAGCCAGTACCCTTATTGGTCAGTAGCCATCAACAAGAAGCAAAACCCTCCACCAGCAAAAGGATTATAACTCACTGAAGGCTCAGAAGATCTTATTTTTTAAGCAATATAGCATTTTTAAATTAAGGTATATATACTTTTCTTTTAGACAGAGTGCTATTGCGCATTTAATAGACAACAATACAGTGTAAACCTAACTTCTAAATGCACTGAGAAACCAAAAAACTTGGTAACTCTTTATTATAATATTTACTTTATTATAGTGGTCTGGCACCAAGCCCATGTCTCAAAGTTACACCTGCATTCAACTGAAAATATAAAAATAAACAATTTCATTAAAAAAAAAATTAATAGCGGTGGGTAGCAGCGGCTCACGCCTGTAATCCCAACACTTTGGGAGGCCGAGGCAGGTGGATCCCCTGAGGTCAGGAGTTCGAGACCAGCCTGGCCAACAGGGTGAAACCCCATCTCTACTAAAAATACAAAAACTAGCCAGGTGTGCTGGCAGGCACCTATAATTCCAGCTACTCTGGCTGGGGCAGGAGAATCCCTTGAACCTAGGAGGTAGAGGTTGCAGTGAGCCAAGATCATATCACTGCACTTCAGCCTGGGTGACACAGCAAGACTCAATCTCAAAAAAAAAAAAAAAATACTAATAGGCAATGGAATAGAATGCAAAGTTTGCAAAATGTTTTAATATATATAAGATCAAACATATATTTTGAACAATCCAGCAGCTTCATGCTGCACCTCCACATCCCCAGAGGTATGCATTCACTCTCTTCTTTCAGTATAAGAAGCACTGGTAAAAGAGTACTTAAATCAGAAGAACAGCTTTGAAGTCAATTCTGCATTTGAATACTGGCCCAATTACAAGTTGCATGATTCCAGGCAAGTTACTTCAACTCTTGAACTTCATCTATACAATAAAATTATGCTAAGGTTGTGATGATGCTTAAATGAAATAATACATGTAAAATAGTTAGCAAATATTAAATAAATGGTAGTTATCATTAGTTCAATTACATTGAAATGTAACAACAAAATATAAATCGTAGCATCCGCTTAATTAAATCTAAACAATCACATGTTTTTAAAGTCATTTCCAATTTCTTCTTCCAAGCTCTTTTGATTCACACAGGGAAAAAAATGACATAGGCCTCTATCTGAATTTATGTAGCTTCATATGCTATAAATACAGTTGCAACTTACTTCAAACCAAAGAATACAATCTTTCAACCAATTTCCAGCAAGCAACATTAGAAAAATTAGTCAACATTCAATTAGATGTGTTTCAGTAAGAATGTGTGTGTGTGTGTGTGTGTGTGTGTGTGTGTGTAAAATACATTATAAAACAAGATTGCTTTAACACTGGAAAAAGATGTGGAGTGTTTTGTGAAATAAATTACTCTACACAGATGACATACAACATGCAAAATCAGAACTTCCCTACAATGAGAAAGTAGTCAAGAATTTATAATGCAATAGACAAGCTATAACCAAGAGTAGTAATAATGTGGGAATCTTTTATAAACCTGAAGGCTCTATTTGAGCAAAATTTTCCATCAATATATATAGGATCCAAAATTATTTATAACGGATACAAATAAACCTATTTATTTTTAAAGAAAATGAATTGCCTCTTAAGCGATGAAGTGACTGAAGTAGTATGACAAAATTTTAAATGCTGAATTTAAAAATTAGAGAAACAAGCAGCACTGAAGCCACCAAAGCAACATGTTAAACCTTTGGTCCGCACTAAATGGATTACAAATCATACACAAGAGTGTGACACAGTATTTGAATACAGACAAACAAGGAAGAAAAATTTTCAACTGAGATTCCTAAAAATTATGCTAATCAACAAAAATGCATCAAACACTATGTATCCATTTTCAAACCGTCTACCCTACCTCTAACTCAGGTAACGAGATGTCCCCATTAGCCCAGGGAAAGTCCCAGTTTACTCCTATCATCTCAGCAAAATTATTAATTGCACTTTATTTGTCTCCCACATGTCCTGGTTTGAATCATAAATTATTTAGTCACGCTCCTTCTAAATACCTGGCTCCTTCTGGCCATAAGCTATTATCTTTGCCCAGGTCCAGATGTCAGGATAATTACACATATATTCTAAGACAAGTTAAATAAACTTTGTGTGTTTATATAGTTTCATTATCATGATGCTGTAATTTTTAATTTCAAATTCACGAGGAAACTCTCTGATTATCACCTCAATTCATCTATATTTATGGAGTATATACTTTCTATGAAAATAAACTGCCCATGTATTTTCCAGCAAGTAGCAAGAAAAACTATATAGAGGTATAGAGGTAGAACAGTGCAATGGAAGAATGACTAAAAGAATTTAGTAGCTTATCTATCTTACAGTACTTGGTATGCCAAATGCAGAAGCAGATGGGACAAAAACATTTCAACAATAATAAGACTATAAATAAACATTTCGCATGGTACTCTTAATCATATAGTAATAAAGGAAACTGTTACTGATTTTTTATAATTTTAAAAATTTGATCATTTAATATATAAGAAGCCGCACAATAATGACTTAGCAAAACTATCTAATGTAAACCAGGTCTACTTGGCAATATTTACTAAACAAAATAGTTATTTCCTCCTGAATGACTAAAGAAAGTAGTCAACCAATGTGCCTTGCCAGAAAACCATGAGGTTAAAGCTTAGAATGAAGTATGAGGAAAAAAAAATAAACGATAATGTAATCTCCAAGTACCAAAAATGGGAAAAAGTGTGAAAATACATGACAAAGTTTTACACAAATATAACAATAAGAATTTACATTTTTTTTTTTTTTTTACAAAAATTAGCCATGTGTGGTGGCAGGCACCTTAATCCCAGCTACTTGGGAGGCTGAGGCAGGAGAATCAGTTGAACCTGGCAGATGGAAGTTGTAGTGTGCTAAGATTATACCACTGCACTCCAGCCTAGGCGATAAAGCGAGACCCCACAGAAAAAAAAAAAAAGAATTTATGTATTTTTAATTTCTGTATTATCTTCTTAATGAAAGCTGAAAGAAGTTATAAATGTCTTTCATGTTTATCAAAACATCTTAAATTACAAATGCCATAGGCCTAATTCAATCTAGTTTAGGCAAAATGGACTTTATAAGTTCATATAATAAGAAGGTATGAAGATAAATTTGGTTTCAGGAATGACCAGATATGAGAACTTAACTGGTATTGTCAGTACTCCCTCTAGCTATAGAAGCTCCATGAGGGCAACAATTTTTATACATTTTGTTTATTTCTGCAATGATGGCACCCAGCACAAGGACTGGCACAGAGTTAGTGCTTAAATATTTATGGAATAAATGAATACCTCTTCTCTTTGTGTTTTTGCTTAGCGTCTGCACACCACAGTTTTTCGTGCCCAAGTGAGAGACAAACTAAAAGCACATCCTTCCAATTTCACAGGCCAGTTAGCAAGGTAATCATTCTGCTAGTTCCATTTGGACAAATCTCAGAGAATGGCTCTAGTCACTTTCCCAACCTTGTGCCAATCGTGACAAGAGGAATGAGTAATATGTGTAGCCTTGCCTGATAATATGCTACCAATATGGCCATAAAAAAGGGGGTTGTTAACATGAAAACAAAGAAGAGAAAAAGGAGTGGAGGCCTACAGAGGACAAAAATAAGGAATACCACAGATTACTCAATGTGTCTTTCAGTACCAACAACGCAAATGCAAACATAGCATTCATCTTAGTAATTTTTTAGTGCTTTTTAGTTCGGCATATGCCACAGGAGATAATCCTTAGCTAAGTATTCAAAATGTGCACATAATAACCACAAAATTTTGTAGAGAGGCAAAAACCATTTGTTACATTCCAACCACTTACAAAATGTGTCCCTATGTAGACATCCATCCTCATTTCACCCTAGCATCTATCCCAACCCATCATGTCACATTATTTTTTGGTCACTCTCATGCTTGACTGCAATCTTACATATGACAAAGGATTTCATCAAGTTGATATTTAAAAAGCGATACAAGAGAGCTACTCAGGTTTATATGCAAAGCCATTGACAGCTGAAGACCTGTCAGGATTATGATACTTAACGATTTAAGAGGAATCTTAAGTACGTTAAAATGTTTGCTACTATTTTAGATGTTAAATAAGTAAGTATCTACTCTGGGCAAGTTTCCATGGATGATTTGAGGATATATAATGCAAAGGACCTTATGCTAATATTTGATAGGAAAACGTTTTAAACTACTGTGCTAGAACCAAGGCAGTGATTAATGTTTGGTGACTAAGTAAAGAAACAGTAAGTTAGGAAGAACTTTTTGTTAATTGAAAAAATACTAACTTCAGTGTTCTTCTGAAAATAATGCTTGCCCTTCCCCACTGCCCCGAAATGTTTTTCAGTTCCTTCATTAAAAGGAATGATAAAATGTGAGAGTTCAAAGAATCTTTGATCTGGCTCAAGTCTAATTCTTAACTGCCGAAAGTACTGTGACCCAGAAAGATATGGTGGCTTAACCAAGATCACTAAGTTAAAAGAGCCACGACTAGAATTTGTTGCACATTCCCAATTTGCCGTTATCTTAGCCAAGAGCACATAGTATAAAAGCCCCTCCTGGTGGTTATCACTAAGTGAAGACCAAAATATGACTCATGTTACAACTTGTAAGAATATGTGTTGGCCGGGCAAACCTGCAATCCCAATGGTTTGGGAGGCCGAAGCCGCAGAATAACTGGATCCCAGAAATTTAAGAGCAGCCTGGGCAACATGGTAAAATCCTGTCTCTACAAACAAAAACACATACACACAAATTAGCCAGTCATGGTGACAGGTGCCTATAATCCCAGCTACTTAAGAGGCTAACACGTGAGGACTGCTTGAGCCTAGGAGGTTGGTTGTGGCTGTCTTGAGCTGTGATTGTGCCAGTGTACTCCAGTCTGAGCAACAGAGCAAGACCCTGTCTCAAAAAAAAAACAACAACAACAACAAAATGTGTCTTCTGTGAAGTCAGATAAACAAGTACATATACCTCCTCTGAGGAATATACGATGAAAAAAGTGGTAAACTTTTTTCCTTATCAGTTGTTGTGGTCCAGCTCTTTCCTTTAGCAGCTGTTACCATGTGACAAAAATCTTTAAACTTAGGCCCCCTCATCTTAAAATGGTAACAATAGCACATGTTCAAAATACTCCTATGAGGAATAATAAAATGATTTAAAGTTGTTTTCCTCAAAACGCCAACCACTAAAATCTGTTTCTGAGCTCCAGGAAAAAATTAATAAAGCTGATGATGAACATACACTGGCAATAAAACTGCTGCATCTTATATAAGAGGGAGCATACTACTAAAGAATGGCTTCTGAATTCTATGTTTTGATCTAGTCATGGCAAAAAATATATTATATGAATCACTGCTCTAAATATGCAAACTGTAGCATCTTCTGATAATGTTGTCTAGAGAAGACACTGAGAATGCATACCAATAAGTTAGTTCAGGGGCTGAGTGGCTTTGTTAACAAACGATGGACAGAAAATACAAAGAAAATGTACTACTCTGAATCAGGTGTGTTTAAATACATCATAAGCGATGATATTTGTTTTTAGTTTTTAATTGTGTTTAGTTTTTAATAAGCCATCTTTATTAGTAAGAATGAATTAAGCTATAGAAAGTTTTGTAGTACCAGACAGACCCCAAAATTTTAGTGGCTTACATCCATACAACAGTACAGAGCCAAATTCAGGAGAGTAAGGAGACTACCACACAGTCATCCACACCTAGGCTGATGGCTGCTCTGCCATCCACAACACATGGCTTTCCAGGTCCCTCTTTACATTCTCAACCTAGTTATAGGGAAAGAGCTTTGTATCAGACTTCAGTCAGGAAAACAGAAACCACTGCATGTGTTCCAAGCATGAAAGTATTTAATATAGACAATCAGATGAAGTTTAAAACACCACTGGGGAAGGACAAAAGAAACAAAGTTAAAAAAAACAGATACAATCTCTGCCTATAGCTCCAAAGCAGAAGATTCTCAGGAGCCCACCTGGAGTGTATGAATTTCTTGAAAGCTTCCACCGACTATCTTGGTCTGCAACAGCTAAGCAGGTAGCTGTGATAGTCTGAAAAGTGGGACCTTCCCAACCCACCAAATATGTCCATGTTCTAATTCCAAGAAACAGGTTAATTGTTACCTTACCTGACACAAGATGTGACTAAACAAAGGATCCTGAAATGGGAAGAGATTATCCTATATTAGCCAGGTAGATCCAAAATAGTAAGGGTCTCTGTAACAGGAAGGCAAGAAAATCAGAGTCAGTTTTTCAGATGTGGGAATGGAAGTCAGAGACTGGAATGATGCCAAGTAAGAAATAATGAGGAATGCCAGCAGCCTCTAGAAACTGCAAAAGACAAAAAAAAAAAAAAAAAGGCTCCCCTCAGCGCTTCCAGCAGGAAACAAACCTGCAGACACCTTGACTTTAGCCCAGTGAGACTGACTTGGACATCCCACCTCCAGAACTGTAAGATAATCAACTGCTGTTGTTTTAAGCCTCTAAATTTGTGATAATTTGTTACAGCAACAATACAAAATGCATACAATGGTCATCCTGGACTTCCCTGAACAATGCTACAAACCTCATGAATCTGCCTCAGCTCTCTGTAAAGAACAGTGGCCTCTCTCCTTCTCTTCTATCTTCCAGATCTCAGGGACACACTAACACAGAACCATACGGGGAAGCTTGTGATGCAAACAAGATGAGTCCTTAGAACAGGGTGGGAGTGGACACTCCAGCATAAGCATGGGGAAATCTTGATGGGTCAAGCTGCAGATGACACAGATCACCTCTGTTTACACTCCATCGCCTAGAACTCTGTCACAATGTCCTATCTAAACATGGGACACTGGGAAATGTCATCTAGCTTGTGTCTGTGAAGAAGAGAAAACTCATATGGTAAACAGCTCTGGAACACCATCAATGGATGTAAAAGAAATATAATAAAATCTAATAAAAGAATGAAAGACACAGAAGGAAAATGACATAAGTAGCTCTAAAGCTGCTGACAAATGTGTTCAAATAGACACTGCACATATTCACAAACAAAAGGGGGTATTAAAAAGATGTAAGTATCTTTCAAACAGTAGAGGATCATACTATATAAATTGTCAGTTTTATTAGGGCATTATCTTTACATTTGACACCATTCAGACTTAGTAATAATATACGGTAGACAGTGGATTCCATAATTTTCTTTTTTATAATACTACTCTGTTGACAGCTGGATGACATTAAGATTTGTATATGAATATTTCAAATGAGACAAGAAATCACTTTTTTATTTTTTATTTTAGCTGTTAGAGAAATGTTAACCCAAAAACAACATGGCTGCCCAAGCTTAGTTATCTACTATTCTCCATAATATTAATAACCTCGATTTGAAAATTCCATCCCCATTGTTACGAAGTTTCTAATGATATTTGAAGTGCCAGTCACAAAAATTAGAAAAAAAATCTAAACTAATACTTTAAAAGACACATTTAAAAAATTTTGAAACTTCAAGTAATTATCTGACAGAATAATAATGGTTTATCATATAATGGAGAGGAAGAGGGAAACATTTCTTTAAAGCATTTAATATATTAAAATGTATTTTAAAAGTATGTCCCACCAAACAATTGTTTCAGACTCAATGAAAATTTAATTTTAATTTTGAATTGTAATTGTTCATATCCTCATGAAAAGGAAAATGCCTATCAATCTTCCAGACTTCCGGACCAGTTTAATAGGTATTCTGAGACTACAAGATACGTGAACTACTTGAAATAATTCTTATTTACAACTGCTTACTTTTATGAATAACTATTTTCTCAGTATCATGCAATTTAAGAACTATGAGCTTTAAAACTACTCTGAGGATGGTTTCAGTCCACCTTTGTAGGTTCCAGTTTGTTCTTTTTTTTTTTTTTTTTGAGATGGAGTCTCACTCTGTCACTCAGGCTGGAGTGCTATGGCACAATCTGGGCTCACTGAATCCTCTGCCTCCCCGGTTCAAGCAATTCTTCTGCCTCAGCCTCCTGAGTAGCTGGAATTACAGGCATGCGCCACCACAACCAGCTAATTTTTGTATTTTTAGCAGAGACAGCGTTTCACCATATTGGCCAGGCTGTTCTCAAACTCCTGACCTCGTGATCCGCCCACCTCAGCCTCCCAAAATGCTGGGATTCCAGCTTGTTCTTGAATCTTCCTTACCTTACAGCAATCTTCCTTCCCAACTGCGTGCCTTCAGACCACAATCTCCAACATCACCATGCAAACAGTAGCCTTTCAGAGACTACTTAACAGGTTCACACCATTGCAAATAAATCGAGAGACATAGAGATTCACCTTCTAGTGGTCCTGCATCTGTGATTGAACCCTGACTGACACACATGAAGTTATTTATGAAGTAAAGTGATGATAAAGTTATCATCACTTTAATTTTATAGTCATTGGTAAATGTCTTATATTAAATAATGCTGTCCCATACATTGACTGTCATGCCTGTTTATATGGATTTTATAAGCCACCATTTAAAACTACATAAAATCTAAAAGTGCAGGCTTGCCCACTTTAGTAGGCATAAATGAAATAATCCCCAATGAACCACAGTAATGTAACTGCCTCCCCTTGGGCATGGACAAGACCTGTGATATAGCAGAATAGCGCTCCCAAAATTATGTTACCTTATATGGCAAGTATTTGCAAACATAAGGTCTCTAATCTATTAACTCTGAATTATTTAAATGAGAGATTATCCTGGATTAGCCTCACCTAATCAGGAAAATATTTTAAAAGAAGTGTCACAAAACTGATCCTAGTGACCTGGAATAAAGCAAATAGCCATGCTGTGAACTGCCTATAGATGGTGCTCCGTGGCTGGAACCTGGGGTTGGCAGCAAAGAACTGAGAGCAACACAAGCAGGAAGAAAACAAGAAACTCCTTCCTACAACTACCAAAAGCTGAATTCTGCCTACAACTTGAATGAGTTGAGAAGAGGACCCAGAGATCCAGAAGAGAATGCAACCCGACCTCACCTTAATTTTGGCCTCCTAAGACCCTTAACAGAGACAGAATCCAGCTACACCATGCCCAGACTTCTGACATCTACAAACTAGGAGATAAGAAATGGGTGTTATTTTAAGCCACTAAATTGTGGCAATTTTTTATGCATCAATATAAAACTAATATACCCACAAACCACCCTTGCACTTTATATCCTATTTCTTAATGCTTAAAGTGGATTACTCATCTTAAGGGAGAGGAGATAAGAGGGATGGAAAGATATATTGTGAAGCGGTTTAATTAGCTATGCCACACTAAGAAATAAGATTTTTTAGAACAGGATATCTTATATACAATCCACGAATGATAACATCTCAGAAGAAAACCGTAAGATAACAGTGTTGGTAAATCACTACAGTACTCAACCTCATGCAGTAATCGTGTAGTGATACCACCCTAGGTTATAAGAAAATGCGGGGAAGTTCTTATCTCCAAGATCTCTGAAGCTAGACTCCTGCATAGCTGTTCTTACTGCTGCTGTTTTTCCATTTCCATCTTAGCTATGAAGGCCTACTTAAAAATTGATTTTTGAAAACAGGAGCCAAGATGGCCAAATAGGAACAGCTCCGGACTACAGCTCCCAGCCTGAGCGACGCAGAAGACGGGTGATTTCTGCATTTCCATCTGAGGTACCGGGTTCATCTCACTAGGGAGTGCCAGACAGTGGGCGCAGGTCAGTGGGTGCGCGCACCGTGCGCCAGCCAAAGCAGGGCGAGGCACTGCCTCACTTGGGAAGCGCAAGGGGTCAGGGAGTTCCCTTTCCGAGTCAAAGAAAGGGGTGACGGACGGCACCTGGAAAATCGGGTCACACCCACCCGAATACTGCGCTTTTCCGACGAGCTTAAAAAACGGCGCACCACGAGATTATACCCCGCACCTGGCTCGGAGGGTCCTACGCCCACGGAATCTCGCTGATTGCTAGCACAGCAGTCTGAGATCAAACTGCAAGGCGGCAGCGAGGCTGGGGGAGGGGCGCCCGCCATTGCCCAGGCTTGATTAGGTAAACAAAGCAGCCGGGAAGCTGGAACTGGGCGGAGCCCACCACAGCTCAAGGAGGCCTGCCTGCCTCTGTAGGCTCCATCTCTGGGGACAGGGCACAGACAAACAAAAAGACAGCAGTAACCTCTGCAGACTTAAATGTCCCTGTCTGACAGCTTTGAAGAGAGCAGTGGTTCTCCCAGCACGCAGCTGGAGATCTGAGAACAGGCAGACTGCCTCCTCAAGTGGGTTCCTGACCCCTGACCCCCAAGCAGCCTAACTGGGAGGCACCCCCCAGCAGGGGCACACTGACACCTCACACTGCAGGGTATTCCAACAGACCTGCAGCTGAGGGTCCTGTCTGTTAGAAGGAAAACTAACAAACAGAAAGGACATCCACACCAAAAACCCATCTGTACATCACCATCATCAAAGACCAAAAGTAGATAAAACCACAAAGATGGGGGAAAAACAGAACAGAAAAACTGGAAACTCTAAAAACCAGAGTGCCTCTCCTCCTCCAAAGGAACGCAGTTCCTCACCAGCAACGGAACAAAGCTAGATGGAGAATGACTTTGACAGGCTGAGAGAAGAAGGCTTCAGACGATCAAATTACTCTGAGCTACGGGAGGACATTCAAACCAAAGGCAAAGAAGTTGAAAACTTTGAAAAAAATTTAGAAGAATGTATAACTAGAATAACCAATACAGAGAAGTGCTTAAAGGAGCTGATGGAGCTGAAAACCAAGGCTCGAGAACTACGTGAAGAATGCAGAAACCTCAGGAGCCAATGCGATCAACTGGAAGAAAGGGTATCAGCGATGGAAGATGAAATGAATGAAATGAAGTGAGAAGGGAAGTTTAGAGAAAAAAGAATAAAAAGAAATGAACAAAGCCTCCAAGAAATATGGGACTATGTGAAAAGACCAAATCTACATCTGATTGGTGTACCTGAAAGTGATGGGGAGAATGGAACCAAGTTGGAAAACACTCTGCAGGATATTATCCAGGAGAACTTCCCCAATCTAGCAAGGCAGGCCAACGTTCACATTCAGGAAATCCAGAGAACGCCACAAAGATACTCCTCGAGAAGAGCAACTCCAAGACACATAATTGTCAGATTCACCAAAGTTGAAATGAAGGAAAAAATGTTAAGGGCAGCCAGAGAGAAGGTCGGGTTACCCTCAAAGGGAAGCCCATCAGACTAACAGCAGATCTCTCGGCAGAAACCCTACAAGCCAGAAGAGAGTGGGGGACAATATTCAACATTCTTAAAGACAAGAATTTTCAACCCAGAATTTCATATCCAGCCAAACTAAGCTTCATAAGTGAAGGAGAAATAAAATACTTTACAGACAAGCAAATGCTGAGAGATTCTGTCACCACCAGGCCTGCCCTAAAAGAGCCCCTGAAGGAAGCACTAAACATGGAAAGGAACAACCAGTACCAGCTGCTGCAAAATCATGCCAAAATGTAAAGACCATCAAGACTAGGAAGAAACTGCATCAACTAACCAGCAAAATAACCAGCGAACATCATAATGACAGGATCAAATTCACACATAACAATATTAACTTTAAGTGTAAATGGACTAAATGCTCCAATTAGAAGACACAGACTGGCAAACTGGATAAAGAGTCAAGACCCATCAGTGTGCTGTATTCAGGAAACCCATCTCACATGCAGAGACACACATAGGCTCAAAATAAAAGGATGGAGGAAGATCTACCAAGCAAATGGAAAACAAAAGAAGGCAGGGGTTGCAATCCTAGTCTCTGATAAAACAGACTTTAAACCAACAAAGATCAAAAGAGACAAAGAAGGCCATTACATAATGGTAAAGGGATCAATTCAACAAGAAGAGCTAACTATCCTAAATATATATGCACCCAATACAGGAGCACCAAGATTCATAAAGCAAGTCCTGAGTGACCTACAAAGAGACTTAGACTCCCACACATTAATAATGGGAGACTTTAACACCCCACTGTCAACATTAGACAGATCAATCAGACAGAAAATCAACAAGGATACCCAGGAATTGAACTCAGCTCTGCACCAAGCAGACCTAACAGACATCCACAGAACTCTCCACCCCAAATCAACAGAATATACATTTTTTTCAGCACCACACCACACCTATTCCAAAATGGACCACATACTTGGAAGTAAAGCTCTCCTCAGCAAATGTAAAAGAACAGAAATTATAACAAACTGTCTCTCAGACCACAGTGCAATCAAACTAGAACTCAGGGTTAAGAATCTCACTCAAAACCGCTCAACTACACGGAAACTGAACAACCTGCTCCTGAATGACTACTGGGTACATAACGAAATGAAGGCAGAAATAAAGATGTTCTTTGAAACCAACGAGAACAAAGACACAACATACCAGAATCTCTGGGACGCATTCAAAGCAGTGTGTAGAGGGAAATTTATAGCACTAAATGCCCACAAGAGAAAGCAGGAAAGATCCAAAATTGACACCCTAACATCACAATTAAAAGAACTAGAAAAGCAAGAGCAAACACATTCAAAAGCTAGCAGAAGGCAAGAAATAACTAAAATCAGAGCAGAACTGAAGGAAATAGAAACACAAAAAACCCTTCAAAAAATTAATGAATTCAGGAGCTGGTTTTTTGAAAGGATCAACAAGATTGATAGACCGCTAGCAAGACTAATAAAGAAAAAAGAGAGAAGAATCGAATAGACGCAATAAAAAATGATAAAGGGGATATCACCACCGATCCCACAGAAATACAAACTACCATCAGAGAATACTACAAACACCTCTACACAAATAAACTAGAAAATCTAGAAGAAATGGATAAATTCCTTGACACATACACTCTCCCAAGACTAAACCAGGAAGAAGTTGAATCTCTGAATAGACCAATAACAGGATCTGAAATTGTGGCAATAATCAATAGCTTACCAACCAAAAAGAGTCCAGGACCAGATGGATTCACAGCTGAATTCTACCAGAGGTACAAGGAGGAACTGGTACCATTCCTTCTGAAACTATTCCAATCAATAGAAAAAGAGGGAATCCTCCCTAACTCATTTTATGAGGCCAGCAACATTCTGATACCAAAGCCAGGCAGAGACACAACAAAAAAAGAGAATTTTAGACCAATATCCTTGATGAACATTGATGCAAAAATCCTCAATAAAATACTGGCAAAACAAATCCAGCAGCACATCAAAAAGCTTATCCACCATGATCAAGTGGGCTTCATCCCTGGGATGCAAGGCTGGTTCAATATATGCAAATCAATAAATGTAATCCAGCATATAAACAGAACCAAAGACAAAAACCACATGATTATCTCAATAGATGCAGAAAAAGCCTTTGACAAAATTCAACAACCCTTCATGCTAAAAACTCTCAATAAATTAGGTATTGATGGGACATATCTCAAAATAATAAGAGCTATCTATGACAAACCCACAGCCAATATCATACTGAATGGGCAAAAACTGGAAGCATTCCCTTTGAAAACTGGCACAAGACAGGGATGCCCTCTCTCACCACTCCTATTCAACATAGTGCTGGAAGTGCTGGCCAGCACAATTAGGCAGGAGAAGGAAATAAAGGGTATTCAATTAGGAAAAGAGGAAGTCAAATTGTCCCTGTTTGCAGATGACATGATTGTAAATCTAGAAAACCCCACTGTCTCAGCCCAAAATCTCCTTAAGCTGATAAGCAACTTCAGCAAAGTCTCAGGATACAAAATCAATGTACAAAAATCACAAGCATTCTTATACACCAGCAACAGACAAACAGAGAGCCAAATCATGAGTGAACTCCCATTCACAATTGCTTCAAAGAAAATAAAATACCTAGGAATCCAACTTACAAGGGATGTGAAGGACCTCTTCAAGGAGAACTACAAACCACTGCTCAAGGAAATATAAGAGGATACAAACAAATGGAAGAACATTCCATGCTCATGGGTAGGAAGAATCAATATTGTGAAAATGGCCATACTGCCCAAGGTAATTTACAGATTCAATGCCATCCCCATCAAGCTACCAATGCCTTTCTTCACAGAATTGGAAAAAACTACTTTAAAGTTCATATGGAACCAAAAAAGAGCCAGCATCTCCAAGTCAATCCTAAGCCAAAAGAACAAAGCTGGAGGCATCACACTACCTGACTTCAAACTATACTACAAGGCTACAGTAACCAAAACAGCATGGTACTGGTACCAAAACAGAGATATAGATCAATGGAACAGAACAGAGCCCTCAGAAATAACGCCGCATATCTACAACTATCTGATCTTTGACAAACCTGACAAAAACAAGCAATGGGGAAAGGATTCCCTATTTAATAAATGGTGCTGGGAAAACTGGCTAGCCATATGTAGAAAGCTGAAACTGGATCCCTTCCTTACACCTTATACAAAAATCAATTCAAGATGGATTAAAGACTTAAACGTTAGACCTAAAACCATAAAAACCCTAGAAGAAAACCTAGGCATTACCATTCAGGACATAGGCATGGGCAAGGACTTCATGTCTAAAACACCAAAAGCAATGGCAACAGAAGCCAAAATTGACAAATGGGATCTAATTAAACTAACGAGCTTCTGCACAGCAAAGGAAACTACCATCAGAGTGAACAGGCAACCTACAAAATGGGAGAAAATTTTCGCAACCTACTCATCTGACAAAGGGCTAATATCCAGAATCTACAATGAACTCAAACAAATTTACAAGAAAAAAACAAACAACCCCATCAAAAAGTGGGCGAAGGACATGAACAGACACTTCTCAAAAGAAGAAATTTATGCAGCAAAAAGACACATGAAAAAATGCTCATCATCACTGGCCATCAGAGAAATGCAAATCAAAACCACAATGAGATACCATCTCACACCAGTTAGAATGGCGATCATTAAAAAGTCAGGAAACCACAGGTGCTGGAGAGGATGTGGAGAAATAGGAACACTTTTACACTGTTGGTGGGACTGTAAACTAGTTCAACCACTGTGGAAGTCAGTATGGCGATTCCTCAGGGATCTAGAACTGGAAATACCATTTGACCCAGCCATCCCATTACTGGGTATATACCCAAACGACTATAAATCATGCTGCTATAAAGACACATGCACACGTATGTTTATTGTGGCATTATTCACAATAGCAAAGACTTGGAACCAACCCAAATGTCCAACAATGATAGACTGGATTAAGAAAATGTGGCACATAGACACCATGGAATACTATGCAGCCATAAAAAATGATGAGTTCATGTCCTTTGTAGGGACATGGATGAAATTGGAAAACATCATTCTCAGTAAACTATCGCAAGAACAAAAAACCAAACACCGCATATTCTCACTCATAGGTGGGGATTGAACAATGAGATCACATGGACACAGGAAGGGGAATATCACACTCTGGGGACTGTTGTGGGATGGGGGGAGGCGGGAGGGATAGCATTGGGAGATATACCTAATGCTAGATGACGAGTTAGTGGGTGCAGCACACCAGCATGGCACATGTATACATATGTAACTAACCTGCACAATGTGCACATGTACCCTAAAACTTAAAGTATAATAAAAAAAAAGAAAAAAGAAATAAAAAATTTTTTTAAAAATTGATTTTTACCTCTATTTTCTAATGGTTTTGATCATTTATATCCAGAAAGCATATATTATTGATATATTTTTATCAGAGAACTATAAATTATTATAAATCAACATTGGCTTATATTTCATAAAATGACCCACAGCTGAAAGAGTCCGTAAGAAATTTACCTAAAGTTAATACTTCTAAACAAAAGCCTCCTTAGAATAAATGATCAAATGTTGCTAAACTTCTACAAGATTCTTTAGATACATGCAATATTCCAACAGTTATGAAATATTACAAACATGAAAGGGTTTATCTGATTCATAAAAATATCAAAACATCAGGAAATTTGTTTGAGACCTTCGAAGTAAAATATGAGAGAAATGAAGATTACCATTAACTGCCTAACAATTTCTCATTTTAAGACTGTAATACTGTAATCCCAGCACTCTGGGAGGCCAAGGCAGGGGGATCACTTGAGCCCAAGAGTTCAAGGCCATCCTGTACAACACAGGGAGACTTCGTCTCTACAATACAAAAACACTAGCTAGGCATGGTGGCACGTGCCTGTGGTCCCAGCTACTGGGGAGGCTGAGGTGGGAGGATCACTTGAGCCCGGGAGGTCAAGGCCACAGTGAACTGCGATCCCCCACCACTGCACTCCAGCCTGGGCAACAGAGCAAGACCATGTCTTTAAAAAAAAAAAAAAAATTAGCCTGGCATGGTGGCACATGAGCCAAGGGCCAAGGAGGCAGAGGTTGCAGTAAGCCAAGATCACACCACTACACTCCACCCTGGGCAACAGAGTAAGATCTCGTCCCCAAAAAAAAAAAAAAAAAAAAAAAAAAAAGGACTGCTATTATAATATTGTCACCTACTTACCTAATCAAAGAGAAATCTTATGTAAATTTTTCAAAATAACAACTAATTCCTTACATTCTCTATATCTATAATGTGTGTTCCTTCAATCTCCTTGCCAAAACCCCAAACTTAAATGGCCCTTCACACGATTTAGCAGCACTTCATTGCTTTCTGAGTCAATTTACCTATTTCCACAGTAGCTATTTAAAATTATAATAAAATGTCGGCCGGGTGCGGTGGCTCACGCTTGTAATCCCAGCACTTTGGGAGGTTGAGGCAGGTGGATCACGAGGTCAGGAGATTGAGACCATCCTGGATAACACGGTGAAACCCCGTCTCTACTAAAAATACAAAAAAAAAAATTAGCCGGGCGTGGTGAGGGCGCCTGTGGTCCCAGCTACTCGGGAGGCTGAGGCAGGAGAATGGTGTGAACCCAGGAGGCAGAGCTTGCAGTGAGCTGAAATCGCGCCACTACACTCCAGCCTGGGTGACAGAGTGAGACTCCGTCTCAAAAAAAAAAAAAAAAAAAAATTATAGTGAAATGCAAAAGTCAATATTCCTTGAAACAATCCAAATAGGTTAGACTATAGTGCACTAAGAGCTCCATATCTCAGGATTTAAAAATAAATAAATAAAAGTACATTTCTTCATTGTGAGTTGTCAGGGAGGCTGCTCACCCTGGTCATTCAGAGACCCTGGCTGATAAAGCATCTACCATCTCAAACATTCCCAGTCAGCACAAGACAGGAAAAAAGAATACAGCAAAGCATGCAATGGTGCTGCAAGCTTCTGCCTAGCAATGACACACATCTCCTTGCATTTCACAGGCTAAAGTAAGTCATGTGGCCATGCTGAGTTCAAAATATTAGGAAAGTTAAATCCTACCTGCTAGGGTCTGAATGTTTGTATCCCCACAAAATTCTTATGTTGAAACCTTATCACCATTGTGATGATACAAGGAAGGTGGGGCTTTGAAGAGATGACAAAATCAAAAATCCATAGGTTCAAGGGAGCTCGTTTGTCCCTTCAATCATGTGAAGACAGAGAAGTGCCATCTCCCAGAAAATGGGCCTCACCAGACACGGATCTCAGGTCACCTTGATCTTGGACTTCCCAGCCCCCATAACTGTGAGAAAAAAATTTGTATGGTGTATATGCTGCCCATCTGATGGTTATGGCAGTCTGAACAGCCTAAGACACTACCATATGTATAGGGGAAAACGAACTATCTACGAGCAACCCTAATAACTACCACATTCCCATATAAGGCTAATGCTATCAGCTGTTCTCCACTTCCCATTCCTTCCTCCTACCTTCTCAGTCACCTGACATAACATTCTTTATTTTCATTTCAGCTTCTTCTCCAGCTACCACCACTTAACTCTCTCTTCCCATTCACAGCAAATTGTTTGAGAAGAAGTGTTGGCTGCCTCCACTTCCTCACAACCCACTCATTAATTAACCTACCACATTCTAGTTTTCACTGTAACACTGCAATGAAGCCATTCTTGCTAAATCCGAAGAACTGTTCAGTTGTTATTTAACCTCTCAGTGGTCACCATTTATCACTTTTGACCTCTCCTTGGAACATTCTCCTCCTGTGACATCCAAAATTCTGCTGCGTTTCCTTGTAAGCTCCTCCAGCAGCAAAGTCCAAACTTATCTCTGTTGACCTCTCCTTGGAACATTCTCCTCCTGTGACATCCAAAATTCTGCTGCATTTCCTTCTAAGCTCCTCCAGCAACAAAGTCCAAGGATCTTTTGCAAGCATCCCTTTTGCAGCACACCAAAATATTGGTATCTTTGAGGGGTTTGCAATAGGTCCTCTATTTTTTACTGTAAGTGCTCTGGCTGGGTGATTTTTATCCACCACCATGAATTCAATTCCCATTTAGGCGAATGATTTTTCAAGTCTATTTTATCATCAGCCCAGATCGAAGCTTCATTTCCATATATTCTGCTTCTCAAACATCTCAGTTTAGATATCACACAGGCATCTCATACATTCTCAAACATGAACATGTTATCTTCCTTCGAAAATCTCTTTCTTCTCCTGTTTCCTATTTCAATAAATAGAATTTCCCTTTTATGAAGAAATGTAGTCATCACCCTTGTCTCCTTTTCTCTCATTCCGCACACAACCAATTACCAAGTACTGTCTAGTCTGGCTCCTAAACAACTCTGGAATCCAAGTATTTTTTTCATTCTCACTGCCACAACTAATTTCAAGTCATCATTACCTCTCACTTTGACATCTGCAGAAGCCTCTTCTCCAGTCTTGCATCCCCACCTAAGCTATTCTCCACAGCATAGCCATAGCAATCCTTCTAAATATAAACCTCACTTTGTCAGTCCCAAGATAAAAACCTTCAATTCTCCCCACCGATTTCAGGATCGAGTTCAGCTGCAGATTCTTTAACATGGCTTAAGAAGAGTCTTCAAGATTTTATCCTCACTTCCACTCTGGCCTCAATCCACTATTCCCCCACCCTGTGTATTCTAAACTTAGCCATACCAAGCTTTGAGTTCTCTGAATTTGCTGTGTTTTTTCATATGCTGGACCTTTACCAGTGCTGTTTAGCACTTGCCCTCTTCACTGGGTTATTTCCTATGATTAGCTCTTTAGTTTTCAGCTCACCCCCATATGCTAGTATAGCGCCCATTATTTCCCAGTTTATTGACTTCTTATATTACATTATAACTGCCTGATTTTCTGTCTGAATCTCCCACTGAGCAATGAGCAGTAGGATATATCAGGGACAATGGCTGTCTTATTCATCACTCTACCTTCAAAATCCAGCACTGTACCTATCTAACATGTAGTATTCACCAATAAATATTTGTTGACAAAAAAATGACAGATCACATATTGGAGAAACTTCAATAACTTGGCACTTCGTTCAGTAACATGTGCCATATTTTAGGATGATGATACTCCAATATATTTATTTTGTATTGCTTACATCAATAATAGTATTTCTACGTAAAATCATCAAAAGGTACCTAATATGAAAAACATTTACAACATACTTAAGAAATCAACACCCAAACAGGAATCAAACATATAAGGCTTGTCTACTTTGGGCTTGTGCCATAATTATAATGGCATAGACATCAAATCAAAGAAGTCTCCATACTCAAGAAGTTTCTATTTTACTAAGAAATCGGTAAAACACAGTATAAAGTTCCCTGGAATCATCTATTTACTGTGTCATGATGGAACCCTGTAAAAATCCAAAAACAAAGATTATGAACTATGTATACAAATGCTATGACGCTAACTCAACAGAAGTAACTTTTCAAGGAAAAGGGATACAGAGAAAAGGGAAGTAATACAACCAGTACCCTCCCATTCCTTTTTAAAACCTTGCAGAATATTTTGTTTCTTACCCTTATAACACGTACCTTGAACACAAGAGACCGGCAGTAATGACTAAGACAAATAACTTCTTAAGTTGTTTCTCCTGAGTTACTGTGGTATATAACACCTATGAAGTTCTTTGAAAACTACAGCTATGAACAAAAGTAGCTTACCGATTTAATTTATGGCTTTGTAGATTAGGTATTTGAAACAGGCAAAAATAATGAGAGTGTAAATTTAATTGCTATTTGACAGTCAAATAAAAGAACTTACACAGCTCAGCCACAATTAGTTTTTGTTATTCCCCACGGATCATATAACTCAATTAAATTGTTGAAAATTAACGTTATTTAGGCTTCTTTATAAGAAAGTTGTAATCAAATCAAAGCAAGACTGTTATCATGAGTCAACTTCTAAAACATAAAATTAGCTTTGATATATAGAGAAACTACCATAAATCATTCTATTACCATATTTTATATAATCTTAAAAATCTAGAAAGGATCTAAAAGTCTACTCTAGTAGTTTCTAGGCATTTTTAGACTCTAATAAAAATTATAGATATGCCAGAAAAACATATTTATTCCACAAATGAAAATGTATGTAATTTCAGAGAACTAATGGGAAACTTTTTCTGCGTTTACCATGTTCAGAAATCCTGATCTTGTTCAACCCTCTCATTTTACATTTGAGGACAACTGCTGCTCCAAACGGTTAAGTGACTTTCCCAAGAACACAGAGTTTAAATCAAAGGAACTAGAATCCACATTTATTTATCTAGAATTTTTACAAGGTCCTTAACACTTTGTAAGTTACCATTTTATTTCACCCCTGTAATCCCAGCACTTGGGAGGCCAAGGCGGGCAGATCACCCGAGGTTAGGAATTTGAGGCCAGCATGGCAAACATGATGAAACCCCGTCTCTACTAAAAATACAAAAATTAGCCAAGTGTTGTGGTGCACGCTTGTAATCCCAGCTACTCGGGAGGCTGAGGCACGAGAATCACTTGAACCCAGGAGGCAGAGGTTGCAGTGAGATGAGACCATGCCACTGCAGTCCAACCTGGGTGACAGTGAGAGACACTATCTTAAAAAAATAATAATTAATTAACTAATTAAAAAAAGATCAGCTACAAAAAGACAGAGGAAAGAATCATGATAGTAATGAAACAGTATGAAAGTGGTGAAAGGACAGGGATGGGGGCAGGGTAGGAGGGTAAGACCCTGACAGCATAAATTCTTGATAATGGAGCATGAGAATACAATAACACAAACTCTGGTATGAGGAAACCTTATTTTCAGTCCCAGCTTTGTTATTTAGCCTGAAACCTGACTTTCCTGCTCTAACATTCTATAATGCAATATTTTGTAAAATCACATTCTACAGTTACTATTCTCTTATGATTTACACTATGTCCAACATCTAAGCATGCGACTCATGTGGCTGTCAATGGAAAGCCAAGCTGAATTCGAGTGCCATTAAGGGAGGAGACCACCCATCATATTGTCTTATGCCAAATTTCTGCCTCCAAAGAAAACAGAAATAAAAACTAAAAGGCAGAAATGAAATCCACAGACAGACAGCCCGGCACCACACCCTAGGCCTGGTAGTTAAAGAACGACCCCTGACCTAATCGGCTGTGATTACAGACATTGTATGGAAAAGCACCGTGAAAATCCCTGTCCTGTTCTGTTCCATTCTAATTACCGGTGCAGGTGTGAGCAGCCCCCAGTCACGTACCCCCTGCTTGCTCTATTCATCATGACCCTCTCACATGGATCCCCTCAGAGTTGTAAGTCCTTAAAGGTAACAGGAATTGCCCACGCGGGGAGCTCGGTTTTTGGAGATGTGAGTCTGCTGATGCTCCCAGCTGAATGAAGCCCTTTCCTTCTACAATTCAGTGTCTGAGGGGTTCTTGCCTGCGGCTCGTCCTGCTACACCATCATGATAGTATTCGACCTTGATTCAGCCATCCTTCCTCCTCATAAATGCTTCAAGAGGAAAAATGTACAGGCAACAATGGCAAGAAACAGCACAACCACTTCACTTTTATGAGTATGAGAAAAAATTTTATTCCCCTTGAAAATTCTAAAAAACATGGACCAATCAGCATTCTCTCTTCCTTAAGGGAGGCCCCGTTTTCTTTTCCTTAAACTTAACTCACATGTTAACCAAAAGAATATTATTAAAATATAATATTCTAAAAATAAAAGTTAAATGACTCTTTGTATTTCATTTGGTATGGCTTTAAAATGAAAACACCTACCAATCAATTATAGGCACACACAAAAAAATAAATAAGTATATTAGGCCGAGCATGGTGGCTCGCACCTGTAATCCCAGCACTTTGGGAGGCTGAGGCGGGTGGATCACGAGGTCAGGAGTTTGAGACCAGCCTGACCAACATGGTGAAACCCAGCCTCTACTAAAAATACAAAAATCAGCCAGATGTGGTGGCGTGCGCCTGTAATCCCAGCTACTCAGGAGGCTGAGGCAGGAGAATCACTTGAATCCGGGAGGCAGGGGTTGCAATGAGCAGAGATAGCCCACTGCACTCCAGCCTGGGCGACAGAGCAAGACTCCGTCTCAAAAAATAAAATAAAATAAAATAAAATAAAATAAATAAGTACTTTTAAAAAGCATTCATATAGAAAACACATTGTATGCAGCAAATATACCTGAGGTATAAATTATTCTTCTACCCATTCCTTGGACTAACAATTTTTAAGGTACATATTAAATTTATTTCCAATCTTTCTCCCACAATTTTTTTGATTCACACATTATTTAACAGAGAGCTTCAATCCACTCAATAAAAACACTTATTTCAATAAAAGAAACACATGGAAAATTCTCTTCCAAACATGCACAGATGCTTTTTAATAGTGATCACTGAGATTCACGGATCAGGGAGGGCTACATGTACCTCAACAATCTCCTACTGATATTTAATATCTAATTGACAAATAGCGTTGTATAGCTAGTTATTAAAACATAGGGTAGAAGGAGAATTCTGGAGTAAAACTGTAAACATACAAGTTGTACAATCATGGGCAAAATGCTTAATTCAACAACACCTCCCTTAGTAGAATGATTTTAGATACAAAATATCAGAAATCCAATTTGAAATGTCCTAAACAATAAGGAAGGTTACTAACTCACAAAGCAAGGAGTTGAGAGAGCAATTACAAGGCTAAGACATGTCATCAAGTACCCAGTTCTTCCCATTTTTCTATGCTGTTTTTTGCCCTCAGGCTTGTACTTTCGAGGTAATAAGATGGTTTCAGCAACCAAAGCATCACATGCTCACACACACACTCCAAAGACAGGATGAGAAAATTTCCCTTCCTTGTGTGCCCTCTGTAAAGAAGAAGGAAACTTTCCCAAAGCCATGTACAACTGTATCATATACTCATTTCTAAAACAATAATTTGCAAGATGCTGAAATAATGATGATCTTTAACTGATAGAAATTATTGCTTAGGGCTGGTAAGTGTCCCAGCTTCTCTCAATACTTAAACCAAACCAATCTACTGTCAGTAAAGACAAAAGTTAGACAAATAGTTTGTCACAACCATCAGGCAAAGATATTGTGAAAATTATATACAATTGTCTTCATTCGTTTGGGCTGCTATAACAAATTACCATAAACTAGGGGGCAACGGAAATTTATTTCTCACAGGTCTGGGTGCTGGAAGTCCAAGATCAGAGTTCCAGCATGGTCGGGTTCTGGTGAAAGCTCCCTTCTGGACTGCAGATTGCTCACATTGCTATCTTCTCACAGAAGAAAAAACAATTAAAAATAAATAAAAAATAAAATAAAGTTAAAAATAACAGAAAAAAGTTAAAAATAAAGTGAATTATTTACTGGTATATGTATTATTATGAAAATGTTGGTTAATCGTGTAAAGATACCTACCAAGTTTGATATTTGAAAGTGAAAAATAAATTTTCTTTCCCCTTCATGTTACCATGAGAACTCAAGTACCCATAATGCAATGGAAAGGGCACTTCCTCACTTGGGAGAATGAGGACCAGAGAGCTCTCTGGGGTCCTATTTATAAGGGCACTAATCTAATTCATGAGGGCGGCACCCTGAGGACCTAATCACTTCCCAAAGGCCCCACCTCCTAATACTTTCTCATTCAAAGTTAGGATTTCAACCTATAAATTTTGTGGGAACATAAACATTCAATCTACGACAATAATCTAACTAAGTCAAATGCCTAGTATCCTGTCTGCTTGTTACTTGTTTTATTTTTATTTTCCTGATATAATTTAAGCCTTATTATCGACCACCAAGTTCATTAAATTCAGTAAGTTATACTAAGGTATTTCATTCAGTTTAGTATTTAATATGAATAGCAAAAAGATTTCACAATTTATGACCTTTAGTTTTACTGTACAACTCCTAGAAACTAACTTGGCAATGGTTTGCTGTTTCCAAGCAGAGAAAACTCTGTACCAAAATATTTCCAAAAGTTGAGTCAAATCACAATGACAACCATGTTATGCCATTTCTAAAAATTATACTTCTAAAATCACAAATATTTCCATTAAATAAAATCAGTGCTACAACTTATTTAACCTGTACTAAAGTGCCCTTTCCATTACATTATAGGTACTTGAGTTCTCATGGTAACATCAAGGGGAAAGAAAATTTATTTTTCACCTTCAAATATCAAACTTGGTAGGTATCTTTACACGATTAACCAAAATTTTAATAATAATAAATATACCATAAATAATTCACTATATTTTTAACTTTTTTCTGTTCATTAAATGACAACAAGATGCTATTCTATCTTAGACTTTTATAACAGATTTCAAAACACTCTCTAAACTTACTGTTGACCTTGTGCCTTCCAACATTAAAAAGAAATAGAGACAGGCCAACTGGGAGGCAGGCAGGCAGGCAGGCAAACAGATACCAACTACCATGAAAAAAAATTCTTCTTCTAGGCCAGGTGCAGTGGCTCATGCCTGTAATCCCAGCACTTTGGGGAGGCCGAGACGGGCGGATCACCTGAGGTCGGGAGTTAGAGACCAGCCTGACCAACATGGAGAAACCCTGTCTCTACTAAAAATACGAAATTAGCCAGGCATGGTGGCGTATGCCTGTAATCCCAGCTACTCGGGAGGCTGAGGCAGGAGGATTGCTTGAACCCAGGAGGCAGAGGTTGCAGTGAGCCAAGTTTGCGCCACTGCACTCCAGCCTGGGCAACAAGAGCAAAACTCTGTCTCCCAAAAGAAAAAAGAAAAAATTATTCTTCTGAATAACATCTTTGAAGCCTTAATATTCAATCTATTTATATATGTCTTACTTATCTATGTAAAAAAAACAATAATACTTGTTGTAAAATAGTCCATGTACAACTCCCCAAGAAATTATGTGAAGCCAGCATCCCTGTGTACTGTCTGCAAAATACAGGGTAAGAACTACAAAGCTGTATTATACCGGCAAGTGATTAGATAAAAACTGATGTGCCAGAATGTTAAAATTTGTTTTCCATAAAACAGCAATGAGAAAACAGATGGGCCAGATGTGACGAAGGAAGGAGAAAGAGTTCCCTTTCAGACATGCTCAGTTTGAGAAGCTGCAGAAATCTTGCCCAACAGATAGAAATAAAGACTGGATAGAGACCAGGAGAAATATCCATTTGTTACACACATACACACATGCAAATATGTGCATACACACACTGTTATATAACAAATAAACCTTTGTTTATGTACTTGTTTTCCAGCTGGGGAACACATTATTCCTACACTTAACCAAAAGTAAATTTTCTATCCTGGTAGGATTAGCATGATACTCCAGGAGGAATTCTTATGGAGATGAGCAATTTATAGTCTGATATGCCAAATATCAGAGATATCTGATAGTCTGAGATAGTCTGATATGCTAAATAAACGCTGAAGATCACTGAAATAATCTACAGCAGTCACAGGCATAACAGACCACACTCACATCTAAAATCGATGAATATGTAGGGCTAAAGAGGGAGATAATGAAAAAGTAAATGCAGCAAAAGGTTAAGAGTTGATTACTCTTTAGCTTGAGTTATGTTTCCACTCTTTCCCCTTCTCTGTGCCCTATGTGTGGAAGAGGGCACATATATGGGACTGAACATGCTGGTGGCGCATGTGGAGAAAAATACCCTGAAAATGTTCTCTTTTGACCAAGCTCCTATCTCTTAGGTGGACAGACAATTCCTCATGGGTTTCTAACACAACTTGCTAATGCAGGGACTGACTGACTTGTTCTGGACCATCTTTTCAAGGATATTTGCATATAGCACATAGTCAAAGAAGACAGAGTCCCCCTCCAGAAAAATTAGTGTTTACTTTTGAGTTTAATAAAGATAACGTCTCCCTTTAGAGAAGAGGTCAAAGAAGTGTACTGTCCATTTTTAAAGACCTTGGTTTCTTAAATGCAAGGTTCCTCTCCTGCAGTGTAATTCACTACATGAGTGGGCATCACCTAGACCCCCTCATGTTGCTCAATGTGAACTGAAGCTCAAGGAACCAGTACAAATGCTGGGTAATAAACTATCTATTGCTGTGGACATTAGTTGCTTTAAAGGAAGAAATATTTAATAGTTATGACAGTAATACTGACCACCAAGATAGATGGTCCAGTTATAACTCAGCCTCTAACTGTACGACATCAGGCATATGACAAACTCTCTGAATTTTAGTTTCCTTGTTTTAAAAATATAACACCTACATCTTAGGTATTATGTATACATGTGTGTAACACATAATATGTATGTAACATGTAAAATATAGAACCACATGTACATAAAGACTATTCTATTGCTATAATAAACTATCCTTCATCTGTGACACAAGAATCCCATGTCTTCTGCCATCATCCGTGACACTATGGCATTCCTGACAAGCAGCTTTGGCTATTTCCAATCACGCTTCAAGGGGTGGTCATACATATAATCTAACCTAAGTGAAATCACATTGCCTGCACCTATATATTCTGTGCATATATGCATACATATCAATGCATAACTACCATGATTTCCTGTGTTATGACTGCAAACTTTTTCTTCCACTTAAGTTCTCTGCTTAAAGGTAACATCCATTGCTTACCTCCCTCCTCTCCCCTTTTATCATTTGCTAAGATAGTAAAGTCTCTGTTTCACAGCTGCGCCACGAAAACTAACTGGATATTATACAACCCAATATAAAATGCACTTAAAAACATTAATGACATACAGAAGTTATGTCAAAGGCAATTGAAATATGTTTTATTTAGTCAAACAATTGATCGCTTAGAAAATATGAGCTGTTCAATTTTTCATATTGCATATTCATTATTACCTACATATCATGGCCTATTAGCTACTCATATTCTTTGCAGATAAGATAAATTAATTATTATAACAGCTGCTTTTGATGATGGCACAGTCAATAAGTGTACTGGAAATAATTACAGAATTGGAGCTCTTTTCACATTATCAGAAGAGGTCATTATAAATTAAAACAATTCTAAATGAAGCTGATTAACTGATAAGTGTTAATGAAGTTAGAAAGAGAGAAACTGTCAAAATAAAAGAAACACAAGACGCACTAAATAGGCAAATGATACACTACTAAAAAGCCAAAGTCTCCCAGAAACTCACATCACTTAACATCAGTGAGGATTCAAAAATCAGTTTTTAATGACTATATTCAATGTAATTAAGAAAAGTGACTATACAGATTTCCAATCTTCTTTGCCTATTCACTTAACTCTCTCAACCACATTCTCCAATAGGGAATATAACAAAACATTGTTTTTAATGAATGAAAATGTCTTCACGAAGAAGCATATGTGTATGTGTATAAACATATACATAATACATACATACACACACACAGAAATCCATGGGATATCACCAAGTCTTCTATGATACAAAATCTCTTCCTGGGAAATTTTCAAACAACGTAAGAGAATTTGGAATTCTCGGTGTTTCATGATAAGCAATAGACTATTCCAGAGACCATATAATTTATTATTATAAAGTTAAGTTTCTTTAGCAAAAAAAAAAAAAAATTCAAAAAAATCTTACCGTATTTCAGGATCTCATTATACTAATGCTTACATTTAAATGAGGAATACATAGTAACAGCTACCACTTAGTGACCATTTGTTATATCCTTACGCATTGCACTAAGCATTTTATATACAGTCTTTATATACATATAGTTACATATTTTACATGTTACATACATGTATACATAATACCTGAGATATGGGTATTATATTTATATTTTAAAGCAAGCAAACTGAAATGCAGAGAGTTTGTCGTTTGCCTGATGTCATAAAATTAGAGGCTGAGTTGTAACTGGACCATCTATCTGTCTGACTTAAAAATCCATCCATGGTGGTATTACTGTCATAACTACTAAATATTACTTCCTTTAAATCAACTAATGTCCATTCCTGATTGCAGGCTCAACTTAAGACTTCAGTTTGGCTTCCCCTCTAGAAGGAAGAAAAACACTGTTCATGCTAAATCAACTACTCTGGTACATATGTCAATAATATTTACTATATTAATAGTAAATTAAGTTTCAACTGCTACACTTTCCGGTTCCATTGTGCCAAATCTTATCATAGGCATCAGGTTTTAAAGTCAGCTAGACAGAAAGAGACCACATACTGTCAAAATAACCCTGGGCTATCACTAGGAAAATACCACATTGGTGACCAACCACACTTTCCAATATAGCGTATTTCCCTTCCATTACTGGAAGAGATCACAGTTTGTGAACTTAGTGAGTACCAGATACGGAATGGCCTGTATTTCAGAGATACGCATGCTTATTGAGTAAAGTATCAGAACACCAAGTATTTAACAAACTATAGAAATGATCCCTGAAAGTACAGTCTTGAAAACATCAACTATTTAAGCTCTTATTTTGCTCTTCTTTTCCTTCAGTAAAATACACATACACTGTAATACTGTCATACAGTGAAATCAAGTGCTCCTACTTAGGAGAAATAAAACTAATTTGCAAGAAAAACTTTTTTAATCCTCAACAATGTTCTCCCTAATTTTTCATTTTAAAAATATATTTCGAGAAAAAATTTTAACAGAAACATGTTACTGTAATTTAGATTTAATTATACTAAATCCACAAATGTTTTCACATATTAAAGTCATCTTATTATTGGAGATACTCAGATGCTGTAAACATGTACACTTTTTAGATTTTTTTTTTCCCCTTGTAAACGAAAAACAAAAATGTAAGCACCCTCCGACTTCTGCCCCAGCCATCTGAAAGGGCCCCTCTTCTCCACCAAGGGCACATTCCAAAGCTAACCTGAAAAACCACTTCAGGCGACAATGGGAAAAGTGAGCCAGACATGCTCATTATACCCTCCTTCTTCTTGGAATTCTGGAAAAGCCAACCAGCATTAACAGCAACACAGACCTTAGGTCTGATAAGAAACATTTACAATCTATTCTCTCTGAAGTCTGCCACCTGGAGGCTTCATCTGGCTAATAAAACCTTGGTCTCCACATTCCTTTCTATTAATAACAATTCTTTCAACCAATTGCCAATCAGAAAATTTTTAAATCTACCTATGACGTGGATGCCCCTCCCCCTTTGAGTTGTCCCACCCTTCCAGATCAAACCAGTGTAGACCTTACATGTATTGATCAATGTATTATGTCTCTCTAAAATGTATAAAAGCCAGCTGTACCCTGACCACCTTGGGCACCTGCCATCAGGACCTCCAGAGGCTGTGTCACCAGTGCATCCTTAACATTGGCAAAAAAAAAAAAAAAATTGATTGAGATCAGTCTTAAAATACTTTGGAGTTCACACCCTTCAAATGAAAATTGGCGTGGTCCTAGGAATCATCCTAGGAGATAAAACATCACAATTTCCATGGAGTTCTTCATCATCTTTTATTGCCCTTTGCTTTGGTAATCCACAAAAAAAACTGTCTACTTTTTCTTCACTCTTCTACCTTTCTCGTGAACTACTAAATCTAAAACTCTTGGAATATGGTATACAAATACCAAGTGCTAAAAAAATCATTAATTTATATTTATAAATACAATTTCAGTTTAACAGTGGTTCTCTAAATCCCTTAGCAGAACTTCACCAATAATTTCATATGACCTACTTTCATGTTAAAATTTAAAAGCTGAAGAGAGGTACATTAGTTAAAATTGAACACACAATATTTGTTTCAGACTAAGAATAAAGAGAAAGGGAAACAATCACTCTGCATATGAGGGTATTTTTTCACTGTCTCTACCCAGCTATTAAAATTTTGTTAATATCTTAAACCCAATTCAGATTTTGAGCCCTGTGTAGGTGTACAACTTAACCAGGAAAAACTATCTTCAATTATGTAAGCAGATAACTCTCACCAAAATGGTCCACAATTAGAAACCCTAGTCACATTCCCGAAATAACTATTTTTGCTGAAGCAGCTAGATCAACTATCCATGATGGATAATTAGAACTTACAAACACTCCACCTACTTTAAATACAACCAGTCACTTCAAATCTCAACCTTTTCAAAGTTAATGATGGATTAAGATTGAAATCAGATTGAATGAACTTCAGAAATAAATCCACATAAAATAAATGGCAGGTTATTTTCACAAGTATACACTGAGTTCAACGTAAAGTAAACATACAGGATAACTTAAAACACACTCTCAATATGTTCTGTTGTACTTGCACAAAATAAAAAATGCAAGCTTATTCTCACAAGTATACACCGAGTTCAACATAAACAAAAATAAACATACAGAGTAACTTAAAACACACTCTGCACAGGTTCTGTTGCTTCTTGAAATGGGTAATGAAGGGAGCAGAGTAAGAAAATAAGGAAAACATATTTCCTGCAGGCTTATAAATACTTCTAAAGGGTATTTTCACATCCAACACACCCCTTTTAGTGACACCATTGCTCTAAGCTGGGCTTCCAGCTGGGAATAAAGGCGCCCAGGGTCTGAAAGGTGTGAGGTGCTCAGAAGCAGTCAAGAACACGCTTTGCCGTCGTTTTTCAAGTCAGAACCCTGCTAACTCCACGTCCCGAAAACGCCCCAGGGCCTCCCACCCTCGCGGCTCCCGCCCCACCGCCGGCATCGCCCACGCCGGCGGCCAGGCTGCCTAGCAACAGGGCAGGGCTGCCTGGCAACGCGGCCCACCCTGGCCCGCCCCCGCCCACAGGGGAAGGCCAAGGGGATCCATTCTACCTCCTTTTTCTTCTGTCCTCCCCCGAGCTGGATGCAGAGGAGCAGCAGCAGGAGAAGGAAGGGAAAGCTCCCGGTGGGCAGGTACCGCAGCCGCCGCCCCGCTTGCCTACGGCGTGAAGGAGCGCCCCGGGCCCCCATCGCGGCAGGGCAGTGTCTCCTCCACGCGCGGTAGCCGTGCGCGCCCAGCTCCTACCGCGCACCACGCCTGCCCGGCCAGCCTCCGGGAGCCCGCTGGCTGGGCCCTCCGGGGTGGCAGCGGCTTTGCGAGGGACCCGGGCCGCGGCCGAGGACGCAGAGGAGGAGACTGACAGAGCATCCGGTTCACCGGGAGAAGACCTGGAAAGGCGCGGGATGGGGGCAGGAAGTGGGCGTGGCGAGGGAGCCAGGCTTCGGGGGCGCGGCGTGCGCTGCCGCCCGGAGCTTGCCTTTCCCGGACCCGCGCTGAGGAGAGGAGTGGTCCTTTGGCCCTGGGACCTCAATCTGAGGCCATCCTGCTACTGAACCCAATTACTGGGTAGTCCAGCACTTTACCTGGGGCCTAGCACAGAAAGACCTGAATGCCTTCTTGGATGATGAAGGGGAAGCTTTGGGGAATGACAACCTGGCCCCTGCGGTCCCCAGCAATCTCTATTCCCATTGAGATCATTATTAGGAACACAGCTCTTCTCCTTCAGAGCCCTGGGAAACCATCTAACATACTCCAGAGTCCCCCGATGCACAGAAGCCGCCCCACAACTTCACAACTGTTCCCTCCAGCCCCACTGGAAGGCCTGAGGCACAACCTAGACTCCACTTCATTCAGTGACTCATTCAGCATCCATGGAGTGCATAAGTACAGAGCACCGTACTAGCTACTTTTAATATAAAAACGAATAGACTTACTTCAATTTCTATTCTGTGAATATTTTAACAACCATAGCAGACTGGACATGGTGGCTCATGCCTGTAATCCCAGCACTTTGGGAGGCTGAGGCAGGTGGCTCACCTGAGGTCAGGAGTTCGAGACCAGCCTGCCGTACATGGGGAAACCCCATTTCTACTAAAAATACAAAAATTAGCCGGGCATGGTGGAGCGCCTTGCAGTTCCTCTACTTGGGAGGCTGAGGCAGGAGAACGGCATAAACCCGGCAGGCAGAGGTTGCAGTGAGCCGAGATCACTCCACTGCACTCCAGCCTGGGAGACAGAATGAGACTCTGTCTCAAAAAAAAAAAAAAAAAAAAAAAAAAACCATAGCAGCAGACTGTATGTTGAACGTTTGATATGGGCCTGATCTGTTCTAATGCATCATGGTTTTTATTACTCTATCTAGAGATTTCTTCACTTGTGCCATGAACACCTTTGGTAATGTGATAAAACCTGTAGATGCAGTCTTAAAATAGCACATATTTCTAAACGCATGAAATTAAATACATAGGATTAGCCAGGCACAGTGGCTCACACCTGTAAACCCAATGCTTTGGGAGACCTATGCAGGAGGCTTGTGTCCAAGAGTTGGAGAGCAGCCTGGGCAAGATAGTGAGACCTTGTCTTTACGAAAAAAAAAAAAAAAATTAACAGCTGGGTATGGTGGGGAGTACTTGTAGTCCTAGCTATTCCAAGACTGAGGCTGGAAGGATCACTAGAGCCCAGGAGTTTGAGGTTACAGTGAGTTCCGATCATGCTACAGCACTCCAGCCTGGGAGACAGAGCAAAACCCTGTCTCCAAAAATATACACAGAATATAAAAATATTATATATATAATACTTAAGGAATATATACGTATAATTGTTCAAGATATCTGCAACAACTTACTGAGTATGAAAATATCTTTAATTTCTATAGGAAACAAAGTTGTAGGTACTGATAAAACTACTGTGGTTTGTTGCCTGCCTTTATAATTCAAAGAAACGAAACTGTTGTGAGGTTAATAGACATAAAGTTACAATTTTTTCAATACGAAGTTCACAGATGCTGAAATTTCATGGACTCCTGATTAAGAACGCTTGCTCCACAACAACCATATCAACTAGGTTCCACTGTTAACGATTTTCAGATAAAGAAATTAAGGCCCAGAAACAATTTGAACGTTGACAGTCTGGCTCTACAGCCATGCTTATGCTAGGATGCCTTTGTTAAAGGAGTTTACAAATATATCTCACTTTTCTGTATCGCAAGCTTTTGATTTCCCACTATTATGTGAACATTTTGCCTGAATTATCACTCCTGTTAAAAACTTTAGACAAAATCAACTTTACACCTTATTTCAGCAAACAACAATTCATAAATCTGCAGCACTCTGAACCAGAAGTGTTCAGAAAGCTCAGCTCCAGTGGCCCGAGAGCAAGCTTCAATAGACTAAACATAAAAACAAAGTAAGGCAATTACCTAATTGGCTACAGCTACGTTTGCCTTATTTGGTCATGGTGTAATAAGGCATTTACCTATATGGCTGTGGTCTGATGGGAGGTCCCTAGTTGTATAACCAGTCATCCTGTTGGCTGTTTGTGATTGCCTGAGGCTGGTGGGTTTTAATAAGTCAGTTACAAGAACTGTTTCCAAGATAAGCTCCTATGTGCGTACATAAGAGCTCCACTTACACAACCACCCCAGGCTAATTGCCTTTTGCGTATTTTTGCTTTAACACTCCTAAACAATGGCTCCTGGCTGTTTCCTTGAGACATAAAAATAGCCTCAACTTTTGTCTGTTTGGAGACAAGTAAATTTATTATCTTTATCAGTAAAATATTGACATCTAGATATACTCAACATAATCACAACTCATCATCTTTCCCTTTCTCTCCCCAACTTGTCGTAATTTCTTTATTGTAAGCAATGGTACTTCAATCCTTCTAATTACCAATTTTCAGAGCCTCAGAGCTGTCTTCCATTTTCCCATCCTCCCCAAACATGCTGCCTTTATATTCAGTTTCCAAGTTACGCTCCCTCCACAGGGTCCTAGGAATTTGTTTTCTGTCTCCCATTTTGTAACTCTAGCATTCATTAGAAACACATGAGATGTCATTATCAGTTGACCCTCCTTCCCTGACTTAGGTTGATGACAAGAGTCAAACTCTGTAAAATGTTTGAAGAGATTTATTCTGAGCCAAATATGAGTGACCTTGGCCAGTGACACAGCCTCAGGAGGTCCTGAGAACATGTGCCCGAGGTGGTCGGGGTGCAGCTTGGTTTTATATATTTTAGAGAGGCATGAGACATCAATCAAATACATTTAAGAAATGCATTGGTTTTGTTCAGAAAGGCAGGACAACTTAAAGTGGGGTGGAGGGGAGCTTCCAGACTATGGATAAAATTAAACATTTTCTGACTGACAATTGGTGGAGTTTATCTGAAAACCTGGGATCGGTGGAAAGGAATGTTTAGGTTAAGGTAAAGGATTATGGAGACCAAGTTTTATTGTGCAGAGGAATCTCTCAGACAGCAGACTTCAGAGAGAGAGAGAGCAGGTTGTAACATGTTTCTTAAGAGACCTAAAAGGGTGCCTGGCTCTTAGTTGATTATCTTACTGGATCTGCAAAGAAAGGAAGAAAAACAAAGGGGGAAGGGGATTCTGTATAGAATGTGGATTTTTCCCACAAGAAACTTTGCAGGGCAATTTCAAGGTATGGCAAGGAAATATTTTTTTTTCCTTGTCTCATACTATTATGCCAGAGTCAGAATGAAAAGTAAGTCATGATATACAGGGTCAAATAAAATCCATCTGATGAGAATTTATGGTTTGTAGGGCATGACTCCCCAGACACCTTAGAAGGAATTTGGGCAAGATAGAAAATCAGAGCTTAGTCCTCACTTAAAATCTCACCAACCTCCCATACAGGCATAATGCAAGACTCCTTAATCCTGCCTTCCTGCATTCTTTTTTTTTTTTTTTTTTTTTTTTTGAGACGGAATCTTGCTCTGTCACCCAGGCTGGCGTGCAGTGGCACAATCTCAGCTCACTGCAACCTCCGCCTCCCAGGTTCAAGCTCTTCTCCTGCCTCAGCCTCCCGAGTAGCTGGGAGTATAGGCACCCGCCACCACGCCCGGCTAATTTTTGTGTTTTCAGTACAGATAGGGTTTCACCATGTTGTCCAGGCTGGTCTCGTACTACTGACCTCAGGTGATCCACCCACCTCGGCATCCCAAAGTGCTGGGATTACAGGCATGAGCCACTGCGCCCAGTCCTCTTGCATTCTTTTCTTGGTAAAGTGTCTGGAGTGATCCTTTTAATACATAAATCAGTGTAAAGTATTATCTCTGTCCTCACCAGCAAATGCAAAATCTTCCATGCCCTCAGGACTTTACATTACCTTCTACCTGGCAACCTTTCCTAACAACATTTCCTATTTTTCCTCTGCTTTCTCATGCTGCTCCAGCAAGGCTAGCTGTCTTGCTTTCCCAAATATGCCGTGCAGACTCTGTCTCTACACTTTGTACTGCTGTTCCCTTTGTTGGAACCCTTTTTGCCTAGATCAGTGGTGTCCAATCTTTTGTATTTCCTGGGGCACACTGGAAGAAGAAGTGCTGTGGGCCACATATAAAATACACTTACAAACACTAATGATAGCTGACGAGGTTTTAAAAAGTTGCAAAAAAACTCATGTTTTCAAAAAGTTTATGAATTTGTATTGGGCTGCATTCAAGGCGGTCCTGGGTTACATGCAGCCCGCAGGCCACGAGTTGGACAAGTTTGACCAAGATAGATGTTCACGGGGTGTATTTCATCACTTTATTCAGGTCAAGGCTCTGATCTCCCAACACGTCATCTCCTAGTTTCCCAAACCTCCCCTTCTTAAAACTCCTTACCCTTGACACACACACTCCTTAACTTTTTATAGTACTGCTACTATCACTTCCTGACATGCTATTGTTTCATTTATTTCTAGTCTTTCCCCGTTAGGATGCAAACTCCATGGGACAGAGGGTATGTATTCATACTGTCTAGAATAGCGCTTGCTTTATCTTTTCAATAGCATCCATCACTAGCCGACTCAAAGTCATCCCCCTGTTCACCTGACACAAATGCATATCTGATTGCTTCCTCTGCCCTATAATTGTTTGTCTTTTCCCATTAGAATGTAAGCTCTAGGATGGTAGAAACTTTATTTTCTGCACCTTTTAGTCCACACTATCCAGAATACAGCACTTGTTGAATGAGTAGATGAATCCACCCATTCTGTGTATTCCCTAAAGCACAGCACTAATCATGTCATTCTCCTTATTCCAAAGATTGTCAGTGACACTCTACTAGGTTCAAAAGGAGATCCAAACTCTTGAAAGAGATTTACGACTAACCCAAATTCTTTATCCTTGCTTTAAAACATAAGCCTTCAAACTGGAGTGCACAAAGAGCTTCCAAGAACTATATAGTCTCAATGGTTTTACAAGAATTAATTTCCAGAATCTAACCTGCTATATATCATTCTATTTATTTGAATATGCTTTTATATTTTTAAAAAGTTATCATACAAACAGTGATAATTTACTTAACACATGAAACCAATTTCAGAAATGTTAAAGCAAAATAATATGGCCTGAGAAGGACTCCATACTCCTATATTTGAGTCCTTGTGGATGACCTGTAACCTAGCTTAATAGACAAAATTGAAAACCTAACTTAATAGTATGCCTGTAACAACGGCTGAGTATTGGCCAATCCCAGCGGCCACACTTCAACCACTCACAGACTGCTGAATGTACAAACTGCGTTCAAATAAGCCAAACACTGAGCTGTAACCAATCACTGTTTATGTACCTCACTTCTGATTCCTGTACGTCACTTTATCTTTTTTGTCTATACATTTGTTCTGACCATGAGGCACCCCTGAGGTCTCTGTGAATCTGCTGTGATTCTGGAGGCTGCCGGATTCACGAATCGTTCATTGCTCAATTAAACTCCTTTAAATTTAATTTGGCTGAAGTTTTTTTTTTTTTTTTTTTTAAAGACCGAGTCTCGCTCTGTCACCTAGGCTGGAGTGCAGTGGCGCGATCTCGGCCACTGGCAAGCTCCGCCTCCCAGGTTCATGCCATTCTCCTGCCTCAGCTTTCCGAGTAGCTGGGACTACAGGAGCCCACCACCAAGCCCGGCTAATTTTTTTGTATTTTTAGTACAGACGGGGTTTCACCGTGTTAGTTTGGATGGTCTCGATCTTCTGACCTTGTGATCTGCCCGCCTCAGCCTCCCAAAGTGCTGGGATTACAGGTGTGAGTCACCACGCCCAGCCCGGCTAAAGTTTTTATCAGATATTTTAACCATGAGAAATTTAACCCTAGTTTTGTATAAACCTAAATATTGTGCTGATATTATTTCTATAGTATGAAAGTAAATTCTACGGACTCTTTAAATAATGCCAAAAGTTATTATTTTATCTTGCAACTAAGATCTTTTCATTTTATCTCATAATTATAGTAATAAGGCTGTGAATGGAAAATAAATCTTGAGGCCCCAAACTCACTAAACCAAAGGGAAAAGTCAAACTGGGAACTAGGTCACACACCTGCCACTCATGTTGATCCTGACAAAGCAAGAACATCACCATCTTGGACAAGCACTGCCATTCTAAAGTTTCCCTTGATCAAAAACCGCCTAAATCCAACCCAAAGGCCATCTGCATAATGGCTAATGTCAGCCATCACCATAAACCACAAATGACACCTCCAACCAGAAACTTTCCAACCATGAGATAAACCCCTCCCAGACCACAGACATGCCAGCCCCGAGAAACCTCCCCACTGACTGGAGAGATGTCAGCCCCAAGATAACCTCCCATCTGGCCAGAGACATTTCAACCCCGCAGTAAACTTCTCAACACAGAAACATTCAGAGCCTTCTCTCGCCCTGAAACCTTAAATACTCTTAGCCTGTAAGAGACAGTGCTCCTGACTGAAGCTGGTCAGAAGCCCCTCCCATGTTTTTTCTCCAAAATCAACCTACCTTTGACTGTTGAACTGCTTTTTATGTTTCTCTCTTCTTTAACACTTACAGTTCCAAAATAAGACAGCAACAAAGATAAAAAGCTACATACCTCCCTCACAAGGTGTCCACAGGGAAATTCCTTGTAGACCTTAAGATCTTTACCCTAAAACAGTTCTGTTGAATTTCACCCTAGCAATATAAATTGATAGTCTATCTTCACAGGTATTAGACAAAGGACAGAACTCAAAGTCATCCCTCTGTTCACCTGAGACAAATGGATATCTGATTGCTTCCTCTGCCCTATATTTAGGTTATGTAAAAATGCAGATTTACTTAGCTAGACAACAGCATAAGTGACTATTCCTCTACCCCTCTGTATTAATCAATTTTCATGCTGCTGATAAAGATATACCCAAGACCGGGAAGAAAAAGAGGTTTAATGGACTTACAGTTCCATGTGGCTGCGGAGGCCTCACAATTATGGCAGAAGGAGGAGCAAGTCACATCTTACGTGGATGGTGGCACGTAAAGAAAGAGAACTTGTACAGGGAAACTCCCATTTTTAAAACTATCAAATCGGTCTGGGCGTGGTGGCTCATACCTGTAATCCCAGCACTCTGGGAGGCGAAGGCAGGGGATCACCAAGGTCAGGAGTTCAAGACCAGCCTGGGCAGCATGGCAAAACCTTGTCTCTACTAAAAATACAAAAATTAGCTGGGCATGGTGACAGGCACCTGTAATCCCGGCTACTCAAGAAGTGGAGGCAGGAGAATCTCTAGAACCTGGGAGGTGGAGGTTGCAGTGAGCGGAGATCGTGCCATTGCACTCCAGCCTGGGCAACAAGAGCGAAACTGTCTCTAAAAACCATCAGATCTCATAAGACTTATTCATTATCACGAGAACAGCACAGGAAAGACCTGCCCCCGTGAATCAGTTTTCTCCCACTGGGTCCCACCCACAACAAATGGGAATTATGGGATCTACAGATGAGATATGGGTGGGGACACAGAACCAAACCATATCACCCCCTCACATGTAAATTGTGAAAAGCTAATCAAAGACTCAAAAGAATACAAACTTTTTTCTCTTATCTGCCCACACCCTTTTTAAACTTCTTACTCTCTCCCCAGTACCTGCCCTTTTTACTTTAAATATTGAGGATCCCAGACCGTCTTCAGAAAAACATGGACCATAGTTTTTCCTGTGGATCTATGGTCTTTCCTGGGCTTATCTTAACTTTGGCAAATAAACCTCCTAAAATGATTGAGACTTGCCTCATTTTCTTTGATTTACATAATGTACTTCTCAGCCTCCACAAATGTAAAGTAAATGAAACACACTATTTTTCTTTTTTTAAACAATTTGAATGTTTATGCTAGTTATTCCCAGTGTTCATGTATATCAAGAAAATGAATTTTTTGATCTGTTATTCTTTAAAATTTCCCAAGTCCCGGAAAAAGAAAGGCAGAGGAACAGAAACAGCAAAAGTAAGTAAAAAGGAGCCAAGTTCAGATAAATATTAAATTATCAGTATACTAAGCTAGTTATCTCCTATCTGCAAGGAAAAGAAAAAAAAACTTAGGTGCATTTGACATATATACACACAAAAAAGAGTAAGTCACTGACAATTTTATCAAGCCATATAATTAAGAAGCCAGGGATTATTGAACCCTGAAGCAAAATGGAAGTGGCATCTTCTACCTGAAATAAAATAATTTCTTTTATAGACAAGACAATTTTATGACAGTTTCTTTCCTTTTTCTTTGATGGTAACTATCAAATGAACATCTTGCTAATGTCAAAGTTTCCCCAAGTAGTCAGTACAATTCCAGATTATCTCTAGGAAATATCACCAGTCAGAAGGTAAGTATACCGTATAATTGAGAAAACATGGAGGAAATGTTACAGGCAGAAGGTATCCAAGTTACATAGCACCAAAATACATTAACAGTGGAAGTTATCTGAGTTACCTGTGGCAAATTCATACAGGTCTGCAACAACCTCAATTCTTGCCTTCTCAGAAGAAAGCATGAGGGGCATTCAACTGAGGGGCATAAGGCAGAAGAAGAGACCAAGGCAAGTTTTAAGGCAGGAGTGAACGTTTATTAAAAAGCTTTAGGCTGGGCACGGAGGCTCACGCCTGTAATCCCAGCACTTTGGGAGGCCGAGGCAGGTGGATCACCTGAGGTCAGGAGTTCGAGACCAGCCTGGCCAACGTGGCGAAACCCTGTCTCTACTAAAAATACAAAAATTAGCCAGGCACTGTGGCGGGTGCCTGTAATCCCAGCTATGCGGGAGGCTGAGGCAGGAGAATCGCTTTAACCCAGGAGATGGAGGCTGCAATGACCACCATTGTACTCCAGCCTGGGAGACAGAGCAAGACTGTGTCTCTAAATAAATAAATAAATAAATAGCTTTAGAGCAGGAATGAAAGGAAAGGAAAGTACACCTGGGAGAGGCCCAGGCAGGCATCTTGGAGGTCAAATGCCCCTTTGACTTTGAACCTAGGATTTTATTTGTTGGCCTACTTCTGGCAACTTGAGCTCCTTTCCCTTGATTCTTCCCTTAGGGTAAGCTGCCCACATGCACAGCGGCCTACTAGTGCCTAGGAGGTGAGCACACACAGTGTGTTTACTGGAGTTATACACATGCGCACCTGAGGCTTTCTTCCCTTTTCCAGTGGAATGCCCCCAGAAGGTCATACTGAAGCAGTGTTTTCTGGGGTGACACCCGAGGTTCGTCATCACATGCCAAGAAGATTAAGGACACAGACACACAAGGACTGAGTTTACGGTCAGGAGCTGCTCAGTTCTTTCTCACATGGGGCATAATCATCTTTATTTACTAATTTTAAAAAGTCAGAAGACTCTTGTGAGGATGAAATTAAACAATACATATAAAAAACTTATTACAAACCTCAGAATAGATACACACTTAATATGTGCTAGTGTTATTATGAGCATTTACTATTACATTGAAAATATGTTTGTTTCCGTCCTGGTGAATGATAAACACTTTGAATAGAGGAACTATGATTTATTTGTCTTTTTAATCCCTACTCTAATCATTAGACTGTTTAGAAGCATGAGCCCTGGAGCTGCATTCCTTGCTCTGTCTCTTACTAGCTGTGTGACCTCAGGCAGATTATTTCACATCTCTGTGCTCAGTTTCTTTATTTGTAAAATGAGGATAATAATGGTACCATGAAGATGAAACAAGTGAATACATGCGAAGTCTTTAGCATCTAACACATTATAAATACTACATATTAACTCCCATTATGATAGTAGCTTTTCTAGAAATATTTAACCAAATTTCAGACATCAACTTATCCACTATGCCAGACACTAGGGTAAACACAGGAGTAGGGGCAAGAAAGAAATGATAGGCAAAGTCCTCATCTGAGAAAATGCACAGATATTCAGTATGTTTCCTTTAGAGAAGCAAGCAGATCAGTGACTTGTCAAACTGTCCTTATAGCTGCTGTGTGGACAACAGACTACCAGAGAGCAAAGATGTAAGCAGAGACTTCAGCCCCATATTCCAGGTACCGTATATGATGTAATACAGGAGTGTAAAAAACTTTTTCACAGAATTACTATACATATGGCAACCTGAGGAAAATCCCTAAATGCTCCAATAACACAGTTTGAAAACCAATGGCTGGAAATATTAGGCATTTATATTTAATCCTAGCCATTTTTCTAAACATATTGATACGTTAGATAGTACATCTAAGTAATGTTAGTATTTTTCAAACAGTTGGCTATTTAAAGCAAATTTTCTATAATAACTGTTTTCTAAAAATATTCTAAAGTGAAACTGATTTTGTATATTACGATAAATTTCATTCAATTATTTTTAAACTGTATCTTAAGTGAAATTTCAAATTGCTATGTCTATGTAATCAACAGTAATTAAAGTATTGTAATAATATTGATAAACCTCAACTTAATGCCATTTTCCATATTAAAAACTTTGCCCTTTTTTCATATAATTTAGTAGCATTTATCAAAAGCCTTTGCATATGATCTTTTCATTATTGTTTGATTTCTGCCCTAGAATTTCTATCAAAGCCAATGTAAATTTATATCTGAAACACAGTATTAGAGAATTGCTTAGTAAAAGATTTACTAAATGGAATTATGGTACTGAACAGCATGCACCTGTGCGATTGCATTTTAGAACTTGTGTCTGTGCTTCGGATATTTAAAGAAAAAAACAGCATATGATTTGGTTATATTGAACATTTGGTTATCTCAAGCAAACAGTATGTCACTTACTTGTTTAGCATGTTCTATGTATCAGGAAAGGTCAGTGGAGTAGGTGGTAGGGCTAAGAAATAAAATTTCAAAGAACTGTTCATTGGTTATTAACTGCGGTGAGAAAGGAGTAATGAAAGAGTAAGGTAAAGGTCATTATTGTCTAAATTCTGATATATCAGATGCTCTGAGGTCAAAGTTCAAAGTCTGACTGCTTTTTGGCATAATGCATTCAGAGTTTTCCTAGACTCACTAAGAAAATTCACGGTATCTTAATGAAATTATACAGAGGGAAGGTAGGGATATGGACAAATGTTTGAAGCTATTTAATTCAGGCAATCTGTAGCAATTTAAAAAAAATTAAAAAAAGAATCCAAGAGGGTCACAGGAGTATGCAGGGAGTATCTCTGAGATTCTGGAAACAAGTGAAGAAGTGTTCTACAGAAGCCAGGAAAACACTGGAAAGGTAGCCGTGAAGCCAGGTGAAAAGCAGAGATAATTTTGCTATCCTTGTTAGGTCAAACAAATTGTGTGAACTTGGACAGATATGAGTTTGCTGCAGAATATTTCACAGTATATTTGAAGTTGTGGCTCTCATGGTTTAAAAATGCTGTAATTTGTTAGGGTACAATTGACCGATTCAACTTACTTGGCTTCCTTTCAATTATTCTCTTTTGAATTATATAAAAAGTTTATATCGAACTTTTAAAATTAATGAGTAAACTATATACTGAATCTTGAAATACACAGTTTTCTTCCTAATTCATTTCCTGAACTCATCAAATGAGGTAATCACTTGCATGCCAGTAATTTTGTTTCACTGAACAAATGTTCATTTTAATTTTAACCTTGTCATTTCCAAGGAAAGAAATAATGGATAGTTTTTTTTTCAAACACCACAAACGCTGAGCTGAGTATTTTTTATAGTAACAAAATTGTGCTTAATTGAAATTATAATTAATCATTATGTTTTATTGGTAAAGGATTACAACAAATCCAGCTGGTTTCCTGTAAGAGTTCATCATCTATTTCAGGGACTAAATTCTTTATAAGGAAATATGTCAAAGAATATTTATCTGTGCTAAAACCAGGACTTACCAAGAAGCTCTATTTAAAGTACACCAAATTATTAGCTAATGGAATTTCATCTATATTGGTTTTATTACTAAAAGAAAATTGTTTTACTCATTAAAAAGTGTATATAAGTGAATATGGCTAGAGGAAGAGGAGAATGTATACGGAATGTTTAAAAATGACAGAAAAAGCATTTTAAGTGAAGAACTTATTTTGTCTATTGATAATCAGTAACTAGTGCTTAGTTACTGTATACAGTGCCTTTCCCACTGAAAATAAAGTGAGCTTCAGAAGTATTCGAGCTGTAGGCCGGGTGCAGTGGCTCACTCCTATAATCCTAGGACTTTGGGAGGCCAACATGGGAGGTTCCCTTGAGGCCAGGCATTTCAGAACAGCCTGGTCAACACAGTAAGACCATATCTCTCAAAAAAATAAAAATCAAAGTTCAAATTAATTTTATAAATACAAAAATATTTTTTAAAAAGAAATATTCAAGGCCGGGCACAGTGACTCACATCTGTAATCCCAGCACTTTGGGAGGCCGGGGCAGGTGGATCACGTACGGTCAGGAGTTTGAGACCAGCCTGGACAGCACAGCAAAACCCCATCTCTACTAAAAATATAAAAATTAGCTGGGTGTGGTGCCGGGCACCTGTAACCCCAGCTACTAGGGAGGTGGAGGAAGAAGAATCACTTAAACCTGGGAGGCGGAGGTTGTAGTGAGCCAAGATTGTTCCACTATACTCCAGCCTGGGTGACAGAGTGAGACTCTGTCTCTAAATAAATAAATAAATAAGCATTCAAGCTGCACATAGAAAAGAATTCATAATGTGTGAAGTAACAATTTAAATCAACAAGAACTATTGTTTTCTTTTAAGTGGGACAGCTAAGCAGTGCACGCCAATATACAAATTATAGTAAACTTTTTGTTACCTGGCATGGTTGAAAACGAAGAATTCTGATTAATCAATTATTCAAACTTTTCTATTTTTCATGTACTTTGCTATGAATTCACAACAAAATTTGAATATGACAAAAAATACACTTAATCCTTTATCCTTTAGTATTTATGATCTAGAAACCTCTTCAACATCAAATGGTGATTTCTAATCATTATGGGTACTTTATCTTTTCTTCTAATCCTTGCAGGGGGCTGTTTTTCTGAAAGCCACCCCTAGTCTCCCTCAACACTGAGACTTCAAACGAAGCAACTTTAGTACCGGTCCTTATCATTTTATATGTGGACTCTGTATTAGTCTGTTATCATGCTGCTGATGAACACATACCTGAGACTGGGTAACTTATAAAGAAAAAGAGGTTCAATGGACTCACAGTTCCACGTAACTGGAGAGGCCTCACAATCATGGCGGAAGGCGAAAGGCACATTTTACATGGCGGCAGACGAGAGAATGAGAGCCAAGAGAAAGGGGAAACCCATTATAAAACGATAAGATCTCCTGAGACTTATTCACCACCAGGAGAACCGTATGGGGGAAAACTGCCCGCACCATTCAATTATCTCCCACTGGGTCCCTCCCACAATGTGTGGGAATTGTCAGAGCTACAGTTCAAGATGCGATTTGGGTAGGGACACAGCAAAATCATATCACACTCCTACGAGAAAATCTTTACTAGTTTCCCTCTGTATAGAATGTAATCATTATCAAGATGAATTTCCCCAGCCAGGCGCGGTGGCTCACGCCTGTAATCCAGCACTTTGGGAGGCCGAGGCGGGCAGATCACGAGGTCAGGAGATCGAGACCACCCTGGCTAACATGGTAAAACCCCGTCTCTACTAAAAAATACAAAAAATTAGCCGGCCGTGATGGCGGGCGCCTGTAGTCACAGCTACTCGGGAGGCTGAGGCAGAAGAATGGCGGGAACCCTGGAGGCGGAGCTTGCAGTGAGCCGAGATGGTGCCACTGCACTCCAGCCTGGACGACAAAGGGAGACCCTGTCTCAAAAAAAAAAAAGATGAATCTCCCACAAGTGGAATTACATTTATATCACCCTACTACCACCTGCTTGAAAACCCTCACTGTCTCCCTACAGCCAAAATAATTAAATTTAAACACCAGTTCTGCTTCCCAGTTTTTGTCTTCCCAGCCTGCCTCTTGTTTCTTTTCCTACGTACTTTGTGACTACTTTTTCCCCCATTACGGCCAAACCGATCAGGCTCTTTACCCCAGCACACACTTTTGCACCTGTGTCTCTGCTGTTGCTGGCTTCCTGACTTAGAGGTCATTTCCATTCTACATTGCCAACATCCCCTTTATCACTGAAGACCCAGAGCAAGTCTCTGTTTCTCCAAAAGTCTTCAAAGAATCCTCCAACCACCATGAGCTCTCTCTTTCTGGATTATTTGCCTAGCCCTGTCACGGGAAAATGAGTGATCTACTACAGCAGTTCTCAAACTTTTTTGTTCTCAGGACCACTTTACACTCTTGAAAATTAATGAGGACCAAAAGAGCTTTTGTTTATGTGAGATATACCTATCAGTATTTGCCACATTATACATTAAAACTGAGAACAATGAAGCAACTTATTTAAAAATAATAGTGGGACTATTGCTTAACATAAGTAACATTTTTATTTAAAACAAGTTTGTTAGAATTTAACAGAATCCAAACTTGTTCTACTCACCTTACCACAGCCAATAAAGTCAAGAAACAAGGAGCTGGACCAAGAAAAGCAACTTTGTCTCAGAGAGCCAGCAAACCAGGAAGATGGCACTAGCATCCTGAAGTACTATCACAGTGTTTGTAGGCTTTGTACAGTTTTACTTAGGTATAGAGGAAAAGAAGGGGATAGAGATCAAGAAGTGGCCAAGAAAGGCATATATACGTGGGCACCAGCAGGGAGTATAGGAAAAGTTGTGAAATCTCTTTGTTTCTGGTTAATGGTCTCCTTGTACCTTTACATCTTTAAGAAAACGTAGTATACATACTTCCCCTTTTACCTTGAGAGTTAGTCTCAACAGTTGCAGGCTTTTGTTCCTATGTTATCTTTCAGTGTTCTAAAATTATTCTAACGTCTCGGCAAGCATGAGCAGAGGCCAGAGGCCCCCTTTTAGTCTAAAATTTAGTTAACTGTGTTAGTCTTTTACCATTTCACTGTTACAGAAGAGTTACAGTGTTTTACATTTTTGCCAATGTCTGGCTTAATAAAAGACAACTGTATTCTGGGATCTCTTTCTATATTTAATCTGTTGTAATATCACATATTATAGGGTGTCTGCAAAACTTCACTATGCGCTCATGAGAGAACGACAGTGAAAAGAGTTTTACCAGAGCATGAACTTAAGGTTTGGGTGTCTAAAAATAGGTTCTCCATTGGGTCTATTTTTATCTTTAGCTACCTGCAAAATATAAAAGGAACAGGGAAGTCACACATGGTCACAATTATCCAAGCACCAATTACGCTCTTTGAGACTTTAAATCTCAAATAAACTTCCTCCAAATATTAATATTGGATATCACTTCCACATGGTCTATTATTTATTTAAGAAAAAATATAGGCTTTAATATCAATTTACGCAAAGCCTCTGAGTTTATGGAAATGTAAGACATTATTACTGTTGTAAGTTCACACTATTCCAAACTCAAAGGTAAATGAATTTAGGAATTATTTACATCACAACTCCTTTCCATTAGACATGGTGAGTGAAAATTAAGTCTATGAATTATCCCAAATTATTCACTGCTATTATGGCTGGTTGGTTTGTAGATATATTGAAATATATTATATAAATAGGCTTATTATTTTTAAAAACTGCAAATTAACTCCTATTTAATATTTGTATTTTTAAGAATTCAACACAAAATATGCAGTATGATCACAACCGTTAACATATGCAAAAAAAACGGTATTAGGATTGTGGGCTAGTTTAGTATAAAAAATGCATCTAAATCAAATGAAAACCAAACACATTCTGATTTCTATTTTTTTTTTTTTTTTTTTTTTTTTTTGAGATGGAGTCACTCTGTCTGTTGCCAAGCTGGAGTGCAGTGGCGCAATCTCAGCTCACTGCAACCTGCACCTTCTGGGTTCAAGTGATTCTCCTGCCTCAGCCTCCCGAGTAGATGGGACTACAGGTGCGCGCCACCACTCCCAGCTAATTTTTGTATTGTTAGTAGAGACGGGGTTTCACCATGTTGGCGAGGATGGTCTCGATTTCTTGACCTTATGATCTGCCTGCCTCGGCGTTTCAAAGTGGTGGGATTACAGGCGTAAGCCTCCGCGCCCTGCCTCTATTTTTACTTTCTAATTTATCTCATTTCCTCTCCTAAGAACTACATATATATATGTTTATATATATGTTTATATATGTTTATATATGTTTATATGTTTATATATGTTTATATATGTTTATATATGTGTTTATATATGTTTATATATATATGTTTTTAAAGAATTTTTAAGCCAATTATTTGGGAAGTGAAATATTTGGAAAGTCGGCAAGGCATTTATTATTTAAGCAAAAGTTATTTAACATGCTATCATTAGAAAACACAATACACTGATGGGTGATCTTAGAATTTGGAATAAGCAGAATAAGTAGTGTTGGTCCTCAAAGAGGTTACGCATTTTTGGAAGACAAATCAAACTCCTATGAAAACCATGTAAGGAGAAAGTAAAAACACAAAGGATACTGCAAAATGTACATCACATAGTGGGAAATGGTATATACCTCCATCATAGCGCTCTCAGAGATCCCTTTGTGCCACTTCTCATCTTACACCCTCACTCCCCTGCCTTTCTTCAGCCATATTTTTGGTGACCACTTCCTTCAGGCTTTACACAGATGCATTGGGCAATACCTCAACTCAGACGATCTCACTCACTGGTGCAGTGGATTAATGCCATCATGCAACCGTTGACCATTAGGAGAGGAGAACAAATGGAAAGAAACTTTCCTATGTCATCATGCTGGCAGATGCTTTATTGACTTAGTAGCACTCACCCATGACTTGTGATGGAACAGCCTGGAAAAGGTGCTAGAGCTGGTATAGTTCTGAGTCTTACAGGATTGAGCATCAGTCTCCTGTAACAGCTTACTTAACGATGCATCTTTGCATTGGTTTTCAACTTCTCCCTTTTTACTCCCACTGCCCCTCTCTCTGCTCCTTGAAATCACTTCTCAAATAAACCATCTGCACTTAAACATTGACATAGCACATTTGTGTGGACAAGCTTGAGAATTTATACCATCAAAATTCTTGAGCCTGTCAGAGGTAAATTCCTCACTAGAGAAAAGGAGCTTCCTTTTGCCTGGAGATATCACAAAAGCCCTGAGTGAAACCAGAGCTTCACAAGATGATGCTTTTCCTCCTCACTGCCTCCAATCCTGTCTCCTGGATTGGATTTCTGTAGAGATGGAGTAGGGAAACAGCCCCTATTTTGGGAGGAATAGCTTACCCACCAAAGTATTCTCAATCTGGTCAGTGGAACACATGTGGGAGTGGATTGTGACTACTATCTCAAGGTGAAAAAAAAAAAAAAAGGCTGAATAGGCTGGGCATGGTGGCTCATACCGGTGATCTCAGCACTTTGGGAGGCCAAGGTGGGTGGATCACCTGAGTTCGGGAGTTCAAGACCAACCTGGCCAACATGGCGAAACCCTTTCTCTACAAAAAATATAAAATTTAGACATGTGTGCTGGCGCAGCCTGTAATCCCAGCTACTTGGGAAGCTTAGGCACAAGAATTGCTTGAACCCGGGAGGCAGAGGTTGCAGTTAGCCAAGATAGCACCACTGCACTCCAGCATGGGCGATAGAGCAAGACTGTCTCAAAGAAAAAAAAAACAAAGGGCTGAATACTATTTATTGACTTACTAGCACTTACCCATGACTTGTGGTGGAACAACTTGGTAAAGCTACCTGGACCTGGTATAAAAACTCTTGACCTGATTCCCTGAAGCTTGGACACAACAATAGTCTACTGCAAATGAGATGAAGATTTCAGAAATGCCTTGCCATAGCATTGAGGAATGAATCAGAGGCAAGGGAGGTTGGAATATTGTAACATGCTTCTCATTTCTAACCCCAGTAGTTTGAGTTACCTAGAAGAGCAGCTATTCGTTTGCTGCAAAAGTAATTGTGGTTTTTGCCATTACTTTAATTGCAGAAACCACAATAACTTTTGCACCAACCTAATAGCTAGTCACTCAACCATGTACAACCTTAAAGAGCAGAGCAGTTAAGGCCTTGGGTCTACCCTTGACCAATAGTGAAAAGGACCAAAAAGAAAGAGGAGTCAATGGCCAAATGGAGGTATCAGTTCTGAGACACATTGCATAAAGTGCCTCAGAAGGCCTAATGAAAGCTTGTTTAACCAGCGGCCCGCAGGCTGCATCAATTTTGAATGCAGCCCAACATAAATTCATAAACTTTCTTAAAGTTTATGCACGGACCTTTTTTTGGGGGGGGGTAATTACCTATCGTTTGTGTTACTGTATTTTATGTGTGGCTCAAGAGAATTCTTCTTTCAATGTGGCATGGGGAAGCCCAAAGATTGGTCACCTTGGATGGGATCATGTGCCAGTCTCCAATAGTTGAGACCAACTGAATGAAACTGCTATTATGGCTGGTTGGTTGTAGATTTACAAACATCCTTGTAAAGGATGTGCCTTTTCTCTGTTTCATTCCTGCTGCCCCTCACTCCTTCCCTATAATCATTCTGGTAGTGTGACAGGTCCCCCACCAGGTTATTTAAGGGTGTATTGTCACTGCATGAACCCTGAAGGTCAGTGGTAAGCCAAGGCCATGCTACCCAGCCGAGGATCAAGCGTCCCTAAGAACTCAAGCATCCCAGAGGCTATCTGGAAACATACCAAGGAAAACAGTTCCATTATACATAAACGGCAGGCAAAGAGCCAGAAAATTAGCTTAAAGGCAGCTTAGAAGTGAGAGGTGGCATGGATCTCTAGCACTGTCCTGCTGCCATCCAGGAATGCCCTGTATGTAAGTCCTAATAAACTCATCTACTCGTCAAGCTGGACTCAATGTTTGGTCCCTTGGCACTTTCCCAGTTCAGGGAGGGAGTGGTACAGTCCCAAGCTTTTCTTGTAACAATCCCCAAGTAAAATAACTGTGCATAGCCTTTATTTCAGGCTCCACTTTGGCTGACAGTTTTGTCATTTCATTGTTAAGGGTGGTTTGCTTCTATTTTCTCCCAATGAGACTATAAGGACAGGAACTTCAATTTACTCATTTCTGCATCCCCTTGAACTAGAACACAGAAAAACCTTACTGTATGTTTGTTGAATACTTTATGGTGTTTGTAGGAAATTTCTTGTGGGTAAAGGCAATAACAAGGTGGAGAACGGAATTGCATAGGTAGAGAGAAATATGGATGCATGAGGAAAACTATGGAGGAGTTAAACCTGTGAATCTCCTCTATCATTTATATGTTTCTGTATTTCCAGGTACACGCAATACAAATATTGGTTATCACACAGTGCAGACGTTTAATACAACACAGAGGCAGGAATGTTTCAAGGCATGTTACAGGACTCTTTTGACTTCATAGAAATATAGATAAATGCCATTTAAATAACAGAAGCTAACCATGACCAACAATTTGTAGAATCCTGTTAAGCCCTGGACTAAGCTGTTTGCGTAATAAATTATCCCATTTACAAATGAAGAGATGAAGGCTTTCAGAGGTTGGATATCTTACTCAAGGTCACAATGTCATTAAGTAGCACAGCTGGAAGGAAAATCCAGTTGTATGGTAGTATTCATTTGTCTTCAAGATGTTAAAGATATTTAAACGTATCTCTATCCTTACAAAATCAGGAATCCCTATTGACAGAGACCATGTCTCACTCTTTTTTCCTCTTCCTCAGTGTTGCATAATGCCTTGCAGAAAAGGGGTGCTTACTGAATTTGGGTGACAAAGAGATTGTGTGACTACAGAAGAACTAGAACAGGAAAGGATAACAGGATGAAAGGGGAATTGGAAGAATGAAATCTCAGAGTCTGAATCTTATTAGGTACACACTGGGGGGCTCCAAGGACAGCATCAGTGAAGTGGCAGTTTTTAGAGCCAACAGTGAGCAAAGACATTGCTAATTCTTTTATCCAGAGGTCCCTCCAATCTCTCCATTTAGGTATACTGAGAGTTATAGTAGCTGTGACAATATGGCAAGACTATTAATCCAAATGAATACATCACTCAATGAGCTTGAGAATTTTCATGCATACAAGTATTTCAACATAGAACAGGCACCTAGTTGCCTTTGATAGTAAATATAGACCTTTCTACAATTATATAATTACTTAATCCAGCGGTCCCCTTAATCCAGTGCTTTTTGGCACGATGGGACTGGTTTCATGGAAGACAATTTTCCCACGGATGGTGGGGATGCAGGAGGATGGTTTCAGGATGAAACTGTTGCACCTCAGATCATCAGGCATTAGATTCTCATAAGGAGTACACAACCTAGATCCCTCAGGTGCACAGTTCACAATAGGATTCTTGCTCCTATGAGAATCTAGGAGGAGGAGCCCAGGTCATAATGCTGGCTTGTCACTCACCTCCTGCTGTGTGGCCTGGTTCCTAATAGGCCACGGACTGGTACTGGTCTGTGGCTGAGGGACTGAGGACCCCTGACTTAATCTATTACAGCTTCAAGTGACTGTAATTTATGAGTAATAAGCTAGTTGAAAGCCTATGTAGCGGTAACAAAGAAAAACTATAAAAATATGCTGATTATATGAAATATACTTCTGGGATTAATATAAAAAGATATAAATGTCTTTACAACTTTAGCAAGTTTCAATTAGGATTTTATCTCTAAAAAATTTTTAAATTATCCTGAAATTAGCCAAATAAGAGAATAAAACATGATCATTATTCTCAAAATCATGACTTCTCCATCATGCTTCAACAATTTAATTAAAAAATGAGTAATAAATCTTAATGTCAGTAGATGTGTATATCAGAGTGAGCAAGAAGCCAAATCAATGAGCCAAAATCCAGGACCACACAACACTGTTGTAATAATGTTTTTGTTGTATAAGCAGATGCTATTTCATGTTTTATTTGTATACAGAGATTTAATGTATTGATTCGATTTTAGTTTAGACTTGTAGAATCATGGGCAAAGTTCACTGAACATTTTCAAATAGAGAAGAAAGAACAGTATAATTTAGATTGATTCCATTTTTATTTTAAAATTGGATTATATTTTCATATTTAGATGGGAATACATACAGTTTGTGTTTAATTCTATAAAAAGAAGAGGGATTATTAGCATTGCTAACTTTAAATGCTCCTTTAAGTACATGCTAAATGTACCCCTACATAAATCATTAATGACATTAAGCTGCTTTAACCCTATATTTTTCATCAAAGTTCAAATTTGCTGCTAAGACTGGTAAGCATTCCTACAAATATGCAGTTCATTTAATGTCTATAATCCTATGGAAAAAAAGGAAAGGATATAAATATTATAAAAGCTGAGATTGTATTTTCATAAGGAGAAGTGACTTGATACACTAATCCAACCCAACTAGTTAAAATAAACACTTTTCTGTTATAATAAATATAATATCCCATATATAGTTCCTTTAATACAGAGAAGAAATACAGATTTGAGAAGGCCTTGATAACATTTTCTATTTTTCCTACTATTTTTCTATTTTCCATTTAATATTCAACTTTTTTCCCAATATCTCACACTATATGGATAAAACTGTAACATGTATAATTTGAGATTATAGCAAATAAAAGAGCCAGCAAATTAAAAACACATGGCATTTTGATGAAAAGATACTGTATTTTACATGAGAAAAGGTAATACTGACCACAAAGAAGTACTAAGCTAATCATAAAACTAGAAAGGAGGATTTCAAGAGATAAACCCAAAAACTGTGCTAAATGAAACAAGCCAAGTACAAAAGCCCACATGGAATTATGTAGATTTATATGAAATCTACAGGCTAAGTAAATATACAGAGACTGAAAGTGGAATAGTTGATTACTGGAGGCTGGCAAAAGGGGTAAGGGGGAATTAGGAACAGGTGCGAATGTGTATGGGGTTTTTTTTTGTTTGTTTTTGAGGGTTGTAAGGATGTTTTCAAATGTAAATAGTTGTGATAGTACCAAAGCTTTACAAACATAGTAAAAACCACTGAATTGTACAATTTAAAAGGGAAATTTTATGGTATGTGAATTATATCAGAAGAAAAAATGATAATAAATTTAAAAACACATATTCATTATTTATGATAACATTGGTAGAAACTTGCAAATTTCTTAGGTAAAGAAATTGAAAAAGCATGAAGCCCAGAAATATGTAATTGAACTATTTATATAATACAGCTGATGATTAGCAATTGTTTCGTGTGCAGTATAACTTGAAATACAAGACAAGTCTCCTTTTGAGGTATACATTCTTTAATTTTGTAAGTTTTCCAGGAAGTACACTCATCCAACAGCTGTGTAAACCGTAAATGTGAATGTTGTGGGCTTTTTTTTTTTTTTTTTTTTTTTTGCCTCATGCTAAATGTTAGGAAGCTCTCACAAGCATTTAGATTTTCAGTTATTATTTACCTTCTACCTAGCAGTTGTATAGTTGTATATAAATATATCCATGTTCCATGTCTGATTTTGTTAAGTCTGTGTGTGTAATTGGGATTGGCAATACAATAGCAAAGATCGGGGTGTAATTCAGCGTGATGAGGTATGAAGAATAGAGCACTGCTAGAAACGAGACTTGAGTTTTCATTTTAGCTATGGGAGTAACTTTTTACAACATTACACAAATCAATTATTTGTTCTTCAGTTTCTCCATCTATAACATTTTTTAAAAATTGGACTAAGATAAATTATGGCAAATTGGTGTAATCTCAAGTGACAACTGAGCTATTGCTAGAGAATCCCTGGAATACTTTGTTCAGAAACTTGGCAAAGCTCCCATTGAAAATGCAGCTATTGATTAGTGACGTCGGTCATGGGTATAAAGGCAGAAAAGGATCAAAGCCCTGGTACTATGGACTAGATGATCTTTAAGGAACTTCTTATTTCTAAAATTCTATCACATTTAATTAAAATTTTTACACAGTATTCAATTCAACTAATTTCAAGAGCATGAACTTATTAATCTCACTCCTTAAAATTACACTGAAATAATACGAACATTCTAATATTTATACTACTGTAAAAATCATAGACTCATTTGGAAATATAATCTTTATAATGGATAGTCCCCATTTTTATATTTTGTTTGAATATCTATTACTCTTCATTTTTATTCTTCAACAAACATTACAGGAGTAGTAAATGACCTTTTATATTTCATAGGATTAATTTGTCTAAATATGGCCTGCCTAAAGTGAAAGATTTTTGCCCTCTGGTTAATAGCAGTGTGAATGTGAGAGAGAACACTTCAAGTAAAGAATGGCAAAACAAGCATTTCAAGGAGGGGCCAAATGCTTTCAGTTCCAATTTATAAACTTACCTGCGTTAATTAAGAAGAGTAAACTCAATGGTAAAGGAAACCCGCACCATTTTCAGGGGGAAAAATATCACCTGCCATAGCATCAAGAACCTATGTATGTATCAAGAGAAATATCAGAGATCCCAAGTGTAATGCTTTGTAATTGAATAACGCCCTGAAGTAATCAAAATGAGAAGTGGTCTGCAAGAAGTCAGCTAGTACATAAAATGAAATTATCGGTAATTAAGGTAAATGAGAACACTTAAATAACTTGCTTTAAAAACTTGAAATAAACCACAAATTAATGCATTTCTCTGTAATTGTTTTAATACTAACTATACACTGAATATATCAAGGACAGAATATAAGATATGTCACTTCTAAGATCAGTGAAGTATCTCTGATACAATAGATGAGGGTGAGTCAAATTCAGTTGACTCAACCATGAAAGTCATTAACAATGAGTAACTATAAAAATCTAGACTAATCTTACTGCTGTATACATTCTTCTGAAGTCCTCTAAAACTTGTTGAGGATAATTTCACACAATAGAAAATTCTGAGAAAATGCTAAGGACACAGTAAACAATTTTTACAGAATATAATTTTGGGGCCGGGCATGGTGGCTCATGCCTCTAATCCCAGCACTTTAGGAGGCCAAGGAAGGTGGATCACAAGGTAAGGAATTCGAGACCAGCCTGGCCAATATGGTGAAACTCCGTTTCTACTAAAAATACAAAAAAAAATAGCCGGGTGTGGTGGCAAGAGACTGTAGTCCCAGCTACTCGGGAAGCTGAGGCAGGAGAGTTACTTGAACCTGGGAGGGAGAGGTTGCAGTGGGCCGAGATTGCATGACTGCCCTCCAGTCTGGGTGACAGAGTGAGACTCCGTCTCAAAAAAATATGTATATACATACATATACATATATATTTTGTATCATATAATATACTGTATAAATATTTCCATCAGAAAAACTTGATTAATAAAAACTCCATTGATATTTTGCTCTAGGCTGGTGTTGACAGTCTTCAAATCTGGTTTCTAATCTATACCTATTAATGAACCGAGGAAAATTTGCTACCGTCAGTCATTTGCTAGAGTCAGAAAGATGCTGAATGACTGTTCATACTATAAATAAAGGAGAAAAATGTGAGTAAAATGCACAGCTAGATTATCAGGGAATCTTCTGTAAGTTCATCATTCAGGACTCTTGTCTTCATTCTTCAGTGGACCATGTTAGTAAAAAATCTGAGTATATTTAATTTTGGTAGTATTGTTGTGTCACTGAATATTGGCAGCTGACAGAGCTAGATGTTCATTTTTTCATTTTTTAGTTGTCCTTGGAAAAACATCAAAGTAGAAAGCGACAAGCTCATCCTAAAATTCAACTCCCAAGTAGCCAAAACAATCTTGAAAAAGAAGGAGAAAGTCAGAAGACTCCCATTTTCTGATTTCAAAACTTTTCACAAAATCAAGACAGTGTGGTCTTGGCTTAAAGATAGCCAATTCTTTTCCATCCGGGGAAAAGAAGTGAGAATCCAGAAAAAAACAAAAACATGTAGTGATAGATTCTCCAACCAAAATTAAACAATATTGTCATTTATGGAGTATTCTCTATATGTCAGGCATTGAACCTACAGTATTTGTGTACTTTCTTCCCGTCTTAACTACAAATATGAAATATAGTTTGTATTATACCCATTTTATTGATAAGGAATCTGAGGCTGAGAGAGTTGAAATCAATCAGCCTAGCGAGTGGCTGAGTCATAATTCTGAACTGAGGTCCACCTGATGCCACAGCCTAATTCCAAAGGGCTCATGAGCACCATCTTATGTGATGACTTTGATGTGTCTTCATAAAATAAATAAAGTGAATATTAAAACATACTAACACTAAAACATAATTGTAAAGACAGTTTCATTAACAAATGTAGTAGGCTCTTCCATACCAAAAGCCAAACCAAAACAACACAAAACATTGCAATTATGCATCTAGAATATGCACGAGGCATGAAACTCTGGGCTGTGAAGAAGCGGAGTTCCGTTTTCAGCATGATTGTAAGGTAAGTCTACAGTTCAGATTTCACAAACTTCTATTTTTGGTTTTTATACTTCAAATTTTTTAAAGTATTACAGCATCCAAAGAAATATATTTTATTTTATATGCTTTGTAATGATGAGCAAGTTTCTGTATCCCTATTAATTTTCTTGCTCAACTTCATTCTTTGCACAATGTTATGAAAACTTACCTAAAATATAAAAATAAATTACTACCACAAATCTAAATTCTATTTTGAAATAAAACATCTATTTTGTCAGCTTACACTTAATGATGCTTTCATCATTCACTCCTAATACACACAAACAAACCAGATCTGAGTATCTACATAATTACTAGAGCACAACACTCCCTTAAGTAATGCCGCGTAAATGACATTACATTAAATCCAGCTAGACTTTACACTAACAGAAAGCACCTCTCTTTGTTAATGCATATCTGGGAAGTGGTGGCGCATAGAAGGGACCTTGACGTTCCTAGGATGAAAAGTACTGGTTATGTTCCTTTAGGCTGTAAGAGGGGCTTTATTGTATGTAAAGAAGAAGGGGAAGGGAACTGAGAGCATGAAGGTGGGAAGAGGAAGAAGGGAGAGGAAGAGAAGCTGAGGCATGAGGCAAAGGAGATGGAGGAGAGACTAAAGGTGGAAAAATTTGGGAGCAAGTAAAAGGTAGACTGAAAAGAGAAGGAGCTTGCTCATTGACTCTGGTGAGATATAAGTGCAGTTGGCTCCTATGAGAGTTTTGTCACATACCTGAGACGCCTCCTCTGTCCCCAGAGCCAACCTGCTGCTTATGACTGGAAGCGAAAATGTGTGTAGACCCAGGAACACACCAGACTTTACCCAAAACGACTGTAACTCATTTATCTAAAATGAGTTTTTTTCCTAAAACAAAGCACTTCACCACCATTAAATCTACTGTCACTAAGACAGCATCAAGATTCTCAATTACGTTCTTGAGTCTAAAAAGGACCTAAGTTTAGTTATATTTTTTCTTTGCCTCTTGACTCAGTTTTACAAGCAGTTCCTGAAAACTTTGAATATAATCTTGTATTAAATTAGATTAGATTTTGCCTTCATGTTTTTAAATTATAGTCTGCAGTTCTCAATTTATATCCAGCAAATATCCCTAGGAAAGATAAAATGAAAAATTTACTTCCAACCAGCAACTTCCATCTCCTCATTAATGGTCATTTAAAAAATTATTTTTTATGAGTAATTTTTTTTACCCATGACTATAAACAAGTTGCTTATCTACTGTGTAGTTTCTTTTATGAATTACAGCAATTATACTACATTTGTAGCTACCAAGTTGGTTAGCCTTAATCTTATGTTTTAGAGATATTTATCATAAACAATTTTTTGTATATGATGTCACACTCATTTGTGAGTTCTTTATTTTCATTTACTGTTTAGGTGGCTAGATTAATTTTTCGAGTAATAATTTTAGTAACGTTACAATTGTAATTCCTAACTTCTTGAATATATCGGATTAAACATGCAACATGCAATCTGGGAAAAAAATTTGACTTATGTATGAGTGAGAATTTTCCAGAGAAAAAGAATCATATATATATATATATATATATATATGATTATATATATAGATACATATATACACACCAAGAGAGAATTGTGTGTGTATATATATACACATATATATATATACACACACACACAAATATATATACACACACACACACCCCAAGAGAGAATGGGATTTATTGATTGATTGATTGATTGGTTGACTGAAACAGAGTCTTGTTCTGTTGCCCAGGCTGTAATGCAGTGCTGCAATCTCACCTCACTGCAACCTCTACCTCCCGGGTTCAAGCAACTCTCCTGCCTCAGCCTCCCATCTAGCTGGAATTATAGGTGTGTACCACCATGCCAAGCTAATTTTTGTATTTTTAGTAGAGATGGGGTTTTCCCATGTTGCCCAGGCTGGTCTCAAACTGCTGACCTCAAGTGATCTGCCCAACTCAGCCTCCCAAAGTGCTGGGATTACAGGTGTGAGCCACCGTGCCCAGCCAGAGAAACATTTATTGTTAAAGAATTAGTTCACATGTTTGTGGAGGGTTGGGCAGTCCAAAATCTGATGGAGTAGACTAGCAGACAGGAGACTCAGGAAGAGTTGCAGTTCTGGCCCAAAGGCAGTCAGCTGGCAGAATTCCTTCTTGTTCAGGGGAGGTCAGTTTTTCTTCTGTTAAAACCTTCAATGGAATGGGTGAGGCCCACCCTCGTTATGGTGAGTAACCTGCTTTACTCAAAGTCCACCAATTTAATTGTTAATCTCATCTAAAAAACACTTTCACAGAAATATCTAGAGTATCGCTCTCCTGTTTCATTAATCTATTTCTCTAACTTTTTACAAATATCACAGTTTCAATTATTATAGCTTTATAGTAAGTTTTGAAATTACGTAGTACAAGTCTTCCAACATTGTTCCTCTTTTTCAAAGGTGTTCTGGATCTTCTAGGTTCTTTGCATTTCCATATGAACTTTAGAATCAGCTTGTGAATTTCTAAACACGCTTACTGGAATTTTGATGGGGATTGTACTGAATCTATAGATAAATTTAGGATCAATTGATATCTTTGTAATATTGAGTCTACTGATCCATGCTCCATTCATTTAGTACTTCTTTTTTTTGAGACTGTCTTGCTCTGTCGCCCAGGCTGGAGTACAGTGGCGCAATCTTGGCTCACTGCAACGTTCGCCTCCCAGGTTCAATCAGTTCTTCCTTCCTCAGCCTCCCAAGTATCTGGGATTAAAGGCACCCACCACCGCGCCTGGCTAATTTTTTTATTTTTAGAAGAGTTGGGGTTTTACCATATTGGCCAGGCTGCTCTCAAACTCCTGACCTCAAGTGATCTGCCCATCTTGGCCTCCCAAAGTGCTGGAATTACAGGCGTGAGCTACTGCACCCAGTCCTTTCTTATACACCTTTTATCGAATTTATCTGTATTTAATATTTTTGGTGCTATTATAATTGGTGGTATTGTTTTTAAAATTTAAGTTTCTGACTGTTCATTGCTAATATAGAGAAATACAATACATTTTTGTATATTGACTTTGAGTTCTTCAACCTTGCTAAATTCACATATTTCTAGTAACTATTTTGTATATTCCATCACATTTTCTATTTATATGCATAATCATATCATCTACCAAAACTACAGTTTTGCTTTCTCTTTCTTCTATTCCAATCTGGATTTCCTTTCCTCACCTCCCTCCCTCCCTTCCTTCCTCCTTCCTTTGTTCCCTTCCTCCCTCCTTCTACTGGAGAGAAATTCATTCCAGCACTATACTGAATAGGAGTAGTAAGAGTGAACCTTCTTGACCTGTATTTGAACTTATGGGAGAAACCATTCATGTTTTCACCATTAAGTTTGGTATTAGTTTTAAGTTTTGGGTTTTGTTTCTTGGGGGGTGTCCTTTATCGGGTAGAGGACGTTATCTTCTCTTCCTGGCTTGCCAAATGTTTTATCCGCAGTGGATCTTGAATTTTCCAAAACATTTTTCTGCTTGTATGGAAATCAATAAATGGTTTTCCTTTTTAGTTTGCTAATAAGGTAAATGGCATTCACTGATTTTTCAACAAGTAAACCAATCTTGCATTCTACATATGAGCCCTCTGCCAATTTTAAAGTGATTCCATACATTGTTAAATTAAATTTGCTAACATTTTGTTTCGAATGTTTGTGTCCATAGTCATGAGGGATATTTGTCTTTCTGTTTTTTTAAAATAGTATCTTGGTTTTGTAATGAGAGTAACACTGACTTCATGGAATAAGAAAGCATTCCCCGCTCTTAAATTTTCAGGAACAGTTTGTGTAAAATTGGTGTCATCTCCTCCTCAAATGTTTGATCAGATTTATCAAGAGAGCCATCTGGGCCTGGAGTTTTCTGTGTGGGAAGGTTTTTAACTACAAACTGATATTTTAAAAAATATATATAGTGTTGGGGTTGTCTGATTCTTCCTGGGTGAGCTCCCGTAATTATCTTTTATGTATTTGTATATTTCACATAAGTTATGAATTTACTGCATGCATTTATATATAATATTTCCTCATTATCACTTTAGCACCTGTAATTTCTGTAGTGATGTCATTGCTCTCATGTCTGATATTGGTAATTGTACCCTCTCTTCTTTCCCTGATCAGTCTTTTTAGAACTTTATCAATTGTATTGATCTCATAAAGAACCAGCTTCTGGTTTTACCAATTCTTTTCTTTTTCCCTTTTTTCTTTTAGGTTTTCTATTGCATTGGTTTCCACTTTGATTGTATCTATTTTTCTCCTTCTTGTGGCTTTAATTTGCTTTTCGTTTTCCAGATTTGCAAATGTATTAATCTAAAGGCACTGATTTTAGATCTTTCTTCAGTGGTGTGATCATAGCTCACTGTAACCTTGAACTCTTGGGCTCAAACAATTCTTCCCCCTTAGCCTCCCAGGGAGCCAGGACTACAGTTGTGCACCTCCATGGCTCGCTATTTTTCTTTTTATTTTTTGTAGAGATGAGGTCTTGCTATGTGGCTCAGGCTGTTCTCAAACTCTTGGCCCCAAGCAATACTCCTGCCTAGGCCAACCAAAGCTTTCTGGATTCTCCTGGTAAGCATTAGATAAGTGGGGAAATAACTTATTAAAATTTTAAAAATACATATTTTGGTCAACTAATATGCAAGAAAACAGTCTCCTCATAGATTCACATTCATCTCACTTACAGATTACTGTATTAGGCCAGTTAATGGATACAGATGTAATATGAGCTTCAAAATCATCTGCATTTAGAGATGAATAGGTAAAGTCCAAAATATTAAGAAGTACAAAGCTACAGTTAAGACTACAAATTTGTCACGCTAATACTTAATCCAATGTTTCTGTGCTATTTTATTATGATTTTTTTTTTTTTTGAGATGGTGTCTCACTCTGTCTCCCAGGTTTGAGTGCAGTGGCACAATCTCGGCTCACTGCAACCTCAGCCTCTGGGATTCAAGTGACTCTCCTGCCTCAGCCTCCCGATTAGCTGGGATTACAGGCGCCTGCCACCTCACCTAGCTAATTTTTATATTTTAGTAGAGATGGGATGTCACCATGTTGGCCAGGCTGGTTTCGAACACTTGACCTCAAGCAATTTGCCTGCCTTGGCCTCCCAAAGCGTTGGGATTACAGGCATGAGCCATCACGTCTAGCCTTTATTATGATTTTGAATTTCACGTAGTATTCAGTTAAAAAAGTTAAGGAAACTAACTTAGATGGTTGTGGTTTAATTTATTGACAAGAGCATCAAGAAAGAAGAAAAGACTATCATCTCCAATATTTGCTCTTCTGTACTCTGTTGTTGGAAAACAATGTGGATTCTTAGCAGAGCAAAAGATTGCATCCTTACTTGGGCCCTTACTGTTCCTCAGCTATTCTTTTTTCTCTCTCCCCCTCAGCTTCTTCTCTCATTCCTCAAAGCAGTTCATTCACACCCTTCAACACTTCCCTCTCATTCTGAGCTGAAGATCTTATCTTGAATTAAAACTCTACCAGGCGCAACTTCTGGAACCTGAGACAGTTATATAACTTTCTAAACTTTCAAATTCCTATTTGGTAAACTGGAGACAGTAATAATGCCAACCCTACATGGAAGAATTAAGGTAATATATTACAAGCTGTTGACAGAGTGAGTAGCAGAGTAAGCTCAATACACTTTGGTTTTTGTTATCTTTATTAATGCCTACTTTTTTTCGTATTCCACTTAAAAAGGAAGCTTCAGGACAGGTGCGGTGGCTTACGCCTGTAATCCCAGCACTTTGGGACACCCAGGCGGGTGAATCACAAGGTCAGGAGACTGAGACCATCCTGGCTAACACGGTGAAACCTGGTCTCTACTAAAAATACAAAAAATTAGCCGGGCATGGTGGCAGGCGCCTGTAGTCCCAGCTACTCGGGAGGCTGAGGCAGGAGAATGGCACGAACCCGGGAGGCGGAGCTTGCACTGAGCCGAGATAGCGCCACTGCACTCCAGCCTGGGCAACAAGAGAGACTCCTTCTCAAAAAAAAAAAAAAAAAAAAAAAAGGAAGCTTCGATTCCTAAACTACCTCAAAGTTACCTAGACATTTATCTATAATCTCTCTAAATCCAATGTCCTTTCTCCCTCCCTGAGATCTTGTCAGTCATTCATTTCTCCTGTTCTTCACCTCAGTTAATAGGATATCACATGCAACAAAATTTTTTATTACCCATAATTTGTCCAGAGCAAGGTTTTGTTTTGTTTTTTGTTTTTGTTGTCGTTGTTGTTAGACAGAGTCCCACCCTATCACCCAGGCCAGAATGCAGTGGCGTGAAATCAGCTCACTGCAACCTCTGCCTCCCGGATTCATGCAGATTCTCCTGCCTCACGTTCCTGAGTAGCTGGGACTATAGGCACACCACCACACCTGGCTAATTTTTGTATTTTTAGTAGAGACGGGTTTCACCATGTTGACCAGGCTGGCCATGAACTCCTGGCTTCAAGTGATCCACCCACCTCGGCCTCCCAAAGTGCTGGGATTACAGGCATGAGCTACTGCATCTGGCCTCAGAGCAAGTTTTGACTCATCTTTTGTTATTTTGGCTCAAGTTTTACCTCCTCTATTTAAATGTGCCCACCTTCACTCCTTTCCATCTGGCTGTACCTCTTGGCGAGGCCATTAATGTTTTTTGTTCCCTTTGCCTTTTTTTTATTAACTATAATTTTTTCCTTACATCATCCTCTCTCTCTTTTCCCAAGTAGACTGTTAAAGAGTACAAAGACTTCTATTAGTTGAATTTCCAATACCTATCAAGTTCTCAATACTTAGTGTTCATAATATATTTTTGTATTAGAATATGGTAGGTTTCCGAAATCATCCTGATTTACATCTTTATAGATTCTTTTGACTTTAGAAGACCTTTAATTAACATTTAAAAATTGATAAAACTCAAAAAAGGCAGAGACTCCTGATTTTCTTTAATTATAGAAATTAGCTAGAATCTGAAAAATACAAAAAAAAGATGCTTTTCCATTTATTTTTCCAGTTAACTATCTGCCTGACTTTTAGCAAATATTCCACTTTCAACTGTACAGTTCTTTATTAAGAGGATTTTGATAAGGCATGAACTATAAAGGGATCAAAGTTGTATATATGAGAGATAGCTGAAAAAATAATAATAAGTACCTTTCCTCTTCCTCTAATTAAAAAGGACCCTGAGGCCAAGGAATTAAAATATGCAACAGGACAAACCATGTTTTTAAATGTAAAATACAGGAACAATGTCACTTTGTTTCTTTTAATGAATGCAGAGCCAAGTTCCTCTATAGTTTGGACTATGGAGGGCAAGGGGGAGCTCCCCTTGGCCCTCTGAAGGCTGGCCAAAAAAATCAACTTACAGAAGGCAAGTTAATTGGAGAAAAAACATACAAATTTATTTCATATGTATACATGAGAGCCTTCAAAATGAAGACCCAAAGATACAGAGGAAATTGTCTATTTTCATGTTTAAGTTAAATAAAGCATAAACAGCCATCTAGAAATATGACTGGACAAAAAGGGTATGATCTAAGCCTAGCCGACCAAGACAGGAAATGCAGCAAGGCCTGTCTGTCTACATTCTTCCTGGCTTCTCTGAGCATGCATTCCTTCCTTCCGGGTAAGGGGCAGGGCCCTTTCTGGAATGGCTGTGATTTGGTTTGACCCACCGAAATCTCATCTTGAATTGTAGCTCCTATAATCCTCACGTGTTGTGGGAGGGACTTGGTGGGAGGTAACTGAATCATGGGGACGGGTTTTTCCTGCGCTGTTCTCGTGATAGTGAATAAGTCTCACAAGATCCGATGATTTTATAAAGGCACTTCCCCTGCACACATTCTCTTGCCTGCCACCATGTAAGGCGTGTCTTTGCTCCTCCCTTGCCTCCTGCCATGATTGTGAGGCCTCCCCAGCCATGTGGAACTGTGAGTCCATTAAACCTCCTTTTCTTTATAAATTACCCAGTCTTGGTATTTCTTCATAACAGCGTGAAAATGAGCTAATACAAGGGGTCATATGATGTACAGTCAAACAAGTTAGGTCAGATAATTTCTTTAGAAGGTCAGTTTTTACACAGAAATGTGGAGCGAAAGTTACAGTAATGTTTTCAGGTTTTATGGCTGGCTTTGGGGAAAAGGGATTCTGGTTTCTATGATCCACCTTGGGAAAGAGGGATTTAGTTTCTAGAACTAGCCTCAGGGGAGAGTGGGACTGAGAGAGAGGAGGGCAGGGGAAGCTCAGAGAAAAACTTTTGCTTCAGAGGCTGCTTTGGAGGCCTTTATTTTGGGGTACTGTTTTCTAAGCCCCAGCAGATAATATACTGTGTGTTCTGGTATGATGTGGAAGTCACTCTCTTTTTCATCCTCTCTTATAATAGTCTCCAGTCAAGGCAGGTTTACAATCACTGATGCAAAATCTCTCATCTAGAAACTACTGCAAACAAACACTAGCACACCAGGGTGCTGTGAACAGGGATCAAGAGTCAGTAAAATAGATTTTTAAAAATTGCTTTTAGCCTAATCACTGTATCCTATTGTATGTTTGTATGACCAGATTGGGCAAGAATATGTTCCTTAGGATTTTACAGAGATTCTGTATCCAAGTACAGGGAAAGAAATACTCTCTCAACTATGGAAGACTATTGAATCTTTTCACGTATTCACTAGGAATTGTCGCTTACTCTGTAGGGTTTAAAACTAAAAAAAACAGAAAAAAAATAAATTTTAACTTTACAATTATAAAGTAGTGCTCCCATTCTGCCTGATTATAGTGTTCATCAGTTAAAAATGCAGTTTCTCTGACCCCACTTCAGACCTGCTGAATCAGATTCTCCAGGGAGAAGCCTGGGTATTTCTATTTTTAGTTGGTGATTCTTAGGACAGACAAGCTTGGGACATACTGTAGTAAAGGAAACTATGGAATCGGAAGATTCAACTAGTATGGCAACAGAAAACACAATAAAAAACGTACAGATGTTCCCTGCTGGAGATTTTACCAACAGGAATAAAAATGGTGCTAAGGTTATGCAACAGCAATTAACACTCAAATTAACTGAAAAAGGAATAGACATAGTACATTAAGTACAAACCTGAAAAATGACAAGACTTGGCACAATGCCATTATAACACATGAAAAGTCTGGCCATCAGAACAGCATTCTGGGTTTTTTTCTTTTTGACAATTGACAGTGCAGTTTAACTTATTGACAAAGCCTTCTTGTTTGGAAGGATCATTCCTAAAATATTTGATCATCCAAAAGTTGCTGCGGCAAATAACTTGAGTCATCTGTGAAAATAGTCATGAAGTAAAGCCACTTCTCATATGGATGACAGATGATTTATTCCAAGTGGCGGATGGAGGGCAATCTGTCATATTTTCACAATGTGGGAGGTGGAATTTCTAGATTCCTGCCATTTGGCAGCAATATTTATATTATTTTGGTGAATGTTTAATAGATATTGATACAGTATTGTTTAGGAAGCCCGCACCTCATTTGAAATAGAAAATACATGAATTACAGAAAGAAAGACGCAAAATTGCCTGTAATCCCGGCACTTTGGGAGGCTGAAGTGGGCGAATCACAATGTTAGGAGATGGAGACCATCCTGGCTAACACGGTGAAACCCTATCTCTACTGAAAATACAAACAATTAGCTGGGCATGGTGGCAGGCACCTGTAGTTCCGGCTACTAGGGAGGCTGAGGCAGGAGAATCGCTTGAACCCAGGAGGCAGAGGTTGCAGTGAGCCAAGATCGCACCACTGCACTCCAGCCTGGGGACACAGCGAGACTCCATCTCAAAAAAAACACACACAAAAAAACCCATTTAAAAAAAAAAATATATATATATATATATATCCTGAAAGTTGCCTTTAATAGGATTAAAATAGAACAAAATAGGAATTCTGTTTGGCAACCTAAAGGGAGGGCAATAACTAATATGGCAGTAGTAGAAATATGTTTCTTAATGAACTGATGTTAATGATAATGATGGTAACTAATACTAACAACAACTTTCCCTTGTTGGGTGTTTACGCCTATTTTGTGCTAGGCATTACACTCAGTAGTTTAATGGATTAATTTATTAAAATCTCACAAAACCTCTATGAGGTTTTAGAAGTCTATGTCAATAAGTTAAACCGCACTGTCAATGTCTATGAGGTAGGATCTCACTATGTCTATGAGGTAGGATCCCCAGCGATCTTTATTTTGTAACTGAGGAAATGGAAGCTCTCAAAATTACTCAGCTGGCAAGTGACAGAACCAGCATTTGAACCCAGGCAGTCTGGTTCTGAGGCCTACACTATTAACCTCTACCCTATTGTATTCATGGCTTTCTTTTGCTGGAAGCATGTGTGCCTCATTTGACTCTAGTCTGAAGCGAGCAGTGGATAGGATAAATAAACGGTGTGTTCTTTTCTACAGAATTTTTTTTTTTTTTTTTTTGAGACAGAGTCTCACTCTGTTGCCCAGGCTGGAGAGCAGTGGTGCGATCTCCGCTTGCTGCAACTCCACCTCCCCTGTTCAAGCAATTCTTGTGCCTCAGCCTCCCAAGTAGCTAGGATTACAGGTGTGCACCACCACACCCAGCTGTGGAGCCATTACCATTTTTGTATTTTTAGTAGAGATGGGTTTTGCCATGCTGCCCAGGCTAGTCTCAAACTCCTGGCCTCAAGTGATTCGCCCGCCTCAGGATCCCAAAGTGCTGGAATTACAGGCATGAGCCATTGTGGATGGCCGATTTTTTTTTGTTTAAGACACAAGATTTCACTCTGTTACCCAGGCTGGAGTGGAGTACTACGAACGTAGCTTACTGCAACCTCGTATTCCTGGGCTCAAGCAATCCCCCCTTCTTAGCCTTGTGAGTAGCTGGGGCTACAGGTGTGAGCCACCATGTCTGGCTAATTTTTAATTTTTTCTAGAGATAGGGTCTCATTAAGTTGAAGGAAGCAAAGCCTACTTAAATTGAAAATACATATTATTGAGAAATTTCAGATCATAGGGCATAAGAAGAAGATCCTAGAAGTATCCAGAAAAAAAAAGTATGTCTAGTATTAGTTTTCCAGGGCTGCCATAGCACAGTGCCACAGACGGGGTGGCTCAAACAAGAATTTATTTTCTCACAGTTCTGAAGCCTAGAAGTCTAAGATACAGGAGGCAGCAGGGTTAGTTTCTTCTGAGGCCTCTCTCCTTGGCTTGTAGATGGCCATATTCTCCTTGTATCTTCCCACGGTCTTTCCTCTGTATGTATTTGTGTCCACATCTGTCATGTTAGATTAAGGCCCACCGTAATAATCTCATTTTAATATAATTACCTCTTTGAAGACCCAACCCTCCAAATACACTCACATTCCGAGGTTCTGGGGATTTAAGACTTCAGCATATAAATGGCGGGAAAGTGGACATAAACCCGTAATTGGTTTCACACAAGGATGGGTCTCAGAATGGTTTAAATTTCTCTAAACCTGTAAGTAAAATACCTTTAAAATCATAAGGTTTCTAAGTTCAGCCAAATTACTGATCAAATGAAAAATAGAATAAAGACTTCGTCAAACATGTAAGGAGTAAAATAACTCACTGGCATTCTTTTTGGGAAGGCACTCAAAGATGAGCTTCTGCAAAATGTAGGATAAAGAAAAGATTGATAAAAATATGGGATCTAAGGGACCTGCTGTGGTAGCTCATGCCTGTAATCCCAGCACTTTGGGAGGCCAAGGCAGGGGGATCACGAGGTCAGGAGATCAAGACCATCCTGGCTAACACGGTGAAACCCTGTCTTTACTAAAAATACAAAAAAAAGTAGCCAGGTGTGGTGGTGGGTTCCTGTAGTCCCAGCTACTTGGGAGGCTGAGACAGGACAATGGTGTGAACCCAGGAGGTGGAGCTTGCAGTGAGCGGAGATCGCGCCACTGCACTCCAGCCTAGGCGACAGAGCGAGACTCCATCTCAAACAAACAAACAAGAAAATATATATATTGGATCCGGGAAATGATAATCCGACATAGGAGCTCTAATAAAAAGAAGTGTCAATGTAGTCCTGATGGTTGCAGAAGGATGCCATTCTGAAAAGCAGTCTGAGGGCTGAAAAAGGTGAATAGAACAGATGGACTATGATATAATTGAACTTCAAAAAAATATTGCTTAGATATTTAACAAATTAATTGGGCATTTTGGAAAAAATAAGAATATATACACAAAACTAAGCAAGTGAAGAAATAAGCAATTTGTAGACTTCAGCAAAAACTTGCGCAAAGAAAGACAAAAATCATAGTTTGCAATTTGACTTACACGTGAACAATGTTTACATTGTCAACACAATTTAAACTCTGCTGCTTCAACTAAAAGTTATAGCATAAGTATATTGAACAGATAGCTGGTGATAACACATAAGTGATGGTTGTATAAAGGAAACCAATAGATGATTAAAATATATGAATCAAAACGTAATGAGCATATTACTTAGAAACATAAAGGTAAACGTCAGAAGGAATAGATTAAAAGTTATCAGTCGTTACTTCCAGAGATCAAGACTGAACTAAGGTGGAGACAGGTAGGATAAGAGACTGTGTTATTAAATACTTTTTCAAATACAATTTGATTTTTAACTGTCTACCAGTATGACTTTGGTAAAAATAACTTTCTGAAAGAGCACTGAAAACAAATAAGTAAGGCAATCAGCATCCTGTTAGATATACATTAAGCACTCAGTAAGTGTTATCTATCACTATTACTATTGCCATTTGTTGGAGAAGAAAGATGGAAGGACAGGAAGAGAGTAATATGTAGACTCTGATGAAACTGCTTGAGTACCTGTGGGAGTCAGGTTAAGCCCATTGCCATAAACCATTGTAGCTTCTTCTTTCCCATTCCCAAAACATTGTGACCAATTTGAAAAGATGAAAAGAAAACCTACCATGATTCCAGATTCAATAAACATTTACTATGCAGCTACAGTAGTTAAGGCACTAGTGATTTAAGATGAATATGGCATTGTCTTATTTTCCAGTAACTTAAGACCTCCTGTTGTAATCAACATGTGTCAAGTTTTGCTCATTGCCAAAGTGAAGTATACCGAAAGTACCACGTGTGCATCAAAGACAGGACAATTGATCCAAACTTTGGGTTCCAAGAAGGATTCATGGAAAAGGGACGCATTTTATTTAAGCCTAGAGAGTGTTTTCATAGATAAAATTATGAAGTAAAGAGAAGGAAAGTCCAGAGAGAGAAAATTGGTTAGCAAATCCTCAAAAGGGAAAAACATGTTAGAGAAACCTTGCAGTCTTTTGTGGTTAAAGGTCAGGATGAAGGAGTGTAGAAATACCAAAAGTGATGTAAGGAGATGCTAGGGGCCAAATGTTTACAGTGTCCTAAGTTTTTATAAACTGTCTGTCTTAGACTTGGGTGGGTCAAGGAAGATAGCAAGAATACAAAGGAAAACTGTTATTTGGTATTATAGCTATATAGAAAGAGTTACTTTCTGTACCTTATAAGAATTTAAAGTTATTATGTTATACCTTGTAAGAATTTAAAGTTATTATGTTTGGTTGCTCTTGAAAAAGGTTAAAAAGGCCAAGGCTAGTGACCAGTTGAAAGAAAGAAAACTGAGATTCTTTCATTTTGACAGGTGCTGAAGGCTTAATATTCATGAACAGAAAATAAATCATGGGACTTTTCAAGTTCCGAAACTTTGCTAAATGATTTATCTACTGATGTTTCCTGTCACATTCTCTTTCTCTTTGTAGATTAATAACTTATAAATGATTTGCTGTTTTTACTGAGTGTTTTAGGGTTTGTTTTAAAAGGGGAATTTAAAAAAGATTTGATTCATCTACCAGGTTCAACTGGTGCCTACATCATTTTCAATATTTTTAAAAGCTAAGCAAATAAGAGACAATCATTCTTTGTAAACTGTCTTAGATCAACTGAAATGCTGGTTTCCTTTTTTGTGTGTTAACAGTGACTAGTTCTTAATGATCTAAAATTATGATTGGCAGTTAGATCTCCGATTGACTAAAAAATCCCAATGGTGATTTTTAAAAAATGTGATGACTATAGAGGGAAAATAGTCTATGGGACCTTTGGTGGTAATTTAGGTTGAAAACAAGTAACATAAAATAATGGCTTTTGAAAACAATAAACTTGCATTAGATATGGAACAAAACAAAACTGATTTCCTTTGATCTGCTAACTTCTGTCAAGATTCTTGATAGAATACCCAGTTGACATACAGAGACTTTCAGCCACCACCAGAGGCCACCACCAGATACGTGTACAGCTCCGTAGAGAAAGACTCTAGCTGCTTTTGCAGGTCACCTGCTTTGTCAGTGTTGGAAACAATGAAAGACAGTCAAGGTAATAGAGGATATATGAAAATGATGGTTATGATGATGGCCAGACAATTGAACCAAGACAATAAATGGCTAAGATGGGTTAGAAAATAAAATTATTGAAGGAATGGAGTTTAAAATATAGAGTGCTGGAAATATGATCTATATTGGCATTGAAATTGCCACGTGTATTCATCTGGGTTCTACAGAGAAACAGAATACAGAATGTGTGTGTGTGTATGTATGTATGTATGTATGTATGTATGTAAAATGAGGATTTGGCTCATACACTTATGGAAGCTGAGGAGTCTTAGAATCTACAGTTGACAAGCTGCAGGGAGGAAAAAGAACATCAATGGTGTAGGGAGAAGACTGATGTCTCAGCTCAAAGATAGGCAGAAAGCTCAGTCTACCAATTCAAATGCTAATTTTGTCCAGAAACACTCTCACAGACACACCCAGAATAATGTTTAACTAAATATCTAAGCACGCCGTGGACCAGTGAAGTTGACACATAAAATTAACCATCATACCAAGAATGAGCACTGGATTATAAATTATGTTGAATGACAGAACGCAGACACAAAAGAGATGCCACTTATCTAAGTCCATTGACATGAACTTCAAATATAGGCAAAGCTGCTCTGTAGTGATAGATATCAGAAGAATTATTACCTGATCGCAGAGGTCAGAGGCGTGGAGTGTGATTGGAAATGGATATGATAGAATTTTCTGAGATAATGCAAAAGTTCTAGATTTGATTTGATGATGTTAACATGGGTGTATACATATGACAAAACTGATTTAAAAGCACACTTTGACCTGTGCCTTTTATGGTTTGAAAAGTAAATGTCGATAAGGAAAACACAGAAATGCAAATAAAATGTTTAAATAATTTCAGGTAAGAGAGAGGCAGAAGGATAGAGAGTAAAACATAGAAAGAGAGAGAGAGGCTAGTGGGGCTTGGCATTAACAAGAGGCACAGTGAACCAGAAATTAAAGCATCAAGATGATAGTAACCATGAAAAGTAGTGGGTGATGGAGTCTGATGGCAAGAGTTGGGGCAAGTTAGAGAAGAATGGAGAGAATAATTTGGAACCCACAGGAGAAAAAAAAAGAGAAAAAAATAACTACCTACTCTCAGGACTAGTTCCATAACGTCTATGAGAAAAAATAAAAGGCACCTATATCAGTTGAGAATTCAATCCGGTAAACAGGAACACTATAAGTAATATGGGATATAAGAATTCATTGTACGGATTAGACTATACACAATTGTAGGAATTGGTGAAGGAGCTGGGGAAAGTCATCTCTCTGCCTCTGGTGGTGGCTGAAAGTCTCTACATGTCAACTGGGTCAGCAGGAAGGAAGAAAACCCTTATTTCAGGGAAAGGAAAACAAACAAAACTGGAATGCATTTGAACAAACCAGAATCAGCATCATTTTCATTGTTTCTGAGCTTGACTAAGAAGGCAACTGGCAGAAGAGGGGAAAATCTAAAACATAGGTTATTTCCAACTCTCCACCTAATTCACATCTGCACTTGTGCAATTAATCAAGGTTAGAAATAGACAAAACCATGTAGAGCGATTCAACTTCAAATTCATCGCTAGGATCCTCGGGTGGATTCCTTGGCAACTCACCTGAAGGTCATTTTCATGGCTCTTAAACTGTAGTTTTCCCGTGCTTCCCTGCTCTGGATCTCCTACAGTACTATTTTATTAATACATCTATTCTTCTATTCACATCTCCAACACCTTCTCTCTTATTTTCACTTTCAACTTTTGCACTTGCTTCCTACATCACTGAGCAAATTGAAGCAATCAAATGAGAGCTTCCAGAAACTCCAATGCATCTCTTAGTCTACTCAATCTGTGTTCTTATGATCTTTATCCACTGGAAGGTACAATCTTAAGGTTAAAACCTACATTCCTAAATAAACTCATCTGTTTTTCTCCACTCAAAGGTAACTATCCCAGCAATTTTACATCTGTTATCCTAAATTATCAATTTTTCCTTTTTGATAGGTCATCATCAGCATACAAACCTACTTTTGTCTCTTCCATCTTAAAAAACAAAAACAGAGCCGGGCACAGTGGCTCGTGCCTGTAATCCTAGCACTTTGGAAGGCCGAAGGGGGGCGGATCATTTTAGGTCAGGAGTTTGAGACCAGTCTGGCAAACATGGTGAAACCCCATCTCTAGTAAAAATATAAAAATTAGCTGGGCATGGTGGCAGGAGAGATTACAGAATCCCAACTACTCAGGAGGCTGAGGCAGGAGAACCACTTGAACCCGGGAGGCGGAGGTTGCAGTGAGCTGAGATCACACCATTGCACTCCAGCCTGGGAGACAGAGCGAGACTCTGTCACAAAAAAACAAAAAGAAAAAAAAAAGAAGAAACAAAGAAAAATAAAGAAAAAAGAAAACTTCTCTTGCGTGCATTTTCCTTCCAGCTATTACACAATCTACCTGTCCTCCTTCATAGCAAAACTCCACAAAATAATTGTCTATATTCGTATTCTCTAAATCCTCTCCTCTCATTCCCTCCAGAACTCACTTCAATTAGGCTTTAAATGCCACCCCTCCAAAGAATTGCCCTCGTCAAAGGAGACAATTCTTCATGGGTCTATAGCATTTGTGTAAGTTTTGTAAGAAAAGGCACTAGCTCCCTTAGTTCTGGAATATAATTTTAACATGTTTGTTTAGCAAACATCCTTGGATAGTGTCTCCTTCAGGGCAAGAGTGAGGCAGGCTTACTGCTCATTATAAAAGATTTGGGTACCCTAAGCTTGAGGATATGTCTCTTCCATTGTGACCCACTGCTTTCTACACATCACTGGGCCCTCTTTAAATCACCCGGTGGGAATTGGGACTTGGAAGCAGACGCTAACACTCTAAATGCCCATGGTTCATTTATCTACCAAGTCCCTGCTCAAACTTAAACTTCTCAGAGATGCTTACCAAGAATACGCCATTAATTTGAAACAACAACCACCATACCTTTTATTCCTCTTACTTTGCTCCATTTTTTCCTGATAGCACTTACCGTATTTTCCGTATTTTGTCATTTCCTTATTTACTATGTTTATTTCTCATCATCTGCTTCCCCTATCTTTTTAGAGATAGAGGATTTTTTTCTGTTTTGTTCACTGATGTATTCCTAATATCTAAAACAGGTTCTGGCAGGTAGTAAGTTATCAATAAATATTCGTGGAATGAATGAGTAAATTCATCTTTTTATTTTTCCTAAATTTCTCCTACCAGCTTCTTCTAATTCTGTTACGGTATGCCAATGGAAAGGAATGAATTAGTTGGTGTGATGTATCGTGAGTGTGAGAAATATGGGGGAAATAGTAAGTGTACTGACCGTGCTAAAACGACCCAGCTCTCCCTGTTAAAATGACCCACACTCCTTTGCTTAGAGGTGATGTAGATGTTTCTTCCATCCAAGACAGCATATGCGTTTCTCAGGGTCTGTTCCTATTCCCCACTTAACCACTGGGCCTGTATCTAGGGTCAAGGCACAGAATAGCCCAGCTGGAAATGTGCTGAGCCTGGTAAGGGAGAAAAATGACTCTCCCAAAAGTAAGACCTTGTCGGCATGTATCAGAAACTAGGACAGTATACATGGGGTTGAACTCACAGGGTGTTTGATCAAGATGGCCAATATTTAAGGTTGGATAAGTGAAAATGACTAATTTGAGATCACTCTTCCAGAATATTGGATTGAACACTCTGACAAGGACCCTAGGAGACAGCACAAATTCACTGTTAGGATGGCCCCTAGAAGCGTGGAATAATTAATGGCCTATACTAAGTGAAACTGGAGTGCCACATATTGCTTTAGCAGAGGGCAGAAGATATGTTAAAACGCACAGAGAAATGAATATGCTGGAATAGATATGCTGTGTGAAGCTAGAAAATGTAGCAGATGATTTTGTGCCACAGTGAGACCCAGACAGTACATCATTTATCAAGGATGTATAGAATATGCTATTGAGAGGGGCATGAGCATCACTAATTTTAGTGGTCATGGCTTTCCTCTACAGGACAAAGTTGACCATAAGAGAGTCTATTGGACAGTTAGGCTCAAAAATAACATAAGGGTGATGGGATTCTGGAACAGTAGAGGCCACTTGGTTAGATTCACTGTCATAAATCAGGTAGGTGCAATATTTTTATTAAATGCAAGGTAGAAGGGTCAGGTAGGGGCCTGCAAATTTAAATAGTATATAGTGACCCTGGAGGCAAAATAAATGAGTAGTAAACAAGGATACTACTCCATTTGTACTATCAAAAGAAACTAAAAGTGGATGGTTGTAAGTCTGAGTGCAATTTCTCCAATATAAGCCTATGATCTCTTTCTCAATTTCTATACCTTTGCCAGTTTTTGGACATGGAGCCCACTGACTCCAGGAAGAGTCCATTTTCCCTGGAAGAGTAACCCAGCAAGATCATGGCAGGTATACTTGGTGGAGGCTCCCATACTGCCCCCCAAAGGGAGATGTGCTTATTTTCTTGGGTAGAATTGTGCATTAGGGGAGTGGAATACACAAACATTTCAAGGGCTGCTAGACAAAGAATATGAGTAGTCACTAATACCTGGAAACCAAAAGCATCATCTTGGGGCCTTGCTAGAGGTAAGACATATGTAGAACAGATAATAAATGGAGTCCTGCTCGAGGTTCAGGAACAGTGGGTTCACTGGGTATGTGAACTTACCTGAAGGTCAATTTCATGGTTTTAAAGTATATACTAGGAAGATAAATAATTGGCATTTGACAAAACACCAACACTGGGTTCTTTGTCAGGTGTGATCTATCACATTTGGGAAGACAAAGTAGAAGCCTTTGAAACTGCTCCTTTCTACTCCAGCCAAGACTGAAATCAAAACAAATATTTTATCCCAGAGAAGGATGGCAAAAATTGAGGCCACTCTTTAGTATCTAAAGGGTGGAAGAGACGTAAATCAACCTAAATGCTCATCAGTGGTTGACTGGATGAAGAAAATATGGTACATATACACCAGGGAATACTTTGCCATCATAAAAAAGAATGAGATCCTGTATTTTGCAGCAGCACAGATGGAGCTGGAGGCTATTATCCTAGGCAAACTCATGCAGAAACAGCAAACCAAATACTGCATCTTCCTTATAAGTGGGAGCTAAACATTGAGTACACATGGACACAAATAAAGGAACAACAGATACCAGGGCCTACTTGAGGGTGTAGGGTGGGAGCAGGGTGACGATCGAAAAACTACCTGTAGGGTACTGCACGTATTACCCGGGTGATGAAAAAATTTGTACACCAAACCCCTGCAACATGCAATTTACCTATATAGCAAACCTGCACATGTACCCCTGGACCTAAAAGAAAAGTTAAAATAACGTCATGATTCACATGAATAAAGAAAAAAAAAACATAAAGGGTTCAAGCGAGAGTGGTAGTTGCTACTATACCTCCATTTAATTTTCCAGTTTGGTGCTCATGCAAAAACTACAAGGACCTAAGGAAATGACTGCCATCAACTCAACCAAATTGAACTTCCAAATGTATCTGATATGCCATACAGGATCTGTTTTTGCTATTAAGAGAAAAGTTTAAAAATGGCCCCAGGTAGATAATATGCAGCTATAGATTTGGTGAATGAGCTCTTTATCATTCCTATCAAAAAGGAGAAACAGAAAGAGTTTGCAGTTATGCAAGAAAAGAAAACGCCCTATTTCCAGTTTTTGTTGCAGGGCTGCATTATCTATTTCACCCTTTGTCATAATACAGTCCAGAAAAGTCCGTTCTGTCTGGATATTCTGTGTGATGCCACACTGTTCCATTACAGGTATTGACATAACATTGTTCAAATAGGACGTGCAAAGGTGGTCAGTGTGCTGGAAATCTTGATAAGAAAATGAGAGGCCGGGTGCGGTGGCTCACGCCTCTAATCCCAGCACTTTGGGAAGCTGAGGCGTGCAGATCACGACGTCAAGAGATTGAGACCATCCTGGCTAACACAGTGAAACCCCGTCTCTAATAAAAATACAAAAAATCAGCTGGGCATGGTGGCATGCGCCTGTAGTCCCAGCTACTCCGGAGGCTGAGGCAGCAGAATCACTTGAACCTGGGAGGCAGAGGCTGCAGTGAGCCGAGATCGCGACACTGCACTCCAGCCTGGGCGTCAGAGCGAGACTCTGTCTCAAAAAAAAAAAAAAAAAAAAAAAAGATGAGAGATAAGCCCTATGGAGATTCAGGGGCCTGAGACATCAGTAAAAAATATTGCTCCATTTCACTCACACCATTTAGATAATAAACGCCATACGACATCCACGGACTATGAAGGAATTCAGATCCATATTTCATCGACTGTATCTGACAATGGAAAGACAACTTGAATCAGCCAAATAAAGACTGTGAGGACAACAGCAGCAGCACAGAGCAGAGCAGCTGGTATAGCAGCAGGCTGGTATGGTGGGGTTATTTTTGAACAAAGATCTCAAGCATGCCACGAGTGTAAGAGAAAGAAGTGCAAATAATACCATGTTGTGTAAATACCAGCTGGCCTTGTAAATCAAAGGGCAAACTGTACGTCCAGAAGTCACTGAAGAGGTTACAGCATATTTATTGGTCTTTTTAGTGAAAATCATCAGGATAGTCCTTCAGCTATGAAGAAGGGTGATATTTAGACATTTTGATATTTCAGTTTCCAGACTCAATCGGAAAGGTTATAATTGGCTACGTGGTCATTCCAGACGAACACTTAATGTAAGTTTTATTTTGGGGGCTCACTTTTTGAACTTGATTCTTAAGTTAGCTTTTCAATATGCAGTGTCTTCTTTTTCTAATTGGATAGTTCATTCCCTGAGGGCAGCAACTATGTTTTATGTTTATTTGTTAATTTCATTGCACCTCCCTAGTATAGTTCCAGTACCAAGTGTTTGGCAAATATTTGCTAATTCTTTTTATTAAGTTGATATCTGTGCTGGGCTCAGTGGTTCACACCTGTAATCCCAGCACTTTGGGAGGCAGGGATGGGAGGATCGCTTAAGGCCAGGAGTTCGAGACCGGCTTGGGCAACATAGCAAGATCTTGTCTATGCAAAAAATACAAAAAGTAGCCAGGCATGATGGTGCATGCCTGTGTAACCCCAACTACTCAGGAGGCTGTGGCAGGAGGATCACTTGAGCCCAGGAGTTTGACCCTGCTGTGAGCTATGATTGAGCCACTGCACTCTAGCCTGGGCAACAGAGAGAGACCCTGTCTCCTGTCTCTAAAGAAAAAAAAAGTTGATGTCTGAAAGTTGGACTCATACAATAGAGTCAAATAATACAGAAACATCAGAGACCAGGGTGGAATTTTTGGTTCTTTCATTCACTTTGTCACTTTGGATAAGTTACTCAATAACACTCATCCTTATTCTGTTAATAATATCTACCTTGCAGGATTTTTTTTGTGTATTAAAGATTATAAAACCTAGCACTGTTCATAGAACACAGTAGAGGTTTAATAAATGGTAGCCACTATTATCAGTTTTGTCTATGTATTTATTTGTTGAGACAGGGTCTTTCTCTGTTACACAGGCTGGAGTGCAGTGGCAACAGTTTTGTCTTTTTTTCATGATGTTTTAGGACTTGTTGAAGAGATAATTATCACTAGATAATCAACTACCTAATTATAATATTTTGCATATTCTATATATGCAAAGATAAAAACTCATATGGATATTGTTAAATGACATATTATTACACTTTTTTTTTTTTTCCTTTTTATGGAGAACAGGATCTCACTATATTGCCCAGGCAGGTCTCAAACTTCTGGGCTCAAGCTATCCTCCCGCCTCTGCCTCCCTAAGAGCTGGGATTACAGGTGTGAGCCACTGTGCCCAGCCTGTTATGTGACATTTTAAAAATTATTTAATTTGTGTCTGAAGTTATCTGAGTGGTCACCAAGTCAAATCTCCCATGCCATCCAGTTTTTGTTTAAACGCTTCCAGAAATAGGTCTCTTACCACCTCAAGTCTTCAGTCTTGGGGCAGTCTTAAAGTCAGAATATTTCATGTTTAAAGTGAAAACAAATAAGGATATTTGTGACTTTCCCCCTACTGACTTTAATCTTGCCTTCTAGAACTGTGCAGACAAGCCTGTATTGCATGTAAGTTTTTTAAATAATAAAGTGGGAATGATATTAATACCAAGAGGTTAATGTTAACTGTGACTTTAATATTAAATGTTATTGATCTGAGGGTGGTCAGTCAGGAAAGACTTTAAAGAACAGGCTCTTCTTGAGTTCGTGCTAACTCCCATCACTCTTCATATTATTAACGTACCCAAGTAAGATTCAGATTCTTCTCCTCTGTGCTCCACAACCCCCTGCACATATCTATAGCCTGGTCAACTAACTCCAAGATGGCAGCCAAAAAGACTGCCATATGGTAAGTACTCAACAAACGGTTTACAAATAAGTAGTGAGTAAGACATAGCCAGGAATATGAGGAGTAAAGGCATTTCAGGAAGCAGGAGCCACATGCAAAAACCTGGAGGTATGAGACTGCTCAGAGATTTGAGGTAACTATAAGTAGTTAGATGGAAGTAGCCACGGTAAAGAGTATTAAAGTTGTAAATATATAAAGTAAATTAAATTATTTGGAACAGCTAATGCATTAAAAACTACTTAGGAGAGAGTCTAACATATGGAATGTTGTCATCAAATGTTAGCTATTAACTTATTTTTAGTGATAGAACTTGTTGAGGAATTCAGGCTGTGTTCAGCCTGTTTTCTTCAGCAAATGTCTCTGCGTTGGCCAGTAGTAGACAAAAATCGTACAAGGTTCCCAGATGGTGCTTAGCCTTAGTTTCTCCAGCCTCTTCCTTGTAAATCAGCTGGATAAAGAATATTGCACAGAAGGGTTAGAGAATCACTTCCCAAAACAATTAGCCCTATTTGTCACAGTGTATGTAAGCAAAAAGATAAAAATTCAGTGATTAAAGAATAGGTTTGTAACTCTATCTCTTGACTAGAAATTTCTTCATGACTTAGTTACCTAAACCTTTGGGTAGATTTACAAGACTCACTCTGATTTGTAACACTGAAAGGAAAAAAAAAAAAACTGGGATCCTGAACTCACTAAGCCAAAGGGAAAAGTCAAGCTGGGGACTGGGTCACACAAACCTGACTCCCATTTTGTTCCTAGATAGCTACATACCTCCCTCACGTATTACTCACAGGGAAATTCCTTGTGGGCCCCAAGATCTTTACCCTAACACACAGTTCTATCAAATTTCACACTGACAGTGTAAATTGATAGCTTATCCTGATAGGTACGGGACAAAGGACAGAACTCAAAGTCATCCCTTCACTCTACTGAGACAAAGGCAGGTCTGACTGCTCTCTCTATCCTATGTTTATTTTATCTTATATAAAAATGCAGATTCACTGAGCACGAGACAAATGCATCTGTGACTATTCCTCTACCCCCTTCTCATATGTAAAATGTGTGTTCAGTGAATGCTGATCAGAAACTCAAAAGGAAGCAACCGTATGTCCTCTCTTTTCTCTTTAAAGATTGGGGGGGCCCCAGACCCTCTTTGGAAGAAAGCATGGAGCACTGTAGTTTTTCCTGATAGTTTTGTGTTCCTTTTTTCCCAGGTGTGTCCTTAACCTTGGAAAAATAAACTTCTAAGAATGACTAGACCTGCCTCAGTGATTTTCTTTGATTTACAACACAAATCTAGCTTGTGAAGTTATGAGAAAAATATCTCCTGTAGCAGATTGTTTTGGTGACTTTCTTTCATTTTGTTAAATAATATTTAAAAAAGTATTATTTTTGATGAGTGCACCCTTTATTGCAGAAGGAAATGATTTGTTTGTCACACATAAATCAGCATCTCTTTTAGGGCAAATGTATCATGTTTTATAGGATGAAGACACCAGCACACCTGGCAGCTGCACACTTTGTGCCTGAGCTGTGCTTGGGAGCTCCCAAATCCCCTCTCTGCTGTTCTCCTTCAGTGCTGGCCTCTGCAGGCTGCATTTCCCAAACCTCAACGTCAGCAGGCCTTCATTTGAGTGCACCCAATGGGAGGGGCTGCTGGGAAAATTGCAGGGTGGTGATGATGGTAGTGGTGGTGGTGGGGAGACAGGAGAGGAGAAAGTTAGGGTGTTTCTCCTCCTCCTCCGTCTTGAGCAACTCTGAGAGAAGTCATGAATTCTTTATAACTCAGCTCCCAAAAGACAAACCTGCCAGAATTCCACCTGCATTTGGATGTGACTCTGTCTCCTGCCCTCTGGTAACAGTGTCTCTTCTCTTTGTTTCTCCTGTCTAGAGATGGTGATGGCTTCAGATTGGTCCTAATGTTTAGGATTACTCACCATCACTTGTTTGTTGTTCTAGCTTTTCCAATATCCATGTAAAAAAAATAGTAAATAAAACCAAATCAAACTAACAAACAAAAAATTCTAACAAATTCCTTCTGTTTTACATACTTAAGGACACCATGTTCTTGATTAAAGCCTCACTGCTAGAATGTCCTAGTAAAACAACACAAAAGGAGATAAATTTCTTATTTTGACTATTTCAGCACCAACAGAATCACAAAACTTTACAATATAGGATTTTCTAGCCATATCAGAATTAATCTTTTATCTTATGTGTCTGATTTGTTTCAGAATAGAATATATTATGAATTCTAAGCCCAAGGGACTGAATGGACTCCATCTCTTGGCCAAGGGGATTCCAAAGTAAACCTGAAAAACTAGTTTAGGCCAGATGGGAAGAGAGGGTCAGACATGCCTCATTATGCTTTTCTCCCTTTTGAATTCATGCACAACTGGCCAACATTCACATTAAAACAGAAATCTTAAGACTGACAAAACAGACTCTTTGTAGCAGTGAGATACCAAATTCCAATGTAACTGTAGTACAGCATCACATGACAGCAGATCCTGAAAGAAATGAAATATCTTACCCCAAAATGTAACCCTTTGACATATTTTGAACCCTCAAAGCTTTCTCTTGTAGAGGAAATTCATATTCTGCAGAGAAACCTCTTCCCTTTCCAGGTGTTTTTCTGATCCTGAAGAGATTAGCTGAGAGTCCAGCAACTTCTAAAGGTCTGAATAGAAAACAGTTGCCATCTATTTTCTCTAAGGGTGGCCATCTGTGAGACTTCATCTGCATAATAAGAACCTTGGTTTCCACAACCCCTTATCTTAACTTGGACATTCCTTTCTATTGATTCGAGGTCTTTAAATAACAACTTAATTCCTCCAGTCAATTGCCAATTACAAAATCTTTGAATTTGCATATGACCCAGTGAGTCCCTGGGTCTTGAGTCCTTGAAGTAGAAGCCCCTACTTCAAGTTGTCCTGCCTTTCCCGACTGAACCAATGTACACCTTACAGGTATTGACTGATGTATACCTGGAGCTTCTGTCCCTCTAAAATGTCTAAAATCAAGCTGTAACCCAACCATGTTGGACACATGTTTTCAGGACCTCTTGAGACTCTGCCCTCAGTCTTGGTCACTCATATTTGACTCAGAGTAAGTCTCTATAAATATTTTACAGTTTCTCTCTTTTTCATCAACACACTCTATCCTGAATAGCCAAGAGACTGAGATTACTGGGGAATATCAAAGTCAGCATACTTATTCATATTCCCATTTGTCAGAAAGAAGATGACTGTTTTAGTCAATTTGGGATGCTATAACAAATACTATAGACTGAGTGGCTTATGCAACAAACATTTATTTCTCATAGTTTCATAGCTGGGAAGTCTAAGATCAAGGCACCGTCAGATTTGGTGTCTGGTAAGGACCCCTTCCTGGCTTACAGTCTGCACTTTCTTGCCACATCTTCATATGGGAGAGAAAGAAAATGAGCTATGATATCTTTCTTTTCTTATAAGGACACTAATCTCATCATAGGGACTCTACCCTCATGACGTCATCTAAAACTAATGAGCTCCCAAAGGACCTACCTCCAAATAAACAACACACTGGTGATTAGGGCTTATAAATTTGGTGGGGACACAACATTGTCTATTTTATTACCAAGATGACAAAAAAAACAGTTTATTTTTGAGAGAGGGTCTTACTCTGACACCCAGGCTGGAGTGCGGTGGTGCAGTGATGGCTTACTGCAGCCTTGGCCTCCTGGGCTCAAGCAATCCTCCAGCCTCAGTCTCCTAAGTAGCCAGGACTACAGGTGCGAGCCACTACACCCAGCTATTTATTTTAATTTTTTTTTTTTTTTTTTTGTAGAGATGGGGTGTATGTTGTTCAGGCTGGTCCTGAACTCCTGAGCTCAAGCAATTTGGATTCCCAAATTGCTAGGATTATAGGTGTGAGCCACCGCACACAGCCAACAAAAACACTTTAGAGATAAATAAGTGTATTCAAAGTGGATAGTGAAGAAGAATTTTAGGTGACTCAGGAAAAGGAAACTTCAATCAAGAGGGGACTTAGAGTCAAAGAATCGTGACATTTTCTACTTTAAATCTTCCTTCCCTTCTCAAATGCATATCATTTTATAGATAATGAAACTCATGCTTAGAAAATTGACTTTTTAGAGACCACACTGCCTATATTAGATTAACGAATAGAGTTCAGATCACCTGAATTTCAGATGAGAGTGTTTTCAATAACATGCTGCTACTCTTTTCAGTAAAAAAAAAAAAAAAAAAAAAATTGCCAGCACACTGTTCTAGTAATGAAAACACTAAAGTAAAACTAGATAATAAATTAGATGTAGTTTGCTTTTGAAATTTTAAAACAACGATGTCAAATGAAGTGATTCTTGGAAACATCTAACACGGGAGATAGAATTTAGAAAAATAATAGGCTAATCGGATGTTCCGTTTGCAAATAAATACTTTAGCTTATAAAGAAAGATGTGCTGATATTGGAGTAACAGATTAGGTGGCACAGCACTCATAATTTGAATGCTCAGCTAAAAGAAAGATTGAGAATCTAAAAAGAGACCTGGTGTTATCTTGTGTATCAATATTTTCTCTAAATGTTTAGTATCTCAGTAACAAGACATAAGCCTACCAGGATAAACTAGCCCTTATAATAATACAAACGGATAAATCAATTGTGTTTTATTCAACTCATCTAAAAACTTTTAAGATAGACTTTGGCCACTGTCAGTGACTGTGGCTACGGAATTGGATGCTAGAAAAGCAACTGATTGAGGCAGAAAATAATCAGGTATTTAGACTTTAATATGAACACTGATGAACACAGCAGAAGGAGGAAATAAATCATGAGACAAATCTTGTTCTCAAGATACTCAGAAGCTTTGAAAACCCAACACCATGGCATGTTTAAAGTTAATATTTTCAGATTAAGTAGAGAAAAAATTCAAAGTAGTAGAAATAAGGTCAGATCATTGAAAGAAGAAAAATATAAAGAACTAAAATCATTAAAACACAATAAAACTAAACAAACAAACAGGAAAATATTCCTCAAATTTAATAGGCAATGAAGAATGACTAGATAGTATTTTATCGGTTTGTCATAGAAGAAGGGAAGCTAATAATATATGGTGGTATAAAAACTGAAGCTTTTCAGTGCACACATTTCTGCTTCTTCAAATAAGATAGTGTGTTAGATGACTGGCTGAATCAACTAACAGTTATGTTAAAAAGATGCAAGATTTAAGTTATTAGGAAAATAAATACAGTCCCTGGATATATTGCTATTACTGCATATGCAGGCTTATTTATGGACCTAAAGATATATTTGCAGTGCTACTAGCTTCAATGAGTAAGGAATATAGAATACATTCCTGAAAACCAGTAAAAGGAAAATATATGCTTACCTTAGAAAATTGTGGGAGAGGAGGCCAGGCGCGGTGGCTTGTGCCTGTAATCCCAGCACTTTGGGAGGCTGACGCAGGTGGATCACGAGGTCAGGAGTTCAAAACCAACCTGGCCAAGATGGTGAAACCCCATCTCTACTAAAAATACAAAAATTATCAGGGCATGGTGGCGGGCGCCTGTAATCCCAGCTACTTGGGCGGCTGAGGCAGAATAATCATTTGAACCTGGGAGGCGGAGGTTGCAGTGAGCCGAGACAGCACCACTGTACTCCAACCTGGGCAAAAGGGCAAGACTCCATGGAAAAAGAAGAAAATTGTAGGAGAGTAAAGAGATTATTCTTGAGAATTATAGAATGATCAAACCAAAATAATATTAAAACCAGGTACCAGCAGTCATTTTGCATAGTCCAGATATGCACAAATTTCAGTTACCACATTTTAATTACCACTTATCCCTGAAAACCATGCTTCAAGTCTTAATGATTATATTAACTGTGAATAATTGCCTAAAGTACAGACTTATTATAGCTAGCTTTACAGTTGACAAATAGCTGCATAAATAACAAACACATCATGAGCAATGACCAATCACATCACTTCTTTCAAAGTCTGTGGCTAATTGGTCACTGTGCATCTGTTACTCAGTTCACTTAAAGACAACAGAGTATGCTGGGCAAGGTGGCTCATGTCTGTAATCAGGCACCATGGGAGGCCAAGGTGGATGGATCACTTAAGGTCAGGAGTTTGAGACCAGCCTGCCCAACATGGCGAAACCCCGACTCTATTAAATAAACAAAAAAAATAAGCCGGGCTTGGTGGTGAGCGCCTGTAATCCCAGCTGCTCAGGAGGCTGAGGCAGGAGAATCACTTGAACCCAGGAGGCACAGGTTGCAGTGAGGAGAGATCGCACCATTGCACTCCAGCCTGGGCAACAAGAGCGAAACTCTGTCTCAAACAAACAAACAAACAAACAAACAAAAAACTCAAGCTCATATTCAAAGCAAAGTTCTCAAATAAATAAATAATAAAATACAAAGCAAAGTTCTGTCCTTGGTCTGCTCTCTTCTTTCCCCTCCTACTCTTCATTCCCAACAGATACTCTTCCCTGCACTGACACATGTGGTTTTGGAGTAGAGATAGAAGAGAGAAATTTCTCCTTGGGAAAGCACCCATGGTTAGGTATCTGTCTCTTTGTTTAGCTTATGTTTATAGGCCCAATGAGGAAGAGCAGAGAATGCAAGCGGCCCTGCACTCCAGCCTGGGTGACAACAACTCTGTGTCAAAAAAAAAAAAAAAAAAAAAAAGACAACAGAGTATAACGACATTGCTTCCCTGTGATAAACCCATATTATATTTTACAAAACCCATGTCATATTTTACAAAAACAGGTGATCAAAAATAGTCAATGGCCAATAAAGATAAAAATGCAGCAAAGAAACAAAACCTGGTGAACACTGGAAGTGAAATTCTAGTAGAACACAAGTGGAATTATAGAAGAAGTAGCTGATAATGGGAATGCTGCACTGCAGATGTCTGAAAAACTAGAAGTGCAGCCAGAGGGACTTGGAGAAGGTGTCCTTATAGATACAAATGAGGAATATGGCTATGACAAAAAAGATAATGGTGTCCTACAGGAATCAATGCTGGCAAAAAAACTTCACTTTCAAGGAACTCAGAAATATTTCTTGACTGAAAGTGCAAATGAAAAATGAATGAGCTGAGACACACTTAGGGCAGAGGATGACAATTCACTGATACATAGAAAAGATGCTCACACCATACCATACGCCATACTATGAGAAGAAAATAACCAAAGTTCAAGTTACTCAATAAGTTTTTACAAAGAAATAGTTTTCTCAATTTCCTGTTTTAAATGAGAATGTAAAAATACATAGTAGTCTTGTGAAGTTTTCCATTTCTCTATATATTTTAAATGATAGTAAGAATTTTTACTATTTGGATGAACATTTTAAAAGTGATGGAACTGTCACATTTGTCCCCACTGAATATTAAAATTGCTTTGCACAGTTTCAGCTTAAATTCAGTTTTCTGACTCTGCGCCACTGTGCAAAGCAAGAATTGCCTATGTTAATCTGATTTCTGTGTACCTAGAATAATACAACATATTGCCAAATTGTATTTTGTGAAGAGCAAGGTACTCAAGATTAATTTTACTTTTTATCTATGCCCTACACCGGAATGAGAAAGAGATAGACATGTTAGATAATTTTCTGAATACTTAGATGTATCTCACAAAAATATTTTTATGGGATTATTTCGTACTTGCTCTATGTCCTACACTGTGCTGGCACATGTAAAGAAAACAAAAGCGTTTATTCACTTCAGTACCTTTATAAAAATAACCATAAATCTAAATGAGCACAAGTGAAGCAACTAGAAAACAATTAAGTACTATATTATATTCATTTCTGATAAGGAGAGATTAATGTGATAACACAAGGCTTCCTGGGAAATTGGGCTAGAGCAGAGTGGACATTTGAGTTAAGAGGTGAATCATGAGAAGGATTTAGAAAACAATTAGCAAATTTAAGGTTGCATAAGGGCATGTAAATATTAAAAATCTCACTAAAAATAGACCTAATTTAAGAGGTGAATCATGAGAAGGATTTAGAAAACAATTAGAAAATTTATGGTTGCATAAGTGCATGTAAATATTAAAAATCTCACTACAAATAGACCTAATGTAACATACATACTAATACGGTGGGAGAGAAAAAGAGAACACATAGCAATGTCAATTACCTCAACATTTATAGAGACGGCCAGTCAACATAGTTAAAAATCACAGGCCAGGCGCGGTGGCTCACGCCTGTAATCCCAGCACTTTGGGAGGCCAAGGTGGGTGGATAACGAGGTCAGGAGATCGAGACCACCCTGGCTAACACAGTGAAACCCTGTCTCTACTAAAAATACAAAAAAAATTAGCCGGGCATTGTGGCTGGTGCCTGTAGTCCCAGCTTCTCGGGAGGCTGAGGCAGGAGAATGGCATGAACTCGGGAGGCGGAGTTTGCAGTGAGCCGAGATGGCACCACTGCACTCCAGCATGGGCAACAGAGCGAAACTTAGTCTCAAAAAAAAAAAAAAAAAAAATCACAGTGCTAGGCTGGGCACGACGGCTCACGCTTGTAATCCCAGCACTTTGGGAGGCCAAGGTGGGCAGATCACCTGAGGCCGGGAGTTCAAGACAGCCTGATCAACATGGAGAAACCCCATCTCTACTGAAAATACAAAATTAGCCGGGTGTGGTGGTGCATACCTGTAATCCCAGCTACTTGGGAGGCTGAGGCAGGAGACTCGCTTGAACCCGGGAGGCAGAGGTTGTGGTGAGTCGAGATCGTGCCATTGTACTCCAGCCTGGGCAATGACAGTGAAACTCCGTCTGAAAAAAACAAAACAAAACAAAACAACAACAACAACAAAAAACAGTGCTTTTTCTTTATTCTTCATCTTAGAGGATTTTTAAATAAACTAATAACCCATGTTGCTTAAGAATATTTGCCTGAAAATTAGAAGTATATTCCTATTTACTCCCATTTCTTTTTCTTTTGCAAAATATAAAAAACTTAATAGAATTTAACTTAAAAGAGCTTATATGCTGTTAACACTTTCTTCTCAAATTATTCTTTTCTTCCCGTTTCTCTTTTCCTGTTCAATATGTATGAATAGAGGAATATTTTCTACGATGTTCTGCAAATATTAAAGTTGGCTTTTAGTCTGCGACTGTTAAATTATTATTATTCTTTTGACTTGATATTTTTATACAGCTTAATTACGGCTATTTTATACAGGTCTTATTTTAATTTATTAAAACACACTGCTTAAAGTAATGTGTAATAAATATACTAATTCTGGGACACATGACAAAATTTAAAAAGGTGAAGAAAGTCATGTATTCTATCATACAAAGACCTTGCAATTAATATTGTATGTTTGCTGGATTTTTCCTATTTTTTCCCATTCATAGGAATTTCTGTATATACAGATTTGCTATTATTCTGTACATACATTTTTAATCATATTTTCCTTTACCATAGCATTTATTTCATGTATGTATTTCTAACACAGTAAGACTTGAACTTTGAAATTACTCTTTGATCTATGGGCTGCAGAATGGATGTTGTGTTTGCAGGCATGAAAACAACATTAATCTTCTTATATATCTTCATCAGAACTTTTATATGATTGAGTACATTGTCAATGAGCATTAACATTTTGAAAGGAATCTTTCTTTTCTAAGCAGCAGGTCTCAACAGTGAGCTTAAAATATTCAGTAAACCATACTTTAAACAGGTGTGCTATCATTCATAAAGCTATAGCTGCCTTGATGGATCTGAGCAAAGTATATTGAAAACCTTGTAGGAGAGACTCACCATTCTCTGCCACGAGAATTTTGTGATTCATGAAAGGAAATCACAATAGTATTAACAGGAGTTTGAAAGAAGTTGATTCCAACCCTCACACATGACATTGAGGGGCTCAAGACTTCAGTGGAGGAAGTTTAACTGGAAATGTGGTGGAAATAGCAAGAAAACTAGAACTAGAAGTGGAGCCTGAGATGTGACTGAATTGCTGCAATCTCATGGTAAAACTTAAACAGATAAGGAATTGTTTCCGAGGGATGAACAAAGAAAGTGATTTCTTAAGATGGAATATACTCCTGGTGAAGAGGCTATGAACATTGTTGAGACGACAACAAATGATTTCAAGTATACATAAACTTAGTTAATAAAGAAGCAGCTGGATTGGAGAAGATTGACTCCGATTTTCAAAGTGGTAAAATGGTATCAAATAACATCACATGCTGTGGAGAAGTCTTTCATGAGAGTCAATCAATGCAGCAAACTTCACTGTTGTGTCATTTTCAGAATTTGCCACAGCTACCCCAAGTTTTAGCAACCACTACCCTGATCAGTCAGCATCCATTAACATCAAGGCCAGACCCTCCGCTGGCAAGAAGATTATGATTTGCTGAAGGCTCACATAATTGTTAGCATTTTTTTTTAGTAATAAAGTGTTTTAAAATTAAGGTATGTACATTGTTTTTCAGCCATAATGCTATTGCACACTTAACAGACTAAAGTACATTGTAACTTAACTTTTTTATGCACTGGAAACCAAAAGCTTCATGTGACCTGCTTTACTGTGATACCTGCTTTATTGCGGTGGTCTGGAACAAAACCTGCAATACCTCTGTGGAATGCTGAGATAATGAACAGAAATTTATTGGATCATGGTTCTTGAGGCTGAGAGGTGCAAGATTGAGGAACTGGCATTTGGTGAGGGCCTTCTTGTGACACATCATCCCATGAAGGAAGAGCCAAGAAAGAGCAAAAGAGGGAACAAGAGGGGTCTGAACTTGTCCTTTAATGAGGAAGCTGCTAACTCAATAATGAATCCACCTCCTCAATAATGGCATTAATCCACTGATGACGGCAGAGCCTTCATGGCCTAATCACCTCTTAAAGACCCCACTTTTTTTTTTTTTTGAGATGGAGTTTCACTCTTGTTGCTCAGGTTGTAGTGCAATGGTGCCATCTCGGCTCACCACAGCCTCTGCTTCCAGGTTCAAGCAATTCTCCTGCCTCAGCCTCCCAAGTAGCTGGGATTATAGTCATGCACCACCACACTGGGATATTTTTGTATTTTTTAGTAGAGACTAAAAATACAAAATACCAGCGTGGTTTCTCCATGTTGGTCAGGCTGGTCTCAAACTCCTGACCTCAAATGATCTGCCCACCTTGGCCTCCCAAAGTGCTGGAATTACAGGCATGAGCCACCTTGCCTGAAGGCCCCACTTCTTAATACTGTTGCAAAGGTGATTAAGTTTCCAATCCATGCTATTTGGGGAACACATTCCAATCATACCATAGACTGAATTGTTTCACCTCAAAATTCGTATATTGACGTCTTAACTCCCGGTACCTTAGAATGTAATTATATTTGGAGATAGAGACTTAAATAGGTAATAGGTTAAATCAGGTTATATTAATAGCTCTCATCTGATCTGACCAGTGTCCTTTTAAGAGGAGGAGGTTAGGACATTCAGAGAGACACCAAGGATGCAGGTGCAGGGAGGGACTGTGAAGAGGAAACAAGAGGCAGCCATCTGCAAGCCAAGGAGGGAAGCCTCAAGTAGAAATTTTATTTCACATGTCCATGGCATGGTTATATAATTTTTACAATAAAAAATCATAAATTAAGAAAGAATCAAATCAGACATGAGGCAAGAGTTCCTGCTATTAACATTTCTACTCAACTAGAAGTTGTACTTGATGTAGGACTTCTAGCCTGTGAGAAAGTACATATCTGTTGTTTAAACCACTAAATCTATGGTATTTTTTCATGGCAATCCTAGCCAACCAGGAATAGTCAAGCATAGCATGTGTTCATGAAAATGTTTACGGTTCCATGTGGATTTGAGAGTAGGTTTTTCTAATTATGTGAAGAATGTCAATGGTAGTTTAATGGGAATAGCATTTAATCTATAAATTACTTTGGGCAATATGGGCATTTTTATGTTGTTGATTCTTCCTATCCTTGAGCATGGCAAGTTTTTCTATTTGTTTGTGTCCTCTTCTATTTCCTTCAGCAGTGGTGTGTAGTTCTCCTTGAATAGGTCCTTTACTTTCCTAGTTCTCTTTGAAGAGGTCCTTCACTTTCCTTGTTAGCTGTATTCCTAGGTATTGTATTCTCTTTGTAGCAATTGTAAATGGGCATTCATTCATGATTTGGCTCTCTGCTTGTCTATTGCTAGTGTATGGAATGCTTGTGATTTCTGGGCACTGATTTTGTATCCTGAGACTTTGCTGAAGTTGCTCATCAGCTTTAGAAGCTTTTAGGCTGAGACTATGGGGTTTTCCACATATAGGACCATATCATCTGCAAACAGAGACAGTTTGACTTCCTCTCTTCTTATTTGAATACGCTTTATTTCTTTCTCTTGCATGATAGGCCTGGTCAGAACTTCCAAAACTATGTTGAAAAAGAGCCCATATAGCCAAGGTGATCCTAAGCAAAAAGAACAAAGCTGGAGGCATTATGCTGTCTGACTTCAAACTATACTACAAGGCATAGTAACAAAAACATCATGGTACTGGTACAAAACAGACACAGAGACCAATGGAACAGAATAGACATCTGAGAAATAAGACCACATATCTACAACCATCTGATCTTTGACAAACCTAATAAAAATAAGCAACGGGAAAAGGATTCCTTAACTAATATATGGTGCTATGAAAACTGGCTAGCCATATACAGAAAATTGAAATTCAAACCCTTCCTTACATCTTACACAAAAATTAACTCAAGATGGATTAAAGGCTTAAATGTAAAACCCAAAACTATAAAAACCCTAGAAGAAAATCTAGGCAATACCATTTGGAACATAGGCACGGGCAAAAATATCATGACAAAAACATCAAAAGCAATTACAACAAGAGCAAAAATTGACAAATGGGATCTAATTAAACTAGAGAGGCTTCTTCACAGCAAAAGAAACTATCATCAGAGTAAACAGACAACCTACAGAATGGGAGAAAATTTTTGCAATCTACCCACCTGACAAAGGTCTAACACCCAGAATCTACAAAGAACTTAAACAAATATACAAGAAAAAATCAAACAACCCCATTAAAAAGCAGGCAAAGACATGAACACATACTTCTCAGAAGAAGACATTTATGAGGCCAACAAACATGAACAGAAGTTCAACATCACTAATTATTAGAGAAATGCAAATCAAAACCAAAATGAGATAGCATCTCATGCCAGTCACAATGATGGTTATTAAAAAGTCAAGAAACAACAGTTGCTGGCAAGGCTGTGGAGAAATAGGAATGCTTTTACACTATTGGTGGGAATGTAAATTAGTTCAACTATTGCAGAAGACAGTGTGGCAATTACTCAAAGACCTAGAAACAGAAATACCATTTTACCCATGAATCCCATTACTAGGTATATACCCAAAGGAATATAAATCATTCTGTCATAAAGATACATGCACACATATGTTCTTTGCAGCACTATTCGCAATAGCAAAGACATGGAACCAACACAAATGCCCATCTGTAATAGCCTGGATAAAGAAAATGTGGTAGGCATGTATATATCATGGAATACTATGCAGCCATAAAAAGGAATGAGATCATGTCCTTTTCAGGGACATGGATGGTGCTGGAAGCCATTGTCCTCAGCAAACTGACACAGGAACAGAAAACCAAACATTGCATGTTCTCACTTACGAGTGGGAGTTCAACAATGAGAACACATGGACACACAGAGGCGAACAACACACATTGGGGCCTCTTGGTGGGAGTTGGGGGAGAGAGAGCACCAGGATAAATAGCTAATGCATGTGAGCCTTAGTAGCTAGATGATGGGCTGATGGGGCAGCAAACTACCATGGCACGCGTTTACTTATGTAAAAACCTTGCACATCCTGTACGTGTATCCCAGAACTTAAAATAAAATAAAATAAAATATTTAAAAGGCCAGGCATGGTAACTCACGCCTGTCATCCCAGCACTTTGGGAGGCTGAGGCAGGTGTATGACTTGAGGCCCAGACTTTGACACCAGCCTGGCCCACATGGTCTTTTAGTAGAAACCCCGTCTCTACTGAAAATACAAAAGTTAGCTGGGTGTGGTGGTGCATGTCTGTAATCCAGCTACTCAGGAGGCTGAGGCAGGAGAATCGCTTGAACCTGGGAGGCAGAGTTTGCAGTGAGCCAAGATCATGCCACTGCACTCTAGTCTGGGCAACAGAGCGAGACTGTGTCAAAAACATAAAACTACTTAATTAAATTAAATTTTTAAAAAAGAAAATTTCTATGGATCTTTTACTGGTTTGTGTAGTGTTATGGAGCCTAGTTGGAAAATAGTCAAGAAAGAGGAAAGCAAGAAAAAAAAAAAACAGGAAAGCAAGGAGATAATCTATTCAATACCATCGCATGTAGAATTCTTTGACAACTTATATGAAAACACTATATGTGTATACACAAATATATTTCTCACTTTAATTATTATTATTTGTTTTTTGAGACAGAGTCTCACTCTGTTGCCCAGGCTGGAGTGCAGTACGCAATGTCGGCTCAATGAAAGCTCTGCCTCCCTGGTTCACGCCATTCTCCTACCTCAGCCTCCCAAGTAGCTGGGACTACAGGCACCAGCCACCTCACCTGGCTAATTTTTTGTATTTTTAGTATAGACGGGGTTTCACCATGTTAGCCAGGATGGTCTCAATCTCCTAACCTCGTGATCTGCCTGCCTCAGCCTGCCAAAGTGCTGGGATTACAGGCGTGAGCCCACTATAATTATATTTTATAAGCTATAGCTGCACAATGTGAAAAGTGAGGCAATTATCCTAGTTAGTTGATTGCAAGTAATTATTAGCAGAATTAACTATCTCTACACTAAGTGTTTGATATTAGGTTATAGGCAAAGTTTCTTGAGACTCCATCCTAGAAAACTGTAAAAAAGAAATGGACATAAAGGTACACCGTGTAACCTCATAGACAACTAAATAGAATTCGGTCAATGGAATTGAGGCAGGAAAATAGGGTCTGGAGTCAGGGAACCTAAGGTCGATTCATGCTGACTTCCTAGAACTAAATCAAAAGAAACTCCCCAATTTTCCACACCTAAGTAACAAAAGGACTGAAGACTACTTCCTTTGCAACCCACCCTTTCTTTTGATGAGTGTCAGATGGAAAACTGTAAGTACCTCTGATGGGTTGCTTTCCACAACCGATCACATTGATTGCAGGCCAACTCTTCATGTGCATAGAAGTGTAACTTTGTAACTTCACTTTAGCCTCTGATTGGCTGCCTTCCACAACATATCAGATGTTTGCATAGGGTGTAACCTTTGTAACTTCACTTCAGCCTGTCATTGGTTGTGAAAAACTTTCTGCAAACAATCAGACTGATGGTGGGCCACTACTTCATTTGCATGGGGTGTACACCAAGTGGCCAATAGGAAACCTCTAGAGGGTATTTAAACCCCAGAAAATTCTGTAACCAGGCTCTTGAGCCCCTATGCTCGGGCCTGCTCCCACCCTGTGGAGGGTACTTTTGTTTTCCATAAATCTCTGCTTTTGTTGCTTCATTCTTTCCCAGCTTTGTTTGTGCATTTGGTCCAATTCTTTGTTCAAAACACCAAGAAGCTGGACACCCACCCCTGGTAACAGAATTGGAATATTCTAATTCTTGAGCACGATGTAGAATAAATTCCTTTGTAAATCACGTTTAAGAAATATAAGTGAGCCCTCTCTTAAGCCTTAATATCTGAGAATTTACTGACTTTGGTAATGTAGCTACTATGTTCTTAGAAAAAATTACATTAGTTGATAAATAAAAAGACCAAAAGTATGTTAAAGTCAGCACATCCTTTAAACCTCTGAACTATACAAAAAGGATAAAGTATAATAGAACGCAGAGGAATAGAACACATTAAGAAAAAAGACATACATACTGGGTGATTAAATGTATTTATGATGAATTCGTGTAGCTATTTTTTCATCCTACTCAGGGTTCACATTGGATTAGACATTATTTGGTTTTAAAAATTCTTTAAATGGATTCTTCTCTTACATAACAGCATAAAACCTATTTGAAAATATTACACAGTTAGTTATTCTTTGGGTACAGGCTGCACTTTATTGGTTAAAAAAGTTCACTTTATTCAGAATGAAATTTCTAAGTAGGAGCAAACAAGTCTTGTAGGAATAATTTTAAAGATATCTTTCAAAGCTTGATGTACAGAAAGCCAAAAAGAAGACCCTCATTATGTTGTTAAAATTCCAGAAGTCCTGTTCTATTGAGCTCTAAATGTACATCATACTGAGTTATTCTTGTTGGAACAATCTAATTCGAAAGAAATATATTCTGGAATCACTTAAATCTATCAGAGGAAGAGAATTAGTGCAACTATATCATCTAGACTTTCAGAGTGCCTACATCCTATTAATGCCAAGTACTTTTATAAAATGCAAACTAGTTCCTTCCCTTTACTCTGTATTTATGTTAATGTGTACAATTTAAACTAAGACAACAACACACTTAAGCCAATAATCTTCATATAAAACCAAAATGATTATGTAAAAAACAGCTACTGTAATGGCATATATCCCAAACTACTCTAGAGCTCCAGTTTTCCAGTTGATTTATTTATACTTTTTCTTTCAACTCTATAGAAGTGACGGCATCTGTACAGGGTTAAACAATTTCTGATCTCAATGTTTATCTAGGGGAATTTAAAAATCTCTTTGGAAACTTGGCTAAGAGACTGAGAGATAAACAGAAAACTGAAAGATGGGAAGAATAATACTGGTAATAATTAGCTGGATCTAAAAATGAGACTACTTAAAAAGATCTCTAATACTGCCCTAACTGTATAAGCATCACACAAAGGGGATAGGGATGCAGTGTAGAAAATTAATACTATCCCTGAGACAGGCTAATTTGGGCTCTGGTGTTATCTCTGTCCTTTGCCACTTCTATAACTTCAGGCAAGTTTCTCTATGTCTCTAGGCTCATCAAAAAAATGGATTTAATAACCATATATACCTCTTTGGAATGTTGACAACTAAATAGGATAGTTTAAGCCTTTAGGTGTAGCATGGTGCCTGAGAGCATAATAACTGCTCAATAATATTAGCTGTTATTATCATGTAGCAGCAAACTGTGTATAAAGGGGGCGCATATAAATATTGTAGTTGAATTATAGCAATTGGCCATCGTCAAAACATTTGGAAAGGTAATATCAAAATAAAGGAAATGAATCTTTTCATCTGCAAGTGTCACAGAAGGGACATGACTTCAATATAAATAAGAAATTGCTTTAATTAGCCAAGTAATTTAAATACTATGATAATGCTGGTTGTTAGGAGGCTAGTAGAGATGGTCAGGGTTGGGATGGGTTGTGTGTGGATATGAAGGAGCAATGTGAGAAGTGGGACTGTGAAATAAACACCAAGTTCTAAACTTTTAATATTTCCTGGCTATTTCACTTATTTTTGTAATGTATTCTTTTATATCTTTGGACATTCAAATTTAAGTTTTTTTAAGAGAAAACAAATATACATATTAACTTGTTAAAAAGTATGATCCAAATCCCCCAACTGTAAAATGATGCATTGTCTTCTCTGAATTTTCTCAATAACGTAAATTCCAGGATGCATGTGGCTTTTCTTATACCCATTCCATTTGCTACACCTAGTGAGATTTAATTACTGTGTCAGCGATCTACTTTATTGTTGCAGGAAGTCAGGGACTCTGAACAGAGGGACCGACTGGAGCTGCAGCAGAGGAACATAAATTGTGAAGATTTCATGGACATTCACCGGTTTCCAAATAATACTCTTATAATTTCTTACACCTGTCTTAATTTAATCTCTTAATCCTGTTATCTTTGTAAGCTGAGGATGTACATCACCTCAGGACCACTGTGATAATTGTGTTAACTGTACAAATTGATTGTAAAACATGTGTATTTGAACAATATGAAATCAGTTCACCTTGAAAAAGAACAGAATAACAGCGATTTTCAGGGAACAAGGGAAGACAACCATAAGGTCTGACTGCCTGCGGGGCAGGCAAAACAGAGCCATATTTTTCTTCGTGCAGAGAGCCTATAAATGGACGTGTAAGTAGGGAAGATATTGATAAATTCTTTTCCTAGCAAGGAGTATTAATAATTAATACCGTGGGGAAGAATGCATTCCTGGCGGGAGGTCTATAAACAGTTGCTCTGGGAGTGCTGGTCTTAAGTGGTTGAGTTAAGGACCGAAATACGCCCTGGTCTCCTGCAGTACCCTCAGGCTTACTAGGTTGGAGAAAAACCCCGCCCTGGTAAATTTGACATCAGATTGGTTCTCTGCCCTCAAACCCTGTTTTCTGTTGTTTAAGATGTTTATCAAGACAATACGTGCACAGCTGAACACAGACCCTTATCAGTAGTTCTGTTTTGCCTTGTCCTGTTTCCTCAGAAGCATGTGATCTTTGTCCTGCTTTTTGCCCTTTGAAGCATGTGATCTTGTGACCTACTCCCTGTACTTGCACCCCCTCCCATTTTGAAGTTCTTAATAAAACTTGCTGGTTTTGCAGCTCAGGTGGGTAGCACGGTCCTGCCGATATATGATGTCACCCCTGGAGTCCCAGCTGTAAAATTCCTCTCTTTGTACTCTTTCTCTTCATTTCTCAGCCAGCCGACACTTATGGAAAATAGAACCTACGTTGAGATATTGGGAGTGGGTTCCCCCGATACTTTATGAACATGTAACTGCAAACCAATGCTTTGAGTGACAATGGAACAAGACTTCAAGTTGAAGAGCAAATTCAGGTAAAGCCAAGTTTTTTCTATAGTATTTCATAGGAAAGTGACATGTATTCTACTAGCAAGGACAGGGTATGGGATGAAACATTTCCTTTCAGAAGAATTGAAGAGAAATTTTTTTGTTGCAGTGTTGTAAACACACAAGGTTGTACCCCTTATAATAATCATATAATACTTTAATTATTTACCAGTTATGCTAGAAAGCTTGCAAATACCACATCTTCCAAATATAATATTGACAACTCACCATGGTGAAAATGGGTGCTAAGTCAGAAATAAGTTAATATTCTTTTGCTGAGCACATACTATATTAGCACTTATTTGGGGAAACTAAAAAGAATGAGAAACACAGGCCCAAGTTGAGATATTTTCCATCCAACTTCATGAAGGCAGCATATATTGTTAAGGATTCTGGGTTAGGCTTTGAATCCTACTTCTATAATTTGCTGGTTAGAAAACTTTAGGCAGGGTGCATAACCTCGCTGAGAGTCTATTTACTTAGCTGTAAAATGACCAAGATATTATCAACTTCTGTATGTGGAGCTGTGGAGATGATCAGTCAGTATATTCCACCATAAACATAGTCATTCTCTTTATGTCCACAAAGCATTTGCCATTTAATGGCATAAAATATTTGAAAATATTTCTACACCATAATGGATTTGATCTTGTCACAAGTAAAATGTAAATTATCGGCACCATATGAAATAAAACATTAATAATTAACCTGGTTTCTAGTGCAAGACTGGGGAGTCTTGGGCAAACTATGTTCTTATAATGGCCCTAATACCATCCTCAACATAGTGAAATGAGCTGTGTTTCAGAAGAAAAACTTACCCACTTTGATGTCCCACTCTGAACTAAAAGCTTGGATTTGGTGAATACTTACGGAAGAAATTGAGGTGACCAGAGAGGTTTTTAAACTACTTTGAACGTAATTTTCCCTCTAATGGAAGGAACGGCCAGAGATAAAATTCAGACCTTCAAAAGTCACCTGCAAAATGATTTACTTATAGCAATGGCATAAATTATCTAATTATAATATAGAAATTTTACTTTAACTTTCTAGATAGAAAAGTTTCAGAAATTTCTTTTATGTTCATTTCTGTGGTCTACTGTCTAGTCTGAAAGTCTGCCAGAATCTCTCAGGCTTTTAAATTACAGAAATTGTTTGAGACAGACATTTTGGAAGCTCACCATAGAAAGGGAAATTTATTAAGTTTTAGGCATTAAGTTAAGACTTGTATTTTACTTTCTGTATATATTTGAAACAGGTCAATTCCAGGTTGGAAAATTCTTGTCAGATATTCCCATTACAAAATATACCAAAAAAGTTTTCTCAAAGCTAAGGACTATTTATGTCACATATATTTTTGAAAAATTAGAAATATTTTGGTTATGTTACTTACATAGTTTAGCCTATTTTAATCATTTTTTTTTCTTGTGCACATAACCAGGTGAAGCACTGAAATTCATCAATTATGTTATTCAACTACGATGTTAAATCATTAGAACTGGGGGCCAGGTGTGGCAGCTCATGCCTGTAATTCTAGCACTTTGGGAGGCAGGGGTGGGTGGATCACCTGAGGTCAGGAGTTCGAGACCAGCCTGGCCAACGTGGCAAAACCCTGTCTCTACTAAAAATACAAAAATTAGCTGGACGTATTGGCGAGCACCTGCAATCCCAGCTACTTGGGAGGCTGAGGCAGGAGAATAGCTTTAACCTGGACGGTGGAGGTTGCAGTGAGCTGAGATCACACCATTGTTCTCCAGCCTCGGTGACAACAGTGAAACTCCACCTCAAAAAAAAAAAAAAAAAAAAAAAATCAGAACTGGAAAGAAATTTCAGTTATAAGTAAATTTATAACACTATGATTCATAAAGTCTTTTATGTGAATGTTCATTCTCTTCCTAAAAATTTAAGTTAATTTAAGAAATCTGATCTTAGCGATGAAGAAAAAGTTTTATTAGTATTAAGATATTTACTTCTTCCAAGAACAATTAATAGAATAAATCTTCACTTAACATCCTCAATAGGTCCTTGGAGACTGCAGCTCTAAGTGAAAAGATGTATAACAAAACCAATTTTACCAAAAATAATTTATATAAACAAAAGTGAAGTTTCTAAGGCATATTTCTGGTCACAAGAACATCACCAAATTTCTTAAGATGAAATTACTTCCACTACTAAACGCTGAAATAAACATGAGCTATACAGACATTTAAGAAAGATAAATCAAAGGAAGTAAGACGATGATTTACCAAGTTTTGGTGAATCAATGAGCAGAGGTTGTAGTGGTGGGGGATTAAATCAAAGAAGAAATGTTTGCACATCCTCTGACCACACAGTTAGTAAACAGGTAATTACAAAGAAGGGAGTTTGCAGAGCACTTTTCTACTGCATCCTTTATTGTCTTGCATTTTATGATTATCATCTACTTGATGAAATTTTGACCATAATTTTTATTCATTCATTCATTCATTTTCCCACTCACTTATTGCAGGGTTGAGCGTGGCTGCAGCCTGTCCCCTCAGCTCAGGGCACAAGGCAGGAACCAGCCCTGGCCAGGCCACCGTCCTGTCACAGAGCCACTCACAGCCACACTCACTGGGACCATGTAGACACAGCAATTTCCTGAATCTTTGGGACATGACAGAAAACCAGAGGAACTGGAGAAAATCCACCTAGACAGTGGGAGAACATGCCAACTCCACACAGACAGTGGCTCTGGCAGGAAGGGATTGTTTTTCTCATCTGTTTTAATGAAAGGACTTTGAATGGAAGGAGTTTATTTGGGGACCTGCTGTGTACTACTTTTAAAATACACTTTATTCTTCATGGTTTATAGAAAAATTGGGCAGACAGTACAAGAATTCCCATATACCTCCTGTCCCGACACATACTCAATGTTCTCCACTATCAACATCACACATCAGAATGGTACATATGTTATGTTACTTACATAACATAAGCCTACATTGACATGTCATTATCAACCAAAGCCCATAGTTTATATTAGGGTTACATTACTAACCCACATTTTTAATGGACTTAATGACAATGTATAAGGAAGGCATCCACTATTATATCATGCACGTTAGTTGTATTGCCCTAAAAACCTCTTTGTTCCACCTATTCATCTTTCCCTCCTTCAACCCTTGGCAACCAATGCTTTTTTTTTTTTTTTTTTTTTTTGAGACAGGGTCTTTCTCTGTTTCCCAGGCTGGAGTGTAGTGGTGCAACCTCTGCCTCCTGGGCTCAAGCAATCTTTTCACCTCAGGTTCCCAAGTAGCTGGGACTACAGGCACGCACCGCCATGCCTAGGCTAATTTTTAGCTTTTTTTTTTAATTTTTTTTTGTAAGGACGAGGTTTTCCTATATTTCCCAGGCTGGTCTTGAACTGCTGGGCTCAAGCGATCTTCCTTCCTTAGCCTTCCAAAGTACTGGGATTACAGGCGTAAGTCACCTCACCCAGCCTCCACTGATCTCTTTACTGTCTTCATAATTTTTCCTTTTCTAGAATGTCATACAGTTGGAACCACATAGTCTAGAGTCTTTTCAGACTGGCTTCTTTCACTTAGTAACATAGACTTACGTTTCTTCCCTGTCTTTTCATGGCTTCATAGCTCATTTATTTTTAACACTGTGTAATATTCCATTGTCTGGATGTACCACAGTTTATCCATTCATCCACTGAAGGACATCTTGGTTCTTCCAAGTATTGGAAATTGTGAATACAGTTGCTATAAACATCTGTGTGCAGGTTTTTCTATGGACATAAGTTTTCAGTTCATTTGGGTAAATACCAAGGAGAACAACTGTTGAATCACATGGTAAGAATATGTTTAATTTTAAAAGAAACTGCCAAACAGTTCTCCAAATTACCTGTACCATTTTTGTATTCCCACCAGCAATGAAAGAACTTCTGTTGTTCCATACTCTCCAGCATTTGGTGTTAGTGATTTGGATTTTGGCCATTCTAATGGCTTTGCAGTGGCATCTTTTGTCTTAATTTGCATTTTTCACGATGACATGTGATATAGAACATATTTTCATACGTTTATTTGTCATCTGTATATCTTCGGTGATGTGTCCATTCAGATCTTCAGCCCATTTTTAATGGATTTGATTTCTTATTGTTGAAATTAAAGACTTCTTTGTATATTTCGGACAACAGTCCTTTATTAGATGTGTCTTTTGCAAATATTTTTCCTAGTCTGTGACTTGTCTTCTCATTCTCTAGACAGTGTCTTTCACAGAGAAGAAGTTTAATTTTAATGAAATCCAGCTTATCAATGATTTCTTTCATAAATCATGCTTTGGTGGTTCAAATTGCTTCATTATCGCTTGAGAAGCTCATTATCTCCAGGGAATTTTATTACTAGCCTTCTCATCTTTCTTCTGACTTTCTCCTCTGTGTTCTGAGAGAATTTGTGTGGCATGCCTTTACCTTCATTAATTAATTCTCTTCAGGGTCAAATCTTCTCTTCATCTGCCTCCCTCACTATTTTTAAGTCAGCACCTGGGTTTTTTTTTTAATCTGTCTGCACTCTTAACTCAGATTATTCCTTTTTATTAGAGTCTCATGGAAAATATTTTAATATATTTCTAAAACAGAAAGATATTTGATAAATATTTCTTAATTTATATATTCAAGAGAGAGAGAAATCCCTTGAATCTCCTGAAAGCATCACTTCTAATATAAAGAATGTTTTCATATCTGTCGTGATTTTTCTCTGCTTCTGTATTCCTTTCTAGAAGTCTCTAGACTGGCCTAGAAAGGTTTTATAGTCTGGCAAGAATTGAATGAGTTAAAACCAAGATGATTATTACTAAAACCCCAAATGTTTATTAGAGGGGGGCATCAGATCTAAATTTAAGGGTAAAAAACAAAGAATATCTAGTAATGTATAACTCATGCTAATTTGACAGAGTGAAGAGGGAAACAGACATCTAATCACTGGTAGACCCATGATCAGGAATCTTGTCTCTGCATAAGCAGAGATGGTACCCTTAGGGAGAGGGTCATGTCTATGTTGAATGTGTCGATCATGAAGCCATTCACTCTTCATCCATCTGCCTCAGTGTTCTTGTCCAAAGAGGAATGGAGTAGTGAAATGAACACCCTTGACTAGCCCTTCAACACCCAGTGGGCTTCCATTTCTTAGAAAATGCAATTTTTTCCTCTCACATTAAGCAGCTGTCTGTGGGATTCCACCAGGGCATCTGTCCTCTTTGCTTCAGGAAAAAACCAAAACCAACCAACCAAACAAAATTCTGTTTCTCTCAGGATGATAATTGTATGATACTCTTCAATTCTGCTTTTCAGCAGAGACTCATCAAGAATACATTTAGCAGAAATACTTTAGAGCTCTAAGATGTACATGATACTCATTCTCTTTTTAATTACTAATCAGTATTTTACCTATTTATATATTGTTTTCTATTTCATAGTACATTCCTTTGCTGACACTACCATCTTGCCAATAAATCCAGATTTTAACTAGTTTTTAAAATTTGTATAACATAAAGTTAAATGCTTATTTTATGGGAGAGTTATATTGTTGAATTCTAAGTAGAATATTAGAGAAAGGTATTGTGGATAAGAAACTCTATGTTAGAAGCATATGTAGAAAAGATACTGTGTCCTTAAAGCAGAGAGATAAATAAAAATAAAGACAGAGAACAAACATAATTCAAGATGATTGATTACATATCCAAGAACATTAGGTGGTCAAAGACTTTAAGAAGGAATACATTCAAAAGCAAAAAGTCACTTACTGATTTTGGTGGAGTTTGCCACATGGACAGCAGTTTCCAATAGAAACCAAATCAGTGTTTTCCCAAGGCGCAAATGAGAAAAGACTTTACTCTTTCAGGACTAATATTATTGTCATCTCCCAATGAAACTGGGAGTTCAGAGTAAGATCAATTAGTGCAAATAACTACAATCACAAGGCTTAGAAATTAGAAGTGTCCTAGCCCACAGCAGAATTATACTCTAAGGCAGTATGTATAATTTACTGCAATTGATTCTGTTTCTAATCTTTTCACTCAAATTCCCACACACCATGTTTCAGATATAGTTTTTGACTTAGTGAGTTCAAGATGTAGGAGGATTATTGTGAGAGAAGATAGAGAAAAGCTCAGACACACTTTTTTTTTTTTTTGGCTAAAGAACTTTCCTATTTAATACCACTGAATGACAGTAGATAATGAACCCCATGTAGAATAGCACCGTAGTGCACGTACATGTTGACTACCCTTAAAAAACCCTAACAGTGTTGTCTTTTAATCATAGGTTTTAGTACTTTTTAATAACATTTATGCCTCCTTTCTGAATCCTTCCCAAATAGGCCAAGCTCTTAAACTGTAAGCGAAGACTGTACACTTATCTCGATTTGTCCTTAGCTATATGTAATGAGATCACTTCTCAAATGTCAGTGAAATGACATCAAAAGAAGGGTAAAGTCATGAATTTAAATACTGTACTCAGGAACTAATTCCATTATGCTAAAGGAAAGAAATCTTTTACATAAAAGGACGAAAGAAACAATATTCAATTATCAATGGCCCTCTGAGTGAGCAATTAACAGTGGAACAACTGAGAATGATACTCTCCATCACAACATGGAGATGTGCATGCCCATGGAGGAAAATCAGAAAAAGAAAAAACTGAATTATACTAAGATGACTTGATTTTTAAAAGCAAAACAATAGCAACAACAAAAACAGGAATTAAAGAAAATCTCATAGAACCTTTTCCTTAATCTACTGTTCAGACAAATGCAAAAGATTATTTGAGACATTCTCTAAGTTGGATAGCTAGTATATGACTTAAGACTGAATGTCTCCTAACTCAAATATTAAGGATAAAAACCATTTTAAGATCCTTACAAGCTTAATTATAAATGCTTTTTTAAATTTAACTTTAAAAATAAGCTAAGAACTATTTCTAATTTTATATAAGAATTTTTTTCCTACATTGGGCACTCACCTTTGACTTTAAAATTAGGTTTTTACAATTTCAAGATACCAGATTAACTTACATTAGGTTCTAAGGTATAGAAAGTCATGTAATTGCTTTGAGTATTAAGGTTCTGTGCAATAATTAAAAGATAACTGCTTCAGTGCCAAAGAAATTCACAAGGTAATTTTCCAGTGATTTCCTCTTGATGTAGAATTCTTAGATGTATTGAAATTTTTCCAAAGAAATGTGTCTGCTACAGTTAGGCCCTGGCAGAAAAGATGCTGCCTTTAGGAGAAAAACAACCTTTAAAATACATGTTTCAAAATAATAGTGATGTCATTACAGTTTGTTTCAGTAAAAATAATCTACAACAATCTGACTACTTATAACATAAAGCATTGTTCCCAGGAAGAAAAAGCAGGATATATTGAGTTTAAAAATTCGGAAGTTCCCTCAGACAAAAATGTTGAATTTGAGTTTTAACATTTGAATTTGAGTTTCAAACACTTGGATTAAATTAATTTCAATGTTTATTCCCTGAGTATATCACGATGAACTAGGGACCGCTAAGTTGATTGTGACAGAAAATGAGGAAATGCCTGTTGACTTTGAAGACACCTTGAACCTAAAGTAGACTCGAAAGAAAAATCAACCAAGTCAGCAACTAAGACATTTAAGAGAAAAAGATAGGGTTGCACTGCAGAGAAGTAACTAATTCATAAAGTACCTTTATGTTTGATCTTTAATTCCAAAATGCTATGGGTTATTTTAAGCATCTTTTGATGAAAGGTGTTTGCAGATAAAAGTTTTACAGGAACTTGTCTTCCTGATCTGAAAATTAAGCCTTTTATAATTCAGTATCGGAAATACTAAATGCAGTTTTATGGAGCAAAACTTTGATCACATTTTATTAAATATAAGGTGTATTTTTAAAAAGCATTTTAACATCTCAAATCAATTTGCATTTTTTAAAATCAATAATATTTGTTGATCATTGCTGGTATAGACTGAGATCATTTTAAGTGAAAATTTCTTCATGAGATTGTGGACCACATTGGTGGTTTGAATTCAGAATATAAATCTGCTGGTGGTTCAAAATCTTTTTTAACCTCTCCCTACTTTGTGCTAAATTTGAGACATGTAAGTTTCCCTGCTGTTTTCCACATGGCAGTTACATTTACTTCTATCCTTACACTAAGAGTGTAGTCTTATGGTGTCCCATGTTGGGCATTTTTGCTTTTAGAGAGTTACACAAAATAATAATACATTTGGCAATGCAAAATTTCTTAAATTCTCTCTAAAGCAGACATTTGTATTAGAAGTCTTTGACCAGGCACAGTGGCTCATGCCTGTAATCCCAGCAATTTGGGAGCCGAGGCAGGTGGATCACGAGGTCAGGAGTTCAAGACCATCCTGGCCAACATAGTGAAACTCCGTCTCTACTAAAAATACAAAAATTAGCTGGGCATGGTGGCAGGTGCCTGTAATCCCAGCTACTTGGGAGGCTGAGGCAAGAGAATCGCTTGAACCTGGGAGGCAGAGGTTGCAGTGAGCCAAGATCACACCATTGCACTCCAGCCTGGGCGACAGAGCGAGACTCCATCTCAAACAAAAAAAAGTCTTCAAGGATCCCAAGAAGTTATCAGTCATGACCATGTTTTGGACAGGAAAGAAGAGCCATTATGCGCCTCACAAAGGTGTGGTCTCTCAGGCATTAGACACTGGCTGTAAATAAATGATACATCAATTTGCTTTACAGACAGTAAAAGTTTTAACAGTATCATACATTCTGGTTAAAAATTAAAGTCCCATATCTCCAATTGAAAAAGTAAAGCTAATTGATATACTGAGGTAACTTAAAGTTTATTAGATATAAAAGACTGATATATTAGGATGATACAACTTATCTAAATATTGAATAACTTTATTTTAACACATATATTTCTTTCAGGTGTCAAACAGATCACTAGATAGAAAGCATCATGAAAGCAAAGGTTTTTCTCTGCACTGTTTCCTATTATGCCTAGATTCACAACATTGCTTGGCACATAATAGGGATCCAATAAATATTTGTTGAATCCATGAATGAATGGATTGAGTTGCATCCAGTCATGCACAGCTATTTATATGTGTATAACCGTATGGTTATTCCTGAATTATCAAGTGCTCAGGGCTTGGATTCAACCTTGTTTCATTGTTGGAGTAATTTAATAAGACTACCAACCAGTAAGCACAACCATCCAGCTGGCAGTCATTAGTCACTCGCTATTTGCTCTATTGAAACACACTCTAGTTAAACAGACTCTGGATCTTACCTGGAAGAATCAGTTATCATGGTAACCAGTAAACCATTTTGGCCAATTTGCCATGCTCCAGTTGACTAGACTCACTATGGCTTGATTAAGTCTGAGGCTGTTAGAGTACAGTTTGATAGACTCTTACTAAATAACATCTTACAGGCACTTTAGGAATCTTTTTCCTAAGTCCAAAAGTTTCTTCATCTGTAAAACTGTAGTCAAGGAATGCTGCTAAAGAAATGTGCAAGCGCACTAATGATCAAATAGGCAAGTAAACCTCTATGGGAAGGAAATAAGAACATTATATGTATGGTTTTGGAAAGATGTGATGTTACAGCATATTCTGGGGTACTCAGAAATGAGTATAAATTGCTTGGCTATAGTAGTGTAATCATCCTGGTTGTAGAGAAGCGACGAACTGATGACAGGAGGTAAGCCAAGCTGTATGAGTTTTCCCTTTATATTCTCTTTAATGCAGGTGAATGAAAAAGATAACTTAATGGTGCCTTGCAGCACTAATTATTTGGTAATAATCAAAAGGCTTCATGATCTGAAAAAGTTGTTTCAGTACAGCCCATTAAACAATATGAAGAGCCATTAGACCATTCTACTACCTTCCTGCCACTCAGGTATTCATTTGCCAGATGCTTTCTCATTAAGAGCACATAAAATGAGAATAGCATAAACTGCACAATCAGGTGAGTTTATTAGGTCCAATTATGACACCCGTAATAAACATTATCTTTTAAAAATAATTTTGACCACAACATAATAATTTTCCAATGTTTATATTGAGACTATTCTATGCCACTAGAAAAAATTCCTCTGATTTTAATTTATGATGTGATTCATAATGATGACGGACTCCTGTAATTTAGCCTAGCTAAAATAACAGCATATATTTTTATTCTTCCCAATATGTATAAAGTTATTTAAAATTCATGCTAAGTAATTTGTAGTAAATCAGTCTCCTGATGGAAAATTTTACTCTGCAATTACTCAGTTGCAAACTTATGTTTTTACGGATCAAAACAGGAGTCTTCTAAACGTCTGTAAACCAGAAAAACAGAGAGAGAGACACAGACAGGCAAAAGAAGAAAAAAAGGAGAAGGTAGAGGAAGAGGAAAAGGGGGAGGAAGATGAGGAGGAGGAGAAAGAGAAAATAAAGAGAAGAAAAAAAATAAAGAATTGAAGCCATTGCCCAAAGACATTCTTTTTATTTTCTCCCTTTACTAACAGTTTACACCTGAAAAATTGGTTTTGAACTTGTTCTACACTTGCTATAAAAGAGTAAATTCTCTTTCCCGTGGCTTCTCTGGCCAAGGGAATTGGTGGCTCAGAATTATTATTAAGAGAATAGCATCCTTTCTGCTCACTGTTGGAAGTTATTTCTGAAGCAAAAGCTTTAACAGCTCTGTACTGGTGCAAAAGTAAATTGTCAGACTGGAAAATAGATATCAGTACCACCACATAGGAGTATAATAGACTAAATTTTAAGAATTAAATGCCTGCGAACCAACTTTTTGCCATGTCTATACAAGATCTACCATCTTGGTTTAAACATAGAGTTAGCTTCTTTGCAAAATAGTGCACTTTAAGGCAGGATAGCTTCCCAAATTCTGAAAATGAATTTAATATCGTAGGGAGATAACATTAACAGGCAGTCGTTGTGTAGAGGCTATGATCTAGTCTGCATAGTTTCAAAACCTGACTCTGCCACCATGGGCAATTTCTTTAGTCTATGAGCGTCAGTTTATTTATCTATGCAATGAAAATAGCAGCTGGCCATTTTTATATATTCTTTGCAGAAATGTCTTTTCAGATACTTTGCCCAATTTTTATAGTTATCTGTTTCTTTATTACTGAGTTGTAATAGTTGTTTATATATTCTAGATAAAAGTCACTGGTCAAATAATTTGTCAAAATTCTCTGCCACATAGAATGGTGATGATTACATGATTTATGACCTGCAAAGTGCTCAAAAGTAGGCTTGGCATAAGGTACATGCTAAAGTTATTATTACGAAGCTTGGACCAGGTTCTCTTAGCAACCTAAAAGCCATTAAATGCTTCTCTCCTGGCTGCTAAACAATTTTTGTCCATTAAAGAATGATTGATATTTCACAGAATCCAGGGGTCTTATGACTTGCTCAAAAGAAAGTAAAGAAAGAAAACAATTATAAGATGTGATGCCTGTTCCATCACCAGAAGCACTTATTTTTCATCTTCACAACTTTGCTATAATCACCACATATCTATACTATAGTTTCATACGGTATTTTTTTATATTTAGTTTAGTAAATTTTAAAATAAAATTGTATATTATTTTAATGTTTTAATTTGATTATATATACAAATCTTTTATTCTTGCTATCTTTTAATTTGATATACATTGAATGTCTTCATTTTTTCTTTTTTTTTTCCTTTATGATTAAAACTCTTAGCAAAATTGGCACACAAGGGACGTAACTCAATGTAATAAAAGCCATCTATGACAAACTCACTGCTAACGTAATACTGAATGGGGAAAAGTAGAAAGTATTCCCTCTGAGGACTGGAACAAGACAAGGATGCCCACTCTCACCACTCCTCTTTAATATAGTACTGGAAGTCCTAGCCAGAGAAATCAGACAAGACAAAGAAATAAAAGGCATCCAAATTGTTTAAGAGGAAGTCAAACTCTCACTGTTTGCTGATGATATGATCATTCACTTCAAAAACCTAAAGACTCCACCAGAAAGCCACTAGAACTGATAAAAGAATTCAGTAAAGTTTCTGGATACAAAATTAATGTACACAAATTAGCTCTCCTATACACCAACAGTGACCAAGCAGAGAATGAAGTCAAGAACTTAACCATTTTTACAATAGCTGCAAAAACAAACAAACAAACCAAACACTTAGGAATATACCTAACCAAGGAGGCGAAAGACCTCTACAAGAAAAACTGCAAAACAATGCTGAAAGAAATCACAGACGACACAAAGGGAAACACGTCCCATGCTCACGGATGGGTAGAGTCAGTACTGTGAAAATGACCATACTGCCAAAGGCAATCTACACATTCAATGCAATCCCCATCAAAATACCACCATCATTCTTCACAGAATTAGAAAAAACAATTCTAAAATTCATATGGAAGTTAAAAAGATCCTGCACAGCCAAAGCAAAACTAAGCAAAAAGAATAAATCTGGAGGCATCACACTACCTGATTTCAAACTATACTATAAGGCCATACTCACCAAAACAGGGTGATGCTGGCATAAAAACAGGCACATAGACAAATGGAACAGAATAGAGAACCCAGAAATAAACCCAAATACTTACAGCCAACTGATCTTTGACAAAGCAAACAAAAACAAAGTGGGGGAAACGACACCCTTTTCAACAAATGGTGCTGGGATAATTGTCTAACCACATGTAGGAGAATGAAACTGGATCCTCATCTCTCATCTTACACAAAAATCAACTCAAGATGGATTACGGACTTAAATCTAAGACCTGAAGCTATAACAACTCTAGAAAATAATATTGGAAAAACCCTTCTAGACATTGGCTTAGTCAAGGATTTCATGACCAAGAACCCAAAAGCAAATGGAATAAAACCAGAGATAAATAGCTGGGACATAATTAAAGAGTTTTGCATGGCAAAAGGAACAGTCAGCAGAGTAAACAGACAACCCACAGAGTGGGAGAAAATCTCCACAATCTATACATACGACAAAGGACTATGTCCAGAATCTACAACAAACTTAAATCAGCGATTAAAAAACAAGCAATCCCATCGAAAAGTGGGCTAATGACAGGAATAGGTAATTCTCAAAAGAAGATTTACAAATGGCCAACAAATATATGAAAAAAATGCTCAACATCACTAACAATTAGGGAACTGCAAATCAAAACCACAGTGCGATACCACCTTACTCCACAAGAATGGCCATAGTCAAAAAAATCAAAAAACAGTAGACGTTGGTGTGGATGCAGAGATCAGGCAACACTTCTACACTCCTGGTGGGAGTGTAAACTAGTACAGCTACTGTGGAAAACAGTGTGGAGATTCCTTAAAGACCTAAAAGTAGAACTACCATTTGATCCAGCAGTCCCACCACTGGGTATCTACTCAGAGGAAAAGAAGTTATTATATGAAAAAGATACTTGCACATGCCTGTTTATACCTGCACAATTAGCAATTGAAAAATTCTGGAACGAACCCAAATGCCCATCAATCAATGAGTGGATAAAGAAACTGTAGTATGTGTGTATGTATGTATGTATGTATACACACACACACACACACACACACAAATGGAATACTACTTAGCCATAAAAGGGAATGAATTAATGGCGCTCGCATTGACCGGGATGAGATTGGAGATTATTATTCTAAGTGAGGTAATTTACGAATGGAAAAATCAAACATCATATCTTCTCACTGATACGTGAAAGCTAAACTATAGGACACCAAAGACCTAAGAATGATACAATGGACTTAGGAGACTCGGAGAGAAGGGTGGGAGGGTGGCGAGGAAAAAAAGACTACAAATAGGGTGCAGTGTATACTGCTCGGGCGATGGCTGCACCAAAATCTCACAGATCACCACTAAAGAATGTACTCACGTAACCAAACACCACCTGTACCCTAATAACCTAAGGAAAAATAAAAAATATTATCAAATAAAGCAGGATTCTTGCTTTATTTTTCTAATTTTTGCTTTCCTTTATTGGTTAAAGCGTAAAAAAAATTAACGTCAAAAAAAAGAAGAGTTTCTTCAAATCACAGTTAAGCAAGAATACTGACAGTTATGAATAGTAATGAAAGCATCCAAAACAATTTCTATTGTCATTTTAGAAGAGAAAAACTTCCTGAACTAGACAGTCAACACCATTATTGGATGTAAACTAATATTAATTCAGTGAAAAATTTGTTGATAGTTTAATGCTAAGTCCAGTAAATATCATAGTTATGAAGCTTTGTCATGTCACTTTTGTCATATTTGCAGGACTTTAAAAAAATCAAGGCATAAACTTGGGTCATAAGGCTAGGAGTATAGATACTTTAACTGCTGAAGGACTGTCAAATCCAGAACATTTGGGGAGATCATAAAAGGGGGTTAACTATCTCAACAGGTCTTTAATAAAAATGAACCTGGTCTATTTGGTGAAAAGATTAACTTAAACCTCTTTTAGTCTTCTTGGTCTTAGGGAACTAGTGGATTTAGAATGGCCTTTCAAAAGTAGAGGAGCTTACATATTAATACTTTGCCACCTGTAAAGCTAAAATCCAAGACAGCTTTTTCAATATAACTTAGAAAGAACTGGCCTTTTGTCCTTGCAAAGATAAACTGATGATTCTTCCCTAGTGAAGATTGGTTTTTAGTCCCCAGTTACTCATCATTCTGAACTCTATGAAAAATTAGTTCATTTATCTTGAAAAGTCAGGAGGAGGAGCATGCACTCGAACTTTTAAAATTGGATCTCAGGTGGAAGAATCAGATTATAGATTCATCTTAATCATTGGTACATAACACATTCATCATTGGTCCATGCATAGCCTGCTTTTATTTAACACGTTTTTTATAATAATGAAATAAGCACTGGCTGGGCTCAGTGGCTTCCACCTGTAAGGCCAGCACTTTGGGAGGCCGAGGTGGGTGGATCACTTGAGCTCAGGAGTTTGACACCAGCCTGCGCAACATGGTGAAACCTCATCTCTACAAAAAGTACAACAATTATCCAAATGTGGTAGCATGATCCTGTAGTCACAGCTATTCGGGAGACTGAGGTGGGAGGATTGTTTGAGCCTGGGAGGTCGAGGGTGCAGTGAGCTGTGAGCATGTCACTGTACCTCAGTATGGGCCACAGAGTAAGACCTTGTCTTAAAAAGAAAAAAAAGAAAGAAGCACACGTAAGCACTTTATAAACTAAAGTGAGGGCCTTGACCTTTAACCTACATTTTCCTATATGACTTTAACCCATCTAGTCACCTTCCTTCCTCTCACTAGACATAACCATCATCCTAAATTCCTTCATTTCCTCATTTCATTGCTTTCCTGTCGATATAATGTTAATGCATCTAGATGTGTTCCTAAAGAGTATGTTTTGAATTATTTGGGCTTTTTAACTTTATACAAAGTACATTATGTTGCATATGATTATCTGAAACTTTAAAAATATTCAATATTGTATTAAGATTCATTCATCATTGGAGTACCAATTAATATTTAATTAGTAATTAATTTATTGGATAAGTATTAGATAATTAGATAATCTATTAGATAATTATTAATTGTCTAATAAATTATTTTATTTTAAATTAGATAATCTAATTTATCTATTTTATTTTAAATTAGATAATCTAATTTATTAGATAATTATTATTTATTATTAATTAAATATATTAAATTATTAATCTATTATAATTAATTTATAATAAATTAATAATTATTAATTATCTAATAAATTATTTTATTTTGTGAATACAATGCTGTTTATATATTTATTTTCCTATGGATAGGCTTTTGAATTATTGCCAGGTTTTTGCTATTATGAACACTGCTATGAACATTGTAATACATTTTTCTTGTAGCATATGTGCAGAAAAGTTCTTATGATTGTGTAATTACTGGTTCATACAGTATATAAATGTGAATCCATACTATTTCCAAAACTTGGTATGGTTATGACTTTTTAACTTTTGACTATGAAAGTGTTATAAAATAGTTTTGCATCATGGTCTTGATTTGTATTTTACCAATCACATATGATTATTGGCCATATGTTTTTCTCTTCAGAAAAGTCTACTTTTCTATTTGTTTTTGTTTTTTTTTAAATATATGTATATTTTTATTATACTTTAAGTTCTAGGGTACATGTGCACAATGTTCAGGTTTGTTACATATGTATACATGTGCCATGTTGGTGTGCTGCACCCATTAACTCGTCATTTACTTTAGGTGTATCTCCTAATGCTAACCCTCCCCCCTCCCCCCACCCCACAACAGGCCCCGGTGTGTGATCTTCCCCTTCCTGTGTCCATGTGTTCTCATTGTTCAATTCCCACCTATGAGTGAGAACATGCAGTGTTTGGTTTTTTGTCCTTGCGATAGTTTGCTGAGAATGATGGTTTCTGCTTTTCTTGATAATTTATAGAGTTCATTTGCTAGTTTCTGTAACATGAGTATCTTCTCTACACTTGGAATTGTCCTTATTTTCATAAAGGTGCCCTTTGGTGAATAAATGTTCTTAATTTTTTTTATTCAAGTCAATGCTTTTGGTATTTTATTTAAGAAATAGTTCTCTATTACAAGATCTGAACTATATACAACAAAATGTTTTAAAGCGTTTTCAAGTTGTCGTTGAGTTTTTTTCCTCCTCCTCTTCTCCTTCTCTGTTTGGATTTGTCTTAATCTAATCCATCCAAAATTATTTTTAATGTGGTGGGATAGGAATCTGATTTTGTCTTTATCCATATGAATGACTACTCTTTTTCATTTATTGAATTATCATTTAATAAAAAGTCCTTTTTTCCCTACCTCTGTCTACATCAAAGTTCCATAAGTGAATGAATATTTCTAGGCTTTCTAGCTCACGAATAATTTTTTTTCTACCCTAATATCACTCTTTCTTAATTAGTTTGACTTCATAATAGCTCCTAGTCGCTGATCGTGGAAGCCCTCCTCTCTTTACTTATTCTTCCATAGTGTCTTGGCTATTATTATCTCTTTACGTTTCCAAATACATTTTAAATTGGTCTTTTATTTTTTCTATTTAATTTGCTTTTATTTTTCCTTCCAGTCAAGAGGTTCAGAAACTAAAGGCCAAATTGGTGTAAAAGTTTCTCAACAGGTTCCTCCTGCCCATTGCACAAACAAAATCAATTCACAGAGACCACAGCATTGCAGTAAAGAAAGGGTTTAAGTCACAGGAGGCCAGTCATGCCAGGAGGGATACAGAGTTATTATTCAAATCAATCTCATTGAAGGCTCTGACGTTAGAGGTTTTTCAAAGCTAGTGTGAGGAAAGGAGTGAGGATGGCTAGGCAATGATTGCTGCTTGCTGCTGATTGGTTGGGGGTACAATCATGTGGGTGTGGGAAATGATCCTCCCACACATTGAATTATTCTGGGTGGGGCCACTGGAGTGGTTGGTAGGTCCTGGTGGAGTCACTGGTCATCAGACAAGCAAAAAATCTGCAAAGGTCTTTCAGAAGGTCAGCGTTATCTTCTACAGTAGTGGATGTTATCTGCAGGAATAACTGGGGAAGCTACACTTTAGCAGAATTCAGTCTCCTCTATCCTCCTAGCCTGGTGGTCTCTCATTAGCTTTACGAAAATGGCTGTTTTGGGGAAGGGCTTTTATCATTTAAAAGGTAAGTATCTCCCGTAGTTAGCTTGGCCTAAGGCCAGGAATAATTAAGGGCAGCTTGAAGGCCAAAAGCAAGAGAGGGGTTTGGCTGGATCAGATCTCCTAAACTGACACAATTTTCTCACTGATAGAATTTTTGCAAAGGTGGTCTTATTGGCTGGAAGCCTATTTTTTATAGCCAGAGGCTAAGAATGGTTTTTACGTTGCAAATAGTTAAAAAAAAAGTATATGTATACATATACACAAATGCATATATATGTGTGCCTGTATATGTTATGTATATACACATATATACATGTCTATAGGTATGTACACATATATACATGTATACATAGGTGTGTATACATAGGTGTGTATACATATACGTGTATACATAGGTGTGTATGTGTATATACACATAAATATACACACACATATACATACATATACATGATGGAGCACCAGAAAACCAACCGTAGCTCCTCAATCTATAAAACCAATTTACATGTTAGGGCTTTTCTCTTGCCTCCCGAAACAAAACCACATTAGAAGCTTCCTAGATTATGATCCACCAGTCCTGAGGTTTTGGGGGAGGAGGAATAGGAGGGCAAATGCCAGAGGTCAGTTGGTATGTGTTTACTTTTCTAGGATCTCCATACCCAAGTGTCTACTCAATGCAATGGTAGGGATAAGCAAACTTTAATAGTGCCTTCGCTACTATCCTGCCCTTTGAGGCTGGCTCCTGGCCCAGGTCAAAGTCATCATCTTCCCCAAAGATCTCAAAACATCTTATACCCTCCAACCCCTAAGATTCCCCATGGTTTTCTTGGTTTTTTGCCTCTAATTCCTCTAGAATTCATTTTGGAGAAGAGAGCCTGTTATATCTGCTAGATATGTATTATAAAATTTTAAACTGATATACTTTACATGAACTTGGAAATTATGCCTCAAAAGGTAATATTCAGAATAAAATATACATGCAAGGAAATGCACATGTTTATATAAATCATTGATTAAATCATATCCCAGCAAGTTTACTATATAAGCTTCCATACTTTACCTACTTTGCTCTAAGACTTGTGCAGTCCAGTTTATTAGGTCCTGATTAAAATGATTTCAGTTACATAATACCTACATAGTAAGGGCTCCATCTGAGTCAGTAATATTTGACGGATTTCACAAGTCAAGGGGAACTATAAAATAGAAAATGAGCAGCAGCTAGCCAGAGAAACTTCTGTTCCTGATGGAAGACAGAATTGAAACAAATAGCGAGCTGGAAACTAGTTGGAACATTAATACGTGACAGAAACCCTGGCAAAGCAAAATAGACTCCTTTAGCTAAATCAAATCTGTGCATAACCTATTGGTCTACGTCTGTAATAGTCACTCTATTCCTGAGAATGTTGGTGGCAGCAAATTTATACACTTCTGCAGCAACCTCGATGCTTGCCTCCTCAGAGGAAAGAAGTCAACTGAGGGGCATAAGGCTGAAGCAGGGCAGGTTTTACAGTAGGAGTGAAAGTTTATTAAAAAGCTTTAGATCAGGAATAAAATGGAGTAAAGCACACTTGGAAGAGGGCCAAGTGGGTGACTTGAGAGATCAAGTGTGTGGTTTGACTTTTTGACTTGGGATTTTATATGCTGTCATGCTTCCGGGGTCTTGTGTCCCTTCTCCCTTGATTCTTCCCTTGGGGTGGGCTGTCCACATGTGCAGTGGCCTGCCAGCACTTGGGAGGGGAGCATGCATAGTGCATTTACTGGAGGTGTACACATGCTCATTTGAGGCATTCCTCCCTTACCAATCAAATGTCCCTAGGAGGTAATATACCAGTTAATCTCTGCCATTTTGCCTCTTAGTGTACATGCTTGAACCCACTTGTCCAACTCCTGAGATCTTAATGGGAAGCTGCTGATCACCAGTTTCAGGTGTTTCTATCTATAGAGAGACTGCCTTTCCCTGGTGCTGGTTGCAACCAATTATTTTAGAGAGACAGTTAACCACATGACACCACCTAGTGGTCACCTGACATTCCTGGTTGTGGGTAGGGGGAGCCCTCTCCCGCCCTGCTCTGTCTGACTGGCTACCTACTGGAACAAGGATAATTCTCTGTGTAATTATACTAAGTCCCAAGTGATTAATGTAAGTAAAATATTCCATAAATATATTTAAGTTTTGTTTGTCTATGTCTTGGCTAGTCAGCAAATTCATGCATTTATGCATTTGTTGAAAATGAGGCAGTCATAGCTAATGAAACTGTGGCTAGATGGGTGAAGAAAGTGATTTGATAAATGCTTCATAGCAGTTGCATTAAGTCAATTTGCACAAGTTGACAAGAGTCAAAAGCCTGATAGAGAAATCACCATTTTTTATTTAAAGATGCTGACAAAAAAAGGGGCTAGGAGCTACTTGCTTTTTTAGTGGTGCCATAAAAGTAAGCAGGCAATGCCATTTACAGTAAATGAACATTGAATAAGTATATATACTTATTCATTTTATTTAATAATTTAGGAAGAAGAGTTTATTGCTTTCATGGTTTGCGGACATGGTTAAAATTTGAAATAATTATGGCACGTAATAATCATTACCACACTAATGTGAAGCCATATGGACAGACATTCTTCACAAACACTCCCAGTTGGCAGTTTTTGAGCAATCACATGTGTAAGCTGTGTGTTGGCCTTTACAAAAAGCACCATGGATGAAACTAGTTCTCAAGTCTAGATACCAAAATCTCAAACCTATCTATATATTGCATTTAATCCTAGATACTGTTTCTAGTTATGCAGTTCCTCAGGGTACTAGAGTCCTCTTATTAAAAGTGGTGCTTGTCACAGGGGAGTGGTTGCTATCTGGCCTGGTGGTGCAGGGATAAAAGAAGTTACCAAGACAATTGTAGGTAAAGAAAGGCAGATGTATTAAAGAAAGTACGAAATTATATTGCAAGAAGGCAATGGGCAGGCCAGCAGAAGAGGAGCTGACTGTAAGGAAACAAAAGCTTCCTGGAGATTTTATAGGATGGTTCTTGGGCTGCAGAGTGCTACATGCAGTACTGGTAATGCCAAGGCTGCAGTGAGCCAACTTGAATTTATCAGCCCAGGGTCTGGTGATAGCTGGGGACAGGAATATTGTGACACACAAAGCAAAGACTATTTGTGCAGGAGAGCTACGTGTCCTGGACTACAAAGCAAGGCAGACGTAAGTCTGCCTTATAGCTTATCTGCTTTCTCTTTTTGCTTTCCCCTCCTCCCACTAGCTTGGCTCCTCTTCCCTAATTAGGGCTCCACAGTACTAACATGTTTTACCTTTTAAAGTTTGAGAAAGTTGCAGAATCTAAGGAGATATCATCTATAACTGATAAATTGTTATTCTTGAAGAAAGAAGATAATTTCCATATGAATTTAATTAAAGGCACGAGTAATCAATTGTTCTTTGCCCTCATTTGATCTTTTGCTATTTAATTTACAAATTCATCCAAATTTTGTGTTTGATCTTGAGAAATTCAGCATTTATACCTAGAACTCAACACATTCAACAGGTTTAGAAAGAGGAGGAAGTGAGAAGAAAGTCAGCGAAAATTTTTCATAACTTAAGAATATGGTTGTTTGTAGAAATTAAATGTGAAATTATAGTTAAAGCACTTTAACACGTTTTTCTCACACATAACACTCAATAACTTCATGGTTAACGTCATGTAAAACACTATTACCATTAAATTCAGTTGCTAGAGTCACATGAGGGAGTTGGAGGGAGCCAGGCAGTGGGGATGGTGCTGAGTGCTTTCATGTTTTACTTTAATTACTCTTGTGAGACATCATCACTCTTTTGGCTGCCTTTTATGTGGAAAGGCCCCACGTTATAAAAACTGAAAATGCTACTGTATAGCAAAAAAACTGTTTTTCCTCTTCTGTACTCTCACAACACTTCTAGTCACCAAAATGTGTGCGGATTTTTTTCCCCCACACAAAGCAATTTTCTACTTTCCTTAGACACCATCCTACCATTTAACTCAACTCAGACACTATCTTTCTGGAGACAGCATCAGACCCCACAGGTGAAGGACTCAGTCCCACAATATTACCCCCACTGATTGCAAGCCCAGGTTCTCACCTGTGCTTTTGTGCTAAAGGTTCCCACTATCCCTTCCTCAGGTTCAATTACTATTACTCTTTTATTCTAAGAGGATACAACTAAAGAACAACTAGATGGAAGAGATGCATCTGGGAAGGTACAGGGAAAGGGGTGTGGAGCTTCTATGCACTCTCCCGCTGTGCCACTGTCCCAGCACCTCCAAGTGTTAACCAACCTGCAGAGTCTCCAATCCTATCCTTTTGGCTTTTTATGGAGGCTTCATTATGTAGCCATGGTTGGTTAAATCTTTGGCCATTGGTGATCAACTCGACCTTCAGCCCCTCTCCCCTCTGGGAAGGTCAGGGGGCTGAAAGTTCCAACTCTCTAATTGCTTGGTTGATCTGAGCTACCCAGGAGGCCCCAACCACAATCACCTCATTAGCATACAGAAACACACTTATTACTAAAGGGATTCCGGGGTTTCAGGAGCTGTATGCCAGGCAACTAAGAGAAAGACCAAACATATATATAAGTAACATTATACTGTGATACAAGAAATAAGACATATATACGTGTCTTATATCTTATTATATCATCATATCACAACCACATACTTGACCCTCTAGGTTCCCTCTGTAGCTAGGATGCAGGCTCATGACCCAGCATTATGGATTAGGTTTTGAACCCAAAGCTAGTGATCTTCAGGAAAAAGGTTTGTGAAGTTTCCTTTCTGGAAGCTGCAGTTCTCAGGCAGAATTGACCATGATGTTAGTCATGGGGTCAAGTTCACTGCCAGAAGGGTCAGCTAGGCAAGCTGCTCAGTCCAGAACTCAGCAGCGGCATGTTTCAGGCACTGTTTCTGCCTGTGGAGGTTTTAAGCCTACTTCTCAAGTCCTCTGGAGGTTCTATGAACTCCCCTTTTAATAAGTTTCTTTTCTGCTGAAAACAGTAAGCCAACATCTGTTTCTGTTTACATTCAATTCAGATCTCTGATTAGTAGAACTTCTGTGTTACTAAGGCTTTCTCCAAAAGCCTGTGTTAACTGTATACTTTTATTATTTTTACTTATTTATTTTTGAGACCGAGTCTCACTCTGTCTCCCAGACTGGAATGCAATGTTGCAATCTTGGCTCGCTGTAACCTCCACCGCCCGGGTTCAAGCTATTCTCCTGCCTCAGCCTCCTGAATAGCTAGGATTACAGGTGGGGTGAATTTTTGTATTTTTACTAGAGATGGGGTTTCACCATCTTGGTCAGGCTGGGCTTGAACTCCTGACCTTGTGATCTGCCTGCCTTGGCCTCCCCAAGTGCTGGGATTACAGGTGTCAGCCGCCACGCCCAGCCAACTGTATACTTTTAAATAGCACCTTGAGTGGGAAAAGTCAGCCCTAAAAACTCAATTTACCAAAAAATGTTTGCACCAAATATGTATAAAGTGGCAGTTTTCGGAATCATTATTTATTAATACTTTTTAAAGCTTGTTATACAAGTAAAACCTGATTCTTCTAAAAGAAAAAAGAAAAGAAAAATGATAAACAGATAAACACACATATACTTTAAAATGTATCCAGAAACAAATAATGTTAGTAGTAAAGCCTCTCACACTTTTTTTATACATGTTTATAAAGATATACATACAGTCGTCATGTGTCACTCAGTGACAGGAATACGTTCTGAGAAATGCATTGTTAGGCAATTTTGTTGTTGTGCTAAGATCATAGAGGGAACTTAGAAAAACCTAGATGGGATAGCCTACTACACACCTAGGCTATGTGGTATAGCCTAGCCTATTGCTCCTAGGCTACAAAGCTGTACAGCATGACTACACTGAATACCGCAGGCAATGGTAACACAATGGTAGATATTTATGTATCTAGACATAAAAAAGGTACAGTAAAAAAATAAAGGGTAAGAGATTAAAAAAATGGTCACCTACATAGGGCACTTACCATGAATGGAAATTGCAGGACTGAAAGTTGCTCTGCCTAAGTCAGTGAGTGAGTGATGAAAAATAAAAATTAATTTCTAAGCCCCCAGCAGACTGAAAGGACTCCTTGCGATCAAAGGGACGCCAGAGAAAAGTTGGAGGCTGAATTCCTGTGGGATGGGAGGTAAGACGCCTCATTATACTCCCTCAATAACCTCCATTAGGCTTTTTTCCCTAAGGGCTAAAGAGAAACCAGCAGTTTCAAAAGTCCTCCACCACTGATTTTAACCAACTGCCTAAAGCTGCCCCTCCCTTTTGCTAACTTGAGGCAGTATCTGACCAGCATTCCTTCCTGGTAAGAGACCACCAGCCATGGTGGGGTGGTTCTGACCACTCTATGGAGGATGTGCAGTTAACATTTCCATGTACTCTGCTTCACCTTTTGACATCAGAGCGTCAAAAAACTCCACCCTTGAGCCATGCTAACACTGCCATTTTTTGAACATGAGACCGAAGAAAAGGCATGAAGCTTAATTGCACATGTGCCCATTCCTTCTTTCATAAATATTCATGATTCCTCCTATAGCTTACTGAATATGTATATTTGGCCGCTTCCTTCAGCATAAATCCCTGTCCTATTCTTCCCACTCTGGAAATACCTGTTTTCAGCTTCTGGCCAGAGGCTTCACTTCCCAGCTTGTCAGAATGACTATCTGCAGGCTACAACGCTTTATGAGAAATAAAGCTCTCCTTCCTAAATTTATAGATGTCCTCATTCTTCAGTTAACAGTGGTAAATGAATGTGAAGGCCTGGGACATTACTAGACACTACCATACATTTTATAAACACTCTACAATTAGTCTATGCTAAATTTATTTAAAAAAATAAAGTAATGGCACTATGATGTTATAATGGCTACGTCACTAGGTGATAGAAATTTTTCACCTCTACTATGATCTTATGAGATCACCATCATATAAAGAGTCTGTTGACCAAAATGCATAACTGTATGGAAAGCTGTGTCCCATACCTATTTTAGCAGTACTCTTTTTTGTTTACAATGCATAAATATCTTTTTGCTGCAATTAAAACATTTTTAGTTGCATAATCCAAATTTTAATACTTGTCTAATAATCTACGTGTTAGACACATTATTTATTTAGCCAATCCTGCAATATTATTAGCTAAAACATTGCTTCTAACACCTCAATATTATAAACACTATTAATGTAATAATCATCTACATCATACACTTTTTACATCTGCTCTACTATTTTCTTAAGAGTAGAACATTTGAAAGACTAGGGAGTTGGGAGGGACATCTGTGAAAGGGTAAAAGCTCCAAAGGTTATGCTGATACATGCATTTTACCTTTTATCAGTATAAATTTATACTTTAGGCTGGGCATGGTGGCACATGTCTGTAATCCCAGCACTTTGGGAGGCCAAGGCGGGTGGATTGCCTGAGGCTGGGAGTTTGAGACCAGCCTTGCCAATGTAGTGAAACCTCATCTCTACTAAAAATACAAAAAATAGCAGGGTGTGGTTGCACACATCTGTGATCTCAGCTACTTGAGAGGGTGAGGCATGAGAATTCCTTGAACCCAGGAGGCAGAGGTTGCAGTGAGCTGAGATCGTGCCACTGCACTCTAGCCTGGATGACAGAGCGAGACTCCATCTAAAAAAAAATAATAATAATAAATAAATAAATATATATGTATATGTATATACACTACCATACAGTCGAATTTTCTGCCCTGACAGGAATGCTTTATATCTGTACTGTGTGATACGGTAGCCACTAATTATGCCTGGCTATTGATTACTTAAAATATTGCTAGTGTGACTGTAGAACTGAACTTTTCATTTAAATTAACTGTAATGTACATACCCACATGTAGCTAGGATCTACCATGTTGAACAATGTAACTTTATATCCTTTAATTTTTTTGACAATACGTTGTGATATATAAATATGATGAGGAAGTCTCTGTTTTTATGGGTTCTCGCATGGTATCACTTACCATCTCATGTATTTGTAATAGTTTTCTGACATTTTACATCATGTACACTTGATTTCCTACAGAGAGGTGGCAGTAACCTTCCCTAAATAAGAAAAATAAAAGTTAAAAAAAAAAGACATAATTACGTTCATGCTTTTCAAAGGTAATCATTAGCCTATAGTTCTGAAACATGTTAGTATCAAGAAAGTCAAAAGTGACAGAATCTTTGTGTCAAATCTATTTTAAACATGAATTTGTACATTTTTATTGCTTTTTTCATTGCTTCATAGCCAACGTTTTCGGTTTTGAGTGTTTCCATTTAGAAATATTTGATGACATTTAAAATTTCTTCCTAGGAAACTTTTTAACATTCATTTTTAGTTTCATAATGAAGTAATTTAAACTTGTGTCTTTAATCTCCATTAATGTCACATCTTACTCATTCATGTGCTTTCATTTATTTTTAATTTTTGTCTTTAGTTTTCTGACAGCTGAAGTACTAACATGCATATAAATTAATTGAGTTATAACGTTTTTCCCTTCAAAACTCCTTAGATCTTGCTCGACTGACTTCTGGATTTTGAGGTTGCTTTATTCAAATATGATAGTAGTTGTTTCTGGGATTTTTGGAAACCTGGTTTTCCTGAATAGCTATTCTTGATATTTTTCTTTACAATTTGTCTTTAGCTAGATTTAGGTATACTTATTATGCATATGAACATCCTATATTGTCATCTTATCATCTTATCTCATTATCTTATCCTATTTTTTTTTTCTTCTGCATTTGGGAAACAGTATTGAAGTTACTCTCCATGTCAACATTTGATTATTCTTCAAAAGCTTTTCCATTCTTCATTGGGTGTGTGAATTTCCATTTTAATATTGCATTTTTAAGTCTGTATTAATTTTACCTCCTTTTTTGTTTTTTTTCTGTTATCTACTCATCCTTTTTGTTCACTTTCATCTCCATTTTTTTTCTCTCCACATGAACTTCTGCCTCTCCTTTAAAGAGGCCATGTCTTTATTTAATCTGTAAATTATTTTTAGAGTTTAAAAAAAAAATAGCTCTCCCTCCCCCTCCCCCTTTTCCTCCCCCTCTCCCGTCTCCCACTTTCCACGGTCTCCCTCTGATGCCGCTCCCTCGTCTCCCACTTTCCACAGTCTCCCTCTGATGGAGAGCCGAGGCTGGACTGCACTGCCACCATCTCGGCTCACTGCAACCTCCCTGCCTGATTCTCCTGCCTCAGCCTGCCGAGTGCCTGGGATTGCAGGCGCCCACTGCCACACCTGACTGGTTTTTGTATTTTTTGGTGGAGACGGGGTTTCACCATGTTGGCCGGGCTGGTCTCCAGCTCCTGACCACGAGTGATCTGCCCACCTGGGCCTCCCGAGGTGCCGGGATTGCAGACGGAGTCTCGCTCACTCAGTGCTCAATGTTGCCCAGGCTGGAGTGCAGTGGCATGATCTCAGCTCGCTACAACCTCCACCTCCCAGCCGCCTGCCTTGGCCTCCCAAAGTGCCGAGATTGCAGCCTCTGCCCGGCTGCCACCCCATCTGGGAAGTGAGGAGCATCTCTGCCTGGCTGCCCATCGTCTGGGTTGTGAGGAACACCTCTGACCGGCCGCCCAGTCTGGGAAGTGAGGAGCGCCTCTTCCCGGCCGCCATCCCGTCTAGGAAGTGAGGCGCCTCTCTGCCCGGCCACCCATCGTCTGAGACGTGGGGAGCGCCTCTGCCCTGCTGCCCCGTCTTGGATGTGAGGAGCGCTTCTGCCCGGCCGCGACCCCGTGTGGGATCTGAGGAGTGTCTCTGCCCCACCGCCACCCCGTCTGAGAGGTGAGGAGCGTCTCTGCCCCGCCGCCCCGTCTGAGAAGTGAGGAGCCCCTCCGCCCGGCAGCCGCCCCATCTGGGAAGTGAGGAGCATCTCCGCCCAGCAGCCGCCCCGTCCGGGAGGTGGGGGGGCGCCTCCGCCCGGCCGCCCTGTCTGGGAAGTGAGGAGCGCCTCTGCCCGGCCGCCACCCCATCTACCGTCTGGGAGGTGTACCCAACAGCTCACTGAGAACAGGCCATGATGACGATGGTGGTTTTGTCGAATAGAAAAGGGGGAAATGTGGGGAAAAAGAAGAGAGACCAGATTGTTACTGTGTCTGTGTAGAAAGAAGTAGACATAGGAGACTCCATTTTGTCCTGTACTAAGAAAAATTCCTCTGCCTTGGGATGCTGTTAATCTATAACCTTAACCCCAACCCCCTGCTCTCTGAAACGTGTGCTGTGTTCACTTAGGGTTAAATGGATTAAGGGCGGTGCAAGATGTGCTTTGTTAAATAGATGCTTGAAGGCAGCATGCTCGTTAAGAGTCATCACCACTCCCTAATCTCAAGTACCCAGGGACACAAACACTGCGGAAGGCCGCAGGGTCCTCTGCCTAGGAAAACCAGAGACCCTTGTTCACATGTTTATCTGCTGACCTTCCCTCCACTATTGTCCTATGACCCTGCCAAATCCCCCTCTCCGAGAAACACCCAATACTGATCAATAAATACTAAAAAAAAAAAAAAAAAATAGATCCTGGGATAGATCAGTTTTAGAGTTTTGCTTTTTCCTAGAGACCCAGAAGAGATGATAGTTTTCTCCTTATTCTCAAACTATTGAATAGCCTAAACTTGGCTGTCATTCTTAGTCATCCCTAATCCAAGGAGATCCCATCCAGACCCACGGTCATTGAATTTTCCTTACTTTTTCCTGCTTTCTACCCATGTATTTGCAGTTGAAGGGCTATGTTCACAGCTTCCTGTCAAATTTTTTGTTTCTAATAAGAATTTTCTCCATTAATCTGCTTTTTTTCCTCCATTGCCTAGTTCTCTGGTACCTAAACTGACATAGCACAGGAAAAATGAGTTTCCCAGCTTGTCCTTCTCCTGCATCTGAAGTTCATAGAGTGCACAGCACCAGCGCTATGCTCTTACCTCCCTTCCAGGAGTTTGCCGGGACTTTGACATTTCTCCCAGGATGAAGAAAACCAACAAATGGAAAGATGAGGGAAAGAAGAAATAGTATCCACTTGCCTCACTGGTCACCATTTTAAGAGGGTAAGAAGACATTTTTTTTTTTTTTCTATACATATAAGAAATGCTACATTTCTGAGTTAGAGAACCGATACTTGGGAGATACTGACAAAGATTCTCTCCTTGACCAAATTGTAGTCAGCCTCTGCTGTACACTCTTCTAAAATGGGCTCTGATTTGGGGCTTCTGTGTTCATCTCTGCATTTGTCTAATTTTAAGCAAGAATCTTGCTAAGTCAATTTAGCCGTAATTCCCCACTCTCCCTATCTGATCAGGTTCGTCATCTTCCACCATCCCCAGGTAATGTCTGATTACCCTGGTCTGCCTACAGCAAGAATCCTTTTAGGTTGCTTTAACCTTATGCCTGATATTTCCTCTTAGTTATTTTCCATCTACTGATATCTCCCCTGACCCACTCCTTGGCTATAAATTACCACTTTTCCTTGTACTGAAGTTGAGTCCAGTCTGTAACCCCTACTGCAAAAGCTCATTGCAGTAGTCCCTACACCTATCATGACCATCTCCTTGAATAGTGTCTGCTTCAACAAGTGTCACGAAGAGTCTTGTCTTTAACAGCATGAAGGCTCGTCTTACTTTTCAGGTAGTCTATTTCATGAAGCAAAGATGCAGTGTGTCATATACTGCAGCTGGAGTACTTTATGTTTGTGTCAATTAATTGCTTACGAATATAATACAAAAATTAGCACTGGACACTAGACAGGGGAATCGCAATAGAGAAGGAACAATTCATACAGAACTGGTTGTGTGGGAGACCAGAGTTTTGTTACTACTTAAATCAGTTTCCCTGAGCATTCAGGGGTCAGAGTTTTTAAGGACAGCTTGGTGGGTTGGGGGAAGCCAGTGAGCCAGGAATGCTGATTAGTTAGGTAGAATTGAAGCTGTCCTCTTGGGCTGAGTCAGTTCCCGGGTGGGGGCCACAAGATCAGGTGAGCCAGTTTATCAGTCTGGGTAGTGCCAGCTAATCCATCAACTGCAGGGTCTGCAAAGTATCTTAAGCACTAATCCTGGAGCAGCTTAGGGAGAGTGAGAATCTTGTAGCGCCCAGCTGCATGACTCCTAAACCATAATTTCTCATCTTGTGGCTAGTTTGTTATTCCTACAAAGGCAGTCTAGTCTCCAGGCAAGAAGCAGCTTTGTTTTGGGAAAGGGCTGTTATCATCTTTGTTTTAAACTATAAATTAAGTTCCTCCCAAAGTTAGTTCAGCCTACACCCAGGAAGGAATAAGGACAGCTTAAAGGTTAGATGCAAGATGGATTCGGTTAATTTGGATCTCTTTCACTGTCTCAGTCATAATTTTCAAAGGTGGTTTCACTACTCTTGTAATCCTAGCACTTTGGGAAGCTGAGGCAGGCAGATCACTCGAGCCCAGGAGTTCAAGACCACCCTAGGCAACATGGTGAAACCCCATCTTTACAGACACACACACACACACACAATAGGTGGGTGTGGTGTTGTATACCTGTAGTCCCAGCTATTTCATAGGCTGAGGTGGAAGGATCAGTCCAGGAGCTCGAGACTGCAGTGAGCTGTGATCACACCACTGCACTCCAGCACTCCAGCCTGGGTGACAGTGTGAGATGCCTTTTAAAAAAAAGAAAGGAAGGAAGGAAGGAAGGAAGAAAAAAGAAAAAAATATCAGATTTTATTTAAACTACTACAGTAGGGGAGAGAGACTTCAGTATACAACTGAGCTGAACTCTGAAGACAGCAAAAACAGCTGAGGATTTATAGCCCACAATGGAGTGAAGGGGTTACTGGACAGAAAATTATAAAAGGGAAACATCAAGCTTAAAGAGGATTCTTGCAAAACTAGCTTAACCAACTAAAGGCAGATTGAGGACTTAGATAATAAGAGTCGGGGGAGAGAAACTTGATCAGATACGAAGGGTGGGAAGATTCTTGTCTACAACTGGGCTCCACACACCATGGATACAGAAGACCAAGGTTGAGGTCTAATAGGGAAGAGGGCTCAGAGGAGCCTGACTAAAGTTTGATCAAGGAGGAAGTCTTTGTTGTCAATGACATTCATTCTTCCTATATTCTTTCATCAGGATGATTCTGTCTTCCTGTCCTGATGACAGAATCTAGAAGGAATGAATGTCATTAATAACAGCGGGGTTGGGGGAGGTGTCTGTGGATGGAAAATTACTAAGAGAAACATCAGGAGTAAGGCATTTATCAGTCTTACTTTTTAATATTGTGCATGTTCCTCCTGTACCATGTTTTTATGTGTATTTTAGTAAGAAAGTAGACAAATAATCCACTGGGAACAGCTAATCAGATAACATTTTTAAATAAAACTTTATTAGTTTCATTAGAAAGCAACAAATGAGCACTTTCTTTCATGGGGATTTAAAATTAGCCCTTCTAATAACTTTACCTTTTTTCTACTCTTTATTCTTTCCTATTATTTATCAAATAAATAAAACCTTTACCTTTAAAAAAATACTTCCTCAAGTCACTTTTAGAGATATTTCAGATTACTTTTTTAGAGAAATAATGTAACTTAAAATTATAAATAAAATACATGATTGGTATGAATAGTATAGGTAGTATAAATTGAGACAGATAATTGACAAAAATCATGTATATACTATATTTGACAAAAAAGCAATAAGAATGGAGAAAAAAAATCCCTAAATCCATAGAAGAGTTAAACACATTCAAATCCTAATAGTTTGGAGTCAGTGTTAATACTAAATGTTTTCTGAAAGCCATTTAAAAAAAGGAAGCCCAGTCAGTTACATGATTTAAGAGTCCCTATATGATAAGAACAAACCAACTTATCGGGAAACAAATAGCTATTTTGGGGGAATGAGACTGGATAGGAGTTTCTCCTGGGGACTTGCTTTCAGATCATTAAAATGAATACAAGATCCATTCATGTAGTTGGTGTCTAGTAAAATCACTTGTTTGGTTGACACTGTGCTTAGAGAAGCATAATCAAAAAGCTCTCTATCATCCCACCTGCTGGGTCATCCAGTCTGGAACACTCAGGGCACCTCATGTCAGCTTTCATCACTGCTTCAATACATACCCCCTGTTCTCTGTAATAATATTCAAGTATTTTTTACACTTCTTCACATCTGAATAATTGAATAATTTCTGTTGGTAGACATGCTTATTAAGGAATGAGAAATGTCCCTAATATTGATAAAAGAACAGTTGTCCTTTTGTTAATTCTCAGCATAGCCTATTATGCATTGTAACAATTCTCCATGTCTATGAGCTTATTTTCTTTCCATTCAAGTATCTATGTTCCAAGAATATCACTGATATTGTTTGGGGCTAAACAATCTTTTTGAATTTAATAAATATTATTTTTATAGGAATATAATGACAGGTCTCATTTACTTACTTAATTTTTTTGAGAGAGTCTCGCTCTCTCACCCAGCCTGGAGTGCAGTGACACGATCTCAGCTCACTGCAAACTCCACCTCCTGGGCTCAAGCAATTCTCCTGCCTCAGCCTCCTGAGTAGCTGGCATTACAGCCACGTGCCACCATGCCCGACTAATTTTTGTATTTTCAGTAGAGACGGGGTTTCGTCATGTTGACAAGACTGGTTTTGAACTTCTGACCTGTGGCGATCCACCTGCCTCAGCCTCCCAAAGT